>NC_142825.1:8917500-9542500 GCF_057945365.1 Rhopilema esculentum
CATATTCAGGCTCTGGTCTCCAGCTTATATTCGGGCTTCAAGACCTCTATCCTCACAGATACATTCCAAACCCCTGCCATTCCCGTTTGTCGTGGTGTTCTTCAAGGTGACTGCCTCAGCCCTCTTATCTTTAATCTATGCTTCAATACGTATATTCAATACATAAAAGCAGAAAAATATAAACAGCTTGGCTTCTCTCCCCACGACGAAAACGATCGCATGTTCCAGCCAGTGCATTGGTTCCAATTTGCTGATGATGCTGCGGTTGTTACTAGTGGTGAAAAGGAGAACCAACTCCTGTTAAACTGCTTTACAAGATGGTGTCAGTGGGCAAACTTTGTAATAAGGGTTGATAAATGTGTCACCTTTGGCATTAAGAAATACTCAACAAGATCTCTTCAGTTCCAGCCAAAGCTTTTCGTGAACAACCAAAGCGTGCCTGTTGTTAAAAATGGAGAATCTTTCAAATACCTCGGCCGCTTCTTTGACTTCGAAATGACCAACGGCAGTCATAAAGAAAAACTGCTATCAATGTTTCCCAGCCTTCTGAAAGAAATTGATGACTTGCCTCTGCATCCCAAAAATAAACTTCTATTGTACCACAGATATGTATTGTCCAAAGTTTCTTGGCACTTCACTGTTGCAGACCTATCGAAGACCTGGGTCATTGAGAACCTCGATAATCTTGTCTCTAAATACATTCGCCAGTGGCTTGATCTTCCCATAAGTGCTACTTTAACTAGTATAGTTCTTTCTAAAAATCAATTTGGTCTCGATCTTCAGCTACCTTCTGTCAAATTCACTCAATGCCAAACTGTTTCACGCAATGCCCTCCGAACTTCTCCTAACACAAACATTCAAGCTTTATGGAAAAACACCAGTAGTGGGATGAATCTGCAATACGACATTTACCGTAACACCAAAGATGTACTCAAAGCAGTAAAATCAGACAGTAGAGAGCGCTTGGCACACCAATTACTATCCCAGGGTGCTATTATTTCATTTCTGTTGGACCACTCTCTTAAAAAGCTCAATGGTCTTTGGTCTGTTGTGCAGAGCAACCTACCCACGAACATCTTCAACTTCACCATCAAGTACCTGAACAATACTCTCCCTACGCGCAAAAATCTAAGCCTTTGGAACCTAAGCCAATCATCTGATTGCGAATTCTGCCTTCTTCCCGAAACTTTACTTCATGTCGTTGCAGGCTGCAAAGTTTATCTCGAACAAGGTCGTTATACCTGGCGTCATAATTCTGCTCTAAATTTTCTTGCAACCTCCTTGAAAGCAATAGAGGGATCCTCTCTTTTTGCCGATATACCTGGCTTCTCCTCACCATCCATCATAACTGGAGACAATCTGCGCCCAGATCTACTTCTGCGTACAAAGGAAAACATTCTTTATGTTTTGGAACTAACGATAGGATTTGAAACTAACCTTAACTGCAATGCAGAAAGGAAACGTTCAAAATATGCTCGCCTTGTCTCAGATCTAAGACCAAGGTTCAAATCTGTCATATTTGTAAATCTCTCCATCAGCTCTCTTGGCATCTTCGGCGACTCATGCAGCTCATTCCTTGAAATGTGTCACTCTCTTTCCATCGATGATCAACACAAACGATATCTCATTTCTAAGCTTTCTACGATATCCATTCGTACCACCTATTACATTTTTTGCTGTAGGAACAAAACATGGACTAACCCAGAGCTACTCCCCTTTTAACGTTTTTTTTTTTCTTTTCTCTTTACTACGATTGTAATAGTCTTATTTTGTAAAAACAGGCTAGCCAGTTACAAATTACCTTGTAATAGTGAGATTTGTAATTGTAGTTTTAACTGGAATTCAAAATGAAAAGTTTCCATTATTATTATTATTATTATTATTATAAGTCAGTCTCGTTTGTCAATCTTTCCATCAGTTCACTTGGTATTTTTGGCAACTCCTGCAGCTCATTCATCGACATGTACGACTCTTTGTCCATTGATCATCAACAGAAACGCTATCTCATCTCCAAACTTACAAGCATCTCCATTTGCACCACATACTATATATTCTGCTGTAGAAACAAAACTTGGACTAATCCAGAGCTACTCCTCTTTTGACATTTTTTTTTCTTTTCTCATTACTACGATTGTAATAGTTTTTATTTTGTAAACACAGGCTAGCCAGTTACAAATTACCTTGTAATAGTGAGATTTGTAATTGTAGTTTTAACTTGAATTCAAAATGAAAAGTTTCCATTATTATAGTATGTATAAATAGATTAAACACTGATTTCATAGATCTATAAACAGTGGCGAAGCCAGATTTGATGGGACGGTCACGGTCAGATACGGAAATACCACGCCCATTTTGACCACGCCCAAAAATAAGACGCCTAATTCTGATTTCTGAAAACACGAATCATTCGTGGCATTTTCGTACCAATCATCTTACACTACATCCCTCTGTATCATCTGAGTGAAACTTCCAGACATGCGCCTATCATCCCGTTGCATATTTTTCTGCTTGATTGATAGTCTAACACTAGACGGTTTAAAAGATAAATGGGCGAAAAGAACTTGCACAGGAAATGCTTCCATGCCGTGACTTCCATCTTTGAGAATTACAGCAAAAATATCACAAAATTGAGCCACGGCAAATTTTCGCTCCGCTTCAGGTTTGTGAGCCATGACAACTTTTTGACTAAATGTGCATTGAAGTTAATTCAAGAAGAAGGTCAGGCGGGGTCAGGCCATTTGGAATGAGCCTGAGGTTTCATTTCTGCCAAACAAACATGATTGTATCCTTAGCCTATGAAGTTAGACGCTTGATTGTTTTTAAGACAGGGGAAAAAATAATTACCACAGAATTCTACTAATTACCCTCGAACTTACTGTTTCCTTAACAATTGGTAAGGTCATCCAGAATAAATATCAAAAACAATATGTTCACGTGAAACTTCTGGCCAATCACCAAGCTCCATTGAAAAAAAAATTATGACATTGGTCAGGCGAATTTCGTAGAGCCTGACCATGGTCATAATCATAATAAGAAGGGATCCACTGCTCAGTAAACGAAAGCGCTCCACTGCAAAATAGCGAATATCTGAAGATGATAGATTTTGATTTTCTCACTAACCATTTTCATTTGACTTGCATAACTCTTGAAACGATATAGCTGTAGAAGACCTTTTGCAAGATGATGGCTCTAAAATATTAAAGCATGAATAACGTTACAAGGATATAAGCTGCTTTTATAGCTATAAGCTTCATATAAACAAATTGAGCAAGAAACGTCAATAAATTCCCATTCTGTAAAAAATTTTCTTGTTTACTTCCGGGGTACAAAAAACCCTTTTGGTTTCAAGGAGCATGTCCATTCTTGAGAATTCTCCTCTCACGGCTTCTAATATCTTGGTAATATAATTGCTAAAAGGTAGGGAAGAGGTTAAATGTTTCAGACTACTAGTACGAGAATATAGACAAAAAATGTCAACTTTGCCTCATTTCTTGATCTAAAGAAAGCGTTCGACACAGTAGACCATGAAATACTGACCAGAAAGCTGTAAGTATATGGAATAGAGGGCACTGAGGTAAAATTGTTTAGATCGTACCTCCGTAACCGTCAACAATACTTCTCTTTAAACGTTCAAAGTCGAGCGCCCGTCGAATTACATGTGGAATACCATAAGGGTCCTGTCTAGGCCCATTTCTCTTTATATTGTACCTTAATGACTTTGAAACTTGCCTAAAATTCTAAAATGCTAACCTATATGCAGATGACACAGAAGTTTCATTCTCGTTGAATGAGCTTGAAAACGTAATACAAAACTTTCAGGCTGAATTTGAAAACATTTCCGAGTGGATGAGAATAAATAAGCTAAGTATACACCCCCGAGAAAACCGAGTTCATGGTTATTGACCATCCTTGCAGGCAGAGGAAATCGCCAGCGCTACCAGCCTTTTATTTGGATATTACTAGGATAAAACAGGTTCATAAAATGAAGTACCTAGGACTTGCGGTTGGCGATAAGTTGTGCTGGGGCGAACAGTACCAATCAGTCTAAGGGAAGGTAGCGGGTGGCTTAGCATCGATTAGGAAACTGAAAAACATCTTACTGTAATCCCAGTTGCTCAATTTATATCAAGCACTGGTTGAATGTCACTTAAGGTATGCTAACGTGGTATGGGGAGCCCTCTTTGATACCAAACTAAGCACTCTGCAAAAATATCAGAGCAAAACATTCGATCAAATAGAATCTTCAAAGGTAAAGACAATTTGTACTAGCTTAACCTTCAAATTTTTTTAGTGCAATGTAGTTTTTCTTATCTTTCATAACTTTCTATATCATAATTTTTCTTTTCAATGAATGAAAATAATGTATAAATAAAATCAAATGCAAAATAAAGTGGCTCTTCATTATAACATCACAACCAGAAAGGTTTCTTTCACAATTCCAGAACCAAGTCTGAGCACACAGGAAAGGATCAATTCTAATTTTGCACCGTCAGTCAATATTTATGTCTGATCTTCAGACGAATCTTCAAGCTATTTATCTTGTAGAAAAGTTTAATATAGACTCATAAAGTCTTTTGACTGGATTTTGTCAAAAAAGACAGTGACGAAAGCAGTACTTCAAAGAAGGAATAAAACTTTGATTTGCAAATTGGAGACAACGTGGAAGTATGAAGAGCGCACTCGTGCTATAGACGAACCTAAATTTATGAGATGTCCGATTAGCAATAGAAGAAATTCGAGATTTCAAACGATGACGGGATGCCAAGCTGTGATAAAGGAGCAAATATCGAAGTTGGAACCATTTATCGAAACAGGAAAACAGGTAGGGATACGTTTAAGTCAAGTAACAGCCTGGGTGGTTTTACTTTGATTAAAGATAGAAAGATTTATTTACCGCCCCCCCCCCACTATTGTAGTAGGACTAATGTAACTGCAACCTCGTAATGATATGTGCATAAGTCGTAACTGTAACCTCGTAACGATAAGTCTTATTGTTCTTTTATATTAAGATCAGTCAATCGCTAACCCACGTACGAGTCGCACGTTTTTCTTCGAGTCGCCTTTCGTTCTCAAGTATCTGGATTACTCTAGAGTTATAGGACACAATATATCCTGCAACACTATCATTGTCAGATCATCAGTCGAAAGTGAAGCTGAGATATTCTTTTGAATGTTGACAATAGAAGTAAGTTTTGAAGAGAATAAGTCATCAGGCAAAAATATGGAAACTTGAAAAGTAGAAAAATGTTAACGGAGATTTGCTAAAAAACCTTCATCTAGAAGCAACCGAAGGCCTTGTAGAAATCGAGAAAATCACAATTCTCTCACCAAAGGGTTTGAAGCCAGAAGATAAAACATAAGCAGCATATTCTACAAGATCAGCGGTAGAATATATTGAGTAATAATCGCATAAAATTCAAATCTGAGATCTCCTACGTTTTGTCTTCTAGTTTAGAAGAATCAGTTTTGAGGAGATAAAAAGACTATTGAAAGTTTCTAATCAGCAGAAGTAATACTTTACATTTAGCTGCTAGAGTAAACTGATAAATAATCTTAGTATTCTTGTGAGGGTAGTCGACCCCCGTATGTTATAGAAGCATTGAGAGTTGTTAGAGCATATTCGAAAGAGTTAAAGAAGCATTGAGAATTTGTGACGGAACTTGAAACAACGTTGTCTTCTTTTCGTTTTGTTTACTGTGGTAATGTACAGCCTCAGGCCGGGCAAGGCTGTTACATGCTAGAGGTTAGAGCAATATTTGAAAGCCAGAAGAATTGTTAGTTCGTAGGCAAGATCGCTTATTGGTAGGTTATAAAATTGTCTTCATCTATGTCTTCATAGCATAATGGTAATTTAGATGAACTTATGAACCAGCATCCCCCCCCCCTTGGTACGCTCCAAACTTATTCGTGCAGATGTATTAGCATATCCTTTATTGTGGCCCTCTTCTAAAGAATAAATGCCCTCTTCTAAAGAATAGCGATACTCTAAGGTCGTCGGTATCAGAGAGCAGGGCCATCGAAAGCCAGCCTCTGCCCAAGTGCAACATATAACATAAATGTCTGAGAGTTCAGATGATGGGAACTCGATTCCTTCAATTTAATCTATTTACTAAGTTTTCATGGCCCTAGCTACCCCCACTTTCTCGACGCCCCTGTTATAAAGCATGAGACGTTCTCTACTTAGCATTAAGAAGACTCACCACATGTGGGCAATGTAGCTGGGAAACGACCATTTTTGCATAACAGAACTGCTGACCCTTGTATCTGGTAGCCACTGGCACACACAAATATCTGAGGGTTCAGATGACGGACAAGCTTCGTCACCGTAGAAAGCGGCTGGGAAAAATCCGAAATGCATGTTCTTTTGCCTAAGACAGAAGAATGTGCATTATGATTATAAACATAAGACTTATTACTTCTATGTTTCTTCAATATTCTGTTTCTTTGCAAAAAAATTTTCTTTAGCTTTTATTTGGGAAATTAATCAATTTTCAGAATATGTGAAAATAGAGAAAAGATGGATACTTCTAAAATCAAATTGTCGAATGTGTGATGTACTGTAAATGCTCTGCTTTACTAGATAAGGAAATGGAAATGTGGCTACGTTTTATCAGCAAGTAAGTCTTACTTCCCTTTCACTTATTAGGTTTATTCTTGTGTAATACGATAGACAAAAGTGCATCAAAATGATTGGAAAGCAGTTAAAGTCACACAAGTTATAATTGGAGATTTCTCTTGTCTTCATTAAAAAATTAATTATATGTCTACTTCGCGGTTGGTGTAGGTAATACTTGACGAAGCTTCTTGGGATCCAAATGGTGTTGTAACCTTGATAGATAAATACTTTACCTATAACAAACCTTTGTTACATTTCACAGACATAGTTCAACATGATTCATAAAGACACTTCACAGTCATATTTTCATTAAACCGAACTTATACGCAGATGCTTGAAGTTTGGCACTAATCGCTTGGCGTGAAAGACAATCAAATGTCTTTGTTTAAACAGATGGATCTAGTACACAAACCTGGTATCTTTCCGATCCAGAAAAAGACCATTCAGCTAAGTAGGAATGATATTGTGCGATTAATATGAAGATTCACAACAAATGTAATCACAACACATTTACTTATGCATTTAGGCCATTCTTCGCTCCAGTTTCCATTCCGGCAGGTCAATTTATTATTTCCATAAATCTTGAATTGGCGCCCACATTGAATTTCTGCCACGCTTCCCTTAAATGTTACTTTTCCATTTGCAATTGACGATGGTTTATCGCAGTCTAAAAAGAACGGTTATCGTTCTAATCAATTAGTACCAAAAATATTTGTACCATATTGAAATAAAGTATTCAAGATAAAAAAAGTCAAATAATTTCCTAGTTTAGAGTCCCTGTCTCAGTAACCTTTTCTTTAACCCCAAAACCTGGGTTGTTTCCTCAGAATGTGTCAAGAAGAAATGTGAAACGGTCCCTTTGGAAGGGAAACTAAGTGTCTATTGCCCATGGCAATGTAAGATCTGACGTGAAAAAATTGGTGAAAAGATGCACTGATCCAAAAGTATGGGATATATATCAAGCATCACACAGTGAGGGAACCTAATTACATAAATACATACCTTGCTGGCATCCGAAAACTCTTATGGCAACCAATTCTCCATTGTTGCAACGATATATCTTATTTAAAGTCCCAGTTCTAGGACATTTTACCTCAAATGTACTGTCATGTCGGATGGAACTGCCAAATACAGGTAACCGACAGCTTTCTACAAGAAAACGTGGGCAGCATTTGAGAAGGTATAACTTTATAAACCTAGCATCACTTGCTTCTTATGGACGAGGAAATGATGTCAATGTTTTTCTGCTGCGATTTTAATGCGTTTCTTCTAGAGCATAAGCCTCTTGGTACCAGTGGCGTGCTGGCAGGGAGCAAGGGGATCAATTGCCCCAGCCGATCAAACATCAAGGGTGACAAAATGAATTTTCATTTTGTAGGGTGTAGTATATCTCCCCCTTTCTGGAGCCCCCTCATAATTGTCAAACTGTGTTATATTTCATTTATGACAGTGCACTGAATGAGAAGGAATACAATGGATGTGAAAAACACAACCTGATTTGAACTGACCTCCGACAAAAGAGCCAGATCAAGGTAACTTAATCGACTAGAAACAACAGAAAATGTACCTTCAACTCAATGATGCAAATCGTTAAGGCAAAAGGCTTGAATTTTGACCTTCCCGGTAAACTCAAAGTGCCTATGCAGCGAAATTTTGTGTCCTGCTTTTTTTAAGAGTTTGAAATCAGGTAGTACTTGCGCAAAACAAGGCCAGTTTGTGACGTCACAGTGATGAGTCGGCTCAACAGCAATCAGGAAACTGCAGTTGTACATAATAGGTTTTAGTGAGGGAGATAAGCAGACGAATTGTGCAAATTGTAATGCAACTACCAAAATTTCAGAAAACATCAAGTTTGATACGCTGAAAAAGAGGTGATATAGAACCAAATCATACCTTGCCCCTAAGTTCTATTTTTAGACTGGGGTACTCTGATACAGAACCCTAATTCTACCATTGGCCATAAACGGAGAACGGAAATTCTCAATATAAAGGCAGTTGACAAAGATGTGATATAGTGCCTATTCATAACTTGCACTCTAGAAATAAAACAAGGGGCAATTTTCAGTCGGGGTCCATATCCTATCTTTTTAAGCGTATCAAACTGCCCATTATTGCAAAATTGCCCATTGTTACAAAATTTCATGTCATTGTACTTCCTTACAGCAGAGATATCTTAATATCGCCTCTAGAGTCTTGGGGCAAAGTACCCCAGCTAAAAAATAGCTGAAGGGGGCAATTTTCAGTTGGGGTTTATACCCTATCTTCTTCAGCGTATCAAACTGCCCATTATTGCAAAGTTTCATGCTAGTATCACAATTTGCACAATTCGACCTAATAAGTGATTTAACAGGCCTGACAAAACGGTTTCGCCCCCACTCATCACTGTGACGTCACAGCGGGAAATAAAATTTCGCAACGCAACTGCAAAATATGCATACTTTGACACTCAATAAAAAAAGAACCATTTAACTTATCGGAATTCTGTTTTTTGTATAAGAACAAAGGTGAAGGATTCTATAGATTTCTTTTAAAATATTGGAATGGTAAATTTCGCCGCATAGGCACTTTAATATACAAATAAGCCATCCTTACCACGCAAAGCCAGAAAACACAAAGAGAGTTCGCCAACATGTTGAGTACAGTAATTTTAGCAACTTGAACAAGTTTCATTCATTTCTGAGGAGTTTTACGAATAAAATGCGGGACTAAGTTTCATTGATTTTTCATTTAGGAGTTTTTGGAGCTTATTTGTAGATTAAAAGTTTTTGCTAAAGAATTTCAAGTAAATTTTTTTAATCAGGCGAATTAGTAGTAAACCCAAACAAGGCCTGCCTCGCAACGGCTTTGGGGCCATATCTTTAAGAAAGCTCAAAAGTGAGTGTTTTTCGTGCTATCTTCAAAAAATACTTTTGGAAAAACGATAAATTGTGGTGGACTTAGTGTCATGCTTCTTCGCCCAAAAGAAAATTCAGCGTCTAGTGAACTAGCTTTGAAATAAGGAGGTATGAGAAGATTTTCACATGCTTTAGGAGTGGGACTCGCCAAATACACTCATTTAGATAAAAAACACTCTGTTAAACATTATTGCAGTGTTTATGTACAATTAGTTGACAAATATGCTACCTATAAAGCATAATGCTAAAAGGCATTGGTCATGTACCCTTTGGCGAAGTATCTTGTAACTAGTATTTTGAAACGTTATATTTGATACTCTCTTGAGGGTGTCGAGTATCTTGTAATAAGATATTCCTTAGAGTATCTTGCCCATCTCTGATAAAAAAACAGTTAAAATTTCTCCCTTTGTTATTACCGTAAACCCCAAGAATTTGTTATTACCATAAACCCCAAGAAAGGTAAAATTTCCCAAGAATTTTACCTTTATTCTTAAATTTACCTCGGCATGTTCTTCTCCCACTCCACGTTAGGTTCCGGTGGCAACTTGCCCGACTGTCACCTTCTAATTCAAATCCATCTTTGCATCGAAAGATACCATAAGATCCGGGTGTATATTTCTCGGCCGTTATATACAACTTGGAGTTGGTAAATTTCTTCGGACAAGTTCGAATTTCTGAGAATAAACACAATTAGTTGAACAAAAATCAAAGCACAAATTTAAATAAATACGAAATAATCAATTTTATATCTCTTACATATATCTTTCTTACGAGCCCGGGTTGAATACGGGCTAGGTTTTGGTGAAATTGTACGACAAACTTAACCATTCGTTTCCAGATCCAGATCGAAAATAACTTATGCACGAGGGAATGATTCTATTTTTCAAAAAATTAAGTTAGGGGTCTTTGACGTAAAGGTTTGAAGTTCCATTTCATATCCCACCATTAGAGTTCATAAAAGATACCTGAGCAAAATTTATCTTCATATATTGTTGTATGCTATTTCTTTGGGTTTTTCAGAAAAGCCCCAGAGATTGAGTACTAATGCTTTAAAACTTGACACAGAGTACAAATTTAGTTAATTAGAGGGTCCCCTAAACACGACATTCACTAGGGACCTCAGACCACTCCGTTCGCCCCTGTATTTAGGTAGTTGATTTCTTTGCTTTGCAGACTTGGAATATACTCTATGTAACTAAGCACATCAGATTTCGCCAGAAAAAATCAGCTGAACAATCTGCGTAGTCATAAAGTCTTAGTGCGATAGCCAACAGTGGACTAGGTATAAGTACCAAGTCTAAATAAATCTTTTGGTGAAGTTTTAAAACTAGGTAGGTCTACATTTTAATTTACCCCATAGAAGACTAGATTAATTTATTTTACATCGAATAATCTGAAAAACCCTACAAGGAAACAAAGTCCATCAAATGAAGAAAAAAAGAGACATTCCTCAATGAATTTAGTGAGTGATTTGTTTGACAGCAAACAATCTGAAGCATCTTATAGGGGGATCAAGTCCAGCAAAAGAAGGAGATATAAATTAATTAACAAATATCTTGGAGAATTTAGGCAAAAATCAGCAGACAACTACCTTCATTTGTTTCACAGCGAACAATCTAACGTTTTCTTTACGCAAATTAAGTCGACCAATAGAAAGAGAGAGATACATGCTGTAACACATGTAGACAGGGCTCTATGGTCGTGAAGAAGAAACCTTTTGGGGACCTTTACGGAACGCAAAGATTTTGCAGTCTGCAGCCCTTGGGAGTATTTCTAGCCCTGACATTATACTATCACAAAAGAAGATAGAATGCCCAGGTTTAGCAATTAAATAGTGTTAAGTTTCAAATTTTTCTGACCTTTGCATTTTGGGACTTCACCGGACCAATCTAATCCAGAGCAAACTTGTCTTTTTCCTTTCAATTTGAAGTTATCATTGCATGAATAATCAGCATCATCGCCACTTTTGTAGTCCAATCGAGGTATGCCCTTGCCATTTTCTGGATGATCTGGCTGGACGCAACCTAAAATAACAAAGTCTTGATAATATTAAAGAGTTGGCTCTGCATTAACCTGCAATTCCTGCTAACGATATGTTGCTTTTGTTCTAAAGGCGAAATTCACTTTTGCAAAAACCATGCGAGATTTCTACCGAAGCAAAAGATTCCCAGGGATATTCAGGTAAAACAATAGGGTTTCCACAAAAGGTGGGGGGGATTTCCATGGTTTGATTTGGCTCTCGCTTGGTCTCATCGGAATTTCTCGCCTAGGCAACGGTGCCAAAGGGATTTCATTCTATTGACAACAGGGACCCCCTTTTGGTAGTGTTGCCATTAGTGAGGTCAATATCGCCATGGTTATGGTAAGAGATGTCATGGGTTTAGTCAGTGATGCCACGGGTGTGGTCAATTTTGCGATGGGTGTGGACAGACATAGGCTTAATGCAAAACAAAAATAAATCGAAATTCCAATATATAGGTGGTTCTGAACTTCGGAGAATCTGATAGACTGAAAATGCCCTGTTGAGTATAGTAACAGCAATTCAAGATTATGCAAGAAAATTTATCAAAATTTAGGCATTTTTTATTGAAAACCCTTTTCTTCCAGTTGTATTTTTTCTGATAGTAAATTGTATGCATTTTCTAAAAAAATTAGCCTCAATTAGTCTTTCAAACTATAATTTATTTTCCCACTTTAAATCAAAGAGTTATAATAATAACTTTAATAATAAAAATAGAAGCATTTTTATTATATTCTTCTACTTACAAAAGTAACTCCTTTTACAGGTAGTTACTGTCGGCTAGCCTGATTACAAGATAACTAATTTACAAAAGTTTTAACGTACTAATAAAATTTTTTGAGTTCATAGTATTTTTAGAGTCAGTTCAGGGTTCGCCCAAGTCTAATTAAGCATAAAGAATATATAACAAGATTACGTTGTGATTAAAAATAATAACCTAGTGATATAAAAACTCCTGAATTCCTGGCGACATAAAAGCTGACATGCTCAGAAGATTGCTCTTCTTGGAAGCGCTTAAATACTGAGAAAAACGCTGTCTATCAAATGAACACACCCGATCGTGTCCATCGTTATTGATTTAAGGGGTTTTTCTCATTGCAGTAAAGAATTGCATCGCATCTGCAGGACTGTGTAATGAGAGGTGAAGTACCAGGCTGGATGACAACTGGTCGGACTGCCTTATTAATGAAAGACAAAAACAAAGGAAACGGAGTGAGCAATTACAGGCCAATAACCAGTTTACTATTTATGTGGAAATTGCTCACTGGTGTTATTGCTGATGATGCGTATAAACATATGCAGCTCATCCATCGATAGAAAAACACGTCATGTATAGTCATGGATAAAAAAACACGATAGATTATATGACAATGACTAGAATGGACCATCCACAGAGTGAGGTAGACAGGCTATACATCCCTAGAGAAGGCGGAAGAGGTCTCCTTAGTATTGTAGAACGTAGTGTATCCCTATTTGTAGAACAGTCAGAAGAAAGGCTTTTGAAAATTGCTAGGAATGAGAGGATTTTGCAAGGATTTGATGAGCCTGTATCAGCAGCGAAGAAGCAGAAAAGGGAGAAAAACAGACAGTGGAAGGAAAAGCAGCTTCATGGCAAGCTTCTAAGATAAACTGTAGAGGTTAGAAGCGAAGATACATGGAGATGGATAAGGAAAGGCTACCTGAAGAAAGAAGCTGAGGCCATGATACTTGCAGCGAAGTAGCAAGCCCTCAGAACCAACTGGATAAAAAAGAACATTGATGGACAAGGTGTTTCGGAGAAGTGTAGATTGTGTAGGGGAAGGGATGAGTCGATTGCACACCTGATAGCAGAATGTTAAAACTTGCTCAGAAAGAGTATAAACAAAGACACGACAGCATTGCCAGAATTGTACATCTAGAACTATGCTAGAAGTTTGAGTTCGTAGGAAAAGTTAAGTGGTACAACCACAAACCTAAAATATAATGGAGAATGACTTTGTGAAAATTTTTATGGGGCTTTATCATCCAACGAGACCATGTCATCCAACACAGAAGGCCTGACATTGTGATGGTGTACAAAAATAAAAGAAAGTTTCAGATTGTAGATATTGCTGTACCTGGGGAGAGAGAGTGGAATTGAAAGAGCAGGAGAAAATAGAAAATTATTGTGAGTCAAGACGAGAAGTGAAAAATATCTGGAACATGTCTGAGGTTGCAGTTGTCCCGATCATAGTTGGAGCCCCAGAGGTAACAGCATTGCTGGGGACTGGAATGATTGTCAGGCATTGTCAGGCAAGTCCTAAAGACCTAAGGTTGCTAGGTGCCGTGCAGAACAAGCACATAAACGTTGTCAGTAGCTCTAGGGGAAGAAAAATCTCTGGTTTGAAAACCAGGGTAGGCGAAACTTTTTAGTCCGGGAGGACAGTCCGTCTAGTGGGAATTACACGAAAATTTGTATGGGTGGATGATTCTCTTCGGCCTGGCCAGGCATATCATCTAGTGAAGGCTACACAAACAATGACATCCGCAACCTGAAGGTACCGTGCCGATATAGGTAAATGGCCGCTGCGTTATGAGGTCACCGATTGCGGAATCTGGTAGAAGTGGCGACCCTATCAAAATCATAGCCTTATCTAGAGACCTACACAAAAGCATAGCCGGGCGTCTCTAGACTGACTTTATAACCCGTGCGTACACAAAAACGATATATAAGAGACATAGATCAAAATAAATTCCAACGTTAGAACATCAACGACAACGAAATCGAGGTCGTTGATTTATGATGAGAATGAAGGAACATGAGATGATTTGTATGAGAACTCTTCATACAGACAGATCATTACTTAACCTTGTTGAAATGAGAGTTGGAGATGACGTAGAATCAGAAGCAATACAAATAAGGAATGCTGGACCAACCAGACCACAGGGAAATGAAAAGAAAACGATGATACTGTGGTTAAAAATAACTTACAGGACGATAATGGTATTATAGCTATGGAACTGAGGTTCGAGGAAATCCAGCTTTCCTTAACACTATCTACAAAATAAATATTGAAGAAAGAGAGCGGCTCATGAAACTTAAAAAAGAAGAAAAAGAGCCGAAATCGATAGAGCTACATGATTTTGGAAACTGATTGGTCAACCTCAACAGTCATGTGCTTGTGTTTCTGATTGGCCTATTTCCATCCATAACTAGGTATATATATTTCCTAGCGTAGAGTTTTTGGTCTATGTTCTGACGTTTTAAACTCTGAAGAGTGTCAGATGAAAAGCTTTAGTTTACTAAATGTTTGCTTTTGCCAAAGCCATTATAAATATACTAGCTTGCGTGATGTACAGTGAAATGGAATATACAATTTTACTTGAATTCCTTGATATATTTCATTATTTATCCTAAATGTACTAGCTTGCGTGCTGTACCTAGCTTGCAAGCTACTTTAGAGTTTTACGACCACAGTTTAACTCCCAGCCCAGTGGATGCCAGAGCTGCCACTTAATAGGAGAGCAGTTGTATGTTCAGTGAAAATATTGCATCGTTCTAGGATCTGGCTTTTTGCTTTCATTGTAACAACAGATATTTTAGAAAGGGAATCTTGGTTTTGAATATGAAAAGACATACATCTCCAATTTTTGGGGAACCCTAAGATCTGTTTGATAAGTGCTGAGAGCGAATTAAGAAATGCTCTGCTGTAAGATAACTTTAATATAGTGGGATTATTAATATTTTTGCGACGGAGTAGCTACAAATTCGATTGTAGATTTAGTTTGTGTTTACAGGTAGGCTGTCATCCTTGGAAAATGGCAATTAGTCAACAATAGTGGAAGGGCATAGTTACCAGTTTTGTAGACAGAATTTCTCCACGAGCCTCCACATTTCCCTTTTCCATCTGAGCATAGTTCTTTGCAATCAGATTCCTGAGCCCTACCGTACCGGTTGTAATTGTCACCGCAGTTACACTCCCTTCGAAACTGAAGACCAGCATATGGGTAACCCTTTTTTTTACAGATTTCAATGCACTTCGAGATGAACGTCTCGCCAGAATTTAACGAATAAACATTCAAATCTCTTTCATCGGGTAATGCACGTCGTGCCTCGTCTCTGAAACACCCAACATAACGGATCTTAATCTTCTCATCCATTTGTATCTCTGTAACAGAGACATAAAAAAGGTCATCAATTGATCCAAAGACTTATCCTTTCGTATAAGCAAGCAAATACACGGAGAGAACTACAGTTCACGAAATATTCGAAACAGTTCCTCAAAATGAAGTTCAAATGAAAAAGCTGCATGTGTGCCTGCAGTCACTTTTCTACGTTCGTTTATATTTTCTTATAATACCTTCCAACCCTTCAAATACTTAACGTGTATAGAAATTTCTTACAAATTTATTTTTGCATTGTTTTAAATACTTTTTCCTCTGTTTAAGTACATAGCCAGAGTTTTGAAAGTTTAGGCACAGTTTCCCTGTTTCGGCACTAAAAAGTCGACAGTTGATCCTTTAAACCAGTGGTTGTTGTGGAATACGCTTATCGGAAGACATTGTTGAGATATGTTACTTATTCAAAATCAGTAATGGGACTGACCTTCACAAATTGGCTCGTCACCACTCCATCTTGCACTACTCAAGCATTTTCTCTCGCTAGGCCCTTTTAATTGAAAGCCATTTTTACACTGATATGATACCTTGCCACCATATGTTAAATCTTTTCTCGTAACGTAACCGTTTAGAATACTTTCTGGATAGGGGCAGCTTTTCACTACAATAAATGTCAATGTGGCATTCAATTTTGCATCATTTGCATTCAACTTAGTTAACTGTAATACTACAACTTTACTCAAAATAAAATTTTTCGAGATTAACGGTTTGCTACGTGCGAAAGTCAGAGCTTGGGCAAATTATTCGGTTATAACGCTCCCATCTCTCAGTGCCAAAAAAACACGTGAAACTTTTCTCATAATTTCAAGGACATCATGATTCCAGTCAGTATACTTCGGTCGATTTAGAAACAGCTATGTCGTTGCCGTCATGGCAGTTATCCGCTCAGACATGGAAGATAAGGCAATTTATATTTTTAATCTCTGAGTAACCTTAACAAATTTTATTGCGATGTAGTGTTTTCTGTATATATTAAATAAGATTGAATGTAAATAAGATTAAATGAAAAAACTGAAATCCCGGTTTTCATTGACGCTTTTGCAGTTATCGTTTGTGCCGTTTCGCATATAAAATAGCAATCAGTTTAAAAAAATTACATCGATATATCTCTTGCACTATATCAGTTTTATGCTGATCAAATTGAATTTTATCAGAGTTAATTTCACGAGGGATGTTGTAGAATTTGATTTTGCTAGGGGTTCTTATTTTAGCTTATTTGTATTATTCTCATTTGGGTGTCAATTGTCGTGCATCAATTTTCTATTCAAGTCCTTATGTGCTTCTTTGATGCCATTGGGAATAATGGAGAAGAAGGAGTTCTGTAGTTTAGGCTTCTGCACAAAAATGTGGGTCCCTTGGACTCAGATGGGTGTGTTTAATTGCTTTGGGTCGGGATTATCATGCTTATTTCGTATGCTGTTTCCACGCTGTTCTCTTCTCTCGTCCCTCTCTCCCCTTTTGATATCAAGGGTAGTGTGTTTACGTCACGGGATTCTTACCAAAGTTCTTGTTGTTTTTCGTTCAGGAAAGACTAGGCAGAAAGAGGCGGGATCTCGCTCAGCCGAATTTCCCGGCCAACTCATGTAAACGCAAATTGCTGAGTTTCCCGCCTGAATTGGATAAAATTGCCTGACATATACACGTGTCGTTCTATGTGCAGCGTTTTTTCCTCAAAAATCTCACGTTTTTTGTATCTTCAGTGTTTTATTGATCCTGTTTTTTTCAGCAAAAAGCTTTTCAACAAAATACCATCTCTTGTTTTTTCATAAGCCAAAACAAGAGCACAAATTCCTTGCAAATGGATCAACAGCAAGCTTAAACATAAATTTATCATCAAAGTCCGTCTCAGATTGTTGGAATTGTTTGTTGAAACCTTCCTGATGCAAAACCTTTAGATTCCAACTTTTGAATGGCACCAAACACATAGTACTTCATTTTTTTGAATAAATTTTATCCCGCCTGCCCGAGTTTCCCGGCTACATGTAAACACTGGCAGTTAATTATCCTGCCTTGCCGGGAAACTCGGCTAGCCGGGAAACTCGCCTCCGTGTAAACAGGCCCTAAGGTCGGACTGGTGCAACGGCTCTCTGGTAGGGAAAAGCAAATTTTTCTTGTCCACTCCCTGCCAAGAACTTTAAGCTGCTTGTACTTGAATCTATCAAGCTATATCATAGGTTAGGTTTTTTGTATAAGCAATTGAAATATTAAGGCTAGGCAACAGCTACTTCATATGATGTCATTCAAAGAGGGAAAAGACACAGGAGCATCGAGTTACCTCGTATAAATGGCAATTACAATATATTTAACCATTTTATATGGCTAGGTTTTTGTATGGGTTTGGTGAAGCAATTTGTGCCGATGCACCAACGGCCAAAAATTTTTTCCTGCGATGAGGGGATGTAGCCTCAAGACTTGATTTGATGAGGGATGTGGCAACGTATTCTGAGGGAGCATTTTCATTTTAATTGATCGAATGGATTTGTTGATGTTTTTTCTCCGAGTAAGAAATTAAAAAAATTACAACAATACATCTCTTGCACTGAAGTGGCATAAGTATTCGTCCACCAATTAATCAATAAAGGTGTAAGTGAGATCACGCCAGATAAATAAGCCACCTTTGGTCGTCTGTCGATTGCCCTTGAGTAACAGGGCATGTATTATATTTGCCTCTTCATTTAGAAATTATGATTTTTGAAAATTTTACAAACCTTTGCATGTAGGCGCAGAGCCAATCCAACCATGTTGTCCACACTTCTGATTTTCGCCGTTTAAATAATAGCCTTTAGAGCAAACGATTTCTGCTTTGTCGCCAATATAATATACTTTTTCAATGATTCTGCCATTTCGAGGTTCACGTGGTTTTATACACGCTAAAAGTACAACACATCGTAAACTTTACGTGAGCATATGCAGCAGACAGGGTATTAGAGGCTTTCTTCGACAAGGAATAATGATTGATAAACCTTTCTAGGGGATTGTCGAAACATAGGTTTTTTAAGATTGAAACCATCACACATACAAATAGGGAGTAACGAAACTGTCTGTGCTGTTTACACAGAGGACTATAAACTATAAACTAGTGGTCTTTGCAGAATACACCTACAACCGGGGTTGCCAGATTGGCTTTCTTCAGTGTTGAATTGCTTGGAGAATTTTGCCCTACTTCTTACATTTGGCCTTTTTCAGCGAAAATTCAGAGCATATTTTATTGATACAAAATTTGACACAATAAGCAACAAACAACCTTTAATTGAAAGATAAATACTATACATTTAAACCAAGATATTATATATTATCACCTAATCTAATGATTAGTAAAGGAATTTTATCAAAGCACAAAGTTTCCCTGTTTCCTGTTTGAATTTGGAAATTATTGATAGAGAAATTTCTGATTTGGCCTTTTTATGTGCATTTTGGCCTGAGCTAGTCACCGGTCTGGCCTTCTTTTGTAAATGCTCATCTGGCAACCCTGCCCCGAACGTGATATCAAGATCGATGGAGTTACGAGAACAGTATAATCTCTGTTGCTAGTTATTGGAAACTCTTTAAAGTTATTGCAAGCTATAAAAAGTTTAAATCTCTAATTTTCAATTTTCGCTAAGAATTTTAATTTGTTCGCTTGTTCATGAGCCAGTCTACAATATCCCGAACAAAAATGGTTGAGACTTTTCATGGAAAGCGTATATTTTCACTTTCCTTTCAAAAATAACTTCCCCCCTCCCCCAATTCAATGCAGTGGTGGCGCCAGGGGAGGGCTAGGGGGGCTACAGCCCCTCCGTCGGAAGCATCTAGCCCCCCATCGGAGGAAATTTTAGATTATTGTCGGAGCAAATTTGACAAAATAACGTACGAAAACTGCTTATTTTAGTCATTTTAGCCTCCCTGTCGGAAGCTCCAACCCCTCTGTCGGAAGATTTCTGGCGCCACCTCTGATTCAATGTTGAATGCATGATTTTGAAGGAGAAATGATAGAACTACAAATCCAACATTGAATCGGGGGAAAGGGGGGATTCGAGCTTACAGGGGCAAGGTAAAGTAGAAAATTACAAAAATTGCCTTTTGTCTCAACATTTTTGTCCGGGATTGTAGTTCCTAGGATGTCCCGGTGTAACAGGGTCTTGCACTTCAAAACTCGCATTCGTCTCATATTCATATGTACTTCGCTTATTTATGTAATTATTCTTTTTTCGTTGCTAGTATATATATTTTACGATATTTGTAAATAGCGGAGCTAATTGTTATGGACGATCACAACGATTTATCACACAACAAGGTCTCATTTCTTTCGACTCAAGACGTCCTCTCGCACAAGTCTGCGCAATACAGCGCCAGACCATTACACCGGAGCAGGGGAGGTTCAAGAGCTCATCATAGTAGTTTTATCTGGGATAATCGTTAACAACATTCATGGTATTTTAGAAAAGTTTTAATATCAGGAGGTCAAAGAACAGAATCCAATTTTTCACGCCATGCCATACTTGGTTAGTAGACTAAAATTTAAGGCCTTACAACCTTAAACAGGGGAAGTTAAAATCGGATGCCTGTCTGAAAATTGTAGCTAGGACTGTCCTCATTTCGAAACTAAGCCATAACTCTTAAAACGAATTAACTTTTAATGCCAATGAGGGTTAATTTAGTGAAATATGCCATTTGTTGATAGTAGGAGGCACGACCAAAGGATAATGATGGTTATGTAGAATTTTCTCAAAGTTGTAGAATTTCGACCTTTTTTATAATAAGGAAACAAAAAACAATTGATTTTGAAGTGATGATATCATAAAATATATTGTTGAAACATTTAAATGTTGACCATCCCATCTGAAAAAACACTACAGGATAAACTCTGAGAACAAAGACCACAATGCTGAGAACAAAGTTTTAAGATTACAGTTATTTGACAAGGAAAGCGAAGGAGTTTGTCAGTACTCTTTCTCTTTACGACGACATTCGTCAATTATCAGTTATAAATACTGGTTATAATCTACCGTTTTACAAAATGCATGTATTTTATAACATTCGTGTTAACATGATTAAATTCTGAAATCACAAGAATATATTTTATCACGTCATCAGCTTTTATTCTATAGGCTTGTTTGAAGAGCACTTTTAGTAGCTTTCCATCCAATAATAGTACAGATTTATACGAGGTAGAGATTCTGTACAGAATTATCATATGTTAGAATTATAAATAATTCTAACAAAATTAATACTGTTTCGTCTACTTATATTTTTATTCATTTTGCTTTCAATTAGAAACACAAATTTTAGAAGAACTTAATTAAACAAAAAGAAATAAAAGGCCAAAACTTTTATTTTCTGGCTTTGAACAATTGACTGGGACTCCAAAACTTATAACCGTTACGTGGAAAGTAAATACATAGATGCCAAAATGTCCTAGACACTTGACAAGTTAAAATTCCTTAGTATTTACTCTTTAAAAGCATACTTAGATAAATTTCCACAAAACTCTCAATTCCAAAACAAAGAACAATTCCAGGCCAAAACTTTAAAAATAATTTTTCTTAGACAAGCTTTTATTGTAGATGAACTTTTCAGTATAAAGGTTGGAAACAAAAATATATTCATCACTTACTCTTCTGTAAACACACTGGTTGATCATGTGACCATCTTCCATCACCTTTGCATTCCAAAGACCTCCTTCCATTTATCACATACCCATCATGACAATCAACCGAGGCACGTTCGCCGGGCAAAAAACTTCCTTGCTTATCAGGGATAACTTTACCGTCAGCAATCACAAAAGAATTGCACGTTATCACTGAAATGTGATTAAACTACATGAAAGAGACAATTTCAAAACTAGACATAATGCAAATTATTCAAAATGTTTTGCAGATATTCGAACGTACTCATAAAAATTTTAGAAGGGACATTCTAATTATTTAATTTTTCCATAACATAGGTAATTAAAGTGGTCGAAGATTCAAATATTGTAATCAATGTGCCTAGTGATGTTTCTGTGATTAATGTATTTCTTGTGATGTTTGTGATTAATTTATGACAAAAATGTGATTTTTTTCGAAAGCTTAGGTGATCTTAAACAGTGAGTTGCCCCTCAAAAATAATAATACGAGGCAGTTTAAAATTGCTGAATCTCCTATGCTTGAATACAAGAGTGTTTTCAGAAAGGAAACAAGTTGCAAACATACTGCAGCCTGATTTAGAGATTCTAACGCCAAACCTATAGAATTCGAATAGATTTCGAATATTTTTGAGGTTTTGAAAAAGTTTCTGAACAAGGACGATCCCCAGAATACTAAAAACTCAAAATGAAAATTGATTTCTTATGTTGATGTCATGCAAGAATTTTTCTACTAGATTAACAGCATTAGTTTTTGTGATGCCTTGCAGACCAAATTTCTTAATAAAAACACTGCTTGGGGCTAAGATACTTTCAATTTCCTTTGGAATTTCGTAAAAAGTGTTCTTGAATTTCTATTGTGAGATCTTGGCAATAGAAACTGTTATGGGATCTTAGCAATAAAAAGCTTTGAGCCTTACCGACACATTTTGATATCGCTCCGTCATATTCCCAGTTGTCACCATTGCAAGTGATTTGACTGCTACCTTGCACCATATAGCCGTCCTTACACCTAGCACTTTTCTTTGCTCCATATGCCGTCGAAAATCCTTCAAACTGTCCATTTTGCAAATGTGGCGATGCTCCACAAAGTTTGGCTGTGAAAAAATACCTTAATGTAGAATTGTGGTTTTTATTTAACGTTGCTCAAAATACAACAGAATGTTAAGCTGTGAAAAAAAACAATTTCCTCTAATTTCTATTTAGCGTGGCTTAAAATACAACAGAATGAAAAAAAATTTGAGGTGGATCTATTTGCACAAATTCTATTTTGAGCGAGCAGTGATACTTAGGCACAAGTAAATGAAAAAAAGAATATTGTTAAAAGCTTATAAATGCATTTATAAGTACTCAATCTTACATTTTAAGATAAAGGATTTAATGTATGAAACGGTTAGATTTATCACATATGTTCGTTACTCATACCTGTTGAATGCCCGTTTCGGTAAACATTTCCGCAATTTAGAGAGAAAAATACATCTTAAGGAATCCACAAAAGATGAAGCGGATGCCACAGTCTCCATTCATTTTAACAAAGATAGCCACACACCAGCCAAATGAAAATCACTGGACTTTGCTACGCACCTAATAACAACATTCAACGCAAAACCCTCGAGAAACATTATTTTAAAACTTTGTACTCTTATTCTTAATTACCTCAACAAATTATTTCTTTCCCAATATAGCTATTATTATTCCCATCTCGTCTTACATTCTACGTCGTATTCCTATCACGTCCCGTATGTTGTTTATCTTTCGATTTACTCTTCTATTTTCTAGCCGTTACTCCTTCTATTCCTTTAACCTGATGAAGAGCTATGCTCGAAACGACGTACTTATCTTTCATTTGTGTACAAAGTCGTTATTTAATTGTATTAATTATTGCCCATTCTTCGACGTACAACATGCTCATCTACATCGATTATCATGTTTTTGACTCAACTGACCTTCACAAATTGGTCTGCTGCCACTCCACCTTTGATTACTCAAGCAAGTTCTTGTTGATAACCCTCTTAATCTAAAACCTTTCTTACATTCGTATGTTATCTCATTACCATACGTGTAATAACTTGCTATCACACGACCATTTGTAAGTTGACCCGGGGATCCACAGCTTTTTGCTATAACAAAAATAGAAATTACTTATTCTATGATATATTTCAGAAGGTTTAGCAGACTAATGAAAAACTTTAAAGAAAGCTGAAAAGAAGTTAAATAGCAGCTAAATAGATTTTACATAGGCAATCAAGTTTCGGATTTTTTTTCATTGCTTAGAAACTCATCCCTGGTAAAGACAAATGCACATTGATAACGCTTTCACTAGCAACTTATGAACGAACCTTTCACCCCCAAACTTGTTGGGCTTGTTACGCCCCTGAAGGGAGCAGGGGGACTGGTAAAATCTCAATCCTGAGGGAGTACAGAAGGGCACCGTCTGACTTTTCGGCCAGAGAGGAGAATCAAAATACACTAATGACGCTTCCATCAAGTGCAGCATTTGTTTATAATAGAAATACATAATACATACGCCTGCACTGAAGTTTTGCTCTCGACCATCCATTCCCCAAACAGTCGATGTAAGAAGACCCAAAGGCGCCATATCCTCTACTGCAAGCAAGATAAACTCGATCCCCATACGTGTAACGGTCTTTTTTGTTTCTTCTGATAACGGCATTCTGTGGGGGCTTAGGTGATGCGCAACCAATCACTATAAATAATAGGCATACATAGTTTGAATAAGCAAATGTTACGGCGGCCAAGGAATAGGTCATAATTATTCATATTTATGTCTTCATTTCCTTTCAGGCGTTTTGAGGGGGTATGGTATGATATGGTATGGTATGATATGGCATGATATGATATGATATGATATGATATGATATGATATGATATGATGTGATGTGATTGTGATTGTGATGTGATGTGATGTGATATGATATGATATGATATATGATATGATATGATATGATATGATATGATATGATATGATATATGATATGATATGATATGATATGATATGATATGATATGATATGATATGATATGATATGATATGATATGATATGATATGATAGATATGATATGATATGATATGACATGATATGATGATGTATGATATATGATATATGATATGTGATATGTGATATGATATGATGTGATATGACATATGATATGTGATATGATATGATATGATGTGATATGATATGATATGATGTGATATGATATGATATGATATGATATGATATGATATGATATGATATGATATGATATGATATGATATGATATGACATGATATGATGATGTATGATATATGATATATGATATGTGATATGTGATATGATATGATATGATGTGATATGATATGATATGATGTGATATGATATGATATGATATGATGTGATATGATATGATATGATATGATATGATGTGATATGATATGATATGATATGATATGATATGATATGATATGATATGATATGATATGATATGATATGATATGATATGATATGACATGACATGATATGATGATGTATGATATATGATATATGATATGTGATATGTGATATGATATGATGTGATATGATATATGATATGTGATATGATATGATATGATGTGATATGATATGATATGATATGATATGATATGATATGATGTGATATGATATGATATGATATGATATATGATATATGATATATGATATATGATATATGATATGTGATATATGATATATGATTTATGATTTATGATATATTATATATAATATGTGATATGATATGATATGATATGATATGACATGATATGATGATGTATGATATATGATATATGATATGTGATATGTGATATGATATGATGTGATATGATATATGATATGTGATATGATATGATATGATGTGATATGATATGATATGATATGATATGATATGATATGATATGATATGATATGATATGATGTGATATGATATGATATGATATGATATATGATATATGATATATGATATATGATATATGATTTATGATATATTATATATAATATGTGATATGATATGATATGATGTTATTTGATATGATATGATGATGTATGATATATGATATATGATATGTGATATGTGATATGATATTATATGATGTGATATGATATATGATATGTGATATGATATGATGTGATATGATATATGATATCACATCATATGTTTCCGCTCTTCTGTGCTTTTTTCAAATTTCAATCATTAGCAATTTCAATCATGCACTTAACCTTTGACTAAGTTGCCCCAACCATATATACAGATCCATAAAAGTGGACAATAAAGGAATGGTTATCTGATGAAGGTATTCATTAAGATTTCTTGAAGAATATAATTAGACAAGCGAGCAAGCGCATGAAACTTTTGGTTGACTTGGTTGACACAAATCTCAAACACGAAACTTAATTTCTTATCAACAGTCACACCTAACAATTTTGTGACTCTCTCTATGGCGCTTTTACCACCGAATATCATTAGGTGGCATTTGACATCATTAAGCTGCAAAAAGCTGTCTGATAACCATTATATCATAAAAAAATCATTTTCTGCTAATGTCGAGCAATGGTATCAGGATGGCATGAAAAGATTAACAAAATAATAGTGCGATTAACAAAAAGGAAGATGATTTTGAAAAAAGCAACCATTTTAAACATACTGAAGCTTTTCGGCTAGCACTTTCCCGAGTATAAAACATCAGAATAGGGGCTTAAAAGATCAAGAAAGAAAACATATATCAGTTGTGGATCGAAGTGGGCCATGACATTTTTAAGAGGTAGTTAAATCCAGGAATTGTCAACATTGGAACCGTGTATTTTTGCTAGTCCGTTTCATATACTCCGATGAGACCCTGTATGCCGGGGCGAAATATTAGAATACGTTTTATTTAATTTTTTTTGAATTAAATTGGATTCTCGTCGCCGTTTTACTTTGTTCCTGAATTTCATCTTCCTATTTTGTTGTGCCCCGATCACTTTTAGCATTTATGTTAGACCTTGGCAAGGAATGAGTGTAGATAGCCCTTAACTCCTACCTTTGCACTGTGGTAGAGAGTGACTCCACCTCAAATTGCGACGGCATGTTGCAGACGATCTACCGTGCAATACGTAGCCAGGGTTACACCGAAACCTGACCCGCTGTCCAACTTCAAAGTCGTCCCCACTTGTTCTTCCGTTTCTTGGATCACCAGGATTGGCACACACCCTTTCTAAATTTCGAAGACAACATACGTGAAAATGGAGTTTGTGTAGCAAAAATAACTCACGATAAAGAATAAGCTAAAAAAGGAAAACCCTTTTCCTTCTTAAACAGTTACAAAGCAGGAAGTGTGATTGGTCAGATTAACACGTGTTCAGATCAGCCTTCTTTCTCTGTTTGCAAGGTCAGAAATGATATGCTTAAATTTCGAAATAAGTACCTAATTGTGTGATACATATGTGAAAATTATTCTACCTGCAAAATAATCCTGCTAAAAATCGTGGTGCTTCATTTTAAAGCTTACTATACGACAAGAAATACAGGTAATATTCCCGCTCGCCTACAAGAAATACTCTAATATTCCCGCTTCTCTTTTATTCCCGCCTCTCTAGTAATCCCGCTTGTATTTCATAGATTGCAAGAATAGTCCCGCCTCCCCAGTAATCCCGCATGCGGGATTGAAACTTTTAATTGGCATTTGCTATTCTTTACACACTTTATATGGGTTGAAAATCAAGGATTGAAACTCATGCTTGGAGTGAATGGGTTTAATCACATGATAATGTCTTAGACGGGAGAGGTCAGAGAGCTGTCCTTTTTTGCAAGTTTATCAAACATCCAAGTCTCGCAGTATAAAAATACATTTGATTCTTTGACTTCGTACTACTGTCTATAAAGCACAACATCTGCTCTGTCTTGTCTGTGAAAATAAATATCCCACCCCCACCCCCATTTAATTTTAACCCCCCATATATGTTTAAATTGCATATTTTTTCTCTGATTTGCCACAATCATGTTTAAGATACTTTTTTGTTAAATCGGTATCCTCAAACTAGACTTGACAAATAATCCCGCCTCTCCAATATACCCGCCTCTCCAATAATCCCGCCTCTTTTGTTAGGTTGAAACGCTAATCCCGCAGCGGGAATATTAGAGTAAATACGGTATTTATTTTATATGTACATGTAGCATCGTACTGTGTATGTAGCTTTATAATATAGTATTCTAATGCAGGATATCTATATTTAGTGTTACAATAGCGTTATCAGTTAGATAGTGTTTGAGATATTTTGTTAGTGTAAGTTTTCAAAGTGAATAGAAAAAAAGAAAGAAACACTGATAAATATTTTTATGCATGGCGACTTTTAAGGTAACGAAAATATCGCATTGACAAAATAAATTTAATCGCTTAAATAACAGTTATTTAGTGAAATATGAGTAGTTCTATGCCCTTACAGTTTATGCATACTTGCGCTTTAAGACAATGATAGTAGAGAAATTATTTTTTCATTCTAAGAGATATTTGCTAAGATCCACTGCATGAAAGTGGCTTCATTTCTTGCATTCGTTTCCTGTTTTTCTATCGTTGCTGCTGTTGTGTTGTTGCTGTTGCTCGAGATAGGCTCCCATGTTTTTTTTACATTTCTCTAGCATTCATTCAGTTATTTGAGGAAAACGGCGTTCGAGCCATAGCATAGCCTTGGATTTTTGCCCCATCCCAAGCACGGTTCGTTAGTTACAAATGAGTTATTACTAAAACATGAATTTGCAGACATTTAGTAAAAAGCAACTTTGGAGGATAATAAAATGAAGCTATCATTTATAAGCTATCCTTACTGCATTTTGGCTCTCCTTGGTCCCATGGTTTCCACTTACGAATGCCACTGCATGTCAGTACACTCGTTCCAAAAAGTGTATATCCGGTTTTGCAACTGTAGACAACAGTATCACCCAATGTATTCCCATTGACAGTTCGTTTTCCATTAGCAGGAGTTTCGTAGTAGTCACTGCGACATTTTTGGCCTAGTTAAAGAGAGATCAGCGATCAATTTTCAAACATGTTTTGGCAATTCTTTTTAATGCTAAGCAAAGCCCAAAAGCTATTAGCAAAAGAGTAAAAAATTCTCAAGGAAATGTTGGACGAAGCATTCATAAAATTCAAGACTTCTTCTTGCCTTAGGCCTTTTAAAAATATTAAGTTGGTAGCTTAAAGGCATTTGACATGCATAAGTACAGCGAATCCAAAAATAACTTAGGCCAAATTGATCAGGGCACGCGCACAAGAAAGGTATTGAAAACCGCTCACGTGAAACCACTACGCGCTGCTCTAGGATTTCACTGATTTGCAGAGAGACGGAAACTGTTCACGTGTTTTTCTCTGTGTGCAATTTGATTGGTCAACTGCTCGTGGTCGAGTGCCACTTCTACCTGTGTCAAATGCCTTTAAGATTTCATTATTCGTGACATGGTTGGACTATAGCAGCCTTTTAATATTATAATTAAAAAATATTTTTTTTTAATTTTCAAGTTCCAACTGTGGTCAAAAAGTGAAACCTCTTTTGAGGCAACTCATCCCGCATGGCCCGTCACACAGACAAGTCTTCTTTGAGCTACATTCGCTGTCAGCACGGCAAGGTTTTCTACATCGACCATCTGTTTCTGACCTTCTTGGGCATGATGATGTAGCTAAAAATACGAATCATTTATCAGTAGTCAAGTTGGCTACGTCAGTATCTGACACGCAACATCGATCAAAACGACGACGACGACATAGACGATGGCGATATAGAGGACGACAGCGAAGAAGACTGATGACGAGAAAGGTAACGGCAAAGACGACAATGACATACAAGAAGACAAATGCAATGACGACAACCATCACCTGCACCAATATTTTGAGGCGCTGCGCAGCCATGAGATGGGGAAGTGATTTTCGATGGAAATGTGGTAGTCATTTGGTACTTTGGAGGGGGATCAAAGTTCACTGTAATTTAAGGTGGTGGGGGCACTTGAACTTGATGAGCGTTGGTCACAAAAATAAACAGCATCAGAACCATCT
Organism: Rhopilema esculentum; assembly: GCF_057945365.1. Taxonomy (NCBI): domain Eukaryota; kingdom Metazoa; phylum Cnidaria; class Scyphozoa; order Rhizostomeae; family Rhizostomatidae; genus Rhopilema; species Rhopilema esculentum. The sequence continues at coordinate 8,946,825 of NC_142825.1, forward strand.
GACTGTCAAAAGTTGAAAATATCTTTTGTAACAGCAATAGATAAAAACATATATTACTTTGACTGTGTAGTTGTGCTGTTGTACTCCCCTGCCAAATTTATAGGCTCTGGTACCAGGCACAGCGGAGCGTTGAGAAAAGTAGGGGGGGGGGGGTATAAAAAAGTGCGGGGCTAAAACCGAATAAAGCGAGGCTTTACAGGTGGCTCACCTCTTTATATTTTGCATCTTTTGCAAAAAGTGGGGGGGGAGGCTAAAGTCCCCCTAGCCTTCTGATCCGCGGTGCCTGGGTACCCTAAAAGTATACAAGAAAAATTCCTTCGGGTTAAATTAAAATGACATAATAGCCAGTGATTTTCAGGGGCGGGTCGATAAAATATGAGGTATATTAGGTAGGTGGAAGGGGGTGGATTTCTGCGGCTTACGGTTTTAATATAATGACTGTCTTGTGTCTTTCGGTGTAAATTAGCAACGTTTACGGCTTTTAGGATGCGGTTGCGTTTTCAGGAAAAATGCAATCAAAAGATGTCAAATGAGATTTGGACCAACGCAGCAGCTTTTTCTCTGAAAGAGAGCGAGAACCATAGGAACTGGTCATGCCGTAACTTCTAGCCATGTTTCTCTTCCCTTATAAACAAGTAGTTGGCTTATGTGTCACGGCACGTTTTGCAACTTCGGTCGCGTCTTTTCATTTCGTAATACGGTAATAGGCCCACTTTTTAGCTCTGTGGGGTGAAAGTAAAGAAATGGGAGACTACAAGCTTGGATATTTAAACTTTCTTGAAACCATGGGTGTGTGGGAGTTTTCTAACCTTAAATTCCGAAAAAGAATTTCTTTGTGCAATGCTGCTTTTACAAAATATTTAGCAGTTAACAAGAACTCAGGATTATAGGGTCAGGAATGAACCATTCTATAGCTCATTCTATGGAATGTATTGTGTTAAAATCAATTGACTGAGCGACCTGTAGGGGAGTTACACTTCAGTATCACATCCCAGCCTGTGAACCCCTGTTGCCACAAACCTAGTAATGCTGGCAGTCTTTTCTGCAAAATATCAAAACAATTCGAATAAGTACAAGGGAACAAAAATAACCAAAATTAAAGCATAAAAAATAGAGGAGCGAACCCATATAATCTGAGGTAAAAAGTGTGCATCCTTGCACCAAGGCCACCGAGAGGGGGTGATAAATTGGCCCAGGGCCTCGAGGTCTAGGGGGCCTCAAAAGTAACGAAACCCATTTTAAGAATGGAATTAACAAACGTAACAAAAATATGACTAAAAATTGTGTTAATATTTAAACGATTGCAAGAAAACGACGTGGGAAATATTCTGAAACGCATTTTATTAAAATTATCTGAAGGGTATGATTGCAGATATTTTCTCCTCGCACCGCTCGCAGGGAGCCTCATCACTATCTCAGAACTCTTGGATACATGCACACATTTTTGTTACTCTCGCACACACAAGATTTTGTCGAGAACTGCCATGCTCTGCAGACTGGTCATCAAGCAGATTTTGTAACCCTAGCAACGAACAGCAAATGCCAAAATATTTTTTTTGGATGCAGTTTCAAACCTTTCGAAAAAAATCCCAATTTCAAATAAAACCGAATGACTGGAAAACGTTTTCTGACAAAAGGGTGATTGAGGGAGGATGAATTTCTAATTCTCTTTTAAGTTTCAAACCTCGAATAAATGGAATTATTTCTCCTCTGTCTTACCTTGAAGAGTATAACTGCCAAGCAAAAACGTGGATATCATCCAAACCAAACATAGATGGCCTTCCATTCTGTTAACGAAGCGGCAAAGCGGAAGCAAAGCACCGTTTTGAACCATTTGAAAATCTTCCGGTATTGTGTACGTCAGTTGAACTTCCTTTTCCTTGACTTCGAAAGTAAGTTTTAAACAATTGTCAAAATAAGTAAACAATATTTTGGAATACGGACAGAATGTTTTCGGCTTCAGTATAACAGCTAACGCGTTCAGATTGCAGGAAGAAAATTTAGATGCAGACTCATCTACACTGTCTCTTTATAAGAACAATTTTATAGCGAGCCTCGAAAATGGTCTAAATTCAAGAACCAATCGAGAAAAAGCTGGAGCTGATGTACCGTAAAATGTTGCTGAGTAAAGTTTTAAAAACCCCTTTAGGTAAAGTTTAAGAACAATCCAGCCTCACAGCTTTTGGAAAAATTTAAGAACCAGCCACCAGCCTTAACTTCAATTTACTGCTTCTTACAAAAAGAGTGTAATAGAATAATTCTGAGATTATCTTATTGATTGCTTTTTATAGTTTGCAAGAGGACTTGCTTTATGGTCTTGCAAACAACAAAAAACAGTGTAGCAGACCATGCTCCATCGATTAAACTTCCGGTTATCAAAAGAAAACCAGAGGAAGTTTTTACAAATCATACATTTTTGTCTAAACTTCAAACACTTTTATACTACCTGGAATTTCTTTTTATTAACAAAAAAGGAAAAAATAATCAAAATATGGTAGTTGTGACGTTTAAAATATCAATCAGTCTTAAAGATGAATTTAGTTAGAAGTTATTAAAGGAAAATAGGAGGAAAGTTTGCGCGCAAATTATCAGAGCGAATCGTCTGAATCGTCAGGTCTATATAATAATATTTGACATATTCTTGTTCAGGGCCTAATCAGCTATAGGGGTGGAGTTGGAAAAAAAAGTTCAAGGTTCCAAAGTTTATATTCCACACAACTGCCGATTAATAACTGGAATCTGAGGGGGTATGAGCCTCCTTCAAGGACCGCGGAGCATATTACAGATTGCGGGGGCTAAAACGTTTTGGGATAGGCTAAACAAGCTTAAACCCAAGAAAAAAGGAATTTTTTTGTATGGTATTAAGTACATTTTGGAAATTATTTGCGTGGCGAAAGCCTCCTTAGCATCCCGTTTCCGCGTTCCCTGGCCTCCTTAACCCCCTAGTACCACCACTCCTGTTCATAAGATGTGAAATGATGTCAGTTGGGTACACCGTTACCCTTACCCAAATGCAATAAAAAACATAACATTAACAATAAATACAAGCTTTGAGTCATCCGCTTTCATCTATTGTTCATTACAAAATGCTTCTATTTTTGAGAATATTCGAATTTTAACATTTGATTAAGAGATGATTGTAATGAAATTGTGCGTGTTTATCAAACCATGTTTAATTGATACAATAAGGAATACCCTACTTGCCTTCAAGATTTTTAGGCTTCTCTCCTTTTAGGTATTCTCTGCAATGAGCGCCGGGGAGCGCCCTCTCTCCAATGAGCGACCCTCTCTAATGAGCGCCCCTCTTTAATGAGCGCCCCTCTTTAATTACCACCCCCTTTCTGAGACCAAAACATTAAACAAGCGCCCCCGAGGCTCATTAGAGAGAATACGGTATGCCTTTCTATAAATGCTTTTTATAAATGAAAAATGCTTTAATTAACGAGAATGCGAAGGCGGCTTCTATTTAATAAAATTTCTTGCTATGAAATTTCTAACTTCTGTCTAGGATTAAGCATCCAAAACTTTAGTACAGCTACAATTCTTCAAAGCTATAGAATTTGCGATACGGATTTTATGACAAAACGAAGTCGAAAAACTTAAAAAGGATTAGACTGCAAACCCATTCGGGGTGTAATTTTAAACCCTTCAGTCGATTGTTGCGGTTAAATTCCTTAATAGAATTCCCTTTATCCAGGGACGCAGGAGAGGGGGCGGGGGTCAACCGCCCCTGTTGCCTTTCGATAGGAGGAGAACCGGGGGCCAAAGTGCCCTTTTCATAGAAGTGTCCATGACACCGGCCGTTTGTTATTATCAAAAGATTCATATAAAATCCCGACAGTACTGTCTGATTCATGGCGACATTTCTAAAAATTTGTAAAGAAAATTGATATGCAAAAAGTTAGCCGATTTTCAAGGTATCTTCAATAGATCGCAACAAAATGATACGAAATAATTGTTAGCTGAGAATTATTTTTCAATGCTTTTTACTCAAGTCTGCCCCCCCCCCCTTGCCCCTTTGTCGTTCCGGCGTCCCTGCCTTTTCTTTTCCTCGTATGATCAACATCATAAGAGCTTGAAATTTGAAAATTTGCAACTAGTATGAATTTTTGGTGCTTACTCCGAAGCCGGGAACAAAATATGTATAGGAACAATAGAAAAAAGTTTTGAATAGTTTGGAAACGCGGTTGCTTGATTGAAGTGGGGGTAGTGATACCAAAATATATTCACCTACGGTCAGTTTTTTTTAATGATAAGAACCGTCATAAAAAACCGAGCCATAAGACCAAACTGACCAGAAAAATAAAGAAACCAAAGCACTGGTCACCTTCAACCTTATTGGATGAGATAGGCTCGAAATGATTGTTTTCGACAATTAGGCACCCATTTCCTTTCTATTGAGGTAGCATATTTAAATAGCCAGAAGAGCTCCTTGTCACCTATTTACGTTTTATTTTCTAAAAAGTAAGTTCTTTAGCATTTGGTATAGATGCCAAAGAACAAATTCTCAAATTTGAGAAAACTTTCAGCACTGAAATCAATGAAAAAAAAGCAACTAAGTGCTTATAACGTGCTTTGTTCATTATAAAAAATGGGTGTGTATCAATAGAATGGGTTCATTGGCTAGAAAGGTTGCAGATGAAAGTTGTGAAGCGCTTTTTGGTTTGGTAGAAGCACAAATTTAGAAAACTTAGCTTTATTGGCATGTGATGTTTGATTGGTGAGGTTTGGTGCGAAACATGTTTTGTTAAAGGTATTCACATGTTACAGAATAGGATTGATAATCCGTCCATTCACTCACAGCTTGGTAGTAGTAATATTCAGCTTTTATGCAGCCCTAAATCCTCGAATCAGCTCTAATTGCTTATAAAGGTTTGGATAGCAGGGCTAATAGGATGGTTACTGACATCTAGATGTTACAGCTAAAAACAATAGGAGGAGGGCTTTAAATTGTCTGAAACGTACCATACAAGTAGCTCGTTTTCAGCTTTTTCAAGTCCATCTTGAAAAATGAAACATCATGCATTCAATGTTGACACAAAAAATTTGCGAAATTGTGAAAACAACAACAAAATTGTGACCCAGGACAATTGGTACAATTGATACTTTTCACAAATCTATGAGCAGTTTGGCTAGGGGATTATTAGAAAGTCAGGGCTTATTAAAAACGTTTCTTTTTCAAGGGTTGGTGGTTAATTAGAGAGGGGGTTGTAGGAGGAGAAAATATTCAAGAACTTACGCTATTTATCGTTTCGGACATATCGGAAATAGCCTGAAGCCATTTATAGCAAAAAAACATCAATAAAAACAACATACAATAATGCAAGAATTGTATCTGAGAGGAGAGATAATTAGAAAAACTTATAAACACTATAAGACAATCGCAGTTTTTGGAGAATATCTTCTTAAACAAATATTTAATCTATACTAGCAGACGGAGAATGTTTCCCATATCAAATCATAGCAATAGTCGGATAAGGCAGTCAACTATGAACTGTGACCTAACCTCAAATGCACTGCTTTTTAAAATCACTAACTTCCACGAGAGTTCAAAATTACTTTGCTGTAAAGTGCACCGTTGAAAAACCATTGTGTACCATTATATGAGAAAGGAACAAAACCAGCCACATATTTCAGAACACAATATGGTGCTCTAAAGTACCAAGAAGAGTGAGGCTTTTTGTTGAAATTTCAAAACGTTGAAAGCTTTTTACGACGAAAAGATCTTTACTTATCAATAAGAGTTCCTCGTTGCCTTTTTGCCTGCATCTCTTCCTCTTTGACCTGGGTAACAAAAATCCGTTTTAATAAGGAAAATACAAAAATATCAATAATAGGGTAATCATGCCACAGTTGGGAGCAAGAAGACAAAAATCTGTGATTCCACTGTGGTCGAAATATGACCCTGCTAAGGGATTGCAAAAACAATTGTAACATTATACATTAAAGGGTGCTTCATGGTTTTACAAATGGATTTACGAAAATAAAGATTTAGAATGACGTAACAGAGAACAAGAAAATAACATTTTAGGAAACATCCATGAAACCGATTAATGAATTGTCTTACAAGTTGTGCTGCCTTCTGCTGTGCAGTCCTCTTCTTTTGAAGTTGCTTCTCGATCACACGGGCGTTGAATGCGTAAGACGAAGCAACCTCTTGCTGAAATTAGGATTTGGTGATAAAAATAAAAAAACAAAGGTAATATAATGGAGATACAAAGTGCAAGAGGCCCATCCTCAACTTCAAAGGGCTCAGAATTACTATGTCACTCAAAATTACGGGATCATAGCCCCCTGACACCCCTGACACCCCTTTTGGCAGGCCTTTGGCGCGGGTACTTCGAATGAAGTCAGCTACGTAATCGTACATAATGAAACACGGTGAAAACCATTTTGCTAACAAAACATATTTTTACAAAAATCAAATTTCATTCAGTCTAAGATTTTGCCAAAGTTTTACTTTTCAGCAAAATATTAATGCTGAGAGCCGGAATTTCGAAAAGAAATCAACAAAGTTTAATATTTTATAAGAATTTTCGAATGATTGAATAATCTCTTCGCCTGGCAAATAAATGAAACATTTCGTCCTTGTTCCATTAGCAAAACATAAACATTCTGAAGATTTACTAAATATAAAGTGTAGTTTGCTTTATAATTGCAATATAATGACATATGACTATTAATTTCAGATAGTTCGACTCAACAAAAAGACAAAATATTAGACCCTTATTAAGAACGATGCAAAAGCTAAGAATGTTCTGAGTCTCAATCGAAAAACAAACGTAGCGAAATAATTGCCTACCAAGCCAGTTGTAAACAAAATTGACTGTTTCAACAAAAAATTTGACAATTCAGATCATTTTGAGATTACTATCACCATTCGTAAGAGTGTCAGATAAAAAACAGTAAGGCTTGGGGTCCCTCCTCAATGGAAAATGATAATGAAAAACGGAGAAAAGGGACGCAATGTTCTCACAGCACAAAACATAGTATCTGATGTCATTAATACCTGTTCTATTTCTTCTTCTTCCTCGTCAATGGTTGACACTGTAACAGAGCCAAATTTACCAAATTCCTTGGTATGCTTTTTCATCATAATCTAAAATACAAGTTTTAACGTTAAATGTAGAATGGACTGGAACAAAGCCAGATAATGCTCTTCTTTTCTCCGGTTAATACCCTTAAACTTTGAAAACATCGTCACAAAAGCAGTAAAAACAAGGCAGGGTTCGAGAATATCACTCAAGTTTCTTTTCTGTACACTGGCTTACTGACGGTTGCTTTTCTAGTGGACAATGTTAGGGAAAGGCCTGGAAGCCTTTATCCAAGCCCCAAAAGGGGAAAAGAAGTGGATAAGAAAGAGGCAGAGGTAAGATGAAATCTGTTTATTTCAGTTTGAATAGCTACATGTAAGGTTAAAAGTATCACGGAAGCAGGAAGAGAGTAACATTAGCTAGACTTTGTAAGAAAAGAGTTGTTGACCAGTTAAATGGCTCTAAGTTAGAGTTTGTAAAGGAGGGACAGGGAAGATTTAGGAGCACCACCCCAGATATGAGAGCAGTAATCTAAGGAAGGACAAGTCCAAATGCTTTAGAGAGGAACGGAGGTTTTCAGACGAATGTTTAGCAATAGAAGAAATGCGAATTTTCCAGTTAAGGTAGGATGGCACAGGTCGACCTAGTTGTAAAAAAAGTCTATCCAAATATGCACTATTCATGGAAAAAGGAGGAAAGTCAGGGTAGCGTTTACATGAAATGACAGCCTGTGTGGTTTTAGTTTGATAAAAACTAACGACATTGTCTTTACCTCACTTCTCAATTATTGCCAGGTGATCAGTAAGAAGTCATTCTGAAATATTTCTTTGAAAGGGGTGTTGATAGCAGAACTTTGTTGACAATTGAAGGAGATAGAAGAGCTTAGATAGGTGTTATAAGCAAAATAATTATACTTGTAGCGGTGAAAGTTAGTTGGCCATTGATTAAAGGATAAATAAACAGGAGATATGACAGAACCCTGTCGCACACCAAGATTTATTGAATAAGATCTGGAGAGGTAGCCGTAACACTAATGGTGAAGGACCTATCAGAGATAAAGTTGTTAATCCATGTGTTCCAGACTGATATGACCCCTTGGACCAATATGATCCCGGGGTCATATCGGTCCAGACCAATATGACACCAGAGTCATATTGGTCCAGACCAATATGACACCAGAGTCATATCGGTCCAGACCAATATGACACCAGAGTCATATCGGTCCAGACCAATATGACACCAGAGTCATATCGGTCCAGACCAATATGACACCAGAGTCATATCGGTCCAGACCAATATGACACCAGAGTCATATCGGTCCAGACCAATATGACACCAGAGTCATATCGGTCCAGACCAATATGACACCAGAGTCATATCGGTCCAGACCAATATGACACCGGAGTCATATCGGTCCAGGAAGGGTCATATTCGTCTGGGCAAGAAAAAAGAACTCGATGCTATTGTAGCGGTTATCACGGCACTGAATGCGCTCATTGTATTTTTCGTGGGCAGTGTGAATGAATTTGTTCTGATTACCTAACGAAACGAATCGAAAGCCGCGGGAAAGCCACGTTAATTGTGACGAAGCAAGATCGGAGAGAAGAGCACAAAAAAGCTTTAACAAGTGTTTGTTTGACTACACATCGTGATGAAGCAAGATCGGAGAGAAGAGCACAAAAAAGCTTCAACAAGTGTTTGTTTGACTACAGATCGTGATGAAGCAAGATCGGAGAGAAGAGCACAAAAAAGCTTCAACAAGTGTTTGTTTGACTACACATCGTGATGAAGCAAGATCGGAGAGAAGAGCACAAAAAAGCTTCAACAAGTGTTTGTTTGACTACACATCGTGATGAAGCAAGATCGGAGAGAAGAGCACAAAAAAGCTTTGCTATAGAAAAACGTCTTTGCTATCTTGGGAAGAACACTTGCCAAAATTCAATAAAACTAAGTAGAGTAACTAAAATCTTTGTCTGATCAACATCCAAAGCCATTCTGCAGTAAGACCGAACTGAAAGAGAACCAGAGGATAGTTTAATATAAATAAAGGATTAGATACTAGATAAAGGTTTTTTCCCAACATTTCGGTCCAGAAACGTCTTTAGAACAGAGAAAGATTAATACACAATTAAAATCTTAATTTTGTTGATAAACAATGAACCTTGTTTGAGCTACAGAAAAAATTACAAATCTCAATGTTTTAGGCCGTCGTTGCAATTCAAGCAGCTTTTGCCCCGGTTATGTAATGGCATTGCGAACTCCGAAATCGTCTAGTATAGGCAAGAACAACGCCAGACCTCAAGGAGCAAGCCAAAAATAGTTGATAATAATACTAATTATAATAATAGTAATAATAATAATAGCCATAATGGAAACATTTCATTTTCAATTCAACTTAAACTACAATTACAAATCTCACTATTACAAGGTAATTTGCAATTGGCTAGCCTGGTTTTACAAGAAAAAACTATAACAATCGTAAGGTAAAAGGAAAAACTGAGAAAAATAAAACAACCAAAATTAAAACGGATGTAATTCCGGATTTGTCCATGGTTTATTTTTGCAACAAAATATGTAGTACGTAGTACGGATGGCAATGTTGGAAAGTTTAGAGATGAGATACCGTTTTTGTTGTTGATCGATGGAGAGAGAGTCACACATTTTGAAGAAGGAGATGCAAGAATTGCCAAAAATGCCAAGAGAGCTCATAGAAAGATTCACAAAAGAGACACATTTGAACTTTCGCTGTAAGTCAGATAGGAGAGGAGCATACTTGCTGTGTTTTCTTGTTGCATTTGTGTCAAGATTGGATTCAAAACCAACAGTAAGCTCTAAGATGTATAGGTAATTGTTGTTAGTCTTCAAGAGAAGATCTGGGCGAAGGTTTTCTCCAGTTATGATTGATGGTGAAAGATAGCCAGGTATATCAGCGTAGATGGTAGATTCATCAACAGCTTTAAGAGACGTAGCTAGAAAGTTTAAAGAAAGCTTGTGATGATAGAGGTTTTAAAATCGGTGTAAAGGCTAGAGATAAGAAGTTGTATGTTGTCAGGGATATGATGGTAAGATAGTACAGTGGGTATCAAATTATGATGTACTTCTCCGAATGCATTTTTAAGATCGAGAAGAGTGACAACTAGTGAACGTTGCTTGATACGAGCTTTGTTTATGACCTGAGCCATCATGGCAGTATGCTCTAAGGTCCCTGAAATATTCGAGGTGAAGCCTTTTTGTATTTCGTGCTCAATGAGACCATTAACTTTAAGAAAATTGAATAGACTGTCACGCAGGCATGATGTGAAGATTTTCAAAGGCACTGGCTCAAGAGTGATTGGCCTGAAGTTTGCTGGATCGTCATTGCTACCCTTTTTGTGAATTAGGATGCATGCCTTAATAATAATAATAATAATAATAATAAATTATACAAGTTAATTAAATATCTATACAGGTTAATTTGTTCAGTAAGTAGACTACTGTTATCAACCAAAGACCTGTAACCAAACTTTTCGAAATAAAGTGCAAATTTCCCTTAATTTCGCAGAGATGGGCAAGTATTTTTCGCTTTATATTTTTTCCTAAAAAAGATTGCAAGCGTGGCTGGCTGCTTCAGGGGTCATACTGGTCCAACTAGAGTCATACTGGTCTGGGAGTCATATTGGTCTGAAGGGTCATATTGGTCTGAAACACATGGAAAGAAGACCTTTGTGCCAGATGCGATCAAAGGCTTTGAAGATATCCAGAGAGGTCGCTCTACTTTCACAAAAGGATTCCAGGGCAATGGACCAAACATGGGATCGCTTGGGATCCGCCAAATTCGTAATCAGCATGGTCGAAATACCCCAAATAAACTGGATCCCAGCTTTTACCCCAAAATGCCTCTTGATCTCTTTTTAAGAACTATTTTAGAGAAATGGAACCAGTCTATAGTGACAGCAGCCCTTGTATAAGCCCAACGGAGAAGCAGGTAGCAGTGAGCCCACGAGATTCATGTTTCATAGTTATGTTATTTCCGGGGGCTATTTGCATCAAGGAGCACCACTGCAGGAGCAAAAATTGTTAATTCTAATCCGTTAAATGAAGACTGATAAACCTTTTGCAATGCCACTTCCACGTGGCATAAATTGCAAAGCCACAGGAGAGGTAGTGACAGTTATCTTCATCTTGATGTGTTCTGGCAAATATGGTATTAACACTTACCTTTTGCTTCTTTGGAGCAAATATTTGTCTTCCATCGCTTTCACCGTCTTCCTTGCCTTTCACCAAAGCCCCTGGTTACAAAAAATATCCATGACACTTACTGGTGATCAGAAGGAAGTTTGTTTGTTGCCAGCGGCAGAGATACGGTTCAATAAGGACAGCCAGCCAGTCGAACAACAGAAATAGCTATACAATATTCTCCTAAAGAGCGCCGGGAGTTTAATCTAATTTTCGTCCTCTGAAAGGAGGCGCTCATTTGAGAGGGGCGCTCATTAGAGAGGGGCACTCAATAAAGAATTAAAAATCCATCAATGAAAGAAAAGTTTTGATATACAAACGATCATTGTTTTTACAAAAATTAATATCCCATTTGCATAACACTTGTCATAAGCAAGTAATTTACAAGATGTCAATTCTTCTGAGTCTGAACCCTCGTCAATTTGCATGAATTGAATACTGAAGTGTCATCTTGAATATCAATATTGTCGATACCAATGGATTTTTATCTGGTTCTATCAATATTAGCAGAGAACTTTCCCAATGAAAACTTTCCCTATTTTACAGGTGCTTGGACTTTTCTTTTTTCCTGACAACGTAGGTGTTTAAATAAGAAACTTTTACTCAAAGGATTTTTCGTGAATTTTCTTTTCACTTACCATCAACAACAAAGGTTATCTTTGTATTGCGTTTCTCATGTTGATAAAATAACCATAGGCCACAACTAAAACGAGACAAATTCAACGTTTAATAATATCAGAGTAAAAAAACTTTCTCCAGTCTAAAAACCAAGTAGAAAACTTGAATGATAAAGTCCTTTGACAGTCAATTTTTTACTGAATGTTGAAAGCCATACATTTGAACAAACTCAATTGACAAGTGTATCATCTTGAAAATGAACACAACAAACCTTTTACACTTCTTACGAAACTGGCGCTCCAAACCCTTTTCTCTACAATAAACATTTTACCAGACTCAATTCAGCAATAGTGAACAAAATCAATATAACAAATCACCTCAGAGATCGTAAAACAATCGACAGATACTTTAATCAGAAATATTTTAATCAAGAATTGACCAATCAGTGAGTGTGATTCCACTCAAACGGTTATTGATTGGCTAATATTGATTGACAGATGGCTTAAGCTATTTTTTATATTTGTTGAATGCCTTTAAGAAATAATGTCATAAAAACATACTTAACCAAATAAGTTTATTAAATACCTTAAAATTTGAAAAGTCAGCTAACAGTATGGATAGAAGCAAGTATAAGCATATTTCTTTCGTCGCAAAGTGCAAATCTGGACACACAAATAGCTACATATTAATTTTTACTTTAGAATTTATTTTCCTGATAATATCAATGTTCAAGAAAGTAATTTAAAATTAACAGCTATATTTGTAAGAATTTTCAAGATGCGCTGTTCCATCAAGAATGTCTTAAAGAAACGGTCTTGTACTGAAGTTTCTTACCTTTTTAAGAAGACCTCATCTCCATCTTCACAGGTGAGCTTAAACGAATGATGTCCTTGATCAATGACTCTAGAGTGGTCTCTTGGTCTTAAAGGTAACTTACTTAATTCGCAGTCTGTAAAGAAAACAAGGCGCTTTAAATCATAACAAAATGCGACAGTCTTTCCTGGAGGAACCAAAAACAATTCTTACATTGAAGGGTGAACATGAAAAATTACAACTAGGCCCTAGACCCAACTGAAACTCATATCTAACAAATGTGATTATGAAGTCACAGAATACGAGTTAGTCATCATCGCTGTCACTTTAAAAGACCGAAATTGACCCTTCTTGACCAACTCAATGCAATCTAGGAAAAATGTTGTTCGTTCTTTATTCAGAACTAAATTGTGTCCAAAAGCAAAGTTGTACATTTGACTTGAAGAAGAAGTCAAAATAACGGGTGCAAGAAAACAAAGATTTTATTTTTGTCTCTGACGAAATAACTTCGAAAAACCATGTGGACGGCATCATACAAGAGGTAAATTGAACGAACCGTGGTGAAGTTATTGTAGCGTAAACGCAACATAACCTGATTGTACTCACCTTTACCCCAGCAAAAACACAGCATAGTTAAGGAAATACATTGGTTTACGAATGCCAATGTACCTCATAAATATCTATGCACGAATGTAGACAAAATATTGTCATACATTTCAAGGCGAAACTTGCTGACGAATTTTTAATTAAACCACTGTCGCCTCATTTAAAGACACATGCGCTTATATCCGGATACAGGCGCAATGCGCTTATTAGTGGATTTTAATCTTACGATTTTTGCGAGAAAGATAAAGAAAAAACAAAAAACAATATGGCTATCTACTTTCTCTTTGACATTATTTACATGCTTCCTCGATTACTATTCTTGCATTATCAATTTCTTTTAATTGTCCTTTGAGTTTAAACTGACATGGTGATTAAGACAACCTTGAAAAAATAGCTGATTGATCATTTAGAATGATTCGGATCCATGGGAATTGTCATTGAATAACGGTTAAAATATGCAGTTTCTATTGTTAAAACATTACTCATGTGATTTTATTGTTAAAAACCTTTTCTTATTTATAAGCGCATGAATCGTTTTCTCGTACCCTAAAAATGGAAATAATCGTGAATTTCCGTCTATAAGCGCATGCGCTTTTAAGCGAGGTAATAGGTGACTAACGCAGGTGTTGATTTGTTTTGGTGGTAGGTTTTAAGCAATACCGCAAGAGCACAGGACGATGAACGTCAGCTTCCCTCTTTGCTAAAATTTAGGAATATGCATTGTACACTAGCTTGGGCTCAATCCTTTACTTTTTTTACTTACTGTTCCTTTAATCTGGTGTAGCGTTAAAAGAGCTTGGTTTAACCTAATTTATAAATTAAATCCCATCCTATCAAGGCGGTTACGTTATGGAGGAAAATGCAATCACCTTCTGGCTAGGTTTTTTTATCACTAAGGTTTAAAATGAACAATTATATCACTAATATAAACGAACAATAATATAAACACTGTAAAACGTAACATAATTCATGACTGTGATATATATTTCCCGGAAAAGGGAATGATAAACACAATAGAGCAATAGACAAGCTTGTGACGTAAACACAAAACAGAATCAATGAACAACAGAAAGATGATGATAATAATAAGAACCAAAGAAAATAAATCCTTAAACGATACAATGAGCTGCATTGTTGAGAAAGTAGTGAAACAGAATTTTCTTACCGAAGATATGAGCAATATAACAATCTGCTATCTGTAGTTACGAAATAAAGACTCACCAATAATCAAAGCCAATTGTCCACAAATACAAAAATAAACAAAAAGAGGAATATCTTCATCTTTGTATTCCTCTTTATCCTGAGTATCTGAACAGACTATGGCTCTTGATATAACTTTCGGCATTTCTCATACAACGTACGATCATACAACCGACGTATCTCTAATCTGAAATGATAAAAAAGGAAATGGCTCGTTAGGCTGGAATGATCAAGGCAACCACAGTCACCGCTCTCAACAAAATGTTTCTCTGCATCACAATTATCAATTGCTCCTGACAGCACGTCCTGCGTCGGGTTCGCATCATCCAAAAGAAGCAATTCCTGAATATGATATCCGGTTTTCTATCGGGCAAGAGTGCTTTCTTCTACTGAACCAGAGCATTCCTGAACTAAATGTTTCGCACAACATCTAAAACAACACTAGCTTTCTGGATGGTCTCTCTCTCTTAAAGGCGTATTTTTTAGAGGAAGCGAACGCTTTCTAATGTCTGAGCCATCATTGTTGGAAATTTAGGCATTCATTTGGCAGGGGACAGAATTTTCCGCCATTTATGGCCCTTCATGCACCTCCATGCACCCTCCATGCACCCCCATGCCACGGTGAGCCACCCCCTTCATTCAGTTTAAAATAATGCGTAACAATGCCCCCAGTTTAACACGCATGCTTTAATAATGTAAGACGATTAATATAGGTAGCTGACCCATTAGCTGACATTCGCTTGTTTTCCTCCTATACAAGTTTGCATTGCTTGTTAATTTTTGTCATTTTACTTTCGCTTTCAAAGGAATTTCCATTTCACTAAACCCATAAGCAGTATGAAATCTACAAAAACATTATAAACCTACGTATGGATAAAAAAGTGGATCAAAAAATAGAGGAAGGCAGTTCAGGAAGGCTTAAGTTTTTTGCGACACCACACAAGAACAAAAATCCTTGCCAAAGACTTGAAACACTGATGTCTAGCAAACTCAGCCATCTTCTTTTTGCCCCCTTGGAACAATATTGGTTTTCTATAAACGACATAAGAAATTAGGAAGTACGTTGGTTTGTGTGATATTAGTCAAGGCAATCAACATTGTTTTGGGTGAAGGGGCAGAAGAAGTAGTATTCGGGAAAAGGAATAAAGGAGAAAACGAAAAACACGTTGCTGGATGTTCAAAGTGGGTTCGGCAGGGATTGCAAGTCGTTTAGATAGGGTACTTTCTTCGCTTCAGCTGAGAGGTCGCGCCAAGTCTGTATTCTGCAAAAACTTACGTTATTAGCGATTCTATGGTATTTTCATGGGTGATGGAAAGTCGTCACTGGTATTTGACATCATTTGCATTAAGCTTTGGTTCGACAACATTTGGCGATGCAATGAAAACATTGTCTGTTCTATTCTAGTCAGTTCGCTCTGCCGCAGCTCTTTTATCTAGTTTATCTAGAACTAATAATCCTGGTGCAGCATAGCTGTTTTTTGTAGGGACCCTTCGTTGCTTGCTTGGTTTTGAAGAGTCTGTAGGTAAATTTAGTTTTCCCAAAAATAACGATATATCATGTCATATCCTATTGGGTAGGAATTCTGGAAGCATTTAAAAATACATTGCATACTTCAGCGGGAAGGTTTTCAGCTCTTGGTGCTATTAAATTGAACCCCAAGATATCTACAACTCCAGGCGATATCTATATCCACTCCAATATCCACCATGGAAAGAGACACGCATTCTCACAGAAAGATCTTAAAATATCTCGACGTATCGCTACAAAGGTTACAATTGTGTTCTGGTTTTAAATATTCATGCCCGCAGAAAAGATATTATTGAGGCATATGTTGCTATTAATCTCGCTAACTATCTGTAGTACTTCGTACTGACCTCCTCCGTCATCTATCATTGCCATATTATGATATGAAGTTTTTTAATGAACTGACAACAACGCTGCAAGATTTGGTCATTATGTACCTATTAAATAGATAAACCAGTCTAGCTGTACAGTTCCAATAGAACAATGTGTCTTGACAATTGATAAAACTGCGATTTATTACAATGTCAGAACTCTAATTATTTTTCATTTAGAAATAAGCACATCACCGTCAGCGTCGTGGATGAAATTGGTGAGTGATAATCGAAAACAGCTTATATCTAACTTAAAAGCATTTAAAAAGATTTCGAAAATTTCTAAGAATTTTCATAACAGACTTCTTAATTTCTACAATTCGCAGACAGTATATCAGTGGATTTAGTGCTGAGTTCAAAAATGCCCAAGCAACCAAGCTTCGGCCAAAATCGAAGGAGAACTCAGTTTGAATTGCATCTCTGACCATGTTTGTCCATGCAAATATCAACATTGGGAGGTAAAAAATTACAAATGCTCCAACAAGTCCGCTCAAAGTTCTTGCTAATCGAATCTCTCTTTTTCTTTTCCTTATTTCATCCCTGATTAACAGGTTGATATTTGACAATGGAAACCTAAATTCATCATCTTCTAAGGCCCTTTGCCGAAGTGTCTCAGCCCATGCTCCCATTACTGAAAATTCTTTAACAAAATTGAAGGGGTCACTTCCTAACCCATCATCTGCGGCAGTAACAACAATCGTGGGTTGAACAGAAATTTTTCCCGAGTTTTTAGTTTGTGCCTCATCAAAACACCGTGTCTTCATTTCGGAATACACTCCATTAAATGATAGATCTTGACAAGATTCAGTATAGTTATCGCAGTTTTTCACCAATATAAACTTTCTGCCTGTGTCATCTGTACTCGTTTCTTTAGAAGTGTTTTCGATACAGTTCTCTTTCCCTCCGTCTGATATAAAGCACATACATACCCTCTTTCCTGTAAATGATTTTTCCGGGGAACATGTGCAAATTTTTCTTTTCTTAATGCTGTCATCTGTTTCCAGCGTACAATCACAGTGCAAGTGAAAACCACATGCTTCAGTGCCTTTGCCATCTCTCAAAACATTACTTACTAGTTCTTCGCTACTTGGCCAAGATGCCGCCCGCGAACGAATGCCTTTTGCTTGATTTCTACCTTCAGAGGACGTTAAGGAACTCAGACGTGACACATTTCCCTGATTTCTACAACCTTTCAATGTTACATCTTCATCATTACCAAGATGAATTCTAGATCTGCTCAATCTGCTTGAGCCAGGAGAGGCAAACGTGGCTACTTCTTCAGATATCGACTCTCGGTATTGGCGCAACTTTTGCATCTGATTTTCAATTCGTTTGATTTCACGGATATGTTTAAGAGATATTTTGAACATGATTGAATATGAAGCACCCATAATCACAAAAGGTATTATAAAAAAGATAATAGTAACACATATCGCGTAGGTGACATAAGTCGTCCAAACACCGCTCTCATGTTTTTCAATGACGTCTATGGAACAAGAAAACATTCTCATCCTCAGCGCATGGTACGAATCTCTATGACGCCCAAACAAAAAATGGATTGGCATTATCACAACTATAACTGGCAACAGCCAAACTGACATGATGATGACTGAATATTTCTTGGAGTTAGTAAATTGTTCATATCTCAAAGGCCAAAGTATGGAGACAAGTCGATTAACACTTTCAAATGCAAGATGAAGTGCAGTTACAGAGATGAACAGAAAACCGACTGAAGATGAAACCAAACAAGCGGACCTGCCATTAGCATGACTGGGCCCATGCACAACAGCGACTATCTGGGCAGAGGATGGGACAACTTTCAAGAGGTCAGCTACAGCCATGCTGATGAGAAGAGCAAATCGTTTCTTTAGAAGCAAGCGTCGGCTTTTGTAAATTGCAAATAAAACGAGACCGTTCAAAATTAGATTGACACATAGAGCAACGACATAAAAAAACAAACAAATCTTGTTGACAATATCCATCCTGCCCTCTTTTTTATATAGACAGCACTGGTTGTGATCTTAGTATAAAGCCACATTTGTTAAATGGCGGTGACGGTTGCAAGATATTCATGCCTTTCGTCGATTGACTTCGTATTCTAACGCCTTCTCCGCGATTTTCTGTCAGGCTTTACCTTTCCTTCGTAGCAAGCCTTTCAGTTCAGGGAAGATGGGAAATAGAAAATGTGCGATAGAATAGTAAGCTTCCAAACTTTCATCACAAGTACTTTTTTGCTGGATCTGCAACACTGCAGTTACAATCGTTAAAAGCACCAGATGAAGTATTTGTCAATATAAAATACAAGCCCAGCCAATAAACATCAGAAGATGATTTCATGAAGTCATAGTCTCATGGAAACATCCCTGTCAATTGTCAAGATATTTGAACAGAATAAATTTGTTTTGGACGCAAGCCGATGACAGACAAAGAAACACCCGTCAAGTTATGATACCTCTTTGAACGTTGCAAATAGAATCAATAGTTCACCTGCTTGACATTCATTGGCATTTAAGACATAGAAGCCACTTGCATAAATGCGAAAAACATCATATATAAGCAACCATAGCTACAGCAGGTCAAATACCTTAGCTTGATAATACCCCATCGAGTTTAACGCTTGCAATCTGTACGTTCGAGACGTGGAATAAAATAATGTTTTGCCCTGCTGACTGCCAGACAGAAAGTAATGATGGGAAGTGATTATAAACTGTCTTTTCACATCTTTGATTGATCATATTCTCTACAAAATGTTTCTCAAAGTTTTCAAAAGCAAGATTATTGAAGACTTAAGCTCTCTGCTTTCTTTTCCCAGCTCATCTACTCCATTGCGCAAGGGCAAATATTTTGTTTCCAGACAGAGAAAAATTATTGCATAAAACTTTTACATAAGTACCTAATGCGATCAAAATTCAAAAAGAATAGAACACTCAATTTGAGATTAATTTTTTTTAAAAAAAATTATAACAGATCCATCAGAAAAACAAAATCTTTCAATGCAAGAGCAAAATTACCAAAATATTGTAAGGTTGAAAAGTAAAATTGAATATTGGAAATAGAAGAGTTAGGACATCAATGTTAAAAAAGTAATGACAACACCTGTTACTATGCCAGTATACAGTATCTGTCATATCATTAGATATATGTCATATGTCACAACATTGGCTATCACACTTGTGTATTCATAAACAGTTCAGTGCATATTTTCTTGAGATGAATGGTATGAGCCACTTTTGTTGATGAGCACTGGGTTGTAAATCTACACAATCTCAGGTAGTTAATTGTGAAACAGAAAAAACATATAATCAATAAACTTCCAATTAGAATCAATAGTTGGTCCTACATGGCAGTACAATCACAACTTTTTGCAATTTTCTAAAAAAAACAAGCCACCTAGAATTGGAGCCAGCCCTCAGAACAACAAATTTGATTTCAAATGAAAATGCACAGTCACAGAGTAGAGAAATTGCATGAAGGGAAACTCTCTGTAGTCCTTTAAGTGTTTAAAGCACCAGGAGAACAATGGGTTACCACTTTAAAGGAAGGAGTAGCAGGAGTGTCCACTTTAAGAATCCTACTATTTACCTATAAACCTTTTATTGTTGCTTTGGTTTTTTTGCTTTTTACTTCACATTAATTTTGTTACGGGGATCTTTTCGATTGTAAAAAGTAGGAGTTTGAAAAAATATAAAACTATACATATATGCTTGAAGTGTATAGAGCAGGATTACAGTTCTAAGTTGCTGCTCCCAGTTTCACACTAATTGTGTAGAACCACCCTGCTCTACACAATAAAGGCATGTACAGCCCTGCCCATATGTTATCAAGCACTTATTGAAAGACTGGTAAACTGTAATTTTCGTAACAATACCATAATGAAAATGTATAAAAAATCAAGCAGAACATTTGATCTCACATACTTAGGTAAAAGTTTTCAACAAAGTAATCAGGATTAAATGGTCGTGTTTTACTTCTCTTTCAGTTCTGTCTCTGATACTGTTTTACTTCATCACGCAATGCAAAATGCATCTCTGCAATGGACAAGGCCCACAAGGCATAACATAAATTTTACTGGTATATCATATATTTTACTGAATGGTCTCCTTTGAATCTTTGATCTGAATGATTCTGTTTTACTTCTCTTCTTGAGATACAGTGAATCTGTGAAGATTATTTTTCATTACCTTTCAAATCACAGAGTTATTCCATGGTTTCATGGTTCATGCATAGCCATCAGTTATTAAGCAGAAGGTTTGAGATATTGAATGCCCTTTCCAAATTATTAGGATTTAGGATACTGAAGCCTCTTGCAACTTGCTGCCACAAAATTTGATGCCACAGAACCTAAAGTTTCTTTAATTAATTAATTTTCTTCAATTAATTTTTACTGCTATAAAAATTCATCCTCGATTCCATGCTTTGTACTAGACAAACGAGATAATTGTATTGCATGAGCCAATCATGTTCACAACACATGCCCTTTAAGCTGTAAGGATAGTATAGTTGCAGCTCCACCTGTTACAGTTCCATTACCTTTTAGCCTCAATGTCAGATGAAAGGTTGGAAAACCTTGTTCAAATTAGCATCGATCGAGGTATGGCTAAAAATATCACTCTGAAATTAACTTTTATGTTATTAGCTTTTATGTGTGTAAACCTTTGCCTGTGAAGTTTAACTCAGTCTTCTATTGAGGGTTTCAAAATATGTCAAACTTGGTTATCAATAATGTGAATTCTCGTATGATGTTGCACCAGTTTCTCACCACTTTATCAGCTCCACCCCTTCATTCTCCACCCCACTTTTTGGCGTTGGCACCTCCCCTGACTATTTCGACAAACTGAAATTTCCTTTGTCCGTTTTTAGCTACGTAAATTAAAGTTACAATATAAATAACACTATTTGTTCTTGTTCATTATTTACTGACTAATTATTCACAAATTATTTTGATATTTTATAAAATGTTCTGTTATGTTGATAATGTTAACGTTTATAACTTTTGAAGTTGTTTTCAGTTTCTGTGCATCAGTGCTTGCGCATTACACAATAAAATTTTTGGCACAGCATGAATTACATATCTAATATATGGCATGAGGTTTACATGGATATCACCCTGGGAAAAGATTTGTTTAGTTTCAGTTTTCATCATTCATCAATCAATCCTAAATACAATTCTACATAATACACTACACCTAAATACATACAAAAATTCCGCACTACACAAAAATGAATTAAAATTAAAGATTACAGAAAAAAAACTTTAGATGATTGTATTTAAGATTGATTGCAAAACAAAATGTTTGCCAGGTTTTTTTGAAGAGACCAAATGAATAGCAACAATTTAAAGATTTTTAATCGAGAAATAAGGTTGAGTTCAGGAAGTTAGTTTTCAGTATGAGTCAAGGAAATGAATATTCAATTTAAACCGAAAACCTGCAACGGAGCTAGCAACACGAATGAAAAGTGGGAGGGTGTTCCAAAGTTTGGAGCCAACATATTGAATTGTTTCAAAACCATGGAAGATCAGTGGAAATTAGAGCTTCAAACAAACAGTCCCCTTAGCCTTCTTTCATTAACACATTATGGCTAAGTATTATACAGATTTGTACAATATTGTCACAATATTTCTTGCATCGGCAATCTTTAATTTTTGTCAACAGCAAGCAAATAAAATCTTCCATTTGGTTGATCTGATATATTACTTCAATTACATCAAATATAAAAAAATCTTCATGTACGCAAATGAAGATATGGTATAGTTTCAAAAGTTTTAAGACTACGAGAGTAAAATCATAAGCGATAAGATAAACATAAGAAGATTTTTAATTTAATTGAAAATATATTACCTTTACAGTACCGTACAAGCTTCCCCCGCCACACTACAGAGTTAGGCCATTCTCTGATTATTGTTGTTGTTGTTGTTGCGACTGAAGTCATTTGAATTTACGATCTATCCTCGAGTAGTAGTTAGGTCTGTTAACGCAAAATCTTGCAACAATCGTGCAAAATATGATACCAGCATGAAAACTTCATAGCTTATGTAGTTTGATTCGTAGAAAACAATGCGAAACAGATCCAAGCTGAAAAAATCCTCTGAAAGCTATTTTTAGAACATTGAACTTGTTTCCAGTCCTCAAAATGAAAAAAGTCACTTGCGAGCGATTTAACCATTGTATACCTGTAAAATTTGGTATCTGTATATAATATAAAGTGTGAAATGTCATGCAAAGCAAATAAAGTCCATAAATTACCCATTTTCGATTTTTAGAACATTGATCTTGGTCCAAATCCTCAATCAAGTAAGTATTTTTTATTTATTCTATAAAAAGTGATTTAGAACAAGACTTCTCTTCAAATATTTGAGTTTCTAATCCCCAGTGAAGGAAGATTACGAAGACTTGACAAAAAGTTCATTAAATTGCAAAAATTCTTTATCCGGGGCAAGATGATAAATCTGTATCAAACTCTGTATCAATTGCAAAGAAGCCGTGCTTAACTCGGCATTGCCTGCCAGGGGCACCCCTAAAAGAGGGCGCTTAGTTCCCATACCTTTTCTGTCGGCGCATAATATTTTTCTCACCCTATAGCATAACTATAATCTTTTTGAAACAATTGTAACTTGCTCAAATTTCTATAGCAGCTGAACTTTCAAAGTAAGCACTAAAAATACAAATTGAAATTTAAGAATTCTTAATAATGAGTTAGAAACACATAAAAACAGCATATAACGTTACTTATTTTACGACCACACCCAAAAAGAATAAGACACGCCCTTTGTGTCGGCCAAAGGCAATACTGCCGCTCCGATTAAACTTTCTGGCTTCGCCCCTCTTTCCCGCTCAACTTCTCAGTGCTGACTTCATGCATGCTATAATATCGATAATTTCTCATTCATCTGCACTGTCACTGAATTTTTCAGTGTCCATATTATCTTCATCAACTAGACTTCCTTGACATCTAACTGATGCAAAAGTCCTTCTTATACATTTGGATATGGCTCTTCTATCCGGTGTCCACAGGCTTGCAATATAGTAGGCATAGAGATTTGTAGTTTTCTTGTCTCTTGCAAATGTTTTTTGAAAAAGCTTCCCTCTTACATCAGTCACGGCATCAAGTCGTTTACTCCCACACAGCCAACATATGTATTTCTTCAATCCTTTGACAAATCGGTTCGATGACTGTGCAAAGCTAACTGGAGGTTGCTAGAAACTCTTCGTTGGTCTTCATTACATTTCAGAAGACCCATTTGCCTTAACACATAAAATACGGTACGTAAGCGTTGCATATAAATGCGTGGAGGCAAACAAGGCCTACTTTTAGATAGTGGAGAGAACACATGGTAAAAGATCATAGTGCTTTCTGTTTTTACCATTGCTGTTATCTGTCAGTTTATGAAGGCTTGGCAAGTCATTTCCTTGAAGGACGATGGGAACTTCAATGCAAAAAAGCATTAAATATGTACGTATATGTATGTTACCGTCTCGATTGGTCCCGATAACATCCTTACTTTGTCCCAACCACTCCCTTTGAGAGATTTCTAAAGAAAATCCATCCAACTTTGTTGTATAAGCGAGAACATGTTACAATGGCACCAGGAAATTGATCAAAGTCTTCAAACAGCTTTCTCACAGCGAACTAGAGGCATTTGTAAATTTCCTTACCCTTCCATAGCAACTATGGTGTCTCCCCGCGTAGTAAGTAAATCGTGTGCTTCTCCCGATATGCGGATGTATAGAGGTTTTAGGGTCTCTTCATTAATCCGTGCACCAAAATCTAGCAAGAAAATTGGCAGATTTTTAGGGAACAATTTCCCTTAGAAATTTGCATTATATCAGATGAAGTTTCTAAGAGAAAGCCTATACCTATAATTTTAAGTAAAGTTCGCCCCTGCCGATCATTTTTAGGATGCGTCCTTGCTATATGTTGCATACGCAAGCCCCTAAATTGAAGTGACAGGGGGCATTAATCCTCCTCAATTGACCAAACTCTCACAAATACATGTATCATTCTCTGTACAGAAAAGGGGATGCTAAATTATCTAATGCTAGGCCAATATCATATCTACATTCTGTGAAAATGCATATATCTGGGAGGGATGGGTAGCACACTCATATACTATATATCTTAGCAATACATCTAACTTTAAAATTTCAAATTTGAAAATCTAAAATTTAAAAAATTAAGCAATGTAGACTGTTTTTTTGACTAAGCATTCGGGGCTCATTAGAGTAAAACTACTAAAGCTTTGTGGCCTTGACCATGTTTTCGATTGCAGTACAAATTGCAATCGCTTCAAATTACAGCCTTGGAAGTAAAGTCAAGAGAGCTTTCTACATCGTCAACAGGCATTTTAAGGAGATCCCTTGTACAAAAATTGGTCAAAAAATACTTTTCCTTGAGAATAATTTGTATTTCGATAATATTTATTTAGATAATATTTATATTTTAAACACAGGTTGTTGCATTTTATTACAATTCTTCCTCATAGAATTCGCTCCGTTGTTGATTGCTAGAGATTTGACAGACTCGTTGAATTTTACATGCTTTAATAAGTTTGTGAAAAAATCAAGTCTTTGTACTTCAAATCGTTGAGATAGGATCTCTTTATTGTATTAAACATCCCAAACATGGTTGCATTTGTTTTTTAAAGACCGCAAGCCATATGTATCAGCTAATGGTCATACATCCACACTGGTGAAGGATGCTTGTGGAGGTCATCAACGCTCAGTTCTTGGTTCTTTACTATTCTTCAATATCATAATAATTTACCTTACATTTGAAAATAATTTTTTTCAGCGGATGACACTTTTTGTTTATATGGAACCTCAAAATGTTGATGATTAAATATCTCTAAACATTGACCTGATTACAAATTGAAAGAACCTTGGCAAATGACTATTAACCCCTATCTGGGATATTTTTTAAGGTATTGAGCTCTAAAGGAAGGGCTATTGTCATGGATGCAAGAGTAGCATTGGGATGGGGCAATTCTGAACACATTTTTCGCCATTTAAAGTTACTTTATTATTTGCAATGACTTCGTGTTTTAAAAAGATGTTTCTACAATATATGGGCAGCTTTAGGATTCCAGGTAAAAGTTGACATGAATACGCTGTGAGATAACATTTAAATTACATAAAAAATCACACTCATTTGATAATCAAACCAGAGTATGCTGTTTTCCAAATCAACATACAAATGACTACTTCAATAATGATAATAACACAGATTCAACCGAACAGCGCTTTAGCAGCGAATGCCTCAGTTCCCTGGAAACATTTGTTTATAGGTTGCTTCCTAGACTGTATTGTTTGATCCATACCAACTGATGTTATTTCTGTGCACTTTTACAGTACAAAAAGACTTCCTCATATACTGCGTGGCATTGGCATTTCGAAATCATTGTTCACTGGCGCGTATAATCTCTTTGATTTTAACAACGTTCAATCTTTAGCTTATAATCGTCTTTTCGGTACTGCTGAGATTATTTGAAACAACTTCGGGAGGTAAATAGAAAATGAAATTGTCCTTCGACTAGGCAATGTAGTATTTTATCCGCAAACGCTCATTTCGAGCTTAGGATCCTTACTTGAATTTCTCAGATATAAGATGACAATTGAATCCATTCATTATTGTTTTCACATTTGTGTTCGAGTGTTGACTGGCATTGTTAACTTAAAACTGAGTAACAATTCATTTGCTTTTTCTATAAAACTAAAGTATATTGATCCGCTAAGGGACATTAGAAATGTTTCATGTTTGCAGAAGAAAATAGAGGAGCGCAAAGTTTAGGTGTCAAGTTTACAATTTTTCACGTTTTGTATAGAAAATAGCCTTTCATCCACGATATAACATCCAATATTTGCGCCTATCCCTGAAATAGTTTGAGCTATATTACCCCCCTTCTATTCACGGATATTCAGCAACGCTAATGGGAAGCTTTGAATTCGATTTGAATCTCATTTTGAGTTTCTCTCCATAACAGTGAGATGCAACAAACCTGAGGTTTAATTCGTTTGCAATGCTGGCCGTTGTAGCAGCTTAGAGTTGGACAATGTTATGAAGATGGATGGGCCGTATGATTATGCTGCGCTGACAATACTCCTGTTGGCGATCATACTAAACTCTGCTCTGAATGGGGGAGTCTTGTTGGCATTTTGTACACATAGAATTCTCCAGGACCGACGATTTGGCATATTGATCAGCCTAGCGTTGGCTGATTTGCTTAAAATCATACCCCTCATATTGGAGATCCAAACCTTGTTTAATATTGGCAATGCAAGCGTAAGATTCGAATCGTGTCTAATAGTGTCAACAGTTGGATTGTACCTGATTTGTGTTACAATCCTTCATTTACTGTTGGAAAGTATTAACAGGCTGATTGCTATCGCAAGACCTCTTCGGTACAAAGACATTTTCACCATCAAAACCTTCATATCACTTATGGTATTAGTATGGTTTCTACCAGCTATTGGTATCATCTTGACCCATGCAGTTTACAAGAAGCCTGGAGACTGGATGCCATCATTTCGCGTGCTCATGTTCAACTGTGATTCTACACATTTAGCTATGCTTGGTGCTAAGAATTTATCAGGCTTGAAATCAAAGCTTGTCAGTGATGGACCAGAAGATAGAGAAGAACTATTGCCAATTAGTTTATCAATAGAAACATACTCTGGAGTCGTTACAGTGATCTATTTCATCATCCCGTTGATCATGATGTTGCTGTGTTACTCTGTGATTTTCAAGATATCCTTGAAGCATATAAGGCAAATTAAGAACATGGAGCGGAACATGCGACGTCTTTATCACAGGTTGTCCAAATCAAGAGACAATCAGTTTTTTGGATCAAACGCTGGTATATCAACGACAGGCTCCGTCTCTACAACAGAAACGGTTTTGAGCCCAGTACAATTCACTGAAAGTCAGATATCTAGTAACTGTGAAAACCTATTTGAAAGAGAACAGATAAGTGTCAGCAGTTCTGGTGGAAATTCAGCATCTGCGAAATCTGATGATACGATTCTCCGAGATTATTCGTCTGTTAAAGAACATTCAGCAGAATTCTTTAATTCAGTAAATACTGAAAATCCTACAGGAGCAGCCAAGATGAAGGGAAGTGTAGTTCAAAACGAGCCGCCATCTGTTCGCCTGATGGGGGACAAAAACTATTGTTTGCAGAAATCTGGCAAAGAAGAAGTAAATACTGCCAATAGAAAGCAGTCAACAGTAAGCTTTGCAAACATTTCGTGTAACATTAGGAAGAACTCGATTAATGTAAAGCCAAAAAGAAAAAGGAGCAATATCATAGCTCCACAGGACCTTAATGCAAACAATAAGGATGTTGATGGACAACATATAGTTGGTGCCAGTTTGAATAATGATAGAGTTGACCCGCGAAAGACTGTTTCGCCAATAAAGGCCGAAGATGTAATGTCAAAGGGTTATGAGGATTTGCTTGAAAACGATATATGGTATACAAACAAAGTAAAAGGGGACTTTGATGAAAGAACAGAAGATGGCGATGCACAAGTTGGAGGTTTTCCTCAGTCTTATTCGAGAGAGAAAATCTCCATACCGCTGACGCTGGATGCTGATGTTTATGAAATAGAGAGTATCGGTGATTATTTCGATAAACATGATGAGGTATTCGATGCAGATTATTTGAACGATCCTAAAATGAACACAAGAAAAATAAATTTTCAGAACCATTCAAGGGACAGTTTTGATGAAAAGTCGGAAAAGAAAAGGGGATTATGGCCAAAACTTTGGCAAAAAGTTTCTCTAAGTAATGATAATTCAAAAGATGGCATCCCGTCCGAAGCTTCTTTTCTGAAGATCATTGAAGATCTGGAAAGAAAATCGAAACCTTCACCGAAAACTTTCCAAACAAGTGCGCGGCGTGTGATGAGGTTTTCTGTGTTGATCAGCAGTCATCAAAGACAGAAGATTGAAGAAGACTATGGACTAGATATGAGACCGACTCGCGACGAAGTTGACCAATTAGAAACATTGATTTCATACGCGGAAAGAGGGTCAATCTCTAAAAGGACCAATGAGCATGTAGATACCAGAGTTCTTGAAACTACTACAACATCCAATGATGCTATATCACTCGACCTTTTTGGAGTTATGACTGGATTCCCTGTTTTAGAAGCCTGGGCGCAGTCTCTTAAAGAAAAGTCTGAAACCCCAACCCCATCAAATTCATTTGTACGATTCTATCGTGTGATTAGGGGTGAAATGCGGAACAGAAAACAAGAGGGCAAGCTAGTAAAAACTTTAGGAGGCCTTTTTCTAGCTTGGATCATATTTTATGTTCCAATTTTGACTTTCACGTGGCAAAGGTTGAACAACTGGCCTGTAGGAGCTGGAAAAGACTTTGGGTTGGGTAGGTTATTGATTTCATGGGCACTTTTATCATCGGCGCTCAATCCAATTATATACTGCCTACGTATTCCAGAGTTTAAGAAAGCTTTCGTCAAGATGAAGAAAGCAGTTAAAGAGTATTTTGTTTGTAGATCATGATTTTTGATAAAATAATTCATGCATCCAAACGAGATGATAACCATGGCCTCTCAAATTATGGACAAATTGAATGAAACTGCTTTTCGTATAGAAAATTTACTTATGAAGACATATTGCAATCGAGCGTGTTTAATTTTCATGAGCTAAAGGTATCTTAATGTCATATTACTTAATTAAATGTTTTTATGACGATGCGATTGGCAAGTTTACAGGAAAGAGTGGAACCGGCTTTTTTCCAGGTAAAAATATTTTTTCCCCAGGATTCTTATTTTTGATTATCCCCGGCCTCTATTCATGAGCTTCAGTGCTATAAATTTATGCAGTGGGAGTGTCTCGGTCTTTCAAGGCATTACCTTAACGCAATAAGTACTTCAAAGAGGCGGGTCCGTTCAAAGCAGCAAAACTAGCTTGCCTCTTAAAGCGTAAATGGGAATTAAAATGGCAGAATTAAAGTTAAGCAAACATTTGAATCTACTTCATTTTGTTTATCTTAACAACAAAAGCTCGGGGCTTTTACTTATTATTGAAATATCTTTGTACAGAAATACATCCATTTTTCTCTTTTTGCGAGAGAACCTTTGAAGCATAGACTTTTAGCAAATTTCCCGGTAGGATTCAGTACCCAACCAGTTCTCTTGAGCAAATATTTGTCTGATAACATGTTGGCTGCACAAGGTACCAATAGAGTTGCTATATTGTCACAATTTCCGTGGGGTTGTCGCGAGATTGCGTAAGATGTAGACATATCTGAAATGATTTGGATATCGGAAATGATTTCATGGAATAATTCAATGGAATAGGTAGCATATACAGGCACCGCGGAGCGTTGAGAAAAGGGGGGGTCTAAAAAAGTGGGGGGGGGAGCTAAAACGGTATAAAAAAGGCCTTACTGATAGTTTGTTACTCAATATTTGGCATCTTTTGGAAAAAGTGGGGGGGGGGACTAAAGCCCCCAGCCCCCCTTATTCGCGTTGCCTGATATAATGCAAAGCATTTTCAATTTGCTTCGATGAAGGATCAAGATTCTATGCTGTTTAGAACAATTACTACACATTTGGTTTCGTTTATCTTAGTAGCTCCAAAGGGAAACTGCAAGCGTGTCTAGTTGTCTGATTAGAGTCTGACTCAACCATAAAACTTGCTAACATTTTGACTTATATTGTATGTTTCATAAGCATGAATTGTAGGTGTTCAAACTTCCGTATATTTTCTATTAATTAGTGGACAGAGCAGTTTATACCTTCAAAATACTGTGCAGCTGACAAAATGTACCATTTCCACAATATATTAAGTTCTTTATTATAATTATTGTATTAGATTCCTATTTCTATTGACTCAATAAGGTTAAAAATGTTTATCTTTATCTAGCTATAAATTTCATTGAGATAATCATAACCATGATGATTCCAGAAGCTTTCTCAGAAGCCAGTTTATAGTCCATTCCAAAATTTCGCTTTTCTTCCATGGTCGGTGGTCGGCACTGATACCCAAAACACATCGAATAATCAATTTATTCAAACAAGTTAATAAAGCAGTTGTTTTTAGGTGGCATGAAGTTTTGAAACATTGTGTTTTAGTATTTGAAAAAATTGTTCTTATATATCGTGATAATTACAGGATAATTGTTCAATGATCTGTGCCTATCCTTGAACTACAAAATGACGTAGCGATTTGTACCTGTGATTTTAAGCAACCATTCTATGGGGTGATAGTAATTATCTTCTCCTTGATTCTCTACCTCCAAATATCGCTAGTTCTAATTCAATAAATCGTACTTGCAGCTAGCAGTTATGAATTCTTTGCAAAAACAGCAATGACTATGCTATTTTTCGATAATGCTGGCAGGAAATTTTCTTTCTGGTATAGATTGTTGCTGCACTGGCATGGAATATAAGGAACTTGTTAAGACTTTTTTCGTTTCTCAAATCTATTTAAGGAAACATGTCTCTAAAAATAGCCTGAAAGCATGAATTAATACTTGAAAGAAATAATTTCACCCGTTGGTTTCTTTTTTATAGCATACGTAATCTCATGAATATAGCATACTAATCTCCTCCCTTCTACGTCTTAATGATAATCGGATTAAAGGCTACGAAATGTTCTTTGCTGACAGAAAAGCCTACATAAACGAAAAGTCAATCTCGGTGTGAGACGGGAAGCTTAAGAATGCCCTGTGTTTAAGGATCATTAATTCTGCCATAGTTTGCAATAGGGTACTTAGGCTTCTACTGATTCGTGAAATCAGCCTGGGACTTTCTCTAGGAGGGAGAAGCAGGGCGGAACGTATTTGAAAGTGGAGGGGCAAAAATGTTTAATCTTGACTGAGCTTGGCAAAGGCCGACACCATGTTTGGCGGCAAGAAAAATTTTAGAATTATTGCATCTTTGGGAAGGCCAGAGACTGAATCTGAAACGGATTTTGACGAAGGAAAATCCGAGGCAACATATATAAGCTTTGTTTAATAAATGTAATCAATAAGTATCGACTACTGGAACGTTGTCTTGAAGTAGGAAAGGTCTTGCAAAGTTTTAGAATAGCCTTTTTAATATGGCTTTTTAACATAACTCCTTTTTAGATTTAAAATTTACCCAATATAAGATAGAGGAGAATAATAAATGAGACACGGTTTGATAAAAACATTAACAATGAAATATCAACATAAGAACCTTCAGCTAAAAATAAAAGATTAAGCATTTTTGTACAGTCGGGAAATTATTTGACAACATCTGATCTTAAATTTTTCGGAAGTAAGGTGCTTTGTATCTTTCTGAGAAATTGTTCGTTAACAAAAAAGACCTTGCGAGCCAAGCTTAGGCCGTAGAAAAAACGAAACTTCATCAATATGTGCTGGCACCAAGTTATTCTGGAACAGGTTTCTTGATCTATTTCATACGCCAAGCTGTTACTTGTTGTACAACTTGGACAACGACCGATTTCTTCGATCAAATTCCCATATTCAATATTGCGTGTGTCTTCTATAGTAAAGATATACATTCTTTATTTCTTATAAGAACAATTTTATAAGAACACGAGCCTCAAAATTGGTCAAAAGTTAAGAAAAATTTAAGAACAAGCTGGTACTGAGCTACTGTAAAATGTAATTTTAAGCAACGTTTCATCTCAATAACGAGGATTTTTTGCCATTTATGGGTGCTTCTTCAATGATATTTCAAACTTGTAGGCAAATGAAGGTTGTCTCGGTCACTTTGTTAGCAATTGGGGCCTGGACAACTCCCTGGTGCGAAAAAGCTAGCAATTGCACTGCTTACACCCTATTAATTTCAGAACAAATCAAGAACAATTCAGTCTCAGATTTTTCAAAAAAATAAGAACAATCAGCCTGAACTTAAATTGAGTGGTTCTTATTAAAACGAGTGTAGCAACCAAACTAAATCTAAAGACATAGTTAAAGGGAATACTAGGCACAGTTACCTACATAATGATATACTATATTTTGCTCTGCAGAAAAGTGGTAGAGGCCTCTCATAATTTAAAATTTTCAAAATGTACTTAAAATCATACCAAACATCGCCATGCTCTTTGTGTTTAGCATGTTTAGCCCCCCCAAAAAACGTTTTAGCCCCCTCTATCCTAATATGCTCCGCGGTCCTTGGGCCTGCATCTTTTTCAAAACATCAATGAATGTTTTCGCTTGTCCGCCTTGTCTTACAGGGCCGTGTGCTGTTATACCCTTGCTGTAAGCTGATTGTCATCTCTGATGCAGTGACCGTCTAATTTTATATGTCTCACTAATTTCTTATTTTTGACGTAAGTGGAGCAATGTTTTATTTGGCAGATGTTTTTCCCAACTTTCTTTGAGGAAACCTCTAAGAACTCTGGTATAACAGCCATCCAGCGATCTCTCGGGTTGTTTTATGAGGGTTCAAGTTTCTGAATCATACAGTATTTTAATTTAGAGGGGGAGCGCTCACCCATTGCAGTTTGACACCATCAAAATAAGGTACTTTCCGTTGAGCAATCACGGTGTTCGGAAAAGTGCCCTGCACACCCCTGTCTATGAATCGTTTGTATAGAAAAATCTCAGTGCTGATATCTTCTGGCTCAACGTCTGAGAAGCAAAGTCTAAATTTCAACAATCTGCTGTAACAGTTTTTTAACCAGTTTAATTTCAATGAATGAAGGACAGTCCCGATCTTGCCTCTTGTGCAACGTTTTATCCTCAAAAATTGCATGTTCAGAGCTACTTTTTGCATGCTAATGCTTTGGTACATCCAGTAGCGCAGTTAGGGGGAGACTAAAGGGGGCGGGCACCCTCCAATGGCAAGTATCTCTTAAAAGGGCGTTTTCTGGCATTCTAAAGGGCGTAGACCCCCATTTTCCCTCGATCAACTTGCAATAACTCAGACTTCAGACGAGGGAAACTTTTGCTACTCAAGGTCTTCAAGACAAGGCTCATAAATAGTCATAGAGATACTATGGGCGATATATAGGAACTTTAAATGAAATATCAAACATTGGAATTTAGATTCACACGCCAGGACATAGTTTTAAGGCTATCTTCGAAGTTGCAGTTCTGAAAAAACTAAAGCTAAGTGCACCGTTAAGGGCCTAAAATTCAAGTCAGCCCCCTTTTTCTGACCCTTCATTCCTTGAATATTCAAATTTAGTTATTTGCTTCGACCCAGGGGCGGACTGGCCGGTCGGGCAACCGGGCCTCCCAAAATTATTGAAATTTTTCTTCATTTTACTATGAAATGGCAACTTGTATCGTTTGGTAGGGGCCCTCTTCTCTTGCTATTACACCTAGACTCCATCAAGATACGTGGATACAGAATAAATAAAAATATCACTTTGAGGTATCTTAGTACTGAAAAAACTTCATCCAATGAAAAATCATTTGGGACCCCATGTAAGCATGCAGTAATCTAGGTCCAGGGCTTACTGTTCCCAACGCAATAATAGGATACTTAATGAAGTTCCAAAATCGCAAAAACATTCTCTTCGGGCCCTTAGTTTCGAAGTTTGCAAGGACATAACAGATTTTTGACTCAATTTCTAGAAAGGTAGATTACTTTAATGCAAACCAGATATACATCAAAACTGCGGAGGGCTCAGCCACCCTCCTTGTTTGTTCTTCGGTCAGACAAGAATCGTGTAACGCATAGAGAGCTGGGATTAACGTTTTGCTCCAGCACATGTCTGCCATTGTAAACTGAACAAGAAAAAGGGACGAGATGCAACTGGAAGACTAAGATGCATTACAAGCTTTATACTCATATAGATGTAGATGTAGAGTTTAAATGTAGAGTTTGACATCTAAACAAAGAATAGAATGACTCTCTACTTTTGAAGATATCTTACTGAGAACACTCAGTTACTTTCTTCAACAGGCAAGACAGGTTTTTTACTGTTTCATTTAGAAATTTGCTTAGAGTTATGTGTGTCGGAAATGTTGCGCTTGTCGCTAAAAGTTGAGATTTTGATCTTGGTTTGTCGGTAATTGTGAACAAATTATCATCAGGGACGACAATTATTTTCATAGAATTACTGGGAAAGTTTGAGGAGATTGGCTTTACTCGAACACATTTCACTGGTCAAAAACTGTCATTTTTAGCCACAAATAAGGGTGCAAGGAAGAGAAAGCTAAAGCTGTAGCCTTTTCTACATGCTCATTCGAAAAGGAAATCTTCGCAGGACATTTTTTAAGACGTTGCTTGTTTTTGTTGTACTTATTTTGCCTTATATTGTTGCCCAGTTTTGCTTTGTTTCAGTTCAGATTATCCTAGAGTCAGCTGCTTTGATTCTGACTCTCCACATTTGCATCGCTTCCACCTTTTCCCACTCATTCCTCGTTGTTAAAATGTTGTTCCCCGTAATCAAGCGTTGTCAAACGCTTAAAGTTTATTATAAAACCAACTCCAACTTCCTTCCCATTGTTATGTCAAAATCAAACCAAACTCAAATGTTAGTCAAAATTGATGGTGTAAATATTTTAGATGAATTTTCTGCCCAATGCCTATAATGTCATATTTCAAAACTTTTTCTTGAATTCGGCCAAAATTCCTAACCATGGTGGTGACCTTTAGTAAACCACGGAGCAATCTAAACACTTTGCCCCCCCCCCCTATTACCACCTTCCAAGAACGTTTCGCCAGCCCTGCCTATGCTACTGATGTTTCCATCTTGACTGCTGCTCAAACAATCAATTAACCTGGCTGCTCAACTAATGATCGGAAAAATTATCAACCCCCAATGTGCTTTGACTGGAAAATTACATATCAAGATTTATCTTGAATAACTGAGACATTCCATTAGGCCCATGATTTGCTCTGTTGGATGATACTTTTTCTTTGCAGACTTTTATGTTTTAGGGGTTTAGCCATCCACTAACCAAAAGTTAAGTGGTAGAGACACTACAGCGTCGCGTAATGCAGTCATTCACTACATTCCTCTCCCATTTAAAAGTCATTTAGCTAGAAAATGATAATTTTCCCCCAACAATGGCATGATTTTCTCTTTCCTCTTAGCCTACATCACAATGGAACCCTAGGCAATACAGTGAAAATGATGCGAACCCAAATAAGGGATTGTAGAGCCCTAATATTAATCTTTTACGCCAATGCCTACATCCCTGGTTTTTTTTCTTTTTCTATTTATTTAAAGATGGTACAATCTTTAGTCAAGCTATTTAGAACCAATTAATTTGTACTTGTACTCAAGCTAATTAGAACCAATTAATTTGAATTACCATTAGAGAGTTTGCTGAAACTGACAGCCACAGTAATCCAAACAAATTCCATACAAACAGATTTAACTAGCAATACTAGCCTATCAACATCTCCATTTTTCGTACCTTTATTATCGAAGTTTCTGTAAACCTATCCTGTTGTCACATGACAACCTGGGCACATGGCCAAAATAGCTCTCTGTGAGTTTATTCCATACATATGTTCGGCAAAGAATTTTGTTTAGCAGCTAGTAATATCTTTAGATATAAACTGGTGTTTTTCTTTTGTATGTTGTAAACCAGTTGCGAATGACAGAGTTGAGCGGAGCGGAGGGATAACGACAGCAACAGCAACAGCAAAATGGAATTATATGTTGCTATGGACAACAAAATATGAAATATAATGGCAGCTAAGGAAATGATCAATGGCGTGCAGTAGTAGGAATATTTTCCAGCA
Organism: Rhopilema esculentum; assembly: GCF_057945365.1. Lineage (NCBI taxonomy): Eukaryota > Metazoa > Cnidaria > Scyphozoa > Rhizostomeae > Rhizostomatidae > Rhopilema > Rhopilema esculentum. The sequence continues at coordinate 8,982,874 of NC_142825.1, forward strand.
ATGACTGTTAACCGTTCAAACAAGAGAACTGAGCATGATTTGATTGCCGCACAGAAAGATGCAGATAATTATGAAAGGCATTTAGAAAAAAACGCAGTAAGAATTGCTGTTGGCTCGGGCTACTTCAAGGCCTTGACCATCGATGATTTGTTAGGCCGATCTTGGAGGACAGACATCCGACGGCAAGAGGGTGAAGATGAAATACCGTTGGACGAAAAAAGTAAAAAGGAAAATGCCAAACTCGAAAACATAAAGATACTGAGCTTCAATCTATGTAAGTTAAGAACTATGGGACCTATAGGCTTATGCTTCAACCTGACTATTTGCAATGTCAGTGGGAATTACATAACCAGAATAGATGCTCTGCAGTCTTGCAAAAGTCTTGTGAAACTAGATGCTCATCAAAATCAGGTGAGTATTATGTCTGTAATTCAACAAACGTCTTAGAACGTATGATCACATTTTTTTCTATTCAGCCCTGCTAGGGTAAGCCAGAGTAATTTGCCGACACACGGGGGGTATTCAGGAGACCAGGGGCCATAGGGAAATAAAAATTGCTTATTCTGCCACAGTATTGAATGTTAATGACTACACCCCTTAATTCTACGTCAATCATAAATGATTATGGAAAGCTACCTCATTCATAAATGAAAGAAGTTTCTTGAATTGAACAGTCGTGGTTGTAAAACTTAGATAGATATTGAGTCATATTAATGACATCATTATGTGCCAGGAACAGGTTATGTAATTTGCAACTTTGTTTATTGACGAATTATTAAGGGAAAATGCTCCTTGGAGCCTAATCTACAGAGAATGTTAGGTGCACATGCAAGGTTTAATAATTGTGGCACATCAATATTTGATGTTGCACACCAATTTTATGGTGCTTTTATGTAAACCTTCTTCTTGCGTGACATTTGAATGATACAAGGGAGTTTGCATGCAGAAAACGTGCTTGAAATGACTGTGATTAATTACTCTGCAGACCACCTTAGAGCCAACCATCAGTCACTAAAATTTGTACCATAAATTATTCTGGCTGTTTTAGCAATGAAAATCAAAGGTTTGATAAAACTTGTAATCATCATCCTTTGGTAGATACTTAGTGCTGAATCAATGGGAAAGAATGCTTACTATTTTTTGGAAGTTTTCTAAACCCCAAGCTCATTAGGATTCCTTCCCCATCAGTTATTTTCTTGTTTTTCAATCTGTGCAAGATTTTTTCTAATGGACACAATCCTATTAAACACCATTTATAACACACACAATACCATTAAACTGTATCTTTGCCATAACTTTGCAAAGTAATGATTAGTAGTATGATTCAGTGTAAGCCCCATTTATTCCATATTGCTATTATCGTCTGTCTATTAAGACTCCTCCATTTATATTTTTTTGGGAAAAGTGACACCCCCTTGCGTAATAAGAAAAACCCCTTTTTACTTATCACTGAAGACCAAGACTTGAAATTAAGTGATTTATCACTAGCTAGAATTGATATAAATCAACAACAAAGTAAAGTTAAAAGAAGCATGAATTAAAAAAACAACTCATCAATCATCAATTTTTTTTTGCCATTTGTTACTGGAAAAAGTTATTTGCTGTTAGCTACAAATCTCCTGTGTGCATTGCCTAGCAGTGGTGACACCAAGGGGGGTATGGGGGCAGGTCATAAACCTCCCTCCACCTTTGTCAAAACATGGTCCACACACTTCTTCTGGAAATGGATTAAAAAGCACTAGATAGGGGGAGATCATATTTCCAAAGGTAAATTAACCTGGAACAATGCACTTAAACAATGCAAAATGGGTGCAGTCTTACTGGCCATGCTCATCACCCTCCCACTCTGAAGTAGCTGATGTCACCTCTTAGCGCTAGGCTGTACAATTGGACTTTCATGCTAAGAATGAGTGTGCCTCTTTTCATTTGATGTTTCATTCAATTGTCTGAATAACAAAGCTGTTTGTTTGCTCCAGTCCCGCAAAGATTCTGTGTTTATAATTTAGTTAACATAATTATTTGAATCAATCCAATTTATATTTAAACATCTGATGCAATTTTAATATTGATGGTCAATGTCAATGTTAATTTTTTATATTATATTGTAGATACAAGAGCTTCCAGCTGAAGTCTTCTGGTCTGAGCTGGAAAATCTCCAAATTGTTTACCTCCATAACAATGGAGTAACATCATTTGAGGAGATTAAAAAGATGTGTTTTTCACAAAAATTATGGATGCTAACATTGTTTGATACTCCAGTTAGTTTGAAGATGCATTATAGACACTTTACTACCAATTCAATTTTGTCATTAAAAGTTTTGGATAACATTATCATCTCAGATGAGGAGATCATCGAAGATGCCAATTTCCTTACCAGATTTAAAGCTTTACAGCCTCAGTTTGTAATCAAGCCTAAAACAGGAGAAAGCAAAGTAAGAATATGTTTTCTTTATGATAGATTTATTAACTACATAAATAATTTGAATTTATGGAGACTAGGTAATTCCTACTGAAGAATTTTTGTGTGCAATAGAAAAAAGCGAGTACTATGTATGTTCACACACATAATCTTTAGAAGTTAGATTTATTTATTCTTGAATATTTATTACATGCCTTTATTTTAAAATAGACGGAGATGTTTTATTTCAATGTTTGTTGTCATATGCCACCAAGATTGCTGGCCAAAAGTAACATTCCATTCAGATAAAGTAGATTTGTGTATTTTTCAGGCTCACTGGACAGTTCTGGATGAGTTTCAAGCCCTTCAAGAAGACCTTACTTTTGTCAACAAGGTGCAAGCAAAATATAGTCCTGTTCTGATTATTCAGAGACATATTCGTGGTTATCTTGCAAGATCCAGATGTGGATATGAGAAAGAAAAACGCTTGTGGTGAGACAAAAGTCTTATTTACATTTTCTACATCTTTTTATTCTGCTTACCCAAATTATCATTGTATCAAGCAGGGTATTTTGGTTTGTTTCATATTTGAATATCATATAATTTCACATATCAAGGCTGATTAATTGAGGTGAGTAATAGTTCATGCTTGCCTCTGTGCTCCCCTCAGAAACTGAGGAAAGCTGTGAATTGCTCTCCCAAACTCAACACAAAGGAAATACTGCTCCCATCATAGTTCAATTCATTTGCAGTTTCTGTGGAGATGCATCTTGAAAAAAGGTCAAACAAAATTGTCAACACCAGAAATTGAAGGGGGACTAATTTTGCAGGATCATTTAAAGAATATACATTATATTTGTTCTTGACATAGATTACCTCCACAAATTACTGATTTCGGTTTATAAAAACAATGCTTGCTTAAGCCAGGGCTTAAAATAATTGTTCATCTAGGAACATTTTGAGTAGCAGGAATAACAGCAATGGAATCTGTTCTCTGACTTAGAGAGTTTTCAAAAATGACAATAGTTTCATTTGTGATTCATCCAAAAAAATTGCAAAAAATTCTGGCAGGTTAGTGGCACTAGTCTCCTCTTCCTCTCGCAATTAAAAGCTATTATAACTAGAGGTGGCATGTTTGTAAAATATAGAGAAATGAAAGATGTAATAAGAACTTTTTGATCGTGGATCTAAATCGATTTACGCAAAACGGAACAGAATATTTGAAATGTTTATGGAATCGACAAATTGATATTCTTCAAGGGTATACCATGATTATTTATAAGGAATTACTAGTGGATGAAGCAAGTACAATCTTTCGTGGGTCAGCTTGACCCAGGAAACGAATTCATGAGGTAAATGTGCTAATTTTTCTGAAATTTATGTCTTATTTTCTTTTCTTCAATTACTTAACTTTCGCCTATCTATAGATTCCCTTTTTGATAAAGTTGTTATTTATAGAATAAGATATATTACTCTACATCACCTTGAAGTGTCACAGCTACTGTGGACTACCAGTTACTCTTTCTTAAATGAAACACTGCTGACCTTACTTGCGTTTTATGTTACGTTAAATGAAAATTCATTCACGCAGTTACAGCATTTCGTGCATTGTAAATCGTAGCGATAAAGCTTTTCTTTCAGGCTACTGTCAGGGCATGGCGAGATGTATTACCAGCAAAAATTTAAGAAATAGGTTTTTTTATTGTTTATCTTTCCCTCATGGTCAAGGTAACTAGCAGTCGGCGTTGCTAAAACGAGGAACTAGCGGAACCAACCACCCAGGAACTAGCCCAATAATCCACGAATCGAACCACGGCTCCTTAGCGAGGCCTACTTCGAATAAAATTTTTGTTGTTACTCAACCTGTAGATCTTAGTCTAGCATAACAAAACAAAATTTAGGATTCAGACGGCTTTATAGGCTTTTAGGTTGGGCAATTACGTGCTGGTTCCGTGGTCGTTCCGTTGTTGTTCCGCCGCTAGTTCCGTTTTCGCTTCGCTAGTGCCTCAATTTGCCCAAAAAAGAGCTGTGTGAGCGGCCTCCAAAATGCGTTAACATTAGAATAATAGTTTTTCATTTGGGTCAAATTTAGTGGTAAATAGTCTCTTTGGTAACTCATTGTGTATCACTTTAATCTTACATTTTGAAGAGTTTTTTACCCGTCATCCGCCAGTTTGTATTTGAACCATAATTTGTCCTTCTAGGGCTGCAGTTACTATTCAGAGATTCTACCGTGAGTATAAAGGACTTGAGATGCCACAGAATCAAGTGAATATAGATGGATTGTCGTTTGCAAGCCTTTCATCTCAACGTATCGACTACGATACTTATATCAAATACCGGCGTTCAAGGCATAGAAGTCGTCACTCTGCAACAGTCTTGCCTCTTCTGTCGCGGCCGATGAACAATTACATACCAGAGGCAAGCCCAAAATTTTGCCTTTCCAAAGCAGATGACACGACTTTGAAAATCAATATAAACCTAAAGGAACTAGAAACTTCAACAAGCAAAATAATTGATGAATCTTTGACATTAGATGAAAGTGTTTCCGAGTCAAGAAAAAAACCAACATCCCGTTCAACCAAAAAAGATTCAGGGAAAGCATCACAACAGAAACCCATTAGCGTTGATTTAGTTGGGAACTTTACTTCTAATAATTTAATACAACTCGAACGGGAGATAAGACAAAAAGAGAAACAGAATTTAATAAAGCAAGCGACTTTTAAATGTGGCAATGGTAAGAATGGGGAAATAAAAGATGAAGACGGGATGGTTCCTTTTCGGTTATCTGGTATCCGTGCACCGAGGGTATCTGGCGATTTATTGGAAGAGCTGACACGGGATATCATTTACGGTGCTCGAGATATTCGTAACTCAGTCAAGGCATTTGAAAACTCGATGCACAGAAGAGCACCCCCGGTTATTGAGAGACATTATCCAATAACAAATGACCAGAAGCTTTATATAAGAACTCATGGTACAATTGCTCTTTCTTGTTTTCGTGCAGTTGATCAAGCCTATAAAGACCGTGATCGTACAAAGTCACTGCTAGCAAAGGTGTCTCACGTTCGATCAATGAAAGAAAAACGTGAGCTAAGATCTCGGGTGATGAACCACAATAAATACTCTTCAATTAGAAGAATTCATTCGGAAAAAAATCATGCAGCTGCTGAATTAGGTCAAGTTATGGACGATTATAAAGCTGAAGTTGAAGAGAGACAGGAACTTGTGTCTGCTGAAAGAAACGAGCGATTGAAGCGAGGAAAACAACGGAGAAAGGATCGCGCCTTCGCAGTCGAATTTGTTTGCCAGAACAATGCTATTTCGAAAGCTCTTGTCAGCCATGCATCCGCTGCAGCTAAAGAAAAAGTCATCCAAGTCAAGGTCGATAATACATGTAACATACGCAAAGATATGCATAGACAGAAAGAAATCATAAAACGATACACTGAGCATCGTAATTTGCTGCTGCAATCTGAAGTTTCACTGAGTCGATCGAAATTAGATAGTGATTTGATGATTCGGTCTTTAGAGCAAGAAAAGGAAGCGAGATTGCAGGTTAAGAAGCTTAAAAATCAGAAGGATTTGAATAAAGACGTTTCAGCTCCATGCCATGTGACGGTACCTAATAGGCTTCCACCTCTCGCAGTTATTGCAGATGCACAGCTTGATGCTTGGGAAAAACTACCAAAGAAAGAGTTTAAAGCCAGAGAACATGATCGATTTGATATTTGGCTATCTTAAATGGTATCATCTTACGACGCTTACCTTGTTCTTTCAACGGATTTTGCGTTCTCTTCCTTTTTGGTTTCATTTTGTTACACTCTGAACACTAGTCATGAAAAAATATATATAATTGGAAACCACTTGAAAATCGCCATTGTAAGCCATTAAAAACCATTGCAGTTTTCAGCTGTAAATGAATTGGTATCATGTATGCTTTTTATTTTCATTTTCAGGTACAATTTTAATTTTGCTTTTTCTTTTGCTAGTCTGAATCAAAAATTTTATTCACATCTTTTGCTATCGTTTACTTTCGAATTATCTCTTAATAGAATTTCGCCAATCTTTTTTGTTGTGGTATTCTTCTCAACTTCACTATTTGTAAGGAAATCAGCACTGTCAGCATATATAGCTTCCAGAATAAATGATAAACAGTGCACCACTGAGTGCATCACCTTGTGGAGAGTCCATATTGCTACTGAGGGGCTCTGTCTCGGGGTTATTTATTCTTACGTCTATAGTTGTATTACTAAACAACCACTGAATAATTCAGGGTAATTCGTCGAGAAACTTCTTTACAATCCAATGATATGTTCACGTCGGATTCTATCAGCCTGCTTACATCTATGCCAGTGATGTAAACTTTATAACGATAATACAGTTAGCAAATAAATTTAGTACCAGAATGAAAATATAATAGTTTGATTGTTAAAAACACGACGTTTCGAGCATGTACTCGTTATCCATGGCTTTGTTATTTTGAGCATGTACTCGTTTGAGACTTACATCATATGGTTACATCATATCATTTTAAAGCTACAACAGCTTTATTAAAATAGACAGGTTGCAAAAATTGAGTTTTTTGTCAGTATGTGGGTTGTTTTTGTGGGTATAATTCCGAAATTGTAAGGATTTGTAGGGATAATTGAGGAAAAAGCGTAGGGGGAAAGTAGGGAGAAAACGCGTGCGCTGTAGGTATATCTGACAGGGGCAACCAATGACATGATATCAGTGGTGGCAACCCTGGTCGTCAGAGCCTCATTACGAAATCACACTGTGTTGTAGTGTTGTGCGTGTTGTGCTCTATGTTTTTTTCGTAGACTACATGACTAAAGACATCAATTGGAATTAAACTTGTGATCGATAGGCGATGTTAGCATTATGTAGCTCTCTAGAGAAGAAATGGGTAGGAAGGACAATTTTAATATGAATTAGCTGTCAGGATGGAATTATCAAGGCAATGTTGTGGATGAAACTTGTGGCCTAAGTCGAAGAGCAGATGGCGAGTGTTGAAGAACAGATACGGTAGAAATTCTAAGTCATCTATCCACCACGGCAGTCAATTCCTTATTGTATCATTACCTACAAAGCGAAAATGATAGATCAAGCATATACATATATTGGAGCAGCACTGGAGAAAATAAAAGATATTTCTCCGCCTATACGACTTCGCGACCTGACGTCAAGGGCAGGTAATGATTTGAAATTTATTTGCAATTTTGTCTCTGTTATAGCAAGAGTTTTCTTTAAAAATGAACATCCTTAACTTAAAAAAACACCCAGGGAACGATCCATCACTGGATTTCACATAAACGTAAACAATTAAATGAAAAGTAACATTATGGTAGTAATAAATCACCAGTCTGCAGAATGTGGCATGTGCACACAAAATTTTTTCAGAGACTTGTCTAATGCACATAAAAACATAGGGCTGCACACAAATTTTTCTGGGTACTGGAAAATTTTAAAGGATCACCCTATTTTGAAATGTTGTAAACAACGTTTTCCTTGAAATTTTGAGATGCTGATGAATTGGGATTTTAGTATTCATAAAACAACTTTAACTTGTGTTGGTTAGCATCAGAACCATCTGATTGTCACAAGTTGAAAAAGTTGCTGTCTATAATTAAATTAGAGAACATGTACCACTTTTGCTATGTGCATTTTGTGAGAAGATTGAGTTTCTCTAGAAGATACTCTCCTCCTCATTTGAAAGCCCTGGCATGCAATTGCATTGAATGAAATACAAGCCACAGCTTTTTTAGGGTTGCTCAATGAAATCTCGAAGCTTTGTGAGGTTAGAAGAAGGGGAGTCTGGGGGAACTCCCCCAGGAAAATCTTTAAGGACCACACCCTATAGATTACCCCAGAATGGCCCTGGAGTCATCTCATATCTCAGTATTTTGATTTAATATTTTGAAATGAGCTATGCTTGCCCTAAAGCCATTGATGCCCAGAATTAAAATCTACTGACTAGCATATTCTAATTCTCTGAGAAACTACAGTCTTGGATTTATTCTCAATTTCCTAAGTGCGGGATGGTATGAAGAGGCCTTGCCCATTACTAACAAGGGGCATAAAAAGGTCTGAATCAAAGGAAGTAAGATTATTTTGGAAACAACAGTATCTGACTTGTGCGCAATCATGGTTATAAGGTCAAGAATTTACTCTGTAGAGATCATTTTGTGGACTGGATGTTGTTAAAATCAACTGACTTAGTGAATATTTAGGGGGTTACATTTCAACCCCACACCTCCACCTAGAAGTTTGGCTGAGTACAAGGGAGGGGGTCAAAATAATTGAAATTTAATCATACAAAATATATAATTGACCCCATGCTGAATTTTAATCTGAAGTCAACATTTTGTGGAATGCTTGGAAGCGCTTTTGCAGGAAATAATTGCTATGCACACATTGTGAGACAAATTGACAAATACTTTGCCCATTGGAAGCTTGCTACACACATTGGATCGAAACTGAACAGTGTGCACACATTGCACACTTTTTCAGCACTCTTGCCCACATATGCACACATTTATATTTGCTCTTGCACACATAAGATCTTGTTGAGAACTGCCACACTCTGCAGACTGGTTATGGTAGTAATAAATCATTTGTTTAAGAATGGTGATAAATCTAATTGCTAGGCAGAAGCTAATACCAAATATCTGCAATGTAGAGAAAATTTACAAAATGCAAGAAAAGTATTGCAAAAAATTGTAAAGACTGCATATTTGATAAAACCTGATCTAGAAAGAGATACATTTACACTCAAGTTTGTGGGGTCTTAATTCTTTTTTCAAAGCTGCCAATGATTTGGACTTTTTTCATACTGCAAGATGATGTTCTTCACAGCTTTTTGCCAAAATATCTCACAGTTTCTTTGCAATAAGTCATTGAAGGCCAGGAAAGCCTGCATACAAGGAGGGAAACCGGGCAAAAGTGCCAAGTAAAAGGATAAAACAATAGTAAAATGAAGAAAAGTGCCAGATTTTGCAAGGGCATTGGGGGTCACTACCATGCTCCCCCCTGGCACTGGCGTCCTTTGTACTGGTGTTAGGAATGAAACTTACGATATTAATATTTGGCAAGTCATATTGTGTATATCCCTTGCCTCAAAATCTCATTCATGATACTCAAGGAGCCATCAAGAACTTATCTTCCCAAAGTAAATTTTACACTTAGTGAGCAGAAGTAATGGCGACCAGGTTGTAAACAACAAGGCGATCAATATTGAAACCTTGGTGAAGCCATTAGGGGTCCTTTTATAGTTAAAAACCAATTAAACCAATCTTTATACTGTTGGTAACACTTTTAATTTAATAATGAGGAAAATCATCAGTTCTAGACACCCAAGCGTTAAGTAAGTACCCCCGAGTTCATTGTAATAAGATATTGCAAATTGGTGCAAAGATGAACTTTTTTATTGCACATGTTTGAGAGGTACTTCAATCATCATGGCTCATTTTTTGTGATTTTGCATATTATGTTGATATTGTTTAGAAATAGGCAGAAATTGAGAATATTATTGCATTTACAATTTTCAGGTTAATCTTAAAACTTCTATGACACTTGCTATGGCCACTTGTATTTTTGTTCAGTAAAATATTTTGCTGCAGTGCTGCCATTTCTGTTTCAGCCTGTGCAATACTTTTGCTCACTAAGTGTACATCAATCTACTTGAAAACCAGAGAGTTTACGATCAAGTGACAGATGCTCTTGGGTCTCATAACTGCAAAAAATTGCTTTGGAATTGATGCACAATTTTTTTGATGAAATGCACTGGGACTCTCCTGCAGTCTCAATAAACTTTAAAGTCAGTTCTTGTTTGGACCTTAGGAATCAGGTGGATTACAAATCAGATCATTTTCATTGACAACATCAAATATTGGCTTATATTAAGGCTACATCTTTGTAAAGGTCACAGAAGGACATAGAGTTTACATATTTTCAGGTAAATTTGTGTAAAGATGGCCCACTTTATATGAAAAAGACTGCCTCCTTGTTTCCCTAAAATTGATTTGCTTCCACCAAAAAGGCTGTTTTGCATTATTTTGACACATTTCACAGCAATAACTCGCACTTTGCTAGTTGCCAATTTATCAATTCATGTGGGCCTTAATGTACCCAAAAAATTTGCTCAAGTGGAGTTGAAGAACTTTGGGGTTAAATTGTTGGAACTAATGACTTCATTTGTGGTTTCCTAAACTCTCACTATTTTGCTATCATGTTCTATAAAAAGGTTTGAAATCTTTTGAATCGGAAGAACAGTTAAGCTTTAACACAACTACTGGCTCTGCATCCTGTTATTTTTCGATTTTACCACTGCAGTTATTTTTTCTTATGACTGAATAATTTCTTCTGTTAAGCATGATTATGTATTTTTTCAGAGTAAAGTTGTATGTTTGCAGGACTTGGATTTTTTTGTATCATTTTGATCTGGGTGTTACAATACTTTTGTCCTGGTAGTTTAGCAGCATCAAGGTTATAAGAAAGTTGAACTAATTTTGCATGTTGTACTTTATCAAAAACATTTGTCAGAGTTTGGTCATGTTTAATGTTAAATTTTTATTTTCTCTCTTTTTCACTACCATTTCTAACAAACAGACACTTTTAGTTAAAGTAAAACCCATACTGTTATTAGGTTCTTATTTTCACCAATCACCCCCAGGGCTTTACAACAACAAAAATATTGTTTGTCATGTTATGTCTGTGAATTCCCAATCAGAGCATCACACATTTAACACTTAGTTTGAGACTTGACCTACTGATATGGCAACACCCATTAAAAACACCCACTTTGTTCCAAATTCAGGTCAATGCATAACAATTCTTAACACTTAACACTTCTTTAAGTGACTTAATGAATATGGATGTGGTAAATGCTTAATGTTTTAGTGAGCTACAATCCCAGAAAAAATTGTTGAGACAAAATACAATTTGTGCAATTGGCTACTTTATGTTGCCCCTGTAAATTAGAATCCCCCTTCCCCCTAATCAATGTGGGATTCGTAGTTCAAATCATTTTTGTCCCCCTTCCCCCTTCCCCCAAATCAAATCATTTTTGTTTCGAAATCATGCATTCAACATTGAATCGGAGAGGCAGGTTATTTTTTAAAGGAAAATATCAGCTTTTCATGAAATTTCCCAACCATTTTTGTCCAAGACTATAGTTACAATTTAGAGTGGTCACGCTACCGTTTCAGTTCTACCTAGCATCCGAAGTTGATTTGTAGTTGGCTACCCCCTTCTTACCTATAGCAAGTTCAGGGAATCCCCTAACTCTGGGTGAACGTTTTGTCATCCTTGCACCTCACTTGTCAAATGTTTGGTACACAGGAAAAACTGTAATTTCCTCCTTTTTTATCGCTCTTTTCGTGCTTTGAATTCTTCTTGTTTCCAGTTTTTTCAAAGATTTTATCTCAATTGCACTCAAAGCGTAATTGAATAACTATAAATGCGATCTGTGATCCCAGTAATGAATGACTACCAAAAAAGTGATAGAGGCATAGCCTGTTCGGAATAGGTTTAATTTGTTTGATGAAGTTATAAGGATTTTTCTTTTTGAATTCTTATAAATCAAGGGAGGAGGGATTAACTTTTTTTCATACCGTTGCCTTTTAGGTTTCTCAAAGACGTTATTAAACGAGTATGATATCATTACAAGCAATTCAAACATACCAGATAGTTCAAGCGATGAAGAAGATGATGAGCTTGGGTATGCAGTTGCCCCCAGTATTCCCTTTCCAGCCATTAGGAGAGCCATTGATGCTGTTTCTACATCCGAGCCAGAATTTCCTAAACTGTTTCATCGAGTAAACGATTCTCTGTCAAGTGACTCGCTGTCAGTGATTCAACAACCACATCGGCTACAGTGCGAGCCCCTCGATGCTGACTGGTTCGAGAATGCAGAGGAGATCGAATCCCGGAGTGTGTACAGTAAAGTTGCAAACTGGGTATTCTCTCAGCGTAATTACTTTGCAAAAATTGACATGACTGACGATGACATCGAAGTTATTGATCCAATTGATTTATTTCACGATTCCTTGCTTGATGAATTTTTACTGGTTACAAGATCAAGTTCAGAGAAAAGGGTTTTACTTCGGGAGTTTACAAGACATTACTATGATATGTTGTCAGTAGCAGAAGCGCTCAGAAGATATGAATACGACTTTTTGCGAAAACCTGCGGAAAATGCCTCTTTGGAAATGATGGATTTTGTCGCAGATGATGTTGTTTGTTCCAAGATGGAGCAACCGTATTTGGGAATTGAGACAGTGCTACAAGACTATATCGTTATTGACAGGGATGGAAGTGAAATTGACACAGACGCTAACTGGAATCTTGAGGCTATTGAAAATGACAGTGCTACTACAGAAGGTGATCAAGTAGATATTAAGGATTACAAGACCAATGAAACTGACATATTGTCTTTACGATGCAGTGAAGTTTTGCCGCCGACTCGATATTCTGATGACTGTTCTTCCGTGACGTGTCCCACTGATGCCTTTGAAATAACTACAACGGTTGTAGCTGACAACGTCAGTGAAAGCGTGGAAAACGAGAGTGACATTTGGGAAGACGCTAAGGCAATCCCCCATTGGCTTGATCACGAAATCGAGGAGCACTTATTTAGCCAACCTCATCGCCCCTTGTATTATTATCGCGACAGAATTAAAGGATGCTATAGAATTATTGGTGTTGAGGACGAAACGGTCGTTTTATTTTCAGGCAACGATGACGACTCGATATTTTATGGTGCTGAGGGAGGAGAGATCAACCGAACTGACAAAAGCATTTTGCGAAGACCAAATTCCCCTCTTCTAATGAAATCATCAAGCAGTTTGGGTAAAAAAGCATTGTTTTTGTCCTCCAACAGCAATAAGCTGCAGCGAAGGAGCAAAGATGTTCCTGTTGAAAAGAAAACAGACTCTGGAATTGAAGATGCGGAAGATTGTTCTCTGGATGACACCTTTACAGAAACATCACTTTCTGCTAAGGAATGTCGCGAATTAGGAAGAGTCACTAAAGTGATTCGCAGTAAAGAATCAAAAACCGTCAAGTTTCAGCTGGACAATCCCGAACGGACGTTCTTAGAGTACTGCTTTGTTGTTTTGGCAACTCTATGCTTTGTACTTTCGTTGATTTTTTATATCGAAACTAATTTTTGAAAGCTTATGCAAATCGATTCAATATTTTCGCACATTATCTTTGGGAAAATTTCAACCCCTCGCTTTAGTTTTTTTCGCTGATAAAGTGAAACTCAATCCATTGTCAACGGTAAAGGAATCTTCCATTTCAAGGCGAGTTTCTCTGTTGTTTTTTTAATCGCGTTGTGGTAGAATGTTCTAACGATGAAATAATCTAACAGTAGCTAAGGTAAATGAATAAGGTGAAAAGCCCACAGAGAAAATGATCCATCCAATTTTATTTTCACCCTGTGTGTGTCATATTAATTTATTTCAAAAGCAACATCACGAATAGCTTTATTCAAAATAAGAGAAGCTAATCAATTTCGAAAATATTTACATTATAGAATTTAACTAATTAAGTAATGACTTAAATGCGACATTATTTAAACAATATCATTTCATTGATTTTTTATTTATTTTGATCGATGTTGTGTTTTTCACATTGACGATCGTTGCAGCTGCATGCCGTAATTATTTTTAACTTGTAAAATTGCCCACGAAATCTGTTTAAACTGATAGATCCGTACCAAAACTAGCCCGATAGTCAACGTAAGTTCCAATATGAGTCTGTTATCCGAACTCTACCCTGAGTGCCAGAGTCTCAGTGAAAGAAAGACAGTGAAAGAGTTGAGAGTGGGCAGTACTCGACGATATCTTTCGCTGAGACTCTGGTACCTAGGGTAGAGGGGGGGGGGCAGATTCCTAGCGAAATAAATCCTACTGCTAAGTTTCACAAAGGAAAAGGGGTCCATTATCCCCTTCCGCTCGCTGTGAGCAAGTAATTTCAAAGCTGCAACAAGGGTGAAAGTAGCCTTTGCCACACTTTCATTAGCCTTGCCCCCCCCCCCCTACTTTCAATTTCGTGGCGTGGGCTCGTCTCTGATAGTAGGGATTACCTTTCATCGTGTATTCGTTTGGGTGCAATGCAAACAACTGGTACCGATCCAAACAGGTATGGACCGACAACGAAACAATGACGGACTGGTGTTTGGTTACAGCGTTTTGTTACCTTTATTCCCCATGCATTGATACCTCCTAACCAGAATATCTTTCTCTTTGAAAATATCCTAATGGAAAAAGAAATCTTTTTCAAAAGAGGCAAGTAAATGAAACTGTTCACGTACAACATGGACACAAATCTATTTGGATTCAACCTTTAGCAAATTCTTGTCTAATGAAAGTTTGGCATTGAACGGTAATTTTTTAGCCTTTCTTAATGTACATGTTTCATTGACTATTTTGTTCTTTGCCGCATTGGTATCACTGTAGTCCCCGAATTCCTGCATAATCCCATTTCCAGAATCCCTTTCAACATCACACACAAATTGCTACACTATTTTTTCTGTTTGAGTTTGTGGACTTGTGGCCGTTTGCTGTAGATAAACAATATTCTCTTGAAGCCTCATAATAGCGAACAGGTTGCAAACAAATTGCTTCAAAACATATGAAAATGGTCGCGCAAAAATATTATCTCTTATTTACAGAATTTCTTTCAAGAATAGATATACAAAGCAACGGGTCTTGTTACCTAGCTCATGTTAACATTACCCAGCTCATGTTAACATCACCCAGCTCATGTTAACATCACCCAGCTCATGTTAACATTACCCAGCTCATGTTAACATTACCCAGCTCATGTTAACATTACCCAGCTCATGTTAACATTACCCAGCTCATGTTAACATTAACCAGCTCATGTTAACATTACCCAGCTCATGTTAACATTACCCAGCTCATGTTAACATTACCCAGCTCATGTTAACATAACCCAGCTCATGTTAACATTACCCAGCTCATGTTAACATTACCCAGCTCATATTAACAACTGTCCTGGAGCCTTACGCTTCTCTTGACATATCACCAGAGTGGCATTTAATATAGGCGGAAAATCTAGCTTCAAAGAAGGATTCGCAATTTGTAACGATTTTGACCCAAGAAATCTGTTTGGCTGATTTGAATGTGTAATGCCGTTTATCGGGTTTAAGTGTCTAGGAACAAGGATTTGTTAGGATCGTTTTGGAATATTTTGTTACGGCTGTTATTTTTCAAAGGTCTTAAACTTTATGCTATTAGCTTGAAAGGACCATCTATCTTAATTCAAAGCATTTATTCTGTTGGTCTTCCTAACATGGGCATAGCTGCAGCTCGCTCTCACTAGAATCATTGATTTTAAGATTTTCGTGTTAATAGGGCATATCATTAGCAACCGCAGTTTTTTGCCTGCCCCCTAATTCAGAAAACAATCTGTATGCCAAGTTGATGAAACTAACGCACCCTAGCAATGTTTAGAACAGTTATCTCATGTGAAGAGCACGCTTTTTGGCAACATATAACAAAATATGTTTACCCTTAGCTTTCATCTTGAGTAGCAAAGTAGAGAAGTCGATTAAAGCGGCTGAGTGCTAAATACCGTAAGTCCTCGAATAAGCCTCCACCTTTGAAGAAGCTCCCCCCCCCCTCGAATAAGCCCCCATCGGCTGAGGTATTGCTTCAACAGAAATAGTTTTATCCCAATATATCTGCATTTTAAGCATACTGACTTGTGTTTAGGAAAATATTTACCCTGATGATATTGTTATAGGCTGCTGCTTGGTAGGGTAAATAAGGTAAAAAGTAAATAAATCCTACAAAATAAGGCCGTGGGAGCTTATTCGATGACTTACGGTAGAGGTACAAACAAAGTTATGGTACCAAAGTGAAATTGTTTACGTTACAAGAGCTTTGTATCTTTCTTAAATTACTCAAGAAGCACTTGAGTAATTTGTTCCTAAATACACACAAAAATAGAACTCTCCAACTTGCCTTGTCACACGCACTTTCAAGTAGGGTCGGGACCCTACGATTAATTTTATTGGATTAGGAGGATTCCAATGCTGATTTATTTTCACCTTTGTTTCAGCTAAATTGTAGTTTCAGTTTCAAACTTGTTCCTTATGTGATCAAAATAATGTGATCAAGTTTGCCTATCTGTTCCTTCATAACTGCAGTCCCTTTAGCCCCCTAACCCCTCTAAGCAACCCATTATCTAATCCATGCTTATCAGACAACATCCTAAATCATGCAGCAGGTAGCCAAATTAGCTTTGCAGAAGGTGAATACTCATTAACATTTACCTCGTTGAATGAACAGCTTATGCTTCGTTACTAAAATATCTAAACAATATAATTTACATATTGCCTGATGATCAAATTTAGTACAGGAATCTATTGAAATCAATCAAATTAATGATGCTAGACAGATAATATTTTACAAATGAAATATCCCATCCCTTTAAAGGTTAAACGTCTATGGGATATTCTAAAGACTGTTGGGCTCCCTAGCGTGCGTTTACTCGCTACCTTGACAATGATACCTCAAATCCTTAAATCTGAAAGCAATCACCCACAGTGGGATTTTTATTCTCGTTGCGCTTAAATAATTAAAGATATGTTTTTTTTTCAAATAGGTGTGTGCTGTTTACATGAAACTCATGCAGTCGCGAAGAAATAAGTTGTATTTATTGCACAAAAGGATTATTGAATCAAGCAGATGAGAACCTTGGAGTTTCTATAAGTAATTAAGAATGGAAGCACAGATTGGCTTTTTCGTTTTCGATTTGTTTGACATTGTCCAATAAGCATTACGTACTGTGGTAATATCAAAGGAATACAAATCTTTCATTTCTCTTTTAAGAAACCAACTATTACAAACATTTGGCTATAAACTTTGAAAAAATTAGAAACGTTGATGAAATATCTTGCTCGAGTCAAAAAATTTAAGGATCATTTGATGCCAAGCTTTAAGTGTTTTATTTGATTTTTCAAATTATAACTTTCAAGCAGTTCATTTCTTTTCAGAGGTTCTCTTCTTTTTTTGCAAACAACAACATTCGTAAATTTTGTATGAAAACGGATAAATTGTTCAGACTTGCAAGATATCTTGGGCTGTTGGAACAAATTTAGTGTTTTCTTTACATGTTGACTAAAATTGATTCATTTAACTTTATATAGTGACTGGGGTAATGAAGTGAGAAAAAGTCAGGATTTTGTGCTAAGAAACTTGGTAAAAAATTTTTTAACAGAGATGCAGTAAAAAGTCAAGAAACTCATAATTTTGTCAAGTTTCATAAACATGTACATATGTGTAGATGATTTCATGTTATTTTATTGCTCAAATCTATTTATTGCTAATATAGGTCATTACTGTTCCGTCTTTTCCAAAGATTTTCATTTGACGCCTTTAGGCAACAATTTAACTGTGGTTCTAATTGCTAGGTCATTCTGGGCAAGGTCCTCAGCAATGCTGTGAAAGTAAAGAAGCTTAACAGTGCCTTGACCTATTCCATTGGAAAAACACGCTTTGCAAGACATATGCCTTAGAAGGCGGTGAAATAACAACACCAATAGATGCTTGAGCACACCTAGCCCTCCTATAGCACTCTCTGCACTCCTGTTTCGGAGATAATAGAATGCCCTAGAAGCATTAATATCAAAGAGGGGTTTGGCATAAAACAATATTTTGAGACACTAAATTCACAAGTTAATGAAGAAGCTCTGGATTCATAGATGTCGCGCTCCTTATCTTATCAAAGTTGCCCTTCTTATCAAAATCTTAAACTCAATAGAACAGGCTTAATTGTACAAGATCGTGAAGCGAGACAGCGAGGTATTACCACAGATTCCTATTCTGTAGTATTATACAGGACATAGAGCCCTTTCCAATACTCTTTGGAGTAAATTGAAGACCCATGCCGCAAGCCGTTTCTTCAGCTGGAAGCCGCAACCGCATCAGAGAAGCCGTAAACCGTCGCGAATTTACACTGAGGGACACAAGACGCACCTTTTGCTGAAGCCGCAATCCGTAGAAAAAACCATGTTCAAATCCGCAGGCTGTGCGAAAAAATAGGGTCCAGGCCATGAAGCCGCAAACCTATAATAGGCTAGGGTTCACAAATATTACTTTTTTGCCCCGAATCTTTGTGGCAGAGAAAAGGACAGATACTTTTAGGTCAATCTTAATAAGAAATATTTTTTTGCCAATCTAAACGAAGAAGGACTCTTTTCAAGGAAGATTGTTGTTGATGGCAAAGCAGCCTTGAACGGACAAATTGAGAAATCGTGCACCCTTTCTCGTAGTTCAAAAGGACATGCACACGCTATCAGTAGACGGTCACAGGTCACAATAGAACAAAGGAGTCATCCCCAGGTCCCCAAAGCCCGCGTAAATGAATCTTCTGAAGCTTTCGCGCATTTTCGCAGATTGCAATTTGAAAAGGTGATGGACGAAGCTGTCGTGTAGTAAGGTAACTAATTGAGACTTTCATACATGTTAGCGTCTTCGATCATTTATTTTTTTCATTAGGAAACCTCATAAAGGAAGAGGCATATTATTCACTTTGCTTTCTGAACGTATATTTTTCAAGGAGTATCGGGGGTGAAGATAAAAGAAGCACCACGTGAACACGGCATGGATGGAATGGTCAGAAGGGTGTCAGTTACCGAAATAACATGATAATGACTGTTGATTTGACTGGAAATATATTCATAAGTACATCTTAAGTGAAATTTATTTTGGCAGAAATTGATCATATAATTTCTTTCCAGTGCCGTTTAACGCCCAATTGGTTGTGTTGCTGGCTGGCTTGTTTCTGATGGTGTTTGTTTATGAAAAATCCAACGTCAGAATTATCACGCTTTGTAACTTAATTAATTAGCAGCCTTCACGATGAAGTCCTCAAACGATCTTGTGTACAAATCAAATCGACCTCCAAGTCAATTTCTCGAAGAACTAGATTCCGCCAGGAGAGCAGGCTTATTTTGTGATGGAGAGGTCGTTGCCCAGGAGAAGACAATCAAAGTGCATCGGGTCATTCTTGCCGCAGCCTCTCAATATTTCAGAAATCAGTTTGAACTGAGCGAGACCAATCAAGTTCAATACCTGGATATCGACAGCGAAGACTTGGAATACATCATAAGTTTCATTTACTTGGGACATGTTACAGTTCCGTACGTTAAAGTGAAGCAAGTCCTTGTTGCTAGTCAGAAATTTGATATCCCGGAATTAGCGCAGGCCTGTAGGTTGTATCTTGAAGAAAACTTTCTGACTGGCGATGCGTTTGAGCTCCGTTCATTTGCTGCTCTCAATGGTCATTATAGTTTATGCGAAAAGATTGACTCGTACCTGAAAGAAAATGTCAATTATTTGTATCAAAGTAAGGGGTTCTTATTGTTGCCAAGGTTGCAAGTAACCCTAATCGCCAGCCAGTCTTGCTCAAATCATGAACTTGAGAACATCTCGGCTATCTTTGAAAGAGTTATTGCTTGGGTCCAAAAAAGACAACAGGTAAGATAAATGCCATGATTTTCTTGCTAATAATGCTGGACAAATGCCTGCAAGTACCTTTCTTATTTTTTAGGTTTTTTTTCTTCCAAACTTTCACATTATCTTTGAAACGGATTTTTCAAATATAAGAATCTCCATTTGCAAACCATCACAGAAGCATTGTTATGGTAGAACTGCCGGGTAAAGCCTTATCAGCAATCAAAGGTCAGATTTTGGCCCAGTATCTGTGGATTTGTTACTGCTGAGTTGGAATAGAGCAATTTGGAATATTTATGATATTTCAATAACAGAGTTTTTGTTGCCAATGACTATTGATATGTTTGATGTCTTCAAGCTATATTTGACGTGGATGAAATTAGATCCGTTTTATATTAGTCTAAATTACATTTATATGTCAAATAATGCAATGGTAGATGTATATATATATTGTATTAGGGAATTGATTGGGAATGAAGTTGAGAAATTGTAGCACATGGATTGTGAAGAACACCATGTGAACACATAAGTACTCCTTTTAAGACCTGGCAGAATTATCCATTTAGAGTCTAGTGGGACCAAAGCTAAAAATCTAACAGAATAACTGTTAGATTACAAATTATTACACTCAACAAGGGAAAGGCAGAAACAGTTTAAAAGTAGAGAAATAGAAAAATGTCACTGGAGAAGTTGATGGCAACACATTGAGGACTGGGGTTCTTGGCAGGATCAGTTTTGTATTTTATCGAAATTTACTGGCAGAAAATGTTGGTGGAGGGGTAATTAATTTTATCCAAATTTAGAGTAGGGGTAATATCTTGGTCACATGCTTTTTATGATGTAATTCAATGATTTTGACTCACTTTTACATAGTCAAAGTTAGTCATGGTGTTCCTTAATTGTAATATCAGCATTTCCTGTTGGTTGAAGGTTATGTTTTTTGACTGTAAAGAGTGCATGGCCAAAGTTTCTTGTTTTATCTGTGGCTGGAGCCACCACGGAGAGAAACTGTCTAAATCAAAGTATTCATGGAATTTATGCATTTTAGATAAAAGACAAAATGACATTGATTTGATAGGGAAATGAAATTTGCTCGTGTGGGGATGGCTCAGCCAATTTGTTGCTCATGTAACTGGTTGTGTTCATTTAGATGTTTTCTGTAATGGTCTCTTTGTCTAATAAAATATAGCAATAGGTTTTGAGAAATTATTGCTATGGGACTCAAAAAGATTCTTAAAATACTCTGAAATGGCTCTCTGTTTACCTGATTACCTTCTCACTCCAGAAACTCTGTTTCAAAAAACACTACAGTGTTAATTGCAATGCAAAATTCAGTGCTCAGATATACTTGATATTTTGGGGGTAGTGAAAAGTGTATCATCACTATTTGAACAAATAAAATATGGTATAAGCAGTCATTGTCTTTGTATCAGGTTGGATATGTGTTAAGCAAGAAATCTCTCAATCTATGGACAGGGCCTAAATTTAAGAATTAAAATCATTCTTTGAATACCCATAGAATTGCAGTTGTACTTCTTTATCATGCTGTTTCTCTTGAGATTGTTTGCATCTTTGTGAGTTTATTGTGTTAGCAGGGCCGTCATTTGATGGTGTTAAATGGTACTGGAGGCTTTTTGTACCAGGTGGCTGATGATATTGCATTTAGATTGTGATGAAATATTGCACTTGAAGAGAAACTAAGGTGTTATACAAATGAAAAATCATGCAGCTGTCTAGTTGAATTTTTTTCAAATTATTCCAAATTTTCAGCAAAATGTACCTATTACTGTCTCTTTCTGCTTGCTGCTACTCATGTTCATTTGTTTCCAATAGTTAGAATGAAACCAATTATTTCTATTACATTTTGTAGCTGAGTAAATCATGCTGTACTTGCAATAGGCACCTCAGTTCTTTGATGTTTGTCAATCATTGTTCCTGGTTTCTTTAAAATCTTTCAACATTTTAATCAACAGGGCACCAGTCATTTTTCTATTAGAAAATGACGCACCTTTGGTTAAAATCTATAACCATGTTCTTTGGAATGAAAGATGATATAGCTTTATTATAATAAAGCATGCAAGGAGGGTGAGTTTCTGTCTACTAATTTAGCTGATCAGTTGGACTGAAGTGTTGGTGTTGGACCATGAAAGCATTTGCAAAGAAAAGACTAGCTGGAAGTTAACAATATTTTTTATCAAAATATATAAAGAATTCATTATATGTGTTATTTCTGTTGTATTGTCTTCATTGTTTCAAGTATGGCTATCAATGAAAGGGCAGTGTAGCCTAAGCTGCTATTTTTACCTGAAAGTCAAAGTATGCTTTTGTATTTTAAGGAACATGGTGAAAAACTCAACAGCCTTTTAGAGGAAAATAATATGCTGTATCTACAGTCAAATCATTTGCTGAAAGACTGTGCACTAGAGGATATCGAGGAACAGCTTGATTTCAACAGTAATGAAGATATAAAGAAGTTCAGGCGACAGACATCAAGAGGCAAATCAGAGGTACAAATGAATGAATCATTCCACCATTCTTTTTCTTATCTTATGTTACCTTTGATGATTTTGATCTCAAGGGCACAGGGTTAATATAGACATTCATGAAAAGTACTCAATGTCAACAAAACCTTAGATAACTTTTTCAAGAGGATAAAATAAGAAAACACAGTTAAAGTTAAAGTAAGATAAAATTAAGCATGACAAAAATGTTCTAGTTTCCTAATATTTTTGCTGTCAAAAAGCAGAGTTCCAATCTAAATCAGATATATGTTAGAAACAAGACAATGTTGGGTATACAGTGAATTCTCATTCAATACAAAACAATTACCATACTTAAAGCTACAAACTATGCTGATAGGCTTAGAAAACTATGCATCATACCCTGACTCACTCTGACTTATGGAGGTATGAGGAACTAAGGCCCTATTGACATACAGGCAATAGGCATGTGATTTAGGCAACCAATATTCACCCTATGCCCAACACTCCCTGATTTAAACTAACATTTATAACTAAATGTGTACAAAAATTGTTCAACATGATTTTCCTCACCAAACAAGGCCATTTAAATAAGCCTCAAGTTTCTTGGGAAAGTAAATTTTTACATTTTCCCTTGCAAAATTTACAATATTTGGCCTGGTGTGAACTTTTCAATGACTAATTTAGTGGTACATGCACTTCATGAATTCATTCTTTTGCAGATTTATGAGATATCAAGTAATTTGCCAAAGAGAAAGATGTCTTTGCAAGGGACAGAATATAAGCTGATTGCTGACATGCAAACGTCAGACCAAAATGCAATTGGATTGTGTGTTGTTGCTGATAAGATCGTAGTTATTGCGCTTCATTATAAATCAAAGCAATGCTCATCAAATGCTTCAACAGTTTCAAGTGACTCTTCAGGATGTGAAGACAACATTCTCAACAATTCAGTTACTATGCTTGCTCCTATGACAACAGGTGAGAGAGAGTGTCTAAAATATTTAGGTCTTTGTTTATGATGTTATGATTATAAATCATGGCTGCCAATTGATGGGTCTTTAATGCCCCATTTTATGCCCCATTTTTAAAATTTGTTTTAAGGGTTTAAGAAAGTAATTTTGGCTACTGTGTCCTCAGAGCATTTCGTCTTCCAACATTCATTCAAATTAATTTAATGAATAGAGAGGATGAAATAGCTAGGTCTTTTTTGTTGTGCATTGAATCTTTTTACGCAGATTGTTGTGTTGTCATTGATTAACATAAGGAAAAATCTGATTTTTTTTGATGTCCTTTATTTCTTTTTAAGACAAAATATATTTGCTTTGAGTGAAGCATAAAAGCTCTTGCAAATTTTCTTCGGTGGTTAAATGTGTCGTTAAGAATTACAGCAGGAATAGGTTTTTATATCCTCTGTGTAATTTGGGTTATTTAGCATTGAAAGAAACACAGTATTTCACACTGAGCCTAATCTTGAAAATGTAAATATTTACGTTATTTCAAGCACTTTCTAGCCCTTGAAGTAGAAGCTCCTCTTTACCTTAAATATACAATTTTACAAAAATCATGTCAGTTCATTATTAACGCTTGTATATATACATATATATCTGTGATGGTCTTGATAAAGGAATGACGTCTTGAAACGTAACATGATAAGAGGTTAAGTTTCGAAACTTTCACGTCTTCGGTTTCAACCACAGGCTGGGCAGCTGTAGTTTTCACGTTGCTTTGCCAACAATAGCAAAGCCCGTGCAGTGTTTCCTGTTCAGCGCTTTTTCATGGGAAGCCTTTTCTTAATAGGCATTGGATGAATTGCCATTCACGGCATTAAAAACAAACTGGTACTTTAAAGAGCAATACTAGAAGTGATGCCTTTTAAGGGTGAAACGGTTCTTGTTCCGTTGGTTGTAGCTAACAAATTACTCGTGTGAGAGTTAAACATTTTCAATGTAGCCACCAGCGTATCTTTGTTTGCTTTGAGGGTCCTTCTGAATAGGTCACCTGTGACAATCCTGAATGTATCGGAATGGATCAAAGCAATATGACTTTGTATCAGCACAAAAAAACCAAAGCTATAGATCTATATATGATGGAAGCTAGTCCTAAATGAAAGATAAAAGTGCTTAAGTTCGATTTTCCGACTTCCAATTAAACACAGCACTTTCAAACGTATCCGTTGTACATATGCTCCCTGAATGTGAAATGCAAGCTGGCTAGTGTAGTAAGAGTCAGTAAAACATTTGAAACAACCAGCAATTATGCTAGCCTTGTTAGTAAGGTGTTTGGTATTGTTACACACAATATCACTGGTGCAGGGTTTATTTTATGGAATTTTTGTTGCTGCACTTTCAAAATGTTTAAAAATTCGGGTGTTGCCTTTTGAAAATTTTTAAGACCACCTCTACCTAACTATGTGAAATTATCAAATTACATCACCTCTCACTCAAGCTTTGCAAAAAAATTTGACAGGAAATGTGGGCGAAACGAAGATTTCAAAGGAGAAGATGAAATACAAAACAAACTAGATAGCTTCTAGATACTGGACTCGATACAATTTTTAAGAGAATTGATAGATTATCATCATTGTTCCTGTTTTGTTCTCGTTTTTATTATTGTAATGCTCTTTTATAAGCTATATGTTTCTAATGGTCGTTTCTGCAATTTTACTTTTGCACTACCGAGTCTCTATTTTTAGTTTTATCACTGCACAATATTTGATTTTATCTCTGCACAATTACGATTTATAACTACACAAATTGGTTATTTAAAATTTCCCCTGCACCGGTGTAAGAAATTTTCTCGTTTCAAACTCTCAAGCAACCCCCCGAGAAGACCAATGCAAGCTAAACATCCTAACACATGCTCGTAGAAAGTAAAGCATGAAATCCACGATCAGTATTTATTAGAATATTGGCCCATATGATTTTTGTTGTCATATTTATTTGTAGCAAAGGCCTTTAGTAATTTTTAAACGGCATAAGTAATTTGAAAGACTTTTAGACTTAAGCAGCGCTGTTTCTATGTAATCGCATTGATACGGATTTGATTTTTAGAGCTTTTGTTGAGACAAATGTTGAGCTCTTTATTTGTCTAAAAAATGCATTAGGAATTTTCATCCATGCTCCGTCAACAGTTTAGCTATATATACACCCATTAAAAATGCTCCTGCACAGTTTATCAAAGAAAATATACATTATTAGGATAATATATCAGTGACTTGTCTGATTGGTTATCTTCTTATCCAGTCTAGACATTTCAATTCTTCTTTATAATATCTAAAGCGAATAATATTTTTCACGTGACTTTGAGCAGCTTAGAAGATTTTCGATCAAAGAGGTTTATGAAGGTTGAAATTTTAGAGAAATCCCCATTGAAAATCCCTCTTTTTGCTTCTATGATTTAAGCATTGAATACAGCAGAGGTGGCGCCAGAAATCTTCCGACAGAGGGGTTGGAGCTTCCGACAGGGGGTGGCTAAAATGACTCAAATAAGCAGTTTTCGGACGTTATTTTGTCAAATTTGCTCCGACAATAACCTAAAATTTCCTCCGATGGGGGGGGCTAGAAGCTTCTGACGGAGGGGCTGTAGCCCCCCTAGCCCTCCCCTGGCACCACCACTGGGATACAGGCAATATTCTATTGTTTCTGTTTTTATCTTATAGAACGACACATATTGTTATTATTATAGCGTTTTTTATAACATAATAATGAAATGGCTATCTTACACAGAAACTTCAGATATCTAATGTATTCTGTATTGTTGTATGAAGGGAGATGCAGTGCTGGAATAGCAACTCACGACAGAAAGTTATTTGTTATTGGTGGTTACAATCGAGGATGCTGCCTCGAATCATGTGAGGCATATGACCCCGAAGTAAATGAATGGGCTGACCTCCCCTCTCTCGGCGTGAAACGTGCCAGATTGCAATCTGTGACCAGTGGCGGCCGAATATTTGTCGTCGGTGGATCCGATGGACACAGGGATTTGTCGTCCATAGAAGTATACGACCCAGTTAGCAAAAAATGGGAACCCGGAAATGAGATGATCGACGAAAGGGCCTCTTTTGGAATGGATAAACTTGATAATGATATCTACGTAGCTGGCGGTGTATCCGAATCGCAGAGTCTGCGAAAAGCGGAGCGCTATAATATCGAGTCAGAAACATGGACACGTTTGCCACCAATGAGTACGCCGCGAGAGAACGTTTGTGTTGTTGCCTTTAAAGGTAAAATGTATGCCATTGGCGGTAGTAATGGCTGGCGCTGCCATAACACTGTCGAAGTATATGACCCGAAGACTGGAGACTGGGACTTTGTTTCTAGCTTGAGTGGACCTCGAAGGGGAGCTGCAAGCGCAGTGTATGATGGGAAAATCATTGTAGCTGGGGGGTCTGATGGTAAAACAGCATTGAATACGGTAGAGTGTTATGATGATGCATCGGATAACTGGTCACATCTGCCTTGCATGACAAGCAGTCGTAATAATGCCTCCATGATTGTTCTGGATTCTGTTCTGTACGTCATTGGGGGCTTTGGCGGCTACAGCGGCACCGAATTCCTCAATACAGTCGAGTATTTTGATACCGGCCTAAATGAATGGAAGGTTTACATACAGGGATGAATGGCAAGGAATTCACATGCACTGAAGATATACGTACATATAAAACTTTTGACTTGCCTCTTTGAAGGCGAGAAAATTTTAAGTTTTTTTATTGCTGGATTAAGCTTGCATGTGTCACTTCCTTCAGCCGAGTTCCCTTGTTTAAGGGTTCCTTTTATTATCATCTTCGACAATAGTCGAGCAGAATGTCTTTTGTGTTTGATCCTTTATTTAAACTCTAAGTTGCCAGCCTGTGGATGTTTTTATTAGATATCATATTGAAGAATATGGTTTTATTTCGTATAGTGACATTTTCTGTCTTCTTTGCATTTCAAAGTTGGTGTACAAGCATACGCGTTTACAATGCAAACGCACAGTCGTGTACAGGCATACGCGTTCACAAGGTATTTTTTGGACCTCAGTGCCACAGTTCGAGCTTTTTAAGCTTTTACCTGTGCTCTTCGGGACCTGGGTTCTACAGTTAAGGCTTTTCGAGCGCCTTCATTTGCTCGTGTTTCAAACTATCATTTAATCGTCAATCCATTTTGTCAAGTATTCGAGTGTAAATTTGGAATTAAGTCTCATTGACATTATTTGAAAACCCACTTACTAGTTTAAGAACATACCTGTTAACATTGCGATTTTATCTTAAAGTAGCCAGCGGAGCCCTCTTAAATTATCATCCCTTCCTCTACGAAGGCCTAACCCCCTTTTTACTTCCTTTTCAAACCTAATACAAACCCATGAATTAAAGAGTAGATGTTTTTTGGACCAATGTCGCTTCAAAAGTTATAGCATTTGAGCAGAGGACTCAAATTTACTTTTCTTACAGTTCTGAATAAAGTGGCTTAAAGTTTGCTTTTACGAAGTGGTAGATTTTTATTTGTGTAAACCACTATCTTACTTTTTTATTAAAATGTGAAACTCAAGCCTCTTTGTATTTCTATTGTGAATTCTTGCAGATCTCGATGATTAAAGTATTCATGTAACTTGAAAGGTTTATTGGAATACTGTTTATCTTATCAGGGACAAAATTCGGAGAAAAGTTACTAAGCTTCCGCAAATGACCAAATTTTCCCCCGACTTTCTTTACCACGGTTTCTTTATCTCCGACAACATATTGACTGTAGACTTGGACCTGAACTCTGCATATAATGGCTTTGAGCCCCGGCCAAACCAGTGCAACATTTCGTCCAACAAATCCCAACATTTTTGGCGACTTTTGGGCTTTGTTAGACATTGTTGGATGCAGGGGTGGCCAAACCAACGCAACATTTCATTCCACATTCGATTTATCATCAACCATCCACGGGGCCTAACCTAATTCACTTATTGAGCATGGCGGTGGGACTTGATTACAATCAAAACGATAAGGATGTATTTGAAGTTTTGTTCATAGCGATGAAGAGCAAAATCATGGTTAAGCGATACAAGAGTAGAAAATAGATAAAGAGAAGACACGAAAGGGTGAGAACATAATCAAACAAAAGCACATTCTTTCGTCGTCTTCTTTGTTTGACAGAAGCTGCCGCGGTTCATAAATCAAGTTTTCCTTTCTATCTTTTGTAAGTCGCATTCACAGCTTCCTAACCAGAACATTACAAATCAAATTGTGGCAGCCTTTACTTACCGCGCTTGCGTGAACGTGATTTTGTTGGACATGGTGGCCAAACCATCCCAACATCATCCAACATTTTTTATCATAGTCAAACTTCGTCCAAAATCGTCCAACATGGGTGGCCAAACCGGCCCAACATTTATACCCAACATTGTTGGGATTTGTTGGACAAAATGTTGCACTGGTTTGGCCGGGGCTTTAAGCTTTATCTCAAAATTTCTCATTGCTCTATTTTGATCCTAAGTGCGAGGATGGCTCAGTTGTTAGAAGCGCTGACTACAGACCCAAGAGTCCGTGGTTCAAGTCCCTGAAATGACCAAACTTTCACCCAGAGTGGGGAGAGTCGCCAGCTCTCTCTTATTCAAGGCGTAGGAATCATGAGGTGTGGCCACATCGAGAGGAAGGACCAGGACACTGCTCGATAAGCCTAGCTTCCCAGTGTCCTATAAACAACCTTCGGGTGCTAGGTAGCAACAAATACAAAAATACAAACACAAAGATCCACAACTGGGTATATATTCTAGCTTAGAATTTTTTATGTTTGACGTTTTATAATTTGGAGAGTTTCCAAACGATTAATAAGTATTGTGCCACCAAAACATTATCTCAAAACTCAAAAATGGGACATGAATTTGATTTTTGCAATTTCCTTTGGAAAAACTCGGAAATGCTTATGTTGGCAAGTTTGCATTTGTTGGCAAACTACGTAAGATTGATAGCAAGATTGATATCGTGAAGCTCAATACGAGGACTCTGTGAACGGTGGCAAAGCATGGTTGCCAGATTGGGCTTTTTTTCAAGCCAAATTTTCCAATTTTGGCCTTTTTTGTAGTTTAATTGCACGGAAAATTTGTTTTGGCCTACTTCATAAATTTGGCCTTTTCAACAGAAATTCTGAATTGAAAGAGTAATAACTATATAATGGAGTAATTAGTAGTTTACTACATCGTATTGCCCAAACGACAAATATTATCACCTATAGATCACACAAAAAGTAGATCCTAACCATCAGCGAAGGATTTTTTTTGAAGAAGTAAGTTTCTCACTTGATTTAAGAAATTATTTAATTTGTTCCAGGTTACTAAACAAAAACCATTAGCAAATAAGGGTATGATGGTCCTCAGAATGTTTTACCATTGTCAATCATAAGACTGAAGGTGGTGTTCTCTCATCATTTGAACCATTTAGTTTTGGGCTGTCGGTGCGCCAATCGCAAAGACGGCCATAAATAAAACCCCAACCGTTTTTGAGGGGGTTGAGAAGAAGAACAATGGCCTTCTTCCGCCGACTAGCAGCACCTTGTTCATGCAAAAAGTCGCAAGCCATACGGCCATTAACTAATGCACGAAAATAAGTAGAAAGTCAACATGCATGTAAATAAAAACCCCTGAAAATTTCTAGACAAGGGTTGGGTGGGCAGGGTCGCAAAGGAAAAACCTTTCCTCTCCAAAGTCCAACTTCATGTTGTCATGCAACGTGTGAGAATGAAACTGTGCTAAGACAAAGTTTATATACCCAAAGCCAATGCACACTTGCACGCTGGTTGCTTTAGCCGTATAAAAAACACAACGTAAAGCTTACTCGAGCACTGCTACAATAAACACAAACTCCACAATTGTGCAATCTGTGCCCAAAAACAAAAGCCCAAGGGGCACCTAAAAGGCGTACCCTGTCACATATTAAACGTGATTAAATTTCATTTAATCAAGCTTTAAAATGCCCATGCGCAGAGTTATAATCAGCGCCTGCGCAATGTATTTTTTAGGTTTTTTGGGCCTTTTCTTGAGTATTTTGGCCTGAGTTGCCGTCTGGCCTTTATTTGTAAATACTGTCTTGCATGTACTTAGCAATTGAGCCTGTACATATGAGCTTGTACTTAGTTACTTGAGACTCTATGTCGGAAACCGCGTCTTATGAAAATGATCCGCCTAAAGAGGTTAACATTAGCAAACAACGGAAGGTTGATCACAAAGATCTCGTCATCTTGAGGTATAATTCTCATCGCATTATACAGAATCTGACGGAGCGCTCTCTCTTTATTGACTATGTTCTGTCTAACAGAACTCTATGTTCTGTCAAAGACATACTTTTCTTTTTATTTTATATTTATCTATATCCATCCAACTTTCTATCTATCTTCCTTTTCATCTATTTATTATTTATTTATTAACATTTTTTCATATTGTTTACTTTCAAAGAAAAAGGATTAAAATTTTCGACAAAGACTGCAAGCAAGTAGTGAACAGAAATCTTTTTCCCGCCATTTGGTCAAGAAGTAGAGAAAGAATTTGAGGCCACATTGAAAGGTGTTTTGATGCGTTAAAGATGTTCTAGCTAGTTTTTCGTGAACAATTTAGTGAACTGGTTGCACTTACGCAAAGAAAGACAGACAATAAGAAGGAGCGATCTTATTTATTAAAATAGTCATAAACAAAAGATAACAATTTCAACCGATTAGGGGTCTTGCAGGTTTGTAATTTTTAATTGACTTGATAACGGGCTATGCTCGAAACGTCGTTATTTATTTAAAAAACATCATCTTTATTTAGTCCCATGTTTTTGTAGAATTCTTAGCTGGGAATTAATCATTTTCATCAAAACACTCGAAAATTACATTGCCTACAACTATAAGGTTTATTTATTTTGCAAACTATACTGCACAGTGACCCGTTATTTAGAGTTTTGAAGTGCTTAATTTTGAGATTTTTAATGAATTACCTCTCCAGGCTAGGCAGATAGAATCAAGGGTTGCTTTGCTATGTTTTTAAAAGAACATTTCTCGAGAAAAAACTATTTATATACGCATTTTTCTTAGTAGTGTAAGTTCAATGTGTGCGTTCTTTTCCTTTTACTTTTATGAAAGGACTTTAAAGATAACAACATCATTATTACGTTGATAGGTTATTCTGCATAAACATTCGTATTATTACTATTACATGAGTGCAATACGAAACAGCTCTTTCATTATGCCTTTTCATTTTTTGCTTTCGACAGAATCAAGTTCTGGAATTTCTTGCCGAAAGAAGTATAGAAAATTATATCGCATTTAAAACGAAATCCTTTTTACAAAATTGCTCGATCTACCAGTTGAACTGAAAACTGCTTTGATATCAATCTAGATATATTTCTTTTCTTACTGTTATCAATATTTCTTGTCCTCCAATTTATATTTCAATACTGATACCTACTGTATTTTAAAATAAGTTAGTTTCCCTTCGACTTGCCTCGTACTGAACCTTCGCCTCGTTTCAAATGAACGTGATATATCATTGGTTTCTAAGCAACAACATTGCAAAATGGACGCCGCCGCACAGTTATCAATCTGGTCAAAGATCAAAGTAGAAATTAATTTGTGCAGATGAAAATAAGTGTTACACAAGAAAGTAAGTGTTATTTATTAACTTTTCAAGAAGTCATATCTGAAGATTTGTGTAGTAAAATATTAATTCTGTTTCGCTCAAGTTATTTTATAAAGTAAAGAAAGTGTTTTGATGGGAATCGGCTTATAAAAACGCCTTTTATTAATTTGTTCATCAATATTATCGGCAATAGTAAATGCCCATCGAATCAATATTCTGTTATAATTAAAGGATTCTGCCTTGGTTTAGTCAGCTAAACAAGTAACAAAAATTCTTAGAATGTGTTTTTCAATGAAATCATTTTGTAGTGTCAGTGATAGGGTCACGTCGCCCTGATTGAGTATGTACCTGGAAACGTGATATTTACATCGCTTCAATTATTACGAAAAAATGGGAGATTGGGGTTAGGCTGCGACCAAAAAAGTGCAAAATCATGTGTATACGCCATTTATCAAAATTGAGAAAACATTTTGCATCCAATTACTGAATTGATGAACGAATAATTGGACAAGAAAATGACTCAACTGAAATGAAGTAGGATATTTTCGGTACTCTTTTTTTCATAATTATCTTTTAAAATGACGAGCATATTTTAGCTGCTAACCTAGCAATTTTAGGCACATATCATGCCTGAGGAATAAGGATCTTTGCATAAATCGCTCAGTTTTCAATTTGTTTTCCCACAGAGAGGAGTGAAGTAAAGCTTGCTGACTTGGTCTAAGTTTCGCCCTAATTGGGTACATTAAAACAGCAGTTTTAGTTTGGTACTTTTTTCGCATTAATTCTCAAAAAGAAAACTGTAAATCTCAATTTGCAAATATCTTTAAACAATACTTTAGAGCAAATTTGATACATTTTGAATACAATTTTCGGCTAAAATATTGCCCTTTGTCAAAGCTGTAAATTTTTCCCTTGTTTTGACTCTTGCAAAATCGACAATCTTGCATGCGCAAAATCAGCAGAAAAACAAATTTACTGAAACATTGGCATGCAAGGATGTTTTAAAGGCGTTTGCAAGTGTTTAATCACCTATTTTCTTTTTGATTTTTTTATACATGTGTGCTAATATTTACATAAGGCCCTCCAAGGAGACAACTAAAAAGTATCATAGCTTTTTCAAAAAACTTTTTAAAACTAATTATCTGATCTTTTGAAATATATTTCTAAAGAGCCTGAAGGATTTTGTCAGTGGTAAGTTTTATGTCTAAGTCTACGCCAAATGGAAATTGTTCATTTTGAAAATTTGCGTCTGTGCAACTGCAAGCACTCCCATTTAGAAAATTTTAGTGATAATAATGTAAAATTTGTATTTTTAGTGACTTTGTGCAGCTAGTAAGGCTCATGGATGTAGCTAGCTGGGAGGGGGTGTGTCACGCCCAAATTCTACAGGAGTTTGTCAGTAAATTTTTAGATGGTGCAAAAATTCCATGGTTTTTTGGTAAAATTGTCTATCGGTAGGTGAAGTAACACCTAAAATTATATTATTTCTCTGTCTTTGTCAGTAAATTTTACTACTCATGATCCTCCACCTGCTAGTCTGGAAGGTCAAGCTACACCACTGAATATGCTGTTGGGATGGGAAATTGAGTGTGCTGGTAATTTATTGCAGGCGCATGACAAATTTTCCAGTCTTGGCAATGGGAAAATGTGAGGTTAGGAACAATCTCAGCACAAAACAAACAAGTAACTTAAGAGTAGCAATGAAATCTTACCTGCTTTGACAGATTATATAATTTGTCATATCAAACTAAAATATGTGAATCTCTCCAGTTTTAAGGTAAGGTTTAATCTTTACATAAAGCTAGTTTAACTTTTACATATAAGAAAAAAGAGGATTTGGAGACGCAATATATACAAAACACATAGTTTGCAGCCTTGGCTTTGAACTGAACCATGTTTATTTTTCCAATGTAAAATTATCTGGGAGTCTGCTCCAGCAAGCAATAGTTCTTGAAAAGAAGCATTATTTGTATTGATCAGAAGCTGTGAATGGGTATCTGTGCCCCTGGAAATGGGATTAATTCACATTGTTGGTATCATGCTGTAGGGTGATAATGGGATTGCAATTATAATTGTTTTTCATTCTAATGTGCTTTTAAGGTAAAAAATTCATCACATCATTCTTCATTTGAAATCAACATGAATATTTTGTGACCTTGATGAATTAAATCATTTCCAAAGATAGAATTAGCATATGGTGTTGAAAGCAAGGAGAGTACTGTACTAAAAGCAAACAAAGGAAGCACCCAGGCAATTAAAAAAATTCCTGGAAAACTGTACTCATGAAAGATTTTCTGCAACTGCACCAAGTAATTTCCTGCAACTATGGGTTTTCATTCCCTGTTGGAGACACTAGCTGCCGAGGGCTATTGACTCAGAACTTTTTCTAGCTAATGCTACTTGCTTTATTAGCAGTGTCAGTTAATTTTAGAGGTTGTTGTGTATTTTGTTCCAGTCCAGCTTCTGAGTAAGGGTGATGGTCAACTTCTGTAGCTTGTGCATTAATAATTGCATATTGAAATTGAGTGGGATTTTTCGTTTTGTAAACTTTTAAAGTGTGGCATTTGTGTGGCTTTGGACCATTCAACAAGGGACTGTAGATCCTTCTCAAATTTCTTTGCTGTTAAGATATTGCTATTCTGTGACATAATTGGCATTCTGTCACAGCTAATACATTTCTATTACATAGTTAACAGAGTTCTATTGTTACATTTGTAAGCATTTTAATTCAAGGATAAATATCAAGTTGTACAATTTCATTTCAGAATTTGTTGAAAGTATGGAAGCAGAGAGCCTTGTACAGTTAAAGGATCATGACATATCAGAGAGCCAACCTTTGCCAGCACCATTTGATAATGACCTTAAAGCAAGCCTCATGAAAAGACAAAGCCTGGCAGCAATACAGCATCCATTAAGCTCTAGCTGTGCTAAGCATAATAATGATTTTCTGCCAGCTGAAATTCTTGCAAACCTTACTAGTCAGTATGATGCTATTGAAGACCTTGGGCCACAGGGCAATGGTCGCCTAAAAAGAGGTAGAGGGTTTCCAAAAGTTTATCCAAAAAGGCCGCCTGATAATCTCTGGAACCATGCAAAAACAAGGGAAAAATTCAAGCATTTGACAGATCAGCCACCTTGTACATGTGGAGCTGGAAGGTAATTTTCATTCAAACTATCTTGGAATTTAATGTGCCTTGGATGTTTGATTTGAAAGGCTTTGTTTCCTTCCAATATCTATATAGCTTCTTTTTTGCACAGTTTCTTTAGAAATGCAATTTTCTAACATGATGCTTCAGCCAAATACAGAGGAAGCGTTGATGGTCACAATCCAGTCGAAAAAGCCACCTTTATGCAGACACCAATCGAACCAGTAGCTGCTTCATCTAATAATTGTTAGCTGGGATAAGGCTTTTGTGTTGAATATCATGCGAATGCAACATATTGAAGCACATATAAAACAAGTATTTCAATTCTAAAAGAATAATGGGCTTGTACAAAAACTACAAAAGCAAACAGGATCTTACCTGTTTTTTTAAAATTATGCTACCTCGAAAACATTTTTCATAAGATGCTACCACTGGTGCAATTAAATATCCTTTGCAAAAGTATGGTCTAATTACACGATACAACTAAAATAATATTAGCTAAAATTCTTGGTTAAGAAACGGGTACAAGTACATAATTGCATATTGAAACGGTCTAAAAACATAATACTAATTTCAATAATTTATTTTAAACGAAAATTAATTATTTAGTAATTGATGACAGGCATAATTAAATTCAATAGGCTTAAACACAGCTGTTCAAATAATGCTGTTCTGCTTCTTTTAGAAAAATCCTAAATACAACCATGTTCCTACATAAGAAAAATTTACAATACCTTGCGATAGAAATTTACAAAACATTTAACGGATTGAATCCACCTTTTATCGATGAAATATTTTCCATTAATGAATGCTCATATTACTTGACAAACTTCCAATTCAAAACAGCGGAGCCACATTACAAAATATATTGATTTAATACCGTACCATGCAGATATAGCCAAATATGGAACTCAGTTTCAAACGAAATAAAGTACTCCCCTACTTTACAAATATTATAGAAAAAATCTCAGAATTTACATCGTTCAATTGTACTTGTAATCTTTGCAAGAAATACTTTTGCAACATCGGTTATATTTTATTTACATTATATTTAGCGTTGGTAATTTAAACTATTTGGTTTAAATTAGCTTAGTATGCATAGCTGGAAAGTGTACCAACTTTAAATGAAAGAAGAAAAAATATCACTAACTTGAGGATTGGATTAAATATTCACTTTTATCAAAGGTAGCATGCTAGTTATTATTGCTTTAAAGTTCGATGTAATTCAGTTGAAATGATTTCTATTTAGGATCGTAGAAATTCTTTTAGGTGAAATTCGCCTTAATGAAAGGCCAATATCAGCCTTCTAAATTGAGTCCAACTGAAACGGGGACCCCCCCCCCCCCCCATCCCTGACTATACTTTAAAATGTGCACTAATCCTATGTCATTATGATTTTCCGTAAATGAGCAATTTCCTATCAATCTTTTTGTGTCCATGAATAGCGAACTTTTAACACAAATGCAATTATGAAGGGCGCGGTTATGGGTGTGGTCCTAGGCTTCTAGAAATTACCTACAGGCCCTCTTCCTAAATTTTTAGGACGATACCCGTGTGAACTGCTGTATTTTTCCATAGGGACATATCATTTCTTTATGATGCTCTGCCTGACAAAAAGAATACAGCAAACACCAAACCAAAAGGAAGCCCAGACAAACAAAAAGTGAAGAACGAAGGTACTTTTTCTACTCCAGTAACAAACAAAGATGAGCCATCGAAACAGGAATCGGACAGGGAAGCCACTCAAGTTGCATCAAAGGTAATGTTTTGATTGATTTTGTTTCAAATCCAGAAAAGCATTCCCAATTCCTTTTTGCACTGTATGATCATCTTAAATCCGTGCTGCCAGTACCCAATCATTGTCCTTAATCATTGTCTTTGATTCCCTACAGGGACACCAAAAAGGGTTGGACACAAAGAGCTGTCACCGGGCCTATAGATCTAAGGGGAGCACTAATATCTGTAAGAATCGTTTGCGCTCTATAGCGCAAATCATTTATGTCAATGTTAGGGCTGAAATGGAAAAAAGACTAACTTTAAATCGATTGGTTACATTGAAAAGGTTTGTTGATGAGATTTGGCGTTAATTAGAAGACAATAAATTGACCTCCGGAACATGTTTGTTCAGCTAGTGAGTATGAGTGCACGGCGCTGAAATTTTTGCCCTAAATAATAGACACTTTGAACTTATCCTTATTTGATACAATTATAAAAGTGATTTACATCAAGAGTAATCTGAAATTCTTTCATGAAGGCGACCAAATTATCCATATATTTTCTTGAATTCATGATTTGAATAATGACGTTTAATGTTGTTGAGGGTTTTGCTATCAAATATTTTTGTGGAAATAGCTTTTATGCAAAGAAAAGCGACCCAAGTTGTTAACGATTTGGATACTTTGGCTCCCAGCTGGAGTTCGAGACCCTTTCCGTCTGCAGTGGAAATGGTAACATCAAGGAATGCTTGCAAAAAGCTGGGCATATATATATGTATAAGATGACATAAGCAGAGAAAAGGCGTTTTTTTCAATTTTCTGACCAAGTCCCGCTTTCTGTTTTACAGTCAATCTACTGGCTCACAAAGCTTTAAAATCCTGTAAAGAAAAGATACATATTTTTATTGTCCATGGATACAGTAACGAGTTGTCCATCATGTGTGAGGGCATCTGCAGTAGTAATGTCTTGTTTCTTGTTTTGAAAATACTTATTACATAGGATCATAAGATCTATGTTCCAGCGAGCTTGGTACACAATTTGAATAATACGATCGCTGACACATTTTGGTGAAAAGAAAACTTAATATTTAATGTTCTCTCAGTAATTCATGGGAATTTTTAAAAATTTTTTTTCTTCTATGAAGGCTTTTGTTTGATTTTTTCCCTTGCCGGAGTTTCCGGCTGTAGAAACAAGGAGAGAGGGGGTGGGGTAGGGTTTCGTCCCCAAGAAGGCATGAGGTAAAATCTTCAGTTAATATGTTACAGGGTTCATGTGTTTTTAGGATTTTTAAATGTTTATAAATACCAAAAACTGGCAATACTTGTCACATATTTGCTCTTTTTATGACTGTACTATTGTGGTCTCAATGTGGTCAAAGACTTTTAATGTAATACTTTTTATCAAAGAATGCTAGCCAACATCGAGTTAGAATTCAAAACTTCTCTGATTTGCGTTTTCCGCCATTCTAAATGGTGAATTCTAAGACATTCTTATCTTATAAATAACACTCTTGTCTTATTTTGATAACGCTTGTGTCGTTTTTATTTTACACTGCACTCTACTGGTTAATTAAACTGGCTCTACTTTTCACTGCAGGATGGATCTCTTATTCCGGAGACATTAGTGCCAACCGAATTCCATATTGTTAAGAATCCTGGCGTAATGGGCCTAGAAATTCATGAAGGGTTTGTCTTTTTCAACGATGTTTATTCGTTGGTGTCATTTAGATATATTTTCTCAGAAAGTTTAAATTGGAATCAGAGTATCTGCATAAACGTTAAAACATAGGCCGTCTCTTGTAGAACAACAGTTGATTACCTCTAAACGTGTCTTAGATGTTACTACATAGGCTTATTTCCTGAAAAGTTATTGCAATTTGGTCTTTGTTCAGTATCACAAAACCAAGGTAAACTAACATTAAT
Source organism: Rhopilema esculentum (assembly GCF_057945365.1). Lineage (NCBI taxonomy): Eukaryota > Metazoa > Cnidaria > Scyphozoa > Rhizostomeae > Rhizostomatidae > Rhopilema > Rhopilema esculentum. Next base: position 9,021,604 of record NC_142825.1, read on the forward strand.
TTTTGGTAAAATTCTCATCTTCTACTTGCCATATGATTTATTCATTTGGCTTATTTGAAGGTAATCCATGTTTTGCTTCCACATTGTATAGTTGAAAAAAAAAAGTTCTAAAAATTGATTTACCAAAAAGGCATTTAATCTTCATCTCTCTTATTTCCCCTCTCAAATAAGCCTCTCGTGTTTCAAATAAGCCTCTAATCTCGACGGGACGTTTGTCCCAGACAGGCAAATCCAAAATTTAGTGACTGATTTTCAATAATCAAATTTTATTTTACATGTTTATCTTATCTTATCATTTAAAAAGTAGTTGTTTGTCTTATCAATCCATTTATTTTTCAGTAATATAGCAAAACAGTAAGATTATTGAATTGAAATGTTCCGAATGTTATCAGAATAGTGGGAAGTCCTACTTACTTGTTTCACAAACAATTACCTACCATTTTTCATATCATTATCAAGTTACTATTATTTTCATATAATGTATTATTTTCAGGAAATTTACAACTACAATGGATAATCACGAGAAACATCTTACACTGTTTCCTTCTATGTAAGCCAAATGTTTCTTTGAATAAACCTTTTAGAATTTATTCCATATTTAGAATGATTTAAATATTGATATTGTACAATTGTACTGATATGGTAAAATTCCATGCTGGCGTTCACTGTTAATCTAATGATATTCGCTTCAAGAACTGCGATAAATGTCTCTGGTTTTATCTTTAGTTATTAATGCTATTATCAGTTCTCTATTTTTGTCTAATTAAATCTTAGCTATTGTTTTATTCTTTTCCTCTTCTTGTCAAAATATGCTGCTAGAGCTTTATTTAAATTTCCATGAGTTCTCTCCAGGGTTCTAGTGCTAGGGGGGGGGGGGGCTGAGCCCTCCTTGTTAATGCCAGAATGTAGCCAACTTCTACTTTTGCTATTGTTTTTCGCAGCAATTTGCGCAAGAGTCCCCCTTGTTATTTTGATAGCACTACACCCCTGGCTCTCTCCCGTACAGGATGGTTTTTAAATGTAAGAATTATTCTGAATTATTGGAATCAATCACCATAGCAATTTTAGAAAAATATTATTAGTTAAACCATTCAAACATTATCAGATTTCTCATGAGATATTGAAACGTTGTAATAGTTTAAAGTAATCATTTTCTTCGATCTCTAAGAATACTTTTCCAAACGATTAAATTGCGGCTTATATCTTTCCCAGGAAGCCCTCAGGAAGACAAGAGGCTGTTTTGCTCAAAGTTAGTTATTTAATTGTTTAATCAAATGTTTATCGCTTGCATGTATATTTTACAAAATAAAATATTTCAAATTTATTCAAGTTGTTTGCAAATTGCTGACAAGAATATCTGTATCGTTTAGCATGATCAAACAAGAACAATTGCACCCCATAATTGATTGATCATTAATGCACTTTACCTTAGTATTTTAACTAAACTTCACAAACTTTAATACTTTGCTAGAAAACAATGAACGAGTTGCTTCAACGTGTTGGTGTGGAAGAAATTAAGAAAGATAAAGATCAGCCTACACAGGTAAAGTATTGCTACCTTTTGTCTGATAAAATTAAAATTTCTTTAAAAGGAGGTTTTTTTAAAAATTGATTAGCATATATAATAAAGTTTTATCACATCTATTTTTGATGTTACAAAACATCACAAGTTTATGTTTTACTCTCGTTTTATAACGGCAGTGGTTGGATGACATGTCATAGTTTTGTGTTTCTGTTTCAACAGATTCATTCTCTGTTAGACCTGGTCAAACAAGAACAGAATATTTACAACTTGGTTTTTAACGAGGTGATTCGTCAAGTTAGTATTGAATGTGTTGAAAGAGGGGAGCTGCTCGCTGATCTTCGAAAACGATATGCCAGTCTCCTGGACAAGGTGCCTCGTCATGTCAAAAGGTAGAGATATCTGTTGTTTTTCATACAAGACCGTGTCAGGAGAGGGGTGTTGGTAAAGCCTATGCGCTAGATTTTATTTGAAAAACAGTCTGATTCGTTGTTTGGAGTAAAGAGATTAATTGATCGGTGAATTGGTTGATTTGAGATATTTGTTTATTGATTACCGTATATTCTCTAAAAGCACCCACCCGTTCAAAAAGCGCCTTCTTCGAAAAAAGCCCCCCCCCCCTTGTAACCATCGAGTGTTTTTTAGAGGAAATACGGGTCAAAAGAGAAAAAACATATTAGAGAAAGTTGCCAGCATTCCTGCCAACTTTAACTTTGATTTCTGGTCGGTCTAACGGAAATTAAGGTTGCCAAATATTTCACTGTCATGAAGAAATCAATTTATGAAAATATATCAACATAGCATTTGTAGACAGTCCCTCAAGAGTTGACATTTTTATTCTCTTTTGAAACAGTTCTTTTTTGTTTTTAAAGCTTATTGTGTATTTTTCGGGATATCTCTAGAAACAGGTGTTGTAATGAGAGTTAAATTTTCAAATATAAGAATTAAATTTCTAATAAGTCTGTGAGCCTTGTATTTTTAATTCCAAGCTTGCACGAAGAGGTCCTTGCACAAAGAGCACTGGATCGGCGACTCACCGAAGAACTGACAAGATTTAAAACTTCAATAACGTTGCTGACACGGTAAGATTCGTTACTTTCAGCTTTTCCCATTTCCGAATCTCTTGTTTAGTTAGATCATTTTTGCAGGGGGACCTGATGATTCGCCATAGAGATCTGATTGAAACGGTTCGCACTTTCACTTTTGGCAATGGCCTGTGCTTATGGGTACTCTAAAATGCATACGCCCGGAAGGTGTGTTTGGAAGTACTAAATTCAATATGTGAGCAAAAAAACTAATTCTTCACAAATTGACCTATGTATGAAGATTTAAACTGGCTTGAGATGTTTTGAAGTATGTAAGGGCCTCCGGTTAACGAAAGCAATTTAAGACCAATCTCAAGGGCTCCCAGGACTTAAAAAAAATTAGTTGTAGGTGGACCTGAGTTCATAATGGGGTGTACCCTGGGTACCAGAGCCGCAAAAATTAAAATTAAAAAATAATGAGAGCTGCGGAGGCGAAGGAGAGAGAAGAGAGAAGAAGAAAACCGCTTTTCTTCTTCTCTCTTCTCTCTCCTTCGCCTCCGCAGCTCTCATTATTTTTTAATTTTAATTTTTGCGGCTCTGGTACCCAGGGTAAATGGGGTGCCAATCTCATATGTGTTTTCCAATTTAAATCTCCAGCTTTGTTTATTGATTATGAATTCAGAGTATTTTGATTGAATTCTCTAGCTTTATATGGGATTAAGCATATACATTCCAATCCCTATCAATGCAACATTTTTGCTAAATCGCTAGATTAAAGTTGTTTTTTTCTTGATGCTGTATTGATGCTAACGACAAACGTGTATCTCAACTTGCTGCTGTAAAAAACCCTATTACGTTGCAATAAAATTGTTTAATCTATTATTGTTCCACAGAGAGCTTGACGTTGTACAGGAGCACGATAGGGAAGTCACAAAGCAGGCGGTAGAAACACAAAATGAGCTGAACGCTGCTTTAAAAGAATCGGAGAAGAACGCAAGTCTGTTAGCAGAGTATCACGAGCTTTATGAACTGCAGAGAAAAAGGCTGGAGTTTCAAATATGTATGGTTTTATTTCAAACATAACCCACTTACGGCTTTAGACCGTTGTGAAATGGTGTTATTTAGTAGCAACGTTGATTGCAATGCGATCGGAACTTAGTCCGGCTTTGTAATTAGCCAACGTCCAAGTTCTGTATGCAGATCTGGATTATAGACGCATACCATCTTATTGTTGCCTGCGACAAAACACAATTGCCTAGCATTCTAGACGTTTTCTTCTTATTCTTTATCTTACGTTGATATCTGTTTTTCGACCAAGTCTGTTTTTGCTTGTATGCTGGTGAGAACCTAAATTGATGAATTGGTTGTAACCGTCCTTGGCTTAAGAAAACTTCTTAAATTTATTTTAATTTCATGAATGGCTATGTTAGTAGATTCAAAGAAAATGTGTCACTTGCTAACATGTTTCAGATGGCTTATAGTCAACGTAAAGTAACTTTTATATAGCTTTTTATTGGTTATTAGATTTTAAAATCTTTTAATATGCAGTAATGATGATGTAGTATTTTGTTTCTAATTCTAGCCAAACTGATAGGTGAACGTGATTTGTGGGCTGGTGCTTCTTACACATTATCTCTCAAAGTTGCCCAAAAGCACAGCTTAAAGACGGCAAAGCGACTTCATTTACATGAAAAGGCCTGGTACAAGCTTTCAGGCCATTTTGCAATATTACTAAGCGACATTGACTCAGCTCACCTGCAGGAGTTGACTAAATTCGTTCAGAGCTGGCAGGAGATAGCGGAAAGTTTTGATACCAAGTTGATCAAGTGTGAACAGGAGACATACCGAAAACTGAATTATGTGAGTAAACAAGTGGCATATTGGGGAAGGCAGTTTGCTAGGGTTGTTACCCCAGACGAGGGGACAGTACATCCTCCGGAGAAAGATGTCGTCACCAAGCTGCACGAAGACATGAAACGGTGGGAAGAAGTTTTCAATTCGGAAGTAGAAAGGTTTTCAGGGGATGTTTTATTATCAAGTGAAGATGACCTGGTCAAAATGAATAGATTCATGGATAGCTGGAGCGAAGTTGCTTTGAAAATCTTCCAGAGACACCCGATGGTAAAAAATACTAGAAGACCAGAACATGAAGCAATGCTTGTGTTAAATCAGCAGGTTGAAAAGTTGCACAAAAGTTTCAGATTGAGAATGACTGGTGAAAATGGTCTCGCAAAAGGACTTATTCATTTGATCAATGTGCTCGATGGCCTGTAAGTACCATCTCAAATATAACCGTTGAAATATAATGCAGCAAAATTTAATTTGCAGCAAAAATTTAACTCGAAGCAAATATATGGTCCAAGATATAAGCTACAACTGTAATTAGCTGTTTTACTGGCATGAATCAAGCAATTTCAGTTTCATCAGTTTCGTTTTAGCGTTTCATCCTAAAAATTGCCTTCAAATAACACTTTCAAATGCACAAATCTTTATGTCAGCCGGCAGTTATCGAGACTTTGTTTTTCAAAGCTACCAGATGCCTGGCAGAGATTTTTATTTACCAAATCACAATAAGTTTCAAAAACCAACCATTATCTTCACTTTTATCGACAAACTATCAAGTATTATTTACAGTACGCAACTAACATCATTAATTAGTAGCAGTACATAACTGACTTAATTTAATGCATCGTTGTGTCATGTTAAGAATTCATTCCGAAACATCATTGTTCTTTTTGGTATGGTCTCCGATGAAGCCAGTTGAATCGCTGGGATGGTGACACCGCTCAACTTTTTGATACTTTTAGGGACTTTGTTCGTTTCTGTACTAGGGGATAGATGCCGACCCTTCCGGTTAAAAAGAGTTTTCGATGAAAAGCAGTTGGTCTCATTGATTGATTTTAATTTCCATTACATACAAACACTCTGATGTTGAAAAACTTTACAAAACTTTGTATAAGTACATTTCAAGTTTAAAAAATAGACAAAAGGAGATAAGATTGTTTTTTCACTGGCGACATAATGCTATTATGCTAGCTCGACATAACGTCATTCGTGCATGTAAAGTTGGCAAGAGACATTTTTGGCGGCATAGAATTTAGAAATAGTTTGGGGTATTTTTTCATATTCAAGGATGGACCTTGTTTCACAAATTGTACTTAAATTGGGCTTATTTGAGGGGTGGCTTATTTGAAAATGGGGGCTTATTCGAAGACTTGCTGGACTAAAAATATTTTATTCTGCCATTTACAGTTTCCCATTTGTCGAGATTCGACTAAAACCGGCTAAAAGAAAACTATTTTTTATTGTGTCTTTAACACAGCTGTTTGCTTGGTGTTTCATACTACCATTCTATATTTCAAAATATTTTAAGATGAGACAGGCATTTGAAGTATTTTGCAGAAGTTCTTGAGTATACGACAATTTACTATTCCTAAATTCTCTTTCTTTAGGCATCTGAATATGAATTCAATATTTTTGCTTTGTTTTGTTTTTAGTGGTAACAAGCTGAATGGATTTTCACATGGCTACGAAACTTTGCTCGACCCCGAATGGGTGAGGCTTGCCGACTTTCTTCAGAGTGAGTGGCCTGACCTCCTAACGGAGTTGGTTGAGTTGGTTCATCCTAGAAAAGAAACACCTGATGACAAGTCACACGATCAGCTTCTTGGTCATGATGACGTTGATCTGCAAATCCTCAGTAAATCTGCATACAAGTGGTTAAAAGACACTTCAAAATCTGTCGAGAATGCCGATGCCAGTATTCTAGACCATGTGAGTTGAAAACTGTATGAAATCATAAAGCTCTTATCAAAGCCTGATTTTTTGTTATTTCTTTCGTTTTCATGTAATTTCTATGACACGTATTCGAAAGTCTGCACAGTCCTAACAACATTGATGTGAACACATTGCTATCTGAAAGGGGTCCTTGTTTGCGTGTTTTAAAATGAGCAATTCTTAAGAAAGGCTTGAAATTGTCATTCAAATTCATTACTGATGCTTAATGTTTATCGGTCTGTCATATAGTGCTCGAAACTGTAGAGAAGCGAGCTGTATATGCTTTGCTTTTTGTGTAGAATAGGACTACTCTAAATTGCAACTCTGAAAATCATGATTAATACGGTTTTCTAACGATTGCATTAAGTGTGAAACTGGACGTTGCAACTAAGAATCGTCCTGTTCCAGCCAACAAATCTCAATGCCAATTTGTTGTTTTATTTGCCAAAATTGAATTTGGACACAAATGTCATCTTAGCTATAAATAAGAGTTTCAGTAGCACCGATCTCTAACGATTTTTTGTAGCCAAACATTTTCTATTGCAAGCTATACCTAATTATTACTGAGTAATAATTAGGAAGATAGGATTCAACTGATGTATAAATAACTTTTATCAGTTTTTCAGTGGGCTTTCTTTTTAAATTTATTCGTCGATGTATCAATTTCGAAAAATGCTACAGGATCCATAATGCAGACTTTAAAACAGTCATTGAATTAGTCGGTCAAAGGAGTGCTGATTTCACTTTTGATAATTTTTAGGTATGATAAGGTTCATTTGACTCAAGTAGCTGCCCTGAAAAAAGTACGTTACCATTTAAGATTGCCCTTAGGAAACAGTATATCTGCTTTTGCTGAAAATCACGTATTTTGAATAGGTTTCAAACTGTCATTCAAAAATGGTGCGTTGGATTGTCACCGTGCTGCTCCGTTTGGCTCCTGATCTTGAAGAAGACCTTTTTTCAGACGAAGATGTAAATATTGGAATCGGTGCTGCTATCATATCAGAGTCGACAACTGAGGAAATTCAAGAGAGAGGTCAATTGCTGTTTAGGTTACTGAGACAACTTTCAGGGAACCTGTACACCTGCTGCAACGGAATTGTAAATAATGATTTTCAGAGACGGCATGATATAGGTACGGAAATGGCAGAGGTTGAAGCAAAGGATCTAAAGAAATTAAAGGTATGTAGAGCCTATCACGAAGCTATTTTGATGTGCGTTGGCTCTTTGCTAAGGACCAAAAAAAACGTGAAATTTCCAACAATATGATGTCATGCAAGGAAATACGGGTGCAGCTCGGCGAAAGCAGTGGTCATGTTCAGGTCCCTATTACAGAACATATGCATTGTAAAAATATCATTCTGTTTAAAGAAATGTATACACAATCATAGGGTATTGTTATATGTTTTTGTCACTGCCATTGTTATCCACAAGTGTCTAGTGAACCCATTATAAAAATAATGCTTCTTCGTTGCTTTAATTTCCTTGTCTGACCATTTTATAATCAAATCTGTGTTGATATATTACATTACTTTCATTGCAAGTCTGAGTGTGATGGATGGATCAAAACTGCAATTTTATTGGTGGAAGAATTTTCTGGTGACGTAATACAAGAGGAACAAATTGAAGATGAAAGTGAAAACGGAAAGTCTGTCGAAGAGAGTGGGAACTCTGGGGAGGCTTTTGCCAAGGTTTGAAAGTGTTTCAGATTCAAGTTGCAAATCAACTTAAATTAAATTGTTTTTATGTTGTTGTGCCTTCATCTTTAAATATTTCATAAACAATTTTTCATCTTTTTTCAATGATGCCTCCCTTTATCTATGATAAAGGACTTATGTATCCTTCCTTGAAAGTGTTTTCCAAAATTTGTTTTATAGTGTTTGACTCAGGAAACATATCGAGTGAATTGATACGAACCAAAAAATTCATATTCCCATAACTTCAGGTTTCATACCTTCGAATGAATGCATGAAGTTAAAAAACGGTTGATTGGCAGTCTGTCGAATTTTTAGTTTGCATTCTCCCTGTTTTTCTTTTACAAATTTTAGACTTTTGATAACTGAGAAAAAGCAGACGTGAAAAATATAAGGTTTATCGAGAAAAATATCGAACCTTCCATAGGCTTGGATTTCGATCGAAGCAATAGCCACGTGATCCTCTCATGAGCAGCCATATTTGCTGCGTTTGATTCGTCTACTTTTACCTTTGTCTCAAGTCACAATTAGTGCCCAAATGAGCTTAGCTTTCATCTCTCGTGTATTCAAGAAGTATAAATTGGATGAAGGTGCAAATAAATTTTTTTGTAGTTCATGCACTGTTGATTAAGAACTTTTACCTGGGTAGAAGCAAAACTCGACACACTCCAAAAGAGGGTTGACATATCATGGTCGAATCCAAACTAATGCCTTAACGCTATAAAATCTTAATCTGGGTCATTGCCTATACTGTTAAACCTTAATCTTGATTAGGCTTTTACACTGTAAAACCTCAATCTTGATTAGGCTTTTACACTGTAAAACCTTAATCTGGGTTGGTTTCTTTGCGCTGTAATACCTTTGTCAGGGTAGGTGCCTTTTTACTGTAAAACCTTAATCTGGGTTAGTTTTTTTACGCTGTAAAACCTTTGTCAGGGTTGGTGCCTTTTTACTGTAAAACCTTAATCTGGGTTAGTGGTTTTACACTGTAAAACCTTAATCTGGGTTAGTTTTTTTACGCTGTAAAACCTCAATCTGGGTTAGTCTTTTTACGCTGCAAAACCTTTGTCAGGGTTGGTGCCTTTTTACTGTAAAACCTTAATCTGGGTTAGTGGTTTTACACTGTAAAACCTTAATCTGGGTTAGTTTTTTTACGCTGTAAAACCTTAATCTGGGTTAGTTTTTTAACGCTGTAAAACCTTAATCTGGGTTAGTTTTTTTACGGTGTAAAACCTTTGCCAGGGTAGGTGCCTGTTTACTGTAAAACCTTAATCTGGGTTAGTGCTTTTACACTAGAAAATCTTAATCTGGATGATTGCTTTTACGCTGTAGAGTCTTAAATAATGTTAGTGCCAGCCAAGCTTGAACCCGATTCAAAAATGCAGAGCAAAGAGGGATTGAGACAAAATGACTCGAAGTAGACAGTATCTGGGTAATTGACATATCTATAATAATAACAAAATTCATTGGTCCGGGTAAATTTCATAAGATTATCAAAGTTGATATCTTCGGCTGAAAAATCTTTTACCCTGTACAAATGAAAGAAATAATCTGTTGGGACCTGCTTTTTTCTTTCTCCTGCTTGAACATCGCTCGCGTGGCCATTAAGTGATATGTGTCAGATTTTCAACCATGATCTTAAAATGACAAATCGTCTCTTTTATTGACAAGGAACAGCAGGTCAATAGTGACTTCTCTTCGCGACCTCAAGATAGAGATAATGCTGAGAGGAAGGAGGAGAAAACGGCATTGCCAGCAACATTGATTGAAGCAAAAACCGAAGCAGTCCACGAAAAGGAAGTTGTCGAAGATCAAGGCAGAGAACATTCACCAGAATCAACAAAGCTTAGTGATGATTCTATTCAAATGCATGTTATAGGTGAAGATGATAATGTCAAAGTTAAAGTTCTAGATATAGCTGCAATTTCAAATGTAAGTACTCCGAAATCAGTGAGAGTATCCAGATTTCATAGTATATTCCTGAACCTTGTGAAATCTCTTGTGAAAAAAGCGTTGTTTCGTGTTTCAAGTGTTATCATCTGAGCAGATTAAAGGGTTTCTACTACAATACTGTAAAAATATACAATGCACTGCCAGGCAAAGGCTGATAAATAATACATACCTTTCAAACAAGAACTTAATGATAATTTAGGGATTGTTATGTTTTTTGCCTTGATTGATTTGATACACCGAATATTCACACGAACAAAGCAGTTTTACTTTTTCATTTCCAGTTATACCCCCTGAAGTAAACTAATATCACTTTCCTTTCTTTCTAGATCATATTTCCCATATCATTTCCAATTCACCTCTCTGACAATGTGGTTTACACATCCACTTATTAATTAGCAGTTCCACAAAATTTCTCATTCTACCCTATAATTTAAAGCCATGTCTTACGCTTTTAATACAAACCTTGCATGAATTCAGTCCTTTAAAGAGGCTTGTTTCCTATCAGGTGGAAAATTACTGAGCTGCCGGTTAATCGAGCATGTCTATACTTGCTTCAAGTTATTCTTGAATTTTTTGTCGATTATCTTTTCCAAAAGGCTATTGAATAATCATGTTTTGCCTTACATTTTTTACGTTTTTGCAGATGTACACGATCAAATGCTCTATTTTAAATCTCTAGTTTGCTAGAATTGCTGAGAATCAATTCTCATCATTTTGATATTTTTTTCACGTGTGCAAACTTTGATTTAGTGACTGGGCCTAATTATTTCATACCGTTGATTTCTATTCAATCCAACTTTACAGAATATACTTTGCATCCATCCTTAGTGTCATTTTCTTAATGCCAAATAAACTGAATGACTAGAAGCTGACATTTTATTTTTATTAGACTATTGATTTTATTCATCTTCCTGTGCTATTATGCTCGTTAATCAGTTACAATATTTTTAATATACTTTGAATAAATTGTTATCATGACGGTTTTGTAAATTGTTTCCAAAAGCTGTCCTTAAATTTCATTTGATTTGCAATTTTATTGACAAATTTGAGCTTATCTCAAAACTTTTCTAATATACTTTTATTTAAAAAGGAAAGAAATAAGGAGAACAGATATATTATTAAACTTAACTATCTTAATCTATTAAACTACTGCAGTTTTTCTTTAATCTCTTTCCTACAATTCTCTTTACTGCTTGTAACACCTTCAATAATAATTGACCAACAAACCAAAACAGTCTTACAGCTATGATTCGAACTCATTTCTTGATTTAAAAAGATAATCGTTTGCTAATAAAAATAGCTAGGTAACAAAAATAGCTTTTATACCAAAGGTTATCTGGATATTTTTCATTCCAGCCCATAAAATATTTCTGTTCTGTGAGCAGTGTAGCAATGTTTGAAAAGAAAGTCGTTAGTTCGTGACAAAGAAAGTAGGATGTGACAAAATTTGACCCCACCCAAATTTTTTGAAAGATTTTATCAAGAAGTGGAGGGCGTGATCACTGCTATTTGGCTGGCTACGTCACTGCTTTCACTGGTATCTCCAGCCTTCCCATGTTCATATTACTCTCTTCTTTTTTCAGCTCATGGAGCCACTAAGCCTGTCTATTATGCTATTTTTCCATGTTCAAGATGTTACCCCACAACTTTTTACGCTTTTCGGCATTCGTATTACACTCTAGCCAAATAATATTCTATCAGTTCTTTATGCTTTTGTGGAAGTCGATCTTGAAATTTTTGCTGACTTTGCTAGCATCCTTTGCTTTGATTCTTTTATGCCCTTGACAATCCTCTTGTCTGATTTCCTACTTGTCACTCAATTTCTTTACCTTTCTTTTCCCTCTGGTGCCAGCTCCATTCTCTATTTCGAGCGAACTTCTCTATGTTATTTTCAAGTTCTTTATGTCACGCTCTTTTCTACCTTTTCTACCCATCTACTTTCTTTACTCCAAACCGTTTGTCAACCCAAAACTATAAGCTTTAATATAGATGGCAGCCTTTCCCTAATGTGAAAAATATTTTCTCATCGAATTGAGATGTCTTTTTATGTGCTCTTTCACTAAACCCTGACCTGAATATTTTATATGTTTTCAGGAAATGACAAGCAATGTATCACAAGGTAAGTTAGCCTGCATCATAAAGGAGCAATCTCCTCCTTAATTGTCATCGTCTGTGACGTAGGCTAGTGTTTATCTATTATTTGAAAAATCTGATATTTTTCTATTTTATTCTGAATAATTATATAACAACGAACATTATTATTTTATTTTAAAATACACATGTTGGCTCGTTTATAAAGCAATGAAAAGCAGGCAAGGTAATGGGTAATGAGCATTAAATAAAACATGAATCATCTTAAGGTTGAAAAAAGCAGAAACTACATTCGTAGAAAGTTTTTCGTGCAAAACTTGTGTGAATATTGAGCATAAATTCGAAATACAATTTTTTAAATAGATATTGTAATGTTGTGATTTATGCATATTTTAGAATAACATTGCATAAATTAGAATTATTAGCTACTTTTGTTAGTCAGAGAGAACCATGCTCAGAGATTTCATTTGAAGCCGTCAGCCGATGAAAGTCCGCTGCTTACTCACCAAAACTTCGCCGCCTATTTGACCCTAACTTAATAAAACTGCACAAACGTTAGTAAACTTATGGACGCCTACTTTTAATTGTGAGCCTTCTGCTTCAAAAATTAATGAAAAGCCTGCATACTAGGGATATACGCGCTTTTCTGATTGTTCTGTTATATTCCTACGAAACTTGTGTTCTTTGGTGTACTTCCTGCGATACAAAACAAAATAGATATTTCTTAAGGTTTTTTGTTGCAAGATGAATTGATGTGATGCGCATATAGGATTTATGTCTATCTTTCTCAGTCATGAATGTTAATTGAAGCTAACTCGTGACTTAATTCTTTAAACATTTAATCATCCTGGCCCTCTTTTTGTAGATTTGGCTTTGGAGAATAAATCGTCACTAGAGGCTCTGGGAACTATTGAAAAGCTGCAGGAACAGCTAGTGTAAGTGGTTTCTTCATCGTAAATATACGTTCAGACGAATGTGGTTTTTTGCGATATGGCTCAATTTGAGTTAACATTTAGTGGCTTGTTTTCTTGACAATTGCTATTATTGATTTTCTTATGACGAAGGCTTGAAACGATTAGGGCGAGATTGCATAACATTTTGAATACACAATTTGTTTCTAGAAAACAGCTCATCCTTCATCTGGTAGTAAGCCAAAGATTTTAAGATCAATGAATGGCATGGCGAGGGTGTAGTCAGGGTTGGGGCAGGGTGTGTTCAGTGAAGCTATTTTTGTCACTGAACTGTGATCAGCCGTGTGATCGCCTTTTTGGAATCTTGCGAACTGTTATAATTCAGATCTTCATCCGTTATTTTAGTGAAACTGAAGAACGAGCTCAAATGCTAGAAGAAAGAGCCATCTCAGCAGAGACACAGCTTAAGGAAGCTTTAGAGAGAATCAGGGCACTCGAGAGAACGGCGCGGCGTGCTTCTCAAGACACAACTGCGGAATATCGGACGGCATCAGCTTTGTCATCGCTTCCAGAAAAAAATAATAACAATGAATCTTTACCTGGAACGCCAGTCACGCTATCACGTGCATTGTCAGGTGGAACATCACGGGCTACGCCAACAACACCGAAATCCAAATCGAGACAGATAAACAGAGAGGAGGCTATAGATAAGAGCTAGTGTAGTGAGTCAACTGAGTCATTCTTATCAAATCTTGTAAAAATTGCTGCACTGTTTGCACTGGTAATTTTCAATGGCTTTGTATTAGGGTATTCATAGAAATTGTTTCTTGAAAAAACCTGTCTTGAAAAAAAATGTCTGATTCAGTGCTTGCTGCTGGGGAAATTCATGTGTCTGGATTTTAAAACTTTAAATATCCTTAATGTCAGTAATTCATGAATGTACTTAAAACTTTTTGGTAAGAAATGCAACCATGAATTTAAAGAAATAGTCTGCAAAGTTTTAAAGAAAATGCTTTCTCGCTGCTGTATCGAAGAAATTTTTCAAGACGAGATATTTTTTCAGCAAAAACTCAAACCTGATAAATTTTGAAGGACGAGTATACTCTTCGTTCAATTCGTTCATCAAATAAATCTTCCAAAAGCCACACTTACAAATAATAAAGACTTTGTATTTACGGTGTGTCTGAACGATACTTAAATCCATAAGTAATGGATTAAAACTACTGCCAGATTTGTGATGTTTTGATTAATCAGCATTTTTTGGAAGTCTCCTTGAATACAAACAGTCAAAGTTACAAATACCTCTCCCATCCCAGGAAGACCCTTAATAAGCAATTTTTTCTCAGTGCTTCGTTCTTGTGTCAGAAAACTATTATATTTTATAAAGAAGCGTGTGATGATAGCTTTTGACCTTAACGATATAAATTGATCTCCTAAAAGCTTTTGGCCACCCGACAATTTAAAATTGGTCCTTTATCTTTGACTTGCATTTGTATGTGCATTTAATGTTGCATTACCCTGTAATGGAAAGAATCAGTAGACCAATGGCCACAAGTCTCCACGCCCTTGCAGAGGGATTTTTATGCCTCGTATCATATATTTATGAAGCTTTGTCTTTTTCATAACTTAGCAAGATCATTTTGTCATAGCTTTCTTCTCAAAATTAGCCGCTACAAATATCTGTGGGCATTTTTATGAATAATAAGCTGAATTCGTCGAAAACAATCATCTTTTCTATTGCCTGCTCAATTTTCTGAAGACGATCTTGGTCTTTTCTATTCAATGTCAAACAACGCTTTAGAATTTTTACAAAAGGATTTCACACTATCCACTTTTGCCAGGTTTTCAAAACAAAATGCTGTCGTTTCAAAACACCGAACTTTACGAACGGATTTTAAGGGAGTATTAACAATATCTTGATGTAAGTACAGCCAATTTTTTTAGTTGGTGGTCTTCTTTGATGCCTTTATTTTGCAGAAAACAGCAGTCCTGATTTACCACAGCCTAGCCACGTGTCGCATTTTGAGTTTGCGCCCCAACATTTCGTATACGATAAGATCTTTCTGTTGGTATCAAAAGCCCTAATCTTTCCAATGTTTATATGATGTAAGCCTTCGGAGTCTCCTATGGACGGCCTTATTTAATATAAGAGTAAATTTTCATCTAATATTTACTGTCACTGTCACATCAGCTAGGATACGCTTTCAAGCGACCTCGCGATTTTGCCAACAACTCGAACTTTTCGTATTTCCAAGAGCAGAATAGAAGCAGACAACTACATTGATTTTTCCTAAAAGTGTAAAGGGACATTATGTTTTAAAACGGTTTAACTCTTTCTTTGTTAGATATCGAAGTGTTTGGCTTCTTGCATTTGAAATTTTCTCAACCCACAATACGACGAATCACTATGACCGAATGAAAGACTTGTATTTTCAAAGGTATAATGGCATTTGAGAATTTTATAAGTTACTTGTTGGTTTTGGTACTTCGGAATTATAGATTTAAAGTAACTTGACATGAATGTTTTGATATTTCTCTTGAAATCGGCTTCCAGTATGATTTCTTTTGCTTCTCTCATTGGCCACGTTTATCTTATTCCTTTTCACTAGTTCGCAAAACGCGTATTATTTACCTTTGTGGCTTGAATTTGATCCCTTGAATTCTCCCCCAATTTCCCCTTTGTATGACCACCTGAGTTCTTTCAAATTTGATCAATGTTTCTGCTGCATACAGCCTTGTTCCGGCTTTAGCATCCACCAAATCTTCTAAATTATTTGATCCGCAATTCCATTGAATCGCCCCACTTGATTCTATTGACTTGCATTTTTGTTTCTATCATATTTCAATTGAAATTCCTTTGAATTCCCCTGTTTTCTATTTTACTTTGACCGAAATTCTATTATTTTTGTCCATCGTTTTTTATTGTATTTTACCTTCTATTAAATTGAGTTTCTATTGAATTTCCCCCCGTTTTACATTTATATCCCTTGAAAGTCTATTAAATTGTCCCCCGTTTCTTATTGTATTTTTCCTGAATTTCTATTTGAAGGCCCCCCTGTTTTTCAATTGTATTTTGTTTGAAATTCTATTGAATTACCTCCTGTTTTTCAATTGTTTTTTACCTGAAATTCTATTGAAATGCCTCCTCTCTTTCTATTGTATTTTACTTGAAATTCTATTGATTTCCCCTGATTTTTCTATTGTTTTTTACCTGAAGTTCTATTGAATTGCCCCCCGTTTTGCTATTCTTTATCGCTTGAAATTTTATTGAATTTCTCCCAATTTATTACTGTTTTCGCTTAAAAAACTATTGTATTCCCCCTGTTTCTGATAAACTCATATTGTTTGCACATTCTATTTATTTTGTGCCATTGAAAACACTTTGTGAGTCTTTCAATAGAAATTAATAAGACATTCCCCCGTATTTCTATTGAAAATTCTATTGAACTTTGGTAAATGTTATTTTGGAAGTGAAAAACTTCCTCCGTGATCTATTGTCTTTTTCAGAGCAATATGCCCTTAAGTTAGGGCTAAGTAAACAGCGGCTAGGAGCCGCGAATGATTGACAGCTCATTGTTTTAAGCCAATCAAATTGCTTTACTTGAGCCCTTTTTGGTGGCTGCGGGCGAGGGCCGTCACTTGCCAATATATGGATTTTAATTAGCCTCTGGCCGCAGGGGGCCACCATTGTTTCTTAACCAATAAGATGGCGGTATTTGGCCGCGCTTCATTGTATTATTAGCCAATCACCAGCTGCTATTTCGAAAATTCTTTTGTTCTTTGACCAATCACAGGTCTCCATTTTTTATTGTTTTTCTTTTGTAAACTAGCCAATCAAACGCTTCATTTTGGTCAATTTTTTATTGTGTTTTTGGCCAATCATTGTTTGTTCTTTCAAAAATTCTATTGTTTAATGACCAATCACAGCTCTCCATTTGTTAATTGTCTTTCTTTTGTTAAATAGCCAATCAAATTCCACCATTTTGACCTCGTTTTGATTTCATCAAATTACGGGGGCTACTAGCCTCGTTTCCGTGGTTTTTAGGACGGGGGTTAGAAAGCAATTCAGTTCGATTTTCTCCTCTTCATTCAAAAATTTTACACTACGTACAATTCTAAGTTTTACCTGAATGCCTCGGAGACTGTTTTCAATCGGGGTTTGTCTCAGCATGGTGTTTTAAGCGAAGGGTTAGTAAGAAGGAGAAGAAGTCCCCCTTGTTAACCCTTTGCTTAAAACACCGTGCTAAGAAACCCTTTCAATGTTAGGTTAGGGATTTTTTAGACATGGTGTTTTAAGCAAAGTAGTCGACAAGAGAACAATGTCCCCATGTTGACCCTTCATTAAAACACCGTGCTAAAACCCCTACGCAACATTGAAAGCAGTCTCCTGAGTTTACTTAAAACTACTTACAAAAAATTAATTAGAATAAATAACAACTTAGTTATTTAAACACGAAAATTCTACGTACGTACTGCAAATTAACGTTAATTGCAAAATGAGATGGCTTATCCCAAAAATAGACATGAACAGGACCCTTGCTCGCATCCATTCATCTTGCTTATATCTTAAAATACGAAATAATGGCAACGAAGGTATAAACTCGCAAAAGGGGAACTGTTCAAAGTAGCAAAGTTTACCAACTATTAACTATTCTTTCTTGTCGGATATTTAGGGATTTTTCAATCTTGCGATAAAATTCTAGGGGTTTTCTGGTGAGTGAAAGTATGGGTAAAAATCAGGGAATCGATGGAATAATATCGATAAAATTCATCAAACACTCTATGGGTCAATCTCTATGGGCTTATGGACGGGCATAAATGGAAATTGCAAACAACTAGCAGAGGCCTTGTAGCATTATCCAAAAGTAACATAAATGTTTTTTTAAAGGAACATCAATGTTTTTAAAAATCATGGACTTACGTTACGACAAGTAGCTTGCTCCATAATATCACGTACTTAAATTTCTTTATTGGTGATCGTAGCATTAAAATATGCAGATGTTTATATCAAGCAACTTTTGAGAAAATTTCTCCATATTTTGGAAAGGGTAATTAGTTCATCCATCTCCAACATTGCGAGAATTTCCCGAAATTAAATAACTGTAATTTACTAACGTATTCTACCATTTCAAATTCAGTCTCTATGAACTGTTAATAAATCCTCGATTCTTTGGTCCCGTTTCTCGTGGTTGCTACTTCCTATGCTGATCACCTGAAAAAGGATGCAAAAGCCAGCAATGTCGAAGTAAATTGTCCAACCAGATAGCAATTCAATAGGACACAAACATTTTACTTCTCAACAAGGTTTATAATATTTGGCTCGGAACAAAGTTGACTTATTTACTGCAGAAGTGCTCTTGCGATGAAGCAAATCAAGTTTGTCGTGATCGTACTGTTGCCCTAAAACTGGTATGGCAAGGAGCGCATGGATTTCTTTGAATTTTGATGCTCAAGAGACCCTTGGTCTCCATGCAAGCAAACTTCTACCCTTGCTAAGTTTAAGGCTCTATTTCATCTTTTCTGCTCATTTACAGTTTCTTCAGTTAGATGGGTGCTTCTCATCTTAAAATAAATGTATAAGCTAATTTATTTTTTAAAGTATTTTGCTTCCTTCAAAAGTTTATTCCTATTCATTCGATGGAATAGCAAATCTTTCAACGTGTGCTCAAGTATTTTGCGCTCCATACCCAAGGGTAGTTTGCTTTAAAAAACACAATTATTCAAAGTAGGCCGCGTGGTGCATCAAAAATTAATTCTCTTGGAAATTTTCCAAGTGCATCAATAACCAATTTATATCGAAATAGCTTAAAGTTATTTTTTAAGCTTGAATGGTTGAAGAAATCAAATTTCTATTCAAATAGCAACCGAATTTTGCCAACTCCTTAGCTGGCTTATCTTGAAGCTCAAATATATGAATTTAATCGCGTAAAGTAATTTACTAAAGGTGTTTTTTTAAGTCTTTTTATGGCAGAAGTGAAATTTGTCAGTTTTGCGTTTTGAATCGTTAAATAAAAATTTGTGTTATAAGAATTAGTTGACCTATGCTTTCACAGTCAAATGCCAAACAAATACATCTAGCAAGACATCCAACCAATCCAATCAACCGACCCCATCGACCTACCCCATCAACAACTGACTCATCAACAACTGACCCATCAACCGACCCCATCAACCAACATTGTCCACACTATTCAACCCCATTCAACCCCATTCAACCCCATTCAACTCACCAGCGAACGACACTGCTCCAATACCCAAATCGATTGAACAGTGAAAGCAAAGGCCAAGAATCGGTTGAAATTTGGTTGTTTGAAATCTTCTGCTCGTATTTATTTTGCATATCAAATGAATTAATTGCATGTTCCAAAATTTTCTTCAAATGAATTAGTATGTTTTTGATCAAATTGAAGCTAGAAGTACAGATCTTTTGTAAAAAATGACTAGATTAAAACTTAAATCACTAATCACTTAAAAGAATGCTTGGTCCAAAAAGCCCAAAAACGTGAATTCATCCCGTAATAGAAAGTCCCGATTGAAGATAATTCTAAGGTCTTCATACTCTGTGAATCAAATTTCTGCATGAACTCGTAGCTACCTGAATATAAACATTTTTCCTGATTTTTTTGTTCTCCAGTGTTCATAGATAAATGAAATAGGCATTTAAATAAATTTCTGACCTAATGATAAAGGGTTGCCTTGAATAAAAATGGCTGAATTTGTTGCACGTTTAATGTATGCTAGATATCATCGAATTATTTCATTAATTTTATCTCTCTGACATTTCGCCTTGATCTCATATTCAATTTGTGAACTGTTTCACCAGGTAAAGATTCTCTTTCCAGGCAAACATTGAAGAATATACAGTTGTTATGTAATTTCTTTAGTTTCAGAATCTAACAAAAAATGATTTGAAACTGAAAAATTCTCACCGTAGATCTGATGCCATAATTTGACGTCTTTATCATATTTTACAGTCATAGCCACAATGAAGTTTTTAGCTACGAGAAAATATCCTTTCATAACAAAATTATTCAAGGAAAGTTTTTATCAAACAAAAACATTCCTATAATATTTGAAAATTTAAATGTTATATTGACTGAGCATGTAACATTCGCACAATAATGCAATATCTGCTGGATTTAACGTGAAAAATCTTCTCACCAAAAGCAAGCCTGCCAACCTACAATCAAAATTTCCTGATTGGTATAAACTGAAAAGCTAAATTTATTGGGAAAAAAGAAAAAATATCGAAAACAAAAAGCTTCCAATAGAAAAAGAAAGAAAAGAAAAAACACATCTGAAGCAGAAAATAAAGCCCCTTTTGAACTATCAAAACTTCACTCAACATTCACCCAGAACTTTAACCTTTTTTTGTCCAAAAATTCAACCAAAATTTCTGCGTTTCGAGTCATTCTATTCAATTCCATCAGAACTAAGAAGAGAGTATGGCCTACCGCTTCCCTTTGACTGTAGAATATCGTCAAGGAATTCTTTCTTCCTAGTGCATTATTCCATTGTCACCTGAAAAACTTTTTTACATAATGATAAGTAAATATGACAAATGTAATAGTCAAAAATGTAATATTTATTAGCCCTAACGTGAAACTCTAGCAAACCTTGTTTCCCAGTCAGAGTTTCCGCCAAACGGTGAGCTGAAAACAAATTGCATGTTTAAAACAATTTTCCAAAACAAAATGAATAAAGAAAGAGGAATTTTTCGAAACTTTCTCAAAGATATAGGTCACATCTGAAAACAAATAAAAGAATAACTAGCTTGTAAATCATGCAAACTCCAAGAGGATTGATGTGTAAAGTAAATATGTAGTATTGTATATGTTTAAGTGGTATCAAGATAAATTTCTTAAATGTTAATAATAAAATAAAGATAATTGAGAAATTGAGTATTCAAGGTTAACACGCTCAAAACTTGAAAAACTCAACAGTCTTATAAGTCCTTTTTGTAATCTAAAAATGATTCATGTCTAATTTAGAACCTTTGGCCTATGTAAAGAGTTACAATGATAAACTAGTGATAAAATTTCATCATTCGCTGCTTTGTTGGGAGAATATCCTCATGTAACACGTAGCTTCATGGGAAAATATCTTCAATCGGTAACGAATAAGATAATAATAATTATAAAACAAAAGATGAAAGTACTGACCAATATGTTTTCCTTTTCACTTGCTTTATTCATTCGTATCTTCCTTTCTTTGAAAACTGTGAGATCCTAAAATATAGAAATGAATTAAAAAAGTGTTGAATATTTTGACAGAAAGGATGTAAGAGGCTACCTTGAATTAACGAACCTCTTGAAAATGTCTCTAAGTAACATGCAAACGAACATCATTTAATCATCTAAGATAGACATCATTTATGTAAATGAACAAAAAGAAGCAATTTAACTGCACCCTTTGATCTTTAACTGCACCCAAGTTATTTAGAGGCATAATAAATTTTGAAAGCTGGAAAAAGTAACATACAAGAATTGTAATATTATTGTATTTAGAGAAGTCAAATGTCAAAAGGTTAGAGAAGTCAAAAGGTGAGCAATAAAAATATCAAAAGGGGGCGATGAAGAGACTATTGTTCGCTGTGACACAAAATCCTTACATTTGCGCTATTAGCATTAAATTGTTTACAAAGACTCGATGGTGAAGAAAAAAATTTGGTAATGATTCAAATGTCGCTATTTTCTGTTGACAAAAACGTTTAAATTTCTGCACAAACGGTCTTAAATAGCCGTTAAATAGCTATAAGGGAAGGTTTGATTTTCATTTGAAGGCCGATGACAATCACTACCAAAAAGCAATCTTCATTTGTTACAATTACTAACCAATTCGACTTGAAATTGTAAACAGCCAATTTTCTCCGTAACACAACTGTAACTCTTGTAAACAAATGCTGAAAAACTATTTTTGAATTTTTTTAAAGCATGTATAAATAAATACGTTGCAATTCAAACAAGGGACCTGCAAGATTGAACATTCAGTTTGCTTAAAAAACATCTTTGCAATAATCATCAACATAAAAAGCATGCAAGGATAACAGAAATTAAAACACAATAGATTTTGAAATTATCTTACTAGCCAATTTATTAGAAAAGATTATAAGTTTACTAGCAAGAGTTATGGCAAGAAAAGGTTCTGTTGTTCTAACAGTTGGCGCGTTTCCCCCAATTTGAATATTCCAATATTTTGATATTACATTTCATCAACCATGTTGACCATTTTCTTAAGATATACACACAAAAGATCATTTAAAAATTTACTTACCATTTTCAGGCCTTGTTATTTCAACTAATATTTTTGTTTGATACTGACAGCGTTATAAAACATGATATATCTGTAACTTTCAGAAAAACACACAAATGTTTGAAAAAAGGTACTTACAGAATTTTTTATTGAAAAATGGAAAGTTTTAAAAAATGAAATCCACCTCTTTTGTTGGCATTAGTCCAGGCCTGGAAAGAGTTAATTATCTCAGATAAATAACCTCTATGAAACATGATTAAGTTATTCAAGCCTGATTTTCTATTTTGATGCGAATCAATAGGAATAGCTATTATTGAATATTAAACTAATTCACTCACCCAATTTCAACCAAGAATCACAATCAAAAATTTTCCTTGAAGTATCTGAAGAGCTGAACGTTTGTTAAGAAAATAATACACATCAAGAAAATGATAAAACATAGATAGACAAGCGAAATGACTTCTAAACTTCATAAAAACATAGATTCTATGCATTGAAGAATAAATAAAGCATAGCTATGTATCATACAGAGTTGTATGGTGATTGAGTTACTTCAAGTAGGTAAAGTTAATCCAATTTTTTTTTAAAAATGAATACTTAACCTTTTCTACAAAAAAAACACGAGAAGCTCTGCTACCGGCATCCGGCACTATGGAGCAGACCGGTGGGCATTGGTCATCGTTATACATACCAAAGCTTCCAGAATGACAGATCTTGCAGCTGCGTCTGATATATTTCTTTGGAAAATACATGCATTCTGAAAGATAATCTTTATCTGCAAACGGTTGAATTAATAAAAACAAATTAATTGTTCAGAATAATGACAGTAGCGAAAACGTATCTTATTGTATTGACTCCATGCCTTAAAAAGTAAAAAAATAGCCAGATATACATATATCATTAAAACGCTTTGGTAAACATCAGACATATATATATGAAGAAAATAAGACTACATGGTTTATCTCTACAAGCCTGTTTCGTGAGTAACTCATGAGTATATTTTAACTGAAATGTACCGTATTATCTATTTATTCGAGGAATATTCCAGTATTTCAACATCTCCTGAAGAGTGAGTTACTCACGAAACAGGCTTGTAGAGATAAACCATGTAGTTTTACTTTCTTCAATCTATGATATATCACGCTCTACGTGCTAACGTGTTGAGCACTGTGCTACGGAAGTATCAAAAGACAAATTTCTACATATATATATATATATACATGCAATATAGATTTGATCGCAGAAATAACACTTTGTTGGTACCGGTTTCATCTGATCGTGCAGAATCTTCAGCCAATTTCAAAAATTGAAATTGGCTGAAGATTCTGCACGATCAGATGAAACCGGTACCAACCAAGTGTTATTTCTGCGATCAAATCTATATTGCAAGTATCTATCAACTGCTTTTTGCGGAATATCAACATAAATCTATATATATACATATATATCATTAAAACGCCGCTTTCCTTCAAATAAGTTCTGTTGGTGGACTTTTTAATTTGCAAGTTGCTGTTAAATTTGGTAGATTTAATATACATCATCTGTGGTCTGAACATGTAAAATTAGTTGATGATTATAGGTCATTAATGTATAAATGATCGTTGATATAAGATATTAGTAAAAAACAATATTATTAGCTTATTTTATGTTCAGCATTGTAAAAAACAAATCACTTTGCTTTCTTTCTGGAACTTAAAATTTGTTACAAAATACAGTTCCAAATTTATATTTTTAAAGAAAAGATAAAGTTATTTCAACGGATACAATTCTAGAGAAGATTTGATTTGTTTTAAAGGCAGTCAGAGTTCTAAATGTGTTAAGCTTACCCCACTGTTACGAAACATCAAAGATATAGGAGTAGATTGAAGATGACAAGTGGTGATTTGGAACTCATCTGTAATGTAGATGGGAAGCTCAGATATCCTATCTTTAACAATTGCAATATATGATGCTAGAAAATATTTTAAAATAGCATTAAGTTTAAGAAAAGTAAATGGAATCATTTTAGAAAATTTTTTCATATATGCAAAATTAAACTTGAGAATATCTATAAAATATAATTGTTTCACAAATATAAATCCTAACGTACCTATAAGGTTTTTGAAAAGAGGTCACGACAAACTATGTGAGCATAAAAAAAATTTTTAAAATGTAAAAGTTTTGTCGATATATCTGAGTGAAATAGAAATTATAATATTCTAATAGAGAATAAGAAAACAAGATTAACTGTGTCTTGATACTTATTTCTCTATGCCTGTTTCAGATGCCATGTTTTACATTACATATGAAAAAATTAACTCATTTGTTGGATTTAACTTCTCAGAATAATGTTTTGCTATGATTAAGTTTTCTTTGCTTTCGAGAAACTCACCATGTGACCAAGCCATGATTGCCTCAAAGATCTGTTTTTGTACACTAAAAAACTAGAGCATATTAATTTAGACAGTAGCCATTAAGGCGAGAAAGCCACTTGAAAAAGCCGTTGAAAAGTATAGAAGTGCAAAACTAAACCTGAAAAAGAAAAAAGAAAATTTTAAATATCTTTATATCTTTAAACACCCAAGTGAGAAATATTGCCAGTTATTATCAGCCAAAAATACGAAAGCGTTTTTTTCACTAATCTGCAAAGAAGTGTTTTTCAGTACTCTGATTACATCTTTGATGGTTTTTCAAGAAATTCTCTTTTGTTCGATCTCATAATTAGCCAGGACTTATCTTTCAATTATTTCGATTTCGAAACGAGAGGAAAAACAAATATGGAATTTTTATGAGGTTCATCATCAGACTGTCTTTGAAGATTCCAAGGAAATTTAGCGATAATGATTTGTCTGTCAAAATATGCTCACGTCCAAAAGACATATCATTGCAAGTCATTATCAAAAATAATGATTGAGAGATATTACAAAGCAAATGATATTACAGAGCTTTATATAATTACATTACTTTAAGTTCAATTCTACATTTGATATAACACGGTTCGTATTTTTCAAAACAACTCAAGATAGAATTTGTTTCAACAGTAAATGATTCATAAAGATCATATTTCTTTCAAAATGAATTAACAGAAAAATGTGTAGAACTTTGAAAATTCATGTATTTTGTGCATAAACTATAAGACAGCCCTAGTGCCTGAATTTGATCAATGTAGACTGAAAATAGCATCAAACAATTTCGATTTTCGATTAGCTTTCCAGGAACCCTCTTCAGATAAATTTTTAAAAGAACAATGGTATGAAAAATTGAAATGGAAGAAACGCATGATTCTTCTCGAAAACATTCAGTGGTACTTTCGAGATAATTGATAAAAAGTTTTTTCATTACTTGAAATTATGGAAAACAGCCTGACTCTTTTGTTCAAAATTCACAAAAATATGTTGTTCATATAGTCACTGTAAACTTTTCAAACTCTTCGGATAACTAGATTGTTTTGCGACCACTACCAACAACCAACAAAACACTCACAAAGAACAACAAACGCCAACACCCACCGCCACACCCACCGCCACACCCACCGCCAATGCCAACACCCACCGCCAACATTAACCGTCAAAACCACTGAAGAAACCATCAACGCCGGTCAACCACCAACATACTCCAGATGAACACCAACAGCAAATCAAATATCAAAAAATCCTTAGACAAAACAATGCTAGTGAGCCGAAAAGTTAAAAAGTTTGAGTTTTTTTCAAAAGAGAATTGCGCATAATTTTGATGACAATGCATCAGCCGGCACTTCTTGAAGAGGAGCTTCGAAATGCTCGAAATTTTATGTATTTGAAATTTGGATTGCATTAACCATGTCAAATAATATAAACTATTTTCTCTATTTTTGATTTTCAGTTCTGAACGTTTTTTTTGCGAGTAAATATTGTAACATTTTTGTGCCAGTACTAAGCATCAAATACCCAAACTTTTTCTGTTTATTTAAAAAGAGCCTGAATGTAAGAAAGCACGATAAATCTAATTTGAGGCAGTCTTGCTCATGGCTTTTTACCTAGCGTTGACAACCTAGGATCTAGATTTTAATTATAGCGAAAAGTAATTGGCTATTGATTCAGATAAAGGCAAAAATATTTCCCTGATTAGTAAGACCTTTTCAATTTTGATGATTTCAATATCCACAAAATATTTTTCAATGAAAATGAATTATCATTATCAGTGTTCTTTAAATTACAACTTTAAATAATGATATATTGCAAGGAAATTTATTTCATTTTGGAATTCCAAATCTTGGGATCCAAAAAGCTAATACATTTTATACAATAATTTAAAATCTCAATCTTGGGAACAGGTAGAGCATCATTTCTTCTAAAATTTCAGCTAGTGGATGTTAGGAGAAAATAGTCTTCCTTAAAGGCTGAATTCAACTACTTGACCTTTATAAAGCTTTTAAATTTATTTTCTGGTCTCTATGATGGTCAATGACCCTTGTATCTTCTTTGAAAATGCGTAATACAGAATCGATCCAAGCTAATAAGTTATTATGATAAAGCTAATTGTAAGCATATTTTTTACAGATATCGGGATATTTAGGAATATCAACAGAGAGTGTGGAATAAGCTGCTGTAAGAAATGGTGCCTTTTGAATGAAGCTAATGAATTATTTCATTTCACTGTATAAAGACAAATTAACTATTTTCAGCACATTTTTCCTAAAAAAACAGTCATGAATAACTCTAACAATGCAATATTTATTTCATTTATCTTTTTATGAGTCAAAATCTTTAATAAAGTTACAATAGCCCCTGATGAATTGAAAGCTGTGTCAGAATTACTTAATTTTACCCCATATATTTCAGACGAAAGAAGTTAATATATTGGCTTTGGAGACCGTTGGCCACGCGTCTAAAAAAATTCAAAAATTCCGAATTTTCAAAAATTCCGAATTTTGAACATTTTCGACTTGCAACTTATTGAAAGGATTTGTTAGAAATCTACAGGAGTGTAAACGCTCTGTAGCCACAAAATAATAGTATTTTCTCAATTTACATCGTTCTTTAAACAAGGATTCAATATGATAAAAGAAAAAGAAAATAAAGAGAAAATAAAATAAAAAATGTTTCAACATACTTTAGGCCGTCAGTCATTAACTTCATTTGAAATTCACAGCAATTATTCCACATCATTAAAGCCTTAAATTAAATAAAATAATTATCATATCAACAACGAACAAAATTGACTACTTGCTTATGAAATTTTTATTACATTTTTCAGTCATATCTTTGAATTTCTTTAAAATAATTGGCTTTGTTGCTTTTTCAGTGTTTATATGCTTATAATTTCAAAGTAATTCGAATAAAAGCAAATGTTATGTAGAAGATAAAAGCTCAGGTAGAGTTTTTCGTGATTAAAAGACATTTATTTCAATAATTTCAAAAAAATATTCCATATAGGATTGATCGAAACTCAGAATTAAATTAAATTTGTGTATGTGAAATTCCTGCTATCTATCCTCATGATGCCATTTACCCTGCATCTTATGATAGTAAGGTACTTTTTAAAATGGCATTTCCAACCAACGGGTATACCTGTTAAATTAAAAGTCCCCTTTCCAATAAATTTCTCTCTTGGTTCAACGTTAAAGCGCACATAAACAATAAATAGGTAGTGCCAACAATATTTTAAAGACACATTTATCAAATAAATTGTAGTTAATCGAATTAGGGAGTGCCGTATGCAGTGGCGGATTCAAAGGGGGCAACTAGAGGCAGTTGCCCCTCCCTCAAAGAGTTGAAGCAAGTCTGGCGCTCCTTTTTTTGAAATTATGTGCCCCTTTTGAAGAACGAGAATCAAGTGAAAAAGTTTTTAAGACCGATAGGTTAATTTACTTCAAGGATTACCTCAAAGTTATGTTGTTTATTCCGAAAATGGATCTGAAATTGTTGTATACAGCGAACTCTCGTCACCAATTTTTGCAAATTTTTAAGCGCCCCCACTACCAAATGCATTTATGCTTAAATTTATAAAATTATTCGCTTAAAAGCAACGTTTATCAAATATGTCAATTTAAAGAAAAAATTATAATGTATTTAATAAAAATCTTTTGGAACAGACTACAAAAAAATCAATGGTGTAGAACTTTTTAAATAGAAAATAAAATGTAAAGTGGATATAAAAGCAACATACCTTAGGCCCGCGATAACGGTCCTCGATAAAAGTCACAGAAACTTGTTCCCTTTTGTCAGCCCCTAGATATCAATCGAAGAAGTATTATCACAAGACAAAATAGTACAGTTGCTTATGAATTGTTTATTCTATTTTATCAGCGATAGAAGGTAAAACTCATTACTAACGTGCTTTAATCAAACTTTTCTTTCTCAGCGTCCTTCCACTATCGATGCCCGAGAAGCAAAGACCGATCAGCTAGAGGGTGATGATTTAAATTACCCATCCTTCCACGCTTTGCTGTCCTGGCACTAGTGTCTTGGGACACTGTCGCAAATTGTCTCGGGGTTTGAACACTTTATGGCCTGCAAGCGGTTAATAGAGCGAACACGCCTGGAAATCCTCTTGTGTATTAGTACAAAATAAACAACTTCAAAGCAAATATTGAGCCATTGCCCCTCTATCGACCTTCTTTCGAAATTTGTTGCGTTTTGTCGGGAAACCAGGTTATGTCACTCCAAGAGTTTCATTCACAAATGATCGGAGAACGAACTGTAAATTATTTTCCAATTGTGTTATTTTCCATCACTCACAACTTTTGTCAGAATGCTAAAATGTTCTACGTCTTACTTGAATAAACAGTGTCTTTTTAGAAATATCACTAAGATCATGCCCAAATCCACTCCACCTTTGTATCAGAATGCCAGTATCATCTGTTCCCTTTGAGTTTGACAGAAAAAGCAATGTCCAAGTTGTGCAAAAGCATTCTTTTAATAAAATACAAAACGCCAGGTACCTTTTGCAACACCGAATGGTTTAATGGCTTTAATGGCTAATTATAGCAATTTGGCTTTTCTACATGGGTAAAAATCAATGTATTTGATGTTTTTAAATGCCCTGGAATCTTCAATATTTACATCTGTGGCCTTCGCTTATCAACGGCTGATATTCATAATACGAGATAAGTCCTGTAATTGCACAGCATTGAAGATGTTAACAATGCTAATTTTAATCGTTTTTTAGTACACTTCCAAAGGAAATAGATATAAAGGATTGTGAGATATAATTTTTAAATGTTTTGAAATTTTGTAGGTAGCAGCCAAAGTTTCATGGCTAAGACCCTCCCCTCTTCTTGTTGATCAACCTTACAGTAACAATCAGAAAAAGCAACAAGAATGATGTCTTTTAAAAATTTAGATTGTATAACGCTTGTTTATATCAAAGTGATGGAGAGAAAACATGTAAGAGTAATCGGGTTATTCTGTTTTAAAAACCGAGCAGCATTGGGCCTATTTCTAGTACATCAACAAATCTGCTTATTTGGCATCTTAAAAAATTGTTGCTGTTTCATGCATACGAACTGAAAACAAGAAGGCTCCGAGTTGCTATTTTGTAGGACAAAATGCATTTAGGAAGGGAAAAGTATCGACAAATTTGTCTGAAATTTGTCGGACGTAAAAAAAATTCAGACACAGGCTTTATTCGAGTTATCTGTATGGAACTTAGATTAAGAAATTCAGGAGCTGCACAGACGCAGCAAGGTCCAAATATTTTGAAAAATAAATCCAGAAAGTGATCATGCTACAGAGAACTTCAAACAGGAATTTACAAACGTTACTGACACATTACTTCGTCTTCAAAGCTTCGTAATGCTGACTGACTACGTAGATAATTATGCATGATTATCTTTCAAGATATCTAAGCCGATAAGGCCCTAACCTTACGTATGGGGAAAGGGGAGTAAATGCCAAGCTTATTACATAATTTTTGAAGGACCCTTTACTATCTAGTATTAATTTGGGACTTGAGCAAATTATTCTCCCTGTGTGCTCTAATTGCTAGCTAGCTATTCTCTCGAAATTGCAAAATAAATTGGATAAAATCTTATCGAATTATTATCCCAACTATTTATGGAATATTATATTTTTCTATAATGTCCAGGTGATGGTTTTCTGCATGTTTTTTCAACCTCAGATTTTGCTACTATCTTTTATAATAATTTAATTTTCTTTAGGAAGCTTCAATTTTTAGAAAACTGAGGCCGAATTGTTCTTAAATTATTAGGGTGTAAGCAGTGAGATTGCTAGCTTTTTCGCTCTAGGGAGGTATTCGGGCCTCATTTGCCAACAAAGTGAGTGATCATTTGCCAACAAAGTGAGTGAGACAACCTTCATTTGCCGGGAAGTTTTAATATTCACCGAAAAAGCACCCTCAACATGGCCAAAAATCTTCGTTTTTGAGAACGTTATTCAAAATAGCATTTTACAATAGGTCAGCCTCAGCTTTTAATCTGTTCTCGACTTCGACCAATTTTTAGGCTCGTGTTCTTATAAAATTGTTCTTATAGAAAAAGGAGTGTTTGTGAAAACACGTCAACTGTTAGAATTACAGAACAGAACCTTCCACCCAAGAATTGAACAAAAACGAAGAATGATTTGCAAAAAATGTACACAACCATATCTATCATAACGTAAACAGTTTTGTTTGAGGAGCTATTTCGAAAAGTGTGAAGAAATAAACAACTAACTTAAATCGAACTGTTAATATCTTATCTTTTCATTATAAGAAGAAGAACAAAACCAGGTAATCAAAAAACCGGTAACTTTTCAAAATAAATGAAACTGAACTTTGCAAATAACTATAGACTAGAATATAAACCACATCATTCCTAATTCTAATAAATTTTACGATAACAACAGTAACATACAATATTTGTTAAAGATGTGATAAATACACGTTTTACGAAGAATAAAATCAATATTTACTAACGTGTTAGTTTTCTAACACTTGGGTGCATCGGCAATGTTAAGAATAAATATAAATAAGAACAAAAGTTAATAATTAGAATGAATAACGTAAGCCTAATTATTTAAAATTCGACAAAACGCAAGGATCTGTCGCATAAGCAAATATTTTACCAGAGAGTCAAAATTTAGTTGAGCATAAAACAAGGATAACATGGACACACAATGCGGTACCGTCTTTATACATAAATTAAAAGACACTAGTTGATATAAAAACTATCAAACTATATTGCAGTTTTTCAGAACTTCCTGAAATCTTTTGACCAAGGGTTAACCTGAAGCAAGGTTTAATGATATGCAAACGTTACCCAAATCTACTGAAAGGAATATTTACGCACAATAGAAAGCACAGTGTCATGCTCATGAAGACGATACTGCCTAGGAATGATGAGTAGATCAATGTCATATGTGTGACGGCGTTTATTTTCTTGTTTCATCAACGTACGTTCATTCACTTGACGTTTCGCAAGCAGGCAAACAAAAATGCTTCCAGGAATAAACATATTAGCAAAAAATAAATAGCTGTGCGAATGAATGCGTGGAACTGCGTATGAATTTTAAAATCGAAACCGTAAATTGTGATTTCAAGAGATTGAAATAAAACTAGGCCCATGCAGAATTCTATTTTAAAGAAGTTTTTTTATACTTCTATCATCCCACTTATGGCAAATTTCGTCCAATTTGATCTTTAAAGATGATGAAAAATAGTTGGTTAGAGATAGGCACATTTCTATTGTTTTATTTTATATATTTCATTATTGTTTCCTTTGCAACATTGATATGATGCAAAAGAGACACTTCTGTCGTATAAAAAGGCACGGTAATTTATCTTTGCTAGCCTTGCCATTTCATGGAGGCTTGCACTGCCACTGTGTCTAAACGATGATCGTAAATTCTCTTGATAAGTAATTTTACGATAACTTTATAATAAAGACGCACCCACTCACAATATTTCACATTTCCTTAAAAATCTTTTGGCTAGTTTACAACATTCGATCAGTATCTCTGCTCTCTGGTTCGTGGATGTCACCAAGGTCATCATCATCATCATAATCATCACTAGGTCCATGCAGTTCCATATTTCCATTTGCGAGTGGCATTTGTATATCAACTGCGTTATGGCGAATAGGGTCCCCAGTCACTGGGTCAATCCACGCGATATTATAATCTTCCTCGTCAGTGTGGCTCATATTAATCGTGACAAATCCTAAAGGATCACGGGACCTTTTTCGTCTGAACCAAACAACGAGTGTCACAGCCACAAATACGACAATGATGATTGACAATACTGTAACCAAGGCCACAATTATGTACCTTGAAGTAGAGGGTCTGCTGCCTAAAAAGGTTAAATTTTTTGTAAGCAAAATCCACAAAACACTTTTGTAATGGAATTCTATTCTGGTTTTATTTTGTTTTCGAATAACCATGGGATACATTAACCTACGTCTCATGTTAAACAAGCAAAAAGAAAAAAGAAGTCAACATCAATTTCAACATATACGAAGTTCCTTTATTACATAAGAGAAAAAAAGACAAAATAAAAATGGTTTGTGGTCAAGAAATAAAAATCTCAAAAGCTACGTCTTTTTGGGCGGGCCACAAGCAAATTTCAAATTTGAAATGCTTCTAATTCCTATCACCAAATCAAGTTTACCAGCTGAAGAAATGTGGAGCTTGCATGATTCTGACATCAAAATCACATGCTTATGGTGTTAATTATTCTCATGCTGACAAAATGCTTTCTCGAATTTCAGGAAAATTCTCTAAATAATATGACACAATTTGCAAAAAGGAGCAACAATCATACTACCGAAATCTGGATGCTGAATCTTTGTGCAGTTCTTTGCTTTCAAAGCATCTCCCTCGTACCCTTTGGCGCACTTCTCGCAATTTCTTCCTGTTGTGTTGAACGGGCATTGTAAGCAGATACCGTGTCGAAGATCACACATTGGCCACGTTCCTGGGGACGAATTACCACTGCAGTTACACGCAACACATTGCTCTGTTCTATTTATGACTTTCAGATAGTACCCATCAATGCACGATTCACAATGCTTGCCTGCACGTTTATTTGAGCAAAAGAAGCAACGTCCTCCTATTGGGTGACATTTTTGAACGATACTTTCGTTACCGTAGCCGTTGCAAAAACAAGGCTGACAAAGTCCATCAGATTCACTCTTGTAATAGCCCTTGTCACAATCCGTACACAATTTACCATGGTAACCTTGTTTACATTTAAGACATTCGATCGAGTTCGTCTTGTTGTCATTCTTACACAATCCATTTGAGTGAGTGAGTGGACAGGGACATCTCTTGCACCCATATTTGTCTATGGTGGCGTTCCCGTAGAAGCCATCAAGACATAGTTCACAATGAGACCCATGTGTATTGTCTTCGCAATTGTTGCAAATCCTTTTGAGCTGCGAGCAGTGACCACTATGTTTATGGCAAACTTCTTCATAACAATCTAGGATGAAAACAAGATTACCAATGATGGTTAGTTTATCAGAATATCAAGATATGAATATTACAGCACGGCATCTAGTAAGGGTTACTTTACCTCTTGCAAAAGAAGGCGTTTCTGATACAATGAAAAATGTAGCCATAAATATTCACACTCTGTGTTGCCTACGACGAAGTTTCCAAATCACTTTGGAAAAAGTATCGGATATAAAGAAGTTCAAATTCGGCTGCAAATACATCCCAATTATAATATCTGTTCTTTTGTCCCAATCGATTCTAAATACTCGTTCATGGAATTTCCTCGGAGTGACATGTCTGCGTATTATTTGTATTATATATTTCATAGATAATTAGACATTAAATTTTAGGCACAAAATGCAAGTTGGTTCTGCCTAAACATTACGTTTTAGAAAGTGTAAATATCCTTGAGCAGAATTTCCACGAGCAGCTTTCTACGACAACTTCCTTTGACATGTTTCCTTGATCGTATGGATGGATAACAAATTTTATTTGACAATTATTTCAATGACAAGTGTATTTGTTCTTGCGGATTGCCAGCAATGTTCTTTGACAATTGTTCGCGCTGCTGGTAATCAACGCCTAGTCATGCCATGCAAGGCCTGGTGTTAAGGGAAATGGTCAAGTTCATTTGCTAAGTCGTTTGCACGAGCAACTTTTATTCTAAAATTGTACTTGCTGGTAAACTGGCATGCCAGTTGGCAAAGTGATAAAGCCATAAAGATCTATTTTTAAAAATATGGAAAACGATTGAATATCACTAAATTTGAAATGTCAGTTGAATCCTTTAACAGTTTGGCTGAGAAATGAGTACAAGCTACTGTAGCTAACAAGTTTCCGTAACAAGTTACTGTAGCATTGCCTTAGTTCTAAATCTATGAACTAAGCAGAAACTACAACAACGCATTTGTAAATTCATTCATTCATTCATTCATTCATTCATTCATTCATTCATTCATTCATTCATTCATTCATTCATTCATTCATTCATTTATTCATTCATTCATTCATTCATTCATTCATTCATTCATTCAGTCATTCATTTATTTATTCATTCATTCATTCATTCATTAATTCATTAATTCATTCATTCATTCGCTCATTCATTCATTCATTCATTCATTCATTCATTCATTCATTCATTCATTCATTCATTCATTCATTCAGTCATCGATTAAAGGCGACGTAAATGAAATGAAATAGAACGAAAAGACAAATACTCACTAACTATACGATTGTGGCTTTGAAAAAAATAGCACGGTCGCACCGCAATCAGAAGAGCTGCAATGGTATATAATACAGGAAAACCAGCCATCAAGATCAATAAATCTCAAAAAGGTCACGGGAAATCATCCATTGCCAGTCGCTTCCAGCTAAGAGAGAAATATCACAAAATAAAATAGACATTAAATGTAGCGCCTTTGATTATAAACAACAGTTGCACACTTTCAAGTAAAATACAATTTTGCTGAGGAAATAAATTTCAAAATCTATAGCTCTCTTGTAAAAGTAACATGCTTACATAATATATACTCGTTTTAGCAATATCATGACGTATCATGACACAAGTGCTGGAGTTCAGCTCAGTCCAATAGACACGGATAATGATGACTGTTGACTAGCTCTCTTGTAGTGGCTTTGAAGCTGGGTTACAGTGCATAAGGAATCCAGAGGTTTTGTTTTAAATATTTTTCACCAACACTTTCATCTCAAGGATAATATTATTGCATTCAACTATAAATGGTTGAATATTTGGTGAAAGACTTAAATTTAACGCAGGCCATGAAATAAAATTCTTTAAAATCTTTTCACTAAATGAAAGAAACCTATATATATGAAAACATTGTTGTAAAAGTAAACGAAAAATCAGAAGTTCAGAAAAGCTGTAAAATTTATTCTAAAAAACAAATATTCCAAATCCTGACATACCACAACCATACTTTCCATTTATCCCAAGGGCCACGGTAGCAGAGGCAAAAACCAATACTTGATCAATTGCTTGGGAGAAATTCTGCAATAAATAATAAGTTTCATTAGAAAGGTAACACTAACGTGTATGCAACAGATTTTATGTATGGTAAATTGTTTGTATTGTTTACGATAAAGTATGGTAAATTGTTTGTATTGTTTGTTACCTAGCTTCTGAAGGTAGTTTTAGGACACTGAAAAGCTATGATTTCGAGTAATAAAAGTTCTCAATTTTTTCTGAATTTCCAGCACTCGTTTCTTATAGCATTAAAATGAACATACATTAAATTTGAGGTTTGCTATGGCGTTTCTTATCAGGCTGTTTCTTTTTGGCACTAAACGGCATGGCAAGAAGTTAAGTTCTATCCTAAAAGAGGATTAAATTGATGAGTAGCCACAAATACTAAATATCACATAGCCCAGGGACCGCGGTAGCGGGGTGGGGGGGAGGGGGCTGAGGGGCTTTAGCCCTCCATAATGATCAAAATGTACTTAAAACAGTGAAAAAGTCGTTTTGCTCTTTGTGTTTAGCATGTTTAGCCCCCTAAAACGTTTGAGCCCCCTCATTTTCGGTGAATCAGGGCAACCGAGAATCAACCCCATCGGATTTTTTTGAGACCGCAATCTTTTCTTACCGAAATTTCAAACGCTAGCAAAACCTCGTTTTACAGCGATGGATTTTCAAAATAACAAAAACAATTTTTCCTTGATATTGCTCTAGCATTACTATACTACACATCCAGTACATATCAATTTTCATTTTCTGGATCTCCTTCATCATCAACAAAAAAAATCCAGCTCATCTTCACTTTCTTCTCTTTCGCCCCCTACATTCAAGAAATTTGAGTTCTCTATGGGCTGAACTTATGCTTTCATTGGCACTTCATAATTTATCTCGATTATTTCTTACTAACGTTTCAGTGCTTTCAGTTCGGACACCCCAATGTTCAACTCACAATCGATCAGAATTTCTAATCCCCTCGTTGCGATTGGAGATCGAAAATATAGCCAACGGTAAAAGCTCCATTGGTTAGAAAAATGAAATAAAAGAGACGTCCTCTAGATAAGAGTTTAGGGCATCAAAACATTCGATTCTTGTCACTTTCATGGTTGCGCTCTAGATAATTCTATGTCGAAGATGAAAGAACTTGCAGAAAGTATTTCATTTCTTTACACACTGAAATATTTTTTCCACCGAAATTTTTCAAGTTTTTATCGAAGTTCACACCGAAATTTAAAAAATATGACCGAAACTTTTTCCACCGAAAATTAATCCATAGAGATTTTTGGCACCGAATTTGTTGGTACTTAAAGTATGTTAAAAGAAGACTTGCATAGAGTGGGACCAGACACAGCGGAGCTGGGGGAGGGATGGGGGGCTCTAGCTTTACACCCCCTACTTTTTGCCAAAAATGCAAAAAATTAACCAATGAATCACTAGTGACCCTTTTAATGGGGTTGTAAGAATGGGGCTTTAACTTTTTAACCCTTCCATATTTTACTTTGACGCCATCCTGAATCCGGCCCCGCAGATCAGGTATTGTCTGTGAATTAAAAAGTGCAAATACAGTGAAAGGTTGAACAAAAAAACAACAACAATACGAGCACCCGACAGTGCTATGTAAGAATAAAGAAACAACACCGCGGAGACATGCAATAGGATTATGCATTTATCAGGACGACTCGGAATGCAATATGAAAACGGAATTGTTTGAAAAGGGAAACACTGAGAAAGAAGTAATAGGAAATCCTTTCAAATGAGTTACATTGCCACCGGAAAACACAAAGACGTTGGACACCTGGTCATGTTACGATATAACAAAGGGTGGTTGGGATAGTGCCAAATTTGTACAAGTTAGAGGGCGATGACTGGCTAGACGGAAAAACGCACTGGTACTGAGAACATGCGCGGATACTGAAAAACGCTGTAATATTGGGAAAATGAACTGATACTGGAAAACACAATAATACAGGAAAAAATACACTGCTACTGAGAACTTGCGCGGATACTGGAAAACGCTGTAATATTGGGAAAATGTACTGATACTGATGGAAAACTGGACAGGAAATATAAGACAGAAAAAATGCACTGATACTGAGGAGATGCGTTGATACTGAAAAAACGCTCTAATATTGGAAAAACACACTGATACTGGGAAACACTATAAAGACAGAAAAAAATGCACTGATACTGAGGAGATGTGCTGATACTGAAAAAACGCACTAATATGGGAAAGAAGCAAAAATACAGAAAAACACAGTGATACTGGACAGCACAGTTATAGTGACAAATGCATTGATATAATTCAAAAAATGCACTAATATGGGAAAGATGCAAAAATACTGAAAAACACACTGATACTGGACAGCACAGTTATAGTGACAAATGCATTGATATTTGAAAAAATGCACTAATATGGGAAAGATGCAAAAATACTGAAAAACACACTGATACTGGACAGCACAGTTATAGTGACAAATGCATTGATATTTGAAAAAATGCACTAATATGGGAAAGATGCAAAAATACTGAAAAACACAGTGATACTGGACAGCACAGTTATAGTGACAAATGCATTGATATAATTCAAAAAATGCACTAATATGGGAAAGATGCAAAAATACTGAAAAACACAGTGATACTGGACAGCACAGTTATAGTGACAAATGCATTGATATTTGAAAAAATGCACTAATATGGGAAAGAAGCAAAAATACAGAAAAACACAGTGATACTGGACAGCACAGTTATAGTGACAAATGCATTGATATAATTCAAAAAATGCACTAATATGGGAAAGATGCAAAAATACTGAAAAACACACTGATACTGGACAGCACAGTTATAGTGACAAATGCATTGATATTTGAAAAAATGCACTAATATGGGAAAGATGCAAAAATACTGAAAAACACAGTGATACTGGACAGCACAGTTATACTGACAAATGCATTGATATTGGAAAAAATGCACTAATATGGGAAAGATGCAAAAATACTGAAAAACACAGTGATACTGGACAGCACAGTTATAGTGACAAATGCATTGATATAATTCAAAAAAATGCACTAATATGGGAAAGATGCAAAAATACTGAAAAACACACTAATACTGGACAGCACAGTTATAGTGACAAATGCATTGATATTGGAAAAAATGCACTAATATGGGAAAGATGCAAAAATACTGAAAAACACACTGATACTGGACAGCACAGTTATAGTGACAAATGCATTGATATTTGAAAAAATGCACTAATATGGGAAAGATGCAAAGATACTGAAAAAACACAGTGATACTGGACAGCACAGTTATACTGACAAATGCACTGATATTGATGTTAAACTTTATCTGTTAAAAAAGCACCTCACAAAACATGCTTTTAGTGATTGTACCATAACGCTCATTTCAGATTTGTCTAAATATACAAGGTGATAGTACAGACCGAAAATATTTCATTATCATTATATATAAGTTATCTATTACAATTTTATTTAAATACTGTTGAAGATTCAAGGGCTACTAAAAGGCTGATATTGGGCCTGGTTTGACCTATTGGCCTCAGGTTGTTTATCCATGGATCAAAGGACTGTAATGCCAAAAAATAGAACTTTCCAAATTGTGTTGCTAAAACTAGTTCTTCTAGTTTTTTTTATAGTCATCTTTTACCAATTTTGGGCTTTTTAATCGAAATATTGCCTGAAAATTGGAGGTAACGTTAATAAATCCATAGGTACAAAGAGGCCAGGAAATGCAATTCAGCTGGTTACATGATATGGAGGTTATCTTATAGCACAGAGGTTGACATGCAAATAGCATTATGGCTCTTGCATTGCAGCTATAGAACATATTTCTCTACTTTTATCCATAAAAAATTGAATAAACACAATATCTCAAATATTTCACACAAATAAGCTTCTTACAAAATAAACTTTGTTAAAAGTGCCTGTCCTGCTTATAAAGAAAAGAAAACCCTAGAAAAGTAATTTACATTTACATCTAGAAACAAAATCAAAGTTCGAATTTAGTTCTAAAAATGATTTCAATAATCCATTTTCTAAACTGTTCCTTTTTCAAAATAAATCAAGTTTTCTTCTCTAAAATGTAATTTCCTGAGTGGACTCTAAAATGATGGACATATATGTGGGGTGGTGCAATGTTACCAGGGGGATGGGGTTTTTGACAATTCATAGGTCTTTTGGCAGATTGTTGAAGATCTCCACACTCAAACCACCCCCATATGCAGAGTTATATGTAGAAAAGACATTTTTCTTATTAAAATCTTCAGAATTAATGAAAAGAAAAATAAAAACAGTTACGTCTGTTGAATAAATTACCTGATCTGACAACTCTGAACCAGAAGAAAAGGCTGTTGTGGTAAAGAATGAATGAATGAATGAATGAATGAATGAATGAATGAATGAATGAATGAATGAATGAATGAATGAATGAATGAATGAATGAATGAATGAATGATTAAATGAATGATTAAATGAATGATTGAATGTTGAATGAGTTAATCAATTTTTAATGCCACAAACAGGGTTTTTATTCCGATAGACTGCCATTTTAAACCAGCAGCACCCTTGTGTAAAACTCCAACAAGTGCCATTAACAACAAATGAGTTTATGTTTACATTTTATGTCTATAAACTGTAGAGAAGGGGGGGGGCACTGTGTTTTTTAGACCCCACACTTGTCTCAATGCTCCACGGTACCTGGTTAAGAGGCCCTTCACATGAGAAATTTCAGGCCGGTTTGAAACTCATGCTAGCCTGAGTTCAGTTCGGGTGTGCTAGTTTCCTTTGCATTCACACAGATATTTCAAATCAGTGGAATAAATGTATGAATACTTTGTTCTGA
The DNA here is from genome assembly GCF_057945365.1 of Rhopilema esculentum. Taxonomy (NCBI): domain Eukaryota; kingdom Metazoa; phylum Cnidaria; class Scyphozoa; order Rhizostomeae; family Rhizostomatidae; genus Rhopilema; species Rhopilema esculentum. The sequence goes on from NC_142825.1 coordinate 9,062,051, forward strand.
CACATTCAAGAATCAGGCGCTGTAACAGGGAGTTTCTCAAGTAATTTAGGGTAAAAACAAGGTACATGCAACTCAGGAATAGGTTTATAAAGAAGGAACAACATTTATGAACACTGGACGAACACTGAAAAATGATGGGCATATATGTGGGATGGTGTAATGTTACCAGGGGGATGGTGCAATGGACTTTAGAATGTTGACGGGGGACTTAGTGAACCTAGACCAAATCTTGAGACCATACAGTTTTGATTTTGCAAATATTGTATTCACATGAATATTTCATGTGACCTTGAAAATTCAAAACAGTTTGAAAAACCATATGGAATCTCAGAGTGGCACAAGTTTCAATTTGTCCTACTCATGTGAACACTCAAAAGGATTTGACCAAACATTGAAATTGGACTAAGGCCCTGTGTGAGTTTCAAACTGGCCTGAAATTTCTCATGTGAAGGGCCTCTAAGACTATACCCCTGCTTTAGTAGCAAAAGTATTCCATATTAACAGCTAAAGAGAATTATGCTTGTAGAAATCTGGCTTGTTCAAGACAACCTAATCTTGAAATCATTCTTACATATAATCTAAGACAATAGATTGGTTGATTGGTTTAGTAGCTCAGGAGATTTTTCGGGTACCCAGCAACAGCACTCAAAACAGTTGCACCTGGAAACTGGTCATTTATTACTGAAATCAGGTTTCAATATAATGAATAACTTTTATTCCTTGAAGTTCAACAGATGTAAGTAACCAATTTGATAAACGAGAACTCAAACTTATGATTGTGACCCAAAGAAAAAATGAAGACCAGCTCTTTGATAAATCCTTTTTCGAAAACAATAATTAAAATCCTAACTCCTGAACTCCAAAACATAGTATGTTACATAATAACTAAAAATGTGAAAAAAAACATGATTTAAAAAATAAAACAACTTACAGTTTTAACTCACACAACTAAATCTCCTGTTAAAACACCCTCTGGGGCCTGGTAGTGTTTCCATTAAATCATATATCTTTCATGCTAGACGGATTTTCATTAGACTGGCTTGTTAGGTCATCACAAAACATCTCAGGATCTACCCCAGTTAATTCCTTCAATAAAACTACACTGATAGGTTTAAGATTTTGAAAGCCTGTCCTGTCTTGTTGCTGGAATAACAAGCTCAGGAAGACCGCCATATTCAACCGAGCACCCATAAACCAGTAATGGTCAAAAGAACTATATATAACGTATTTAGCTTGTATAGAGAGAACTTTTACTGTATGTCATCTAAAACTTTGATCTAGTGCAAGCTTTTCTTTCATTAAAACAGAACCTAGTCCTATCACAAGTGAAGATCATTTCATGCATACAGTTAGAGATTCAGTCGAGGTAAATTAAAATTCAGTTAATATTAATAGATAATCAACGATTACGTAGGAGATAAACAGAGGTTAAAAGGTGTACTGGAAGCACACTACTTGCAGCGGTCGAAACCTAAATGAAAGGAATAGTGAAATTTTTATATTGGGGTTTGTGAAATTCCATTAACTGATTCGATATTTCTGTAGAAATAAATTGCCTAGAGACAATTCGTTTGAATGACTCATTCTTGAAGCTACGTCTAGTGGCAAGGTCTGGCCTTGCTAGAAACGAACGATTAAAAACCCCTAGTGAAAATGATACTCAAGCCCAAATTTGATGAAAACAAGAAACTGCTACCTTTTGGTCATGAAATTCGATGGCAACTTACTTCTTTCTACTTCTTTATGTCTTCTATGCGCTCCACTTTCGCCACGCACTATGGTGTCTGTTTGGTTCGTGATCGGTCTAACATGCAGCGCAGCGTCCCCCACAGACTACAGAATGGTTCTCAATCGAACTACCGAGATACTTCTCAAAATAAGCCTACTTCGTTAACGCTTCTTGTAAGCAAACTGACATAAAATTAACTATATGGTGTGTACACCAGTAATTCTAAAAGTATTACTATACAAATTTAAATCTTTCACATGATACCCAGCCGTAGTTGTAAATGAAACTCGCGGTGGCGCATCACAACGAGTTCTCATCAGGTGGTTGTGGTTTATAGTCACAAGGTCACATGATTCTTAAGCTGGGAGTTCTTATTCGATAGCAAACTTTCCGCCTGGTGACAATCCACCTATTTGTCGAAGTTATTTTGACGGCATTCTACTACTGATCCCTCAGTCCTCTTTACGCTGTTTCCGAAGTATTCGTGGAATTTCTCGTGGTTACGAACTCACCCAGGCAGGCAGACGCAACACAAGTCTCCTTCGAGGGAATTGTTGTCTCCGTCAGTGCCGTCGGAACGAAATTCATAATTGTAACAGGATCGCTGTATACTTCTGTAACCTCTTCCCCATGTAAGTATTTAATGTATGTATGCGTAGTAGCCAACTGTCACTCAACCATTGTATTTAGCATTTCCGTTTTAAAGAATATAAATAGATTGATTTTGTAGTTAAAGGAGCTTTTAAATAATCAAGAAAATGTGAGAAACTACGAAGTCTTCTTCGTCTAAATCCTAACGCGACTCGAAGTACTGTCACAGAATTGGTGCAGGACCCGCTCGTCTTTACCATCGATCATCGATCCTCTCAATGTCATACGAAGAAGTCCTTGGACTTGTCAGTGGTCTCGCCTCCGTTGTCAAAGAACAACAGATCACCGCCAAAGATGTTTCCTCTCAAACTCAGCAACAGATTCGAGAGCTCTCTAATGCCGTCCATGAATTATCGCAATCTGTTCGCAACAAAGAAACTACAAGCTCGCCCCTTCGTCTACCACAGCTCACTCTCCCTGAGTTTACAGGCCGCGAAGACCTTGATCGTTTTGCCGAACAACTCACAAACGTGCTTTCTTCTTCTGGTGTCTCTGCCAAATTTTGGTTCACCTATTTGAAACAACAATGCCGCCGGGATACCCGAGCGTTCGACATCATCTGTGCATTCGAAGCTGCCAATGCCGCTAGAATAGACGACAAAACAAGCAATGCTGAGTTCATTCTTTTCTATGAAACTGGCCTTGCTCAACTCAAAGCCCAGAGAGGGGTTCCCAAAGAGCAACAAATCCGCCAACTACTCGCCACATATTACTCAATGTACCAACACCCTTCCGAATCCGTGGCCGACTTCGCCCATCGTTTCCTTGAAACCCAGCATTCCTTGGAAAAACTCATTCCTGGAATTCACCGTACTGACGCAGATGTAGAATTAATTCACGCATTTATGCTCAAATTACAACCTTCTCTTGCAAAAGAACTCGTGAGCCGAGATTCACCCTTCTCTTCGCTTACCGCCGTGATTGAAGCTGCCAAACGGTTTGAATCCGTCCAGCCTCCAAAGCCTGATGCCATCGAAGGTCTATGGAAGCCCCAAGCCTTGGTTTCCTCTCCGCCACCTAACATGCAGTCGAGAAACTCTCAAGACTCTCCTCGTGCGAAGCAAAATGTTCGATCACGCCAACAAGCTCAAAAAGACCCTCCAGGTACAAACTTTTGTCGTTACTTTAACAAATTTGACGTAGCACACTGCGAGATGCCAAATAATCAATGTAAAAGAGGCTATATTCATAAATGCTCAAAATGCTTTAGATTTAACTGTAAAGCGTTTACACATTCTCCCAACCCTCGTAGTGATTCTCGCAGTGCCCCTCCCGATATTCGTAGGCATGATAGAATTAAGGCAACTTATGTATCGCCTTCTGACCCTAAACACAGTAATTCTGTACTGCTTAGCTCGGTAAAAGAAATTGTCAGCGATTCTTTTTCTTCCTTAAAGAAAGACTTAGCAACAAGTATCGAGAAAGAAGTCAAACGGCAACTGCCCCAGCCTACCCAGGCTCCCGTGTCTCATGTGGCTACGACGCAAGATCCACTTTATGGTATGCCAGCTATAACCTCCCTTCCCGTTAATGCGAAATTTTCGTCTTTGGATCTTGCGGCAAAAAACATTTTGTGGACTAAGGTCACCTCTGCGGGTGTTTCCCTGCCCTTGCCCCTGGATAGCTGCTGCTCAGTTTCACTCGTCAGCCAACATCATGCGCAAACCGTAGCCAAATACGACCCTGCGTTTCAATTTACTAAATTAGAGCAGCCTATCCCTGTTTCGGTCGCTGGGCCTAATTCTTCCCTCAAGGCAGTTGGTGTCATTCAAGTGCCTATCACTTGGGGAAATGGCAAATCCGCAACTTTCACGATGCTCGTTGTTCCCAGCCTGTCTTGGCCTATTTTATTTGGTCAGAATCATTTACGACAAACCGATGCACGTATATATTCTAAGGATTTGAAGGTATATTTTGCCGATTCTGCAATGGATTTTAACATTAGCTGTTACGACTCCAATCCAATCGAATATTTTCCTGCTATGAGAGGCCAACAGCCCAGCCCCAGCTCAACGGCCAATGTTACATGTTTGCTTACCGCCATGCCCATGCAAGGCACGTCAGCAAGCCATGTTTCTTTGACCCGAGGGCTCAATTTTGTCACGGTTTGCCTCATGGTAACCGCCTCCCTTATAGGCTCTCCTCTCTTTTCGGGGCCCCTTTGGCTGGAGGGCAATACGTTTTCACCAGGGCTTCAAACCCTTAGTGGTCCAATAGACCTTGCCTCCCTGAAGAGCGTACCTTTTTCTGGTGAACAACTGCCCCAATTTTACCCTGCCAGCCACCCTGGGTTTTCAAAATGTCGACCAAGTCGGCCACTGGCCCCGACCCCACCTTCTTGTGTGGCTGTTTTGGCACCTCAAAGCAACGACGCCATATGCTCTGATGATCCACCTGATATGGCCTTCGTAACCAATATCTTAATACGTTCAAACAAAGGTTCTGCAAATATACCTTTTAATGTTTCGCTCGGCACTATACGATCTTTCTCCAAAGCGGATAGTGTGGTGTATGAAGATACCGTGGATTATACTGCAAAACAAATGTCCGACCACTGGTATTCACAGGTATTAGCAAATGTGCATAATCCGCCTTTAGGTGTCGATCCGCTTGTCTCCTTGCCAACACACGTTAAGAGCACAGGGTTAGATTCTTCAGCATTATCCGAATTTCTAGAAACCAATACCGTCGAGCATTTTCCCACCGCTCGGGAAGTGCTTGCACGTAATGGTCGTCTTAGAGGTCTTGTAAAATCGTGCCCATACCTCCAACTCGAAGGAGGACTGCACGGAGGTACTTACGTTATATCGCTTAATCAAGAAGTATTCTCTCGGATATGTCGTTAATTGTCGTAAAAAAATAACCAAACAATCATAATGGACATTACATAATCTGCAATTAGTTTTCGCGTATTGTATAAAAAAAAATTATAAACAAGTTTCTAATTTTTTTGCCAACGAGGGGTGGACTGTAACAGGATCGCTGTATACTTCTGTAACCTCTTCCCCATGTAAGTATTTAATGTATGTATGCGTAGTAGCCAACTGTCACTCAACCATTGTATTTAGCATTTCCGTTTTAAAGAATATAAATAGATTGATTTTGTAGTTAAAGGAGCTTTTAAATAATCAAGAAAATGTGAGAAACTACGAAGTCTTCTTCGTCTAAATCCTAACGCGACTCGAAGTACTGTCACATAATGGGAGGGGAGGGGGGGGGGCTGCCCAGTGTATTCTTTCTCATTGAGTACACTGTTATAAAGGAAATATACTGCAGTTTGACAATCATTGGGGGGCTCCAGCCCCCCAGCCCCCCAGCCCCCTCCGATTCCGACGGGCCTGTCTGTACAATGCACATGTACGAAAATTAATAAATAATCCATTATTTATATATAAACGAATTGTAATCTTTATTTTCACGTGAACTTAAGAGGTACGCACATCTCAGTTATACTATTCCGCTTAGCTTTTCGCTTTATGCTCTAAAAACGAAGCATACATGTTTTCAGGCCCGTCACTATAGTTGGCGCGTGGAGAGTGACACCCCCTTGAAAAATGATTCCATTGAAAAAACGAGGGGTTTTTTACCATCTTTGGGTAATTTGTCGGCAAATTTCCAAACCTGTCGGCAAATACAGGATGGCCCACCCACTTTGTCATGGGCTATAGGAAGCAATGAATGTTCAATTAGAGCACAGGTTCAGAAAGTCTTAATACGAAAAACATTGTTAAGTCTTAACTGCCTCTAGTGAATCGGGGCGAAATATCAGTCTCTTTTAAATTCAAGTTATCCTTAAATTTATTCAATTTATTCTATTTCGCTACATTGGAGTCTCATCATCGTGTTGATTTGTTACGGCGGACAGTGTTTCTAGCATGTTCATCGTTTCTTTCTTCTTACACACAAGAAAGTCTTGTACAAAATGAGGGGATCTATTCAGGGGTGTAATGCTAGAGGGGTTCAGGTGGTGAGCCCCCTTCTTAATGCCAGTTTTTTCTTTCACTGTTGTTTTCAGCAACATTCTGTGCAAGGGCTTCCTTCCTATTTTGATAGCACTACAATAGTGGATGCAAACAGAATTTTGTTACACCGAGGGAAGTATATCCAATGCAGCTTAGAATGCTTTTGGAAAACAGAGTTTAACTTCTCTTTCATCCATAACGCTGTCAAAATTTCTTGGAACATTCTATCAGTCAATTTTCGAGCAATGCTCAATTTACGCCTAAGGATTCTCGCCTGTAGCTGGCCCACCTTTTGCAAAAAATGCAAATATTAAGAGGTGAATCAACAGTAAAGCCTCTTTTTATTCGATTTTAGCCCCCCGAACGTTTTTAGACCCTTACTTTCCTCAATGCTCCGCGGTACCTGAATGGTCACACTAAAGTTCTTAACTGAACTATTCCTATTTAAGAAAAATGGTTGCTGTTAATATAATTTCTCAAGAAAAGAGAAACTCCCAAATCATCTCCAACCAAACAACAATGTTTCGGGTTCAGTTCCAAAACGCCAATTAAAGGCATGGCCAAACTGTGTAAGTATCCTTGCATGCTTATAATGAGATGCAAACCGGAGAGAGGCCAAAAATGTTTTCTTTAACAGTGTGGTCATAAGATAATTAATTTTATATACTGCATTTATGCGTTTCTATTTCAACATTCGGCATTTGAAAAATTCAATTCCAAGTATTTCTAGTGTCATACTTTAAAAGATCAGCTGCTACAGAAATGCTGATACTTTATAATTGCTGCAAAAAAGAAACAATTTTACTACAGGGTGAGAAGAGCAATTTCTTTTTTTGACAGGTATAAATAAACTGATAATTTGATAAGGTTCAGTGCAAAGTAATCGGTATTTTTAAAAAATTGGACATGTCCAGATTATCGTTTTTAAACGAAAAGAAATATATTGTTGATCAATGTGAAATATGAAGAGACTGGAGTATGGCCTTGGTATCTGTCTTGGTATCTGAAATATGAAGAGACTACCAAAACTAATAAAGCATTTTAGAAGTGAAAAAGTATAAGGGAAGTTCAAAGCATAGTTTCAAAAATAGTTTTTGTACTTTCATATGGAGAATTCCTGTTGAGATTTTATCATGGAAACGCTAGAAGGGCTTGCACCGTCAACCGAGTTGAAACTCAGTCCGTGTTGAACACAACCCAGGTTGAAATTTCTCAAATGAACGGTCAAAGCTTAATGCGAGCAATTTGCTGCAAAAGATGAACTTGAGGCGCCTTTGCAGCAATATAATCACTCAAAGATTTTCTTTCTTCGATTAGGGTGTCAACCAAATCCCGTGCCATTGTACAAGGATGTATGAATGAAAGCGAAGAAAACTGATAAATCGAATTAAGAGACAATGTAAGCCAAAAATTTAAAAAAATACAATATATTTGCAGTTGCTTTGATTCGATATCTAAACTAACGAAACAAGAGAAAAATCTCAAAAGAATGTGGAAAGAATCTCTTTGCGATGAAGTTAACCATCGATGATTCAATAATCAACGATGCGAAAGATAGAACAGCCTTGGACCGTCAAAAGGTGTTAGAAACATATTCTGGTTCTCAAAACCTTGGCAACAGCCAAAATATCAGTAAACAAAAATAATTTTTGCAGTTATAAGACTACAAAATAGATATTCTCAAATGCATCAACATTTCACGGGATGTTAGTTTTTATTATAATTTTATGAATAAAAACAAGGGATTTAAAATTTGATTTTTTACCCGTTTGTGGCACACTCCATTTCAACAAATACTCTATTCATTGTCATAAAACTGTTTCCACGAAACATTCTTGCACCGCGATAGCTCTAGTCGACTCGACTAAAACTCCTTCGGAAAAGAAGAGCAATTATCGAAAACGTAGGGAATGCCTGATCAAAATCATGGTTTTTCTTCCGATGCGTCATAAAGTGCCGCAGCTTCCTCTGCACACAACGAAAATAGCTCTAATTCAGCGGAACATCGTTGCGGCTCACTTGAGTTTTGCCGAAGGCAGTCGTCATAAGTTCGAAACTCTTTAGAACATCTTTTATTAACCGTTTTAATGACAGGGCTAAAAAAGAAAAGATAGAAATATCAATCAATCTCTTGCTCGCCACATCTTTCTAAGAAATTATATGAAGAGTAAAGCCAAGGAGATCTAGTACTATCAAATATTCTCAATGTCCACTAAAGGCCATATTTTCTACAAAAAAATGCTTTACTGGGACATAAAAAAGTCGAGAAAGTTCCCACTCTGCATGAATGGCAGGAGAGGACTTTGTTCTTTAGCACAAGGTCTTGTTCATCTAACCCAAACAGATTTCAGATAGATATAAAATAAAGGGTTGATTTGAAGAAAACCCTCTGATGCTTATTCGAATCTGGGTTCCAGCTGGTCAGTAAGTTAGCCACAACAACTGCCCACCAACCAACAAGCAGTGATGCAACCAATGAGCCACTCCAGCAAGTCAACCACTTCAGTCAGATCAACCAACCAGTTATTTCTATAGGAACGACTTTTGGTGTTGATTGGTTCCTATATGATTCCTTTGACTTTCCATCGTTGATGTTTGTTCCGGTCTTATTTAACGTGCAGAGAACACGGAGACAATGAGAGAGATGTGTGTTGCTGTATAACTCTGATCTGGACTGAACTGAACTGAACTGACTGACTTTCTACGAATTAAGATACTTATATACAGAAATCAAATTGCTGACTAAGAATGAGTTACGATGATGTAATGATGATGTAATGGAAGAAATCAGCAAGACATAGATGTGTGAATGTGTGTACAATGGTGAAGGGAATGTCATGTGCCAGGTGATGCCGTGAATGATGTCAGTGGATATCATGGTGATGGACTATCGATGAAAAAGTAGGAATATGGCCTATGTTACAATATGAAATCACTACATTTCAACTAATCAACCAACGTATAACTCCAGGCAACGAAGGGAAAGGGTTTTATCAAAAATGCCCCCCCCCCCTTAACCAACGACCACGGAACATGTTACTTATTAAGGGGGCTAAAGATTTTTTAGGGGCTAAACATGTTAAAAACAAAGAGCAGGGTGATTTTTGCATGGTTTTAAGTACATTTTGAAAAATATTAAGGCTAAAGCCCCCATTGGCCCCAGCTTTCGCGGTCCCTGCCCTTTACTGACTTTTAGAAACATTAGCTTCATAAAATACCTTTTCTTTAAATAGCATTTCATATCAAAATTCATTTTTCTATCAAGGACAGATATCGCAAGAAATCAATACTCACTCTCCTACACTAAGTCCTACACTAAGACATGTATACTTCAATCTGAACATATATATATATATATGAATGTTGACACCTACTGCTGTGAAGAACATTCATTGAGTTGTTGTCTTTCCTTTGAGCATTTTTCCAACCATGTCTCTGGATTTTGATTCACGCAATGTGCATAGGAGTCCATTTGTTCATTGCATTTTATCTCAACGATGTTGATAAGCGCTTCCCTTGGAGAAAAAAGCTTCATGTTACTTCTTTCTAAGTACCAGTTTAGCCTAAGCCTTTTTGCAAAATACAAGAACGAAATTCAGTAGTAATGAAGTTAGAACCTATTATTCAAGTGATTAGTATGGAAACTTTTCATTTTCAATTCAACTTAAACTACAATTACAAATTTCGCTTTTACCAAAGTAATTTGTAATTGGCTAGCAAGGGTTTACCAAGATAAAGACTATAAGAAGCACAAAAAATTAAGAAAAAAAGGAAAAAGTTTATTTGTCGTTTTTTTGGTTTGGAAGTTGTCAGTAGCAGAAATCATTAGAATTGAAGAAGTTCAAGATTATTCCAAGTCTTATTTCTGCAGCAGAAAATGTAAGAGGTAGTGCGGATAGTGGAGTCGGATAGTTTGGAGATCATGAAGCTGAGATGATTCTCACTGATATCTAGAGCGTGGCCACGAAATTGAACCTGGGAGGGGGGGGGGGCTAAGAAAAAAGTTTAGTGACATAGGAGGACCCTCAATGGTTGTGTCCAACCTGAAAGAAATTTTTTGAAATTGCTAAAAAGCATTTCCGAGAAAAAAATCTAATAAAATACTACATGATTATTTGTTTATTTGGAAAAATTGAGAAGGGCAGTAGCCATGCTAAAACTTTGGGGACAGACCTTAGGGAAAGAAGGAAAAATGCCATGTTTTGGTTCTTGATCTCAGCTCACTTTTTGCTCTTACTGTTTTCTTTCCTCCCTCGCTGTTTAAAACCTTACCCAATCTCAATGCTAGAGAACTTTTCCTTCTCCCGCAACTCTCAGTCAAAGCAAGAGAAAATGAGATTCATACTTCATAAATCTTATTACTACACAGATTCATGTCAAACAGGGGCATATGGCTAGATAGCTCTAATGAGTTTTTTCTACATGTCCTACAGCTTCCATTTTGCAATATTAACCGTTATTAAATAAACATGTTAATATCTATTTCCTGTTTTTCAGTTATCTTAAATTTAGCAGTAGGTTCTTATTTTTTGATAGTTAAATTATAGGTAACAAATTGCTGTGAAATGAAATATTTGAATTTGAACTTAAATATGAGTTTCTCATGTCATGCATGCATGCAACCAGTGGCGTCGCCAAAGAGCTCTGTACCCCCAACACAGCGCCTCCGACGAACTTTTTTGCAAAACAATAGAACTTTTCACAAAATCTTTTGTTATGGGTGGTAAATTTTCCATTCCCCTCCCCCCACCCCACTTTCCAACCTGTGTCGGAGCCAATGCAACACTTTGTCCGTTGGCACATTAAGGATTTTTGCCGGGCAAAAGTAACAACTATTTGTACTCACCCTGTAACCTTTACGCAACAATTGTAACATTTTAGCATTTCTGTAGTAGTTGAACTTTCAAAATATAACACCAAAGTATGAACTTTGAAACAGAAACGCATAAAAGAAGGAATAAATGAGTATTTATCTTTTCACCACACCCTCAAAGAATAAGACACGTCCTTTTTGTCGGTAGAATCACTTCTTTAACCCTCCAAAAATTTGTTTGGCTTCGCCCCCTCTACATGCATGCAACAATCAAATAACCATAAAACAATCTCATCAAGTTTTGCAAGGAGAAACAAAACACAAATCTTGATGTCTTACATTATCCAAAACTCTCACCAAACCTCTTCATCGAAATCAGATAACCTTTAAAGCAGCGGCAAACAACATTAGTTGGTGACCTAACTGATCATAGCTGATGATCTCGATGCCCAATACCGCGCCACGCTTATGATATAGCCTCTTTACGACTCTCCTAACAACAAAAGTTGAGCCTCCATTGAGAAAAAAGAAAGCGAATGCCTGGTAATGCCAGTGGCTTACGCCCGTTACACTTTATTATATGAAAAAACTTGAAACGAGCACTGGACAATCAGAAAAAAAGTTGGAAACTTCAGGACTCAAAGCAAATATCTTGACAAGAAATGTCAAAAAGCGTAGAAACATTGACGCGCCTCACTTTTGTGGCCTGCGTGCAGACTACGGAGGAGGAAAAATCCAGGGGGTGACTTTCCAACACTTTTGCAGCTGCAAAAACTCTCTCCAACAAGTTTCTGTTGGAAAATTTTCTAGCATGAAAAATTATTTATAGGACCTCGAGTGTTGAATTAAAATTTAATAAAATTCTCCTAGGAAATATTGAGTACAATCTCCCAAAGTGTTACTAAACTGGAGCATTCTACATTTACCTTTGTTTTGTATGAAAATTAGTGCATTAAATTGATTTAATGATTCAATAAAAGTATTTTTAAATCATCGTCCGAAATGCAAAGACTCGATTTCTTAGATTGAATTATTGTGGAGAATCCGGGATCCAGGATATGACAACGACATTTATCATGTAGGGTACGTATACAATATTACCTTTACAAGAAAAATTTTGGAAGTTAATCTCGGTTTTCCACGGACGTCGAGCGCATTTCAGAGTCCGAGGGGCACCGATAGGAAGGGGCACTGTCTGTTAAAAAAGGGCATTTTCAACAATCATCATTAGAATCTGACAATTCTATGTACTAAAAAAATAAATATCAGTTTAGTTTGGAATTGAGCAGTTCGGAATTTAGAATTCCCCATGAGAATCAAAGTTGAATTGGTTGCTCTATCATTTGTGCTCCAAAAGCATGCATTCAACATTGAATCGGAGGATAGAGGAAAGTTACTTTTGAGAGGAAATAGAATACAGCAACTTTTTTGAAAGACTTTGTATCCAGCGTTAGATAAAGGGAAAGAAGGAAACTCTTCTAAGGAAACAAGCTCATCCCAAAATATAGGGGTATGTGCCAACAGTTTACCCTGCTTTTTGGAACCAATTGGCTCTTCATACGTCAGCTCAAGATCAACGAAACAAATTATGACAAAAAGCTTAAAAACGAAAGCAGTTGCACAGGAACAAATCCTCAAAATCGAATACGTTGACCGGAGAAATAGAAAAGAAAAATTCCTGCAGAGTTTTGTCTGTTTTCAGCGTGTTCTGTAAAGTTTCACGTGAACCTTACCATCAACTTATACAAATCATAATGGTGTTTCATTAGAACTCATCATTAGAAAATCATGTATAACATATTACACAACAGTATACCTGAAATGGCGGTTCCTTGGGTGTGAACCTCGAAAAGGTCTATTGAAAATAAAGAATGCAAATTGCTACTGCCATCATAGCTTTAGCTATCGGAGCAGAGAACGAAATTTCTGGGCTTGTGTACAGTAACATGAACAGGCAATGGGATAATGTTGGCAATACTGACTGACAACTTGAAATGAAAACTACTTTGCTCGTCTCTGAAAAGAGGACAATTCACCTTTTTAGAAAGGGAGACATTCCGTGATTTCGAAAACTAACTGCCAGAAAGGATGAAAAAGCATCGTTTTAGGAAAATTTTAAAATGCTGCTTTCTAGCAATCACCTTGTGAAAGTGCAAGCAGCAAAGAGCGGTCGGTCCAATATTGTGCCCCAATAACCAATCTATCAGTCGCATGGGTGTCGAAGAAGATTCAAGAGACAATAGACTAATATGATTTACTGAATGTGTGATCTAATATAACACCATTCTACTCAAAAATTTATCCGATAGGATCAATTGACTCTCATTTCTTTTTACTGTAATAACAAATATAATCTATAAAAAATCTATCTATAACTAACAAATCATGAATAACAACATAACTAAACTCGATAAAATTTCTATAACCGAAGATATTGTTTAGAAGCCTAAAAATCATTAAAAGAAATACTCCTCCGTTCTGATAAAGTTCTGTTCTGGTCTGACCTTTTGTAGAATTCTATAGCAACATCTTCAGCAAGGCAACTTATTGATTCAACCATCTACAAACAAATGGATTATCATGAGTCAGAAGCACTTAACGTGTTATGATAGAATAAAACGTGAACAGTTTGCCGTACACTGTGTGCTTGTAGTGGATATAAAAAGATGTAATCTCAAAGCGTATTCTGGAAAATAATCGTCAAGGGTGGGAAAAGCTTTCTATCTCCAGAAAATGGGCAAATATGCTCTCACAAATAAACAAAGCCTGCCATATCCTTAGTACACTGTCCCAGATTTATGCCAATATCTATTATCCTTTCTTTTTTTAAAGCACCGATGTCAGTGGCTAAACCATTTTAGGAACTTTAATATATTCCAATAGAGTTCTTAAATGCAACGTCGTTAAAATGCATTATTTTAGAATTCTTAATTTTGATCGCATAGCTTGAAAGAACACTATGAAATGATTAGAATGTTAAATCGGTTAAAGACATTTAGAATTTCGAGAGATATGGCAAATTAAAGATTATTTATCTGTCTTGATTCCTAAAATTCAGAATCGAGAACAAATTTGATGGGAAAAGTGATTGTATTGATGTGGTCGTACCTCAGCTAAATTGTACCATATTCAACCAGTTTTGAAAATTCAGAGGCGTTTTAAGATGCTTTGTTAGGTTATGTCGTTCAAATTCAAAAATTATAAAAATATATGACATCATTACTTTAAATCTGATGTGTGACATTATTACTTTGAATCTCTTTTCATGGTGGTCATGTCCGGTGTCGATAATTTTTACCGAAAGTTGTGAAGTTTCGATAAAAAAGTTTTTCTATTAGATAAATTCAATCTCAAAGCAAATATTTCTCGAACGTGGTCGCTGATTCTCACTATCAAAGAAAAAAATCTACAAAAATGATAAATTCGACTTTCAGTGATAAACAATAATTATAATACAAACAAATTTCTTTCTACAATTAGCCAATAAACTAGCTGTAGTTAATTGTTAAGGAATTATGGTATTAAATGTAAATTTACAATATTCTGTTTAGATGATCACACACCTGCCCATCGTGGATTCTATTGACTTTTTCAAACCGTCTATAACTTTTGTTTTGTTTTCGGCATGATTTGGCCAAAGAATTAAAAATGTGATTTTTTGGCCGGTTGAAGGCAATCGACAGATATAAAAGCGGCCTAAGCCATCTTTCAATCAATATAAGCCAATCAGTGAGCGTGTGAGTGCAATCCCACTCAGTTGTTGGTCAACTTTTGATTGAGTGAAAGCTTAAAGACAATTTGTCTCGTTGTGGATTGGTTAACGAGAACAATAGCTGGAACAATAGCCTAAACACGATTCCAGCGCTCCGCCATATTTTTTACAATGCGATAAATTAAAGGGGGACTGGAAACAATAAAAAATATCTTTGTTCTTATAATCAATCAACGTCGTGACAGATTGCCTTTAAGCCCCTGGAATATCTCGATTGCCTTTAACGTTGAGAAAAAATGCACACATCAATGAAAGTAAAACATAGCTGAATTTAATTTGTAGTAGTCAGCTGATATTACCAAGCAAATGATAAAAGTAGACTTAAAAGCAAACAATTTTCAATTGACTACTCAAAGAAGTTCACCTTCCTTACCGTTCTCAGGGTCATTATCTTCATCGCTTCCTAAATCATCTTCATTGTCTTCATCTTTGCCCTGCAAACCAACAAATGCATCAGAAAAAAAATCTAGCTTATGTGTTATCTTCTTTAAATAAATAAAAAATATCTGATACTAAGAAATCAACAGCTCTATACATTACAACAGTAAAGGGAGTATGAAACTGCACCATTTAGTTACTTAATGGTTTCATCATATAAAAAATGCTCAGAAAAATTCCATTGCCACAAAACTGCATTGAACTATGATTAAATGTCACTATCAAGTTAATATCAATTCAGGGCTTTTATCCAACATCAAACTGGTTTTTATCAATTTGTCAGTGAAGTTTTCTGTTTTTGATCGATTCATTATCAGATCAGATACGCTTACCAAACATGCAATTACATTATTACAAAAAGTATCGTTGATCAATCGTTGATCATCACTGAATTTTCTGATAGTTATCTGTTACGCAACGAAAGTCTGAATTGATTAACAATATACCTCATCCGCTTTTCCAGCCCATGCATTTATCGAGTCAAAGAGACTGCTGAAACTTGAAGGCTAAAAATGAATAAAGAGCTTGATAACTGGCTAAGCAATGGATCACAAAATTTTCATTGCCAAAAAAATGAAAGGGCGAGGACTGATCAAGATAAATCGTGAAGAACAATCAAACAATAGTTTAGTAGCTTATTATGGCGAGATGGAAACATCTCATCTATGTATGTGGAGTTACATGCTGAAAATTGACGCAGGCAAGATAATAGAAGAGGAATAAATATTTTCTGCAAGAAGCAACTTTTAAATCACAGCTAGCCATATCTGCAGTCTACTAGGAAATGCCTGTCTGTATGGGGGAGGGGAGGTAGCGACCCTTTTTACTTTAAACATTGCTCTAAATGTATTCAACGGATAACTTGCTATTCCTATAGCAACGTAGTTAAAGTGTATCATAAATCTGTTATTACTCCGTCCCTACAAAAGTTTCAGTTTCCAACCGAAAGGACCACGTCTCTTGGCTTGTGTTAATGCTGATAGGTCTGTGTTGTGTGACAAACATTGAGATGAGAGATGTCTGATTCTTTCATACGACATTAGGTTGGTGTTCAGCTAATAATTTTATAGCTGAAGAAAGTTGCTCTTTTGGTTTTAAAAAAGCAGCTTCAAGATAATGATTGGCAAACCAAGCACGGCTAATAATTTAACAGAACAGGATGGATGTGGATACACAAACGAGAGACACTGTATGCGACAAACGAGAAGCACCGTATGCGACAAACGAGAGGCACCGTATGCGACAAAGCCTGCTTATAACGGAAAACCAGCCTTAACATTATGCGGAATTTAGCGGATTTACTGACTCTATAGGTATAGATCAACTATCTAATGGCGATGCATTAAATTCCAGCATAAACTATAAGACGCTGAGGTACAAAGGGGAATAGCCGGTCAGTCAATGCCTTAAGGTAACTTTCATGGATCTTAAAAGTTCAATAAAAGTCGTGGACACACCTTGCCTGCTTGGGTTTGATTAGGGAATGACTGCTGTGGCCGGTCAGTAGACCCAGTCTCATCAATCACGTGTCTAATTTCATTCACCTACAGAGTTAAACACAACCCCACTTACAAAAGATCAAACTAAGATTGCCTAAGAAGCTTCAAAGCGCATTTTTTAATAAGTAGCTTGTACTTTTTAGCACCTAAAGTTTCTTTACAATTACATTTGCCTTAAAGATTTTCATACCGTATTGCGACCTCAGATCTATAAATACGTGGCCGAATAAATGAGGGTGGGAACTTAATTTGCTGAAACAATAGCAGTGTAGTACTGGCTTCAGAGACTTTTTACCAACTTAACCTATAACTTGTAAAATACTGCAGTGAATTCTAAAAGCAAATACTTCAATGATATCCAATAAAGGAGTAGCAAATCAAACCATCTTGTTCTGTAGACCATAGTATTTAAAGATCTATCTTTACAGTATCTAGCAATTTCTGCCAGGCCTGTTAATCTTTCTTACATAACAAACTTTCTTTATCTTCTTTTACTTAAAGACTTAATTATGATTCTTATTTACCCTTAATGTATTCATGGCTTCTTTTGTTTAAAGCAGGCTGTCCCTATTGCTCGCGATATTTTTTCAAGTTACGGCGCTATTTTAGCTTATTTCCGACGACACGACTGGGCTATTTACCTAGGCATTTAACAGAAAAGGGTGAATGCATACCTACAAAATAGTTGCAATCTCCTCAGAATGAGAGATTTTGCAAGACAATAAGCACCAAATCGTATTGCATGCAAGTTTGGATAGACCAATTGCCTTTAAGGCAACTAGCCAACAAGGGTTCACAAATGCAAATTCTTTAACTTACGCCCTTAGCAAGTTTATGCGGATTTATACGTTCACCCTTCCTAATTACACACCTTCCTACTTTCACCTGATGGAAACTGAACATCAGGCATGAATTTATTCAATGATTAAGTTGTTAGAATTTTAGTAACAGGCTCCATAATAGCCGTATAAAAACTCCTCCTTAACTCTTGCAACAAGGTCAATTAAGCATCTCGTCGTGTGAAATTGCGAAAAAAGGTTCGTCAAGTTTTTGCTGCATAACAGGATACACTAACGGTAATAGTTACCATATAAACACGTTTTATCACAATAGAGATAGCAAAACAAGAGCACAAATTTTACCTGTGACTGCACATTGATGCCTACTGCACTACCACCATGAAAATCTGTACCATTGATTGGTGCACTAAAGCCCTCACCTTCAGTAGATACACCTCTTTGACCTGAAGTTGATAAATTTTAGGCTTCAAATCAGATAAACCATTTCAAATTGACGCATTTCTCTTGCTTATCTACAAGACACTGGAGAAACTGAAGGAAGCAGTATCATATTGAGGATCTAAAAAAGAATTTTCAATCCACAGAACAATTTCCAGCGCATCTGCGTCATACAGCTGCAAAGCTGATTAACTTAATTTTTTCCGGCTGGTTTTTATGGATAAAAACTGATCTCAATGCTTTAATATGCGCTTCAATAATCAAACAGATCTTGAAGGTACTGATAAACTAAGACCTTTTGAATGCATACATTACATTAATATGCATCCCGAATGCATACATTAAGTTGATTTATTTTCTGAATAGTTTTGCTAGGCTTTTATCCGTTTGCAGTGACCGTCCCCAAGCTGGAATCACCAAAACTGAAGATCAAGTAAAATGAACAAATAAATGAACAAAATCCTCCTTCCACGCGGGACTGTCTGAATACCTAAATATATTAATACAATTTGGAATTTTATTACCTTGAGCTGAAGTTGATCCTGATCCTGGTCCAGCCGAATTACCCACAGAAGTCGAAACTGACGCTGACGAGCTGTGTTGAGCCTTCGCAGCATACAAACTGGCTTCTTCCTGGGCTTTGCCAATGTTTTTCTTATAACGGATTCGCTTATTTCCGAACCAATTTGAAACCTAAAATAATTTTCAATGAATAAAAGCTCAGGGCGAGAGTCATGTGTATCATTCAGGAAAAATATACAAGAGATTATTTTTAAACTAACGTAGCCCACACAAAGATTTTGGAAAGCAAGGGGTAAATGAGTGATGGGGCTGTCTAAGTCCAAAAATTCATCCTTATGGCAAGGAAGGACAAACAAGATAACAGGGCACGATTGATGGAAGAATTTGGTGGGGAAAACCTAAAAATATTACGTGAATCTAAATGTTTCTGAAATATCAACATTAATTGATGATCAGAGTATATATATTCACAAAATGCTGATTACAGAGATGCAAAATCCACATAATTATTTAATTATTTAGAACAGCAGAACCTTGGCAAAGAGGTAGCTATGTTCTTTAAATTGCAGTTTACCAAGGAGACTCCCAAACGTTCTCGAACTCTTCCGCTCCACTAACGTGTTTTTGGCTTAATCGTGTTAAAATCTTCTCGTAAAATGATTTTTAAACAATCTTTTGGTTGTACAAAACTTGTGAATGGCTTTGAAAAAAGCAAACATTTAGTAAACTAAAGCTTTTCGTCTGACACTCTTCAGAGTTTAAAACTTCAGAACATAGATCGAACTCGATAGTTTTGTTATGCTTGATTTTTTCAAAGCCATTTAAAATGATTTTTCTAAAATTTGCACAAAATTATCAAAGATCAGAAAACGTTTGCAAATAAGGCAAATTTGATCATGTTACACTCACCTGTGCGACTGTAATATTGCATTTTCTAGCCAAATCTTCTTTCGCCTCTTCACTTGGGTATGGGTTACTTAAATGTGAGTAGAAATACTCATTTAAAATCTCTGTTGCTTGTTTGCTGAAATTCCGCCTTTTACGCCTACAAAAAATTTGAAATTATTTTGAACCTAAATTAAACTTTTTAAATTATACAAAATTAAATGGGGATTTTAATACTTAAAATTGAGCAGTTTTGCTTGTTCCTAATAGCAGGGAATGAAAGCTTACAACGAAACAGAAAGCATAGCATGCCGTTTATACAAGATTGTCTGACAAAGCATTTGCTCCAGGCCCAAACAACAGAAATCTAACATTGTTGCTACACTGGAAATAAAATCATTATTCTATATATACAAAATTCACGGCTATACATTTTGATGAACATGAAATCTGAGATTTTTAAAATGTAACAAGCTCTCCAATACTCTTAAAAAACAATTGTAACTATTCTGTGCAGTTAGTTGTAGAATAAATGCATAATATCCTGAAATGTCCAAACAGCATAATTGATTTAATTATTTCAAAATTGCAAAATAACATGGGTTGCAATGCAAATTCGATATATGAAAAACAGTCAAGCAATTGAAGAAACATTTTTATGGAAGCTTGTATAAACCTAGCCTGCGTCCAGACTCTGTTGACAAAATTGAAAATAGGAGAAAAAGTAGGGTCTGCAAAGCAGAGCCGATTTTCTTGTTCACAGGTTCCTCAAAATCAAGGAGCCGAATTTGATTGCTTGGGGGAATTTCAATTGTTTTTTTTTGGTTTTCAAAGTGGCGCCTTCGAGCAGAAGTATAAATGAATGGTATCAGGATAATATAATAGGTCTGTTTGTTCTTTTGAACAACTAAAATTACAGAAAAACATTGCACGCTAATGTTCTATAGTGCTTAGAATAAAATGTTGATGTCAGCGAACAAGAAAAGCAGCTCTGTTGCGCAGACTCTACTTTCTCTCCTCTTTTAAATTTCCGAGTCTGCACGCAGGCTAGTACAAACCTGGCATCAAGGAATCTTGATCGCAGTATCATTACAGCTTCGCATGTACTTTGTTTAAGCTGCATTTGAATTGAACTGAATTTCTTGTGAATAATGCTGACCATTCTTTCAATTTCTTTAGCAGATATTGGCCTTGTTCTAGATTGCTCTCTCAGCAGATTCATCACGTGAGTTGTGAATTCAGTGCATGCCTACAAAGGGAAATTCGCTGAAAATGCCACAAACACATTTCTAAACATACAATTTCATCATTTTTTGAAAATACTTTTTGGGAGAATTCAGTAAATCAAAAACATTTCTCTACAAGATTATTGCCTTTTTTCATGATAATGAATTAATGAATAAACGATAGCAGCATTATGAAGAAATGTTATACGGACCTGCTCATATTTCTCCAGTTCTGTGTGATAAATTTGTCTTATCTGGGCCAGTTTTTGCTTATATTCTGTGTTTTCAATTTGTGAATCGTGTACAGCAGCAGCAGCCAACGCTGCGTTTCCAGACTTGTCTGGTCCAGCTACACCCTCAGCCAATAACATATTATCAAGTCGCATAAGCTGAGGATCTGTTTGGTCTTCATCTTGAGACCCTCTGATACTTAAAACTAGATTCATAAGAAAAAAAATAATTCTAGATACTGCAATAATTTATCATTAAGACAACCATAACACTTTACATCCACCATTTTACCTAACTTTCAAGTGTATAGGAGTTTAATTCTGACACAATCCTGTTTGTATTTTCTTGGGCAAAAAAAGATTTGTTAACCAAACATTGTTTCACTAGCTTTATGGATAACTTTATTTGGAAGTTTGGCAGCTTTTATTTGGATTCTTGCATTGTGCCAAGGTATATACAAATTACTTGCCTTAAATGTCTCAACAAGCTAATACTGTCAATCCTTGCACAAGCACTTATCATGCATATTAGGAATGTACTAAGGATTTTCCCATCTTCAGATGACCTAAACACTGGATTGGAAGAGAGAAGTTACATGTTAGCCTGAAATTTGGTGGGCAGTCTACTTGCTTGTTCTCTCTAATGATCTAAAGTGTTACCATACCATATCTAGACAGTGATCATAATCATAAACTATTTACAATGCAAGTTATCATATGAGAAATACTTCATAGGAACTGTGGCGGAATTCCATACAAGTGTACTCAAAAACCTCATTTGCACTGTGACCCTCATAGACTTTGCTGATAATTTGCATGGTTGTAGAGCTCTATATAAAAAGATCACACCCAAAATTTCAGGGATCTAGGTCCACTCATGAGCTGCTAAAGAACTTCTCAGATTCGCTTTTGTCAATTTATTTTTTCGCCCAGTGGTTGTTACTTGATTGAAAACTGTAAGCACATTTGAAAAGTCAATAGTTAAACTGTCTGGATGATTTGGGAAAGGGAACAAAAGATTAGGGTTGTGGTGGTGAAGGAAACTCACTTTCAATGTATTCTCGTCTGGAGCTACTTGGATAGCATAAATGACACACCACTTTTTGTCATATACCACTGTAGCATAGCCAATTGGTAAGCCCAGTATCCAGGGTCTTCTGACCAATCCAGAAATAATCACCAGAGGAACTTATGAATTGACAAAGAGTGAATCTGAAAGGGTTCTTTTGCAGCTCAATGAAATCAGGATTGAACTTAATATTTGTCCTGTTTGAACTTAATATTTGTCCACAAACTTTGACCTGTTTGTGGTAACCAAAGCATATTCGAAAAAAATTCATCAAAATCAAAATTGCCCATTGGATGTGGTCTACATTGGAAATCTTGGTGCATTGTTTTAGTAAATAAACTTGAGAGACAGATTTTTTGTGCTCTTTTAGTCAGATTCGGAATTACAAGAGCCTTCATTTGATACCAAAATCTTTGTTTTAGGTGAGATTTTAGCTACAGAACAGAAGCTAAGAGAGTCTGGGTGTGGTCCAAATGCCCCCGATTTTGGAAATTTTGCAATTTTTGACCTGTCATAACTCAGAAACAAGTTGACCTAGAACCCTGAAATTTTAGGTACGTGAGCTTTTCTTATAGAGCCTTGCACCCATGCAAATTATTAGGAAAATCCATTCAGGGTCACTTTACAAGTTGGGTACACTTGATATGGAATATCCCCATGACAAGTTATGAAGAATCATCACACAGATTAACTCGAAGTCCTGATATGAACTAATTTAATTTAAAATATTCATGCAGGACAATCAAATTAAAAGAACGAGGGAGCATTTCTGGGAAGTTAATTGTTTTTGGTGTTTGGTTTAGAGAAATGTTACACTACTCCTCTCAACATAACAGGACTCATCAGAGCTGTGACTTGCCTCAGATGACCAGGCTAGTTTCAATAGCTTTGTCTTTGGATTTATCATGAGAGGAAGCAGGCCTTGCTTAAGCAAAATGAAGGTGCTCCATAAAAGGAGCTCCTACAAAACTCAAGGAGATCTTTTTTAAGCCTCTAATAAAACTGTCTTTAATGCATCTTTAGGAGCAGTTAAAAAAGTAAAAATTGGCTCATATACGATATGGTGTTGGTAAGCTCAGTATTCTTAGTGAAAACAAATCAAAAGTTTTGGGTCCAAACGGAAACACAGCATTTTCAAACATTGTGTTTCAAAGGATTCAACTCTCAAATTTTTTATATGTAAGTATTTTCTATGCATGGAAATAAATGTTTTCCTTGAAAATGTAAGATGTGATAAAAAATGGTATAAACTCTTGTACAAATCTTATATGATAATATTATGGTCATTTGAGAGGATAGTTTAAGTTTGATCAAAATTACTTTAAAACAATATTTAGCTTCATAGCAATATCATTTTACATTTTCAGGTGCTCATTTAATCATTGTCCATGGTTGTTTTTAGGTGAACTTTAGGGACCCCTGCTCGATCGAGGCTCTTTCCGAGCAAGGCCTGGGAGGAAGTTTGCTGGTTTTAAGCTTTTCAAATATTAAGTTCATACTGGCATACCTTTCAGTCTGAAAAAGTCCAAAAAAGTAAAACAATAAAACCTATGTGAAAGGAGTATTTTTGCAGGAAATATCCAGATGTTCAACCAACAACATAATTAAATATTAATAATGAGTGAA
Organism: Rhopilema esculentum; assembly: GCF_057945365.1. NCBI lineage: Eukaryota > Metazoa > Cnidaria > Scyphozoa > Rhizostomeae > Rhizostomatidae > Rhopilema > Rhopilema esculentum. The sequence continues at coordinate 9,085,711 of NC_142825.1, forward strand.
ACTTAGGTTGACATTCAGTTAACATTTACTAAAACATTATAAGGAAACTAAGAATGTGGTTTAAGTCAAACAAAAATTCAAAGTACAACTGATAATCTAAATAACATTAATTCAGAAAGAAAATATATGATTTATTCGTTACAATGTGAATCAAATTTACATAGGGAATAAAAGAGGTCTAATCAAAGCAAATAAATCACTTTTTTGTAGAAATGTTTAGCCCTAGGCTTGGAAATGAATTCAATAAACAGAAGCCATGTGGCTAAAGAGAACAGCTGCAAATTAATATAAACATGAAATAACATGCCGTTACCTGTTTTTTCTTTTATTTCGCATAGAACACTGAACAGTGCAGGCTTCATTCTGTGGCAGTTCAAAGCATGCTTCCTGAAAAGTCAGATTGACCCATTAAATAGTGCTTCTAGCAAAAGTGATATGGGTGGATTTGCTTTTAAAAATCAGTGTGCTCATTTTTTAACACTGAAGTTGATATTCAAGCAAGCATGGAAATGCATGCATGTTAGAATAAATGATGCAAAACTGAAAAATTAAAGGAAATAAAAAGGCAGCAAATAGTCTTAAAGCAACACAAACTTTGCATATCAATTATATACAATATGATTGAAACGTATTCTCAACAATTCCTTGCCTGGGCATACGCAAACTGAGCAAATATGAACAAACAAATTCAAAATCTGCTTAAAAACATCTGGAAGCTTTATTTAGCACATCTTGAACCATGATTTATCATGATATACAGCACCGGACAAGAAAGCAGTCAAATGAACTCCACACTTTCTGCAAGCATGTTGGTTGTTGCTTAAGGGAACTTTTAGTTCTTTTGACCATGTTTGAGGCAGATTCGTATCAAAGCTGCAGAAGGTTGCAGAAATTTATGTTGAAGATGGCACATCAAGCATTCTTTCATATCACAAAGTTTTGAATGCATTGAGTTTTGTACCTTACCAATAATGAGGATGCCAGAGTTTTCTTAAGCTTTCTTGCTCCCTCTATAAATTTTTATTGATTCACACTTTTTAAAAGTATAAATTTCATAACAATATTGAGGCTCAGATTAAGTAAAAACTATTCAGTGAAAATGTTACTAGCCAGTCTCCAATTTTATAAAAAAATTTCCTTTACTAATGAACATTTTTTAAAAACAAGACAGGCTTGTATTGTGCAAGTATGGAAAACAACAGTAGTAACAATTTGACCTTTCTTCTTGAGGAAGATTTGAAAATAATTTTACGTTAGAAATTTGGAAGAACATCAAACTTCAGTAAAAATCAGGAAATTCAGAAAAAGGTGTGGGATATGCTTGGTTTGCACAATAGAATACTCGAAGTATTTGTGAATATCAATCATTTCTCCAATATATGCTAGCATAGACCCATATTCCATACTAAAATTAAGATAAAAATCATTTTGCATGCCAAAATGCCACTAAAACTGTGAAAAAGGAGTTTCAGCTATCAGTTGCTGTGAAGGATCAGTTTCTTCTTAATCCTTGTTATCCAAAGATGCAGTTGCTTTGAGGAAGACCAATGGACAAATTGACAAGGATATATATAAAATGAAAGCAATCTTCTGCATTAAGACAAATCTTTGATGATTTTATTCAAATAACTTTCAAAGAAAATATTTCTCAAAACATACAAGGACAATTTTTAGGAAGGTAAATTGGGCAAACTTACATCCTGGGCAAGGTTGAAGCTTGGAACACTGGACACAAGATATTGAATTGTATATCACTTATCATCTTAATTTCTCCAAATTCAATTTGAACTGTTAATTTGCAAGTCATTTTGGTTTTTACAATCAAGCTCTCCTAACCCCTTACTGAATAAAAACAGCAATGACATGTATGTAAAGAAACTGATAGAAATATAAAAATAGGCAATAATTTAGTAAAGGGTAGACACAAGGTTTGTTAAGCACTTTGTACAAAAAACTGATAATTTACATATTAAACTAATTAAATTAGTTCTGATTAATAAAAATTGTATGCATTTTTTGTGGTTAAAATGACTTTCAACAGTGAGATATTATTGTCAACTGCAATAATACACATGATAAAAAGAACATGGGACACAGCTCCCTGAGACGTTTTGCTGAATCTTGTGTTTCTGTAATTACCATTTAAAATACAATCTTTTTATAAAAACACGAGCCTCAAAATTAGTAAAAAATTAAAAACAAATATAACTTTAAACAATGTTTCATCTCAAGAAACTAAAAGTCTTCTGCCATGAAGGGGCGTTTTCAGGTGAACTTTCAAACTTGGACTGGCCAGAAGACTTCCATAGAGCGCAATAGCTGGCAATCATACTGCTTACACCCTAATAACATAGCAAATCAAGAACAATCCAGACTCAGATTTTTAAAAACAATTAAGAACAGTCAGCTAGAACTTCAGTTTACTGTTTTTTTATAAAAAGCAGAGGGATTTTACTTGATATATCTTGTTGGTTTTTGTTTTCCAACTCAAATCAAGTTTTAGCTTTCCTATACTTGCTTCATTTAATGATTTGTTTCCCTGATTTTGCATCAAGCTTTGACTTTAATGTTTGACAGGGACTCAATATGTAACAAAAGCCACAATGAAAACAAAGATAGCAGGGAGGGGTACAAAAATGAAGTACCTATAAATAAATATCAAAGTTTATAGTGGTTTTGCAAGAATACAAGGCTTTTATACACCATTACTTTCCTATCATCTTTGTCATCTTTACCTAAACATATCTCTCTCTCGTTAATTCTGATTTGTTGCTATTTTCATTCAACAGTCTTAAATTTGTTGACGAGTGTCGAATAAACCGATGAACATTATTTGATTTTCCCTCAGTTAGATCAATGAATGTTTGTTTCTAATCAATTCATTCTTCTTCGAACCTTTCCTCTAAATCTAATGAAACCCACACTTGTAGGAGAACAGGAAATTCAAATAGAGGATCAATATTGTAACCGGCAAAACAAAACTTATATTATCGCAAGAAAAATGTGAAATAGGGCGACTTAAAAGTGCGATTATAACCCATTCATATTAACTCGATATATAGAGCGATTATAAGATTGTCAGATGAATAAACCAAGAATATTAAAGCCAAGCTGAAGGCAAAGTCTCTCTGAAGCGGCAACAAGCGAACTTCCGATGGCGACACCAAGTTGCAGTACGCGTAATCTTAGGGTAATGTGACTACATAAAAACAGCCATTGGAAAAAAAACCTGAACTAAAAGAACTTTAAGCTAAGTTATCAATGTTATAATTGATGACGTAAAAAAAGATCTACAAAACATTAAATTTTACCTGGCTTGGGCCTCATCAAGTGACTGATCTGTTATGTTCATTATCTGCTGTAAGATATCTCCGATCTCTTGTTTTCTGTATTCTGGCAACTCTTCCTGTCCATTCCCTATGTTTTGGTGATCAATTGACGGTTGTTGAAGGATGCCGGCTACATTTTGGGGTAGGGTGTTCGACGATTGTTGTTGGGAGGCAGCCATGTTCCTCCTCGTGTCTCAAACTAGGCTTCAACAACATTCGGTATGTCTGCATCACATCACACTTGACAGATCAGAGGCCTTCTGTCAATCAAATGCGCCTTCCGTGCAGCCATCTAACGCGTGGCAATTCACAGGGTTCACAATAAGCGAGACACCCGCAGTTGTCAGAGTTGTCAGTGATCCCTGCATTTATTACACATTTCCTAACTGCAATAGGTTATCATCGGGAGAAATAAACAAAAAATAACCGTAATAAAAACAAGGAACCTAGGTTTTACTCATAATTTTAGTATTACAGTTGATTGAAATAATAGAAAATTTACAGCAATAGAGTGTCACTAGTAAAAGTTAAGTGAAAAGCTTGAGATAATAGTTATTTCAAGTTGTGTTTAAATCCGCCCCAGGGGCGAAACTTCACTATTTTCATTGAAGGGGGGGGGGGGGAAGGAAGCTTCGATGCCCGACAAAAGGGCGTGTCATGCTTGATGGAAGGGCGTGTCATGCCTGAACATCATTTCTAGGGCACATCGCCTTAAGGGTTGAAATCACCGAGGACCACGAGAGAGGGTCACTAAGTATGTCAGGCCTTCAGACTCACGCTGCTTTTCAAAGGCAAAAAAATAATGTCTTTAGTTTTTCTGGTGTTGGCTACAAACATTTGTTTCCGAAAAGCAAGCATTTTTAAGACCTGTCTTTTCTATAAAAGAAAAATAATCTTCACTTTCTAAATCTCCGAGCTATAAGGAGAGTAATTTAAAAGAGATTGAAGTATGGTCTCAATTTTATCACAGTGCAACAACAAAACACAGCTTGGAAATTCCGGAATTTAGAAACAGCTACGCAGACTACAATGTTTCAACAAAAAAGAGCTTCAGTTGCATCTGTCTGAGTTTGATTTTCAACCTTTGGTTGCTCCGTAAGGAATTTAAACATTTTTAGACACCCAAGCACAAAGTAAGTATCTCTGAATTCACCAAAGCAAAATCCTTCAAGAAAAGCTTTTTTATCGGAAATATTTTACAGGTACACCTATCATCAAAGCTCATTTTGCCTAAAACAAAAGGGCTGATCAGTGGACGAAACGAGACGAAAGCGCTGATCAGTGGACGAAAAACAGAAATGTATATATGCTTGCCTCGTTTCCATTTTGTTTCCCAACTGGGCGGAAATTGAAAAAATGATTGGGGGAGAGGATCATAAATTCAAAAACCAAGCTAGGGCAAAAAGTTGCAATAAAAGTGCGACCTAAAGAAAATTTCCAAACTTTTGCTTGCTAGTTTGATTACCAGTTTTCTACCCACCTATCCCTTTGGTCCATTTAAAGTGTGTCCTTAAAGCTGCAAACTAAATCATGATAGGAAAGGCTGTAAAGAATTAAAAAAATAGGAAATGTTTTCACAATCTAATATGCATTTTAAAATTTCCATCACTTTATCACTATTTAACAATTGTAAAAATAACTGTGCATTTGATCATATTGTACGCCCTAAGTAAACTGTCCTGCTATATTTTTCACAAAGTTCTGGCCACTGAACAATTAATCGATCAACCACATAATACAAAATTTTGGCAGACAGGGACAATGATTTGACTCTGCAGATGCTTTCAATGTACACAACTTTTATATCTTTTACCATCAGCAACTGAAAGAAATAATTTATTTTATTACAAAAAACCTGTCAAATAGGATTTTATACAGAATAATTAACAGTTTGAAGATAATTTGTAAAAATTCTTTAAAGTAATTTACCTTTAATAAGAAGCCACAGATACAGACTGGTACACATGTTCCAGGACCATTACAAAGAATCTGAAATTATATTGACATGGATTTCAACCTTGCAATTAGTACCCTTAAAATAATGGGAAAAATACAGAGCTCGCTCACCAGTTAAAATTCCCAGCAAAGTTAACCAGTTTTAGAGACAAAATAAAATTGTAGGATTGGAAATGATTCATTTGAAAAGTAAAGCTATTAAAGCCTGGAAAAAAATTAGCATACAACAATTATGTTGCTCATCAAAGACTATGTTATAAAAGGGCATTTTGTTAGTAGAGCAGAAAAAGGTAAATTTTGTTTACCCAAGTAGACGATTTGTTTCATTTTGGAAAAACACCCAATCAGATGCTGCAATCTGACCATTGCTTCATAATTTGAACTTGCAATTGACCCAAGCTATGGGACTTTCAAGAAGGAAGAACACGACCAACATTTTCTTAGATGCAAAAATTTATACTCTGCATGCGTTTTTTGGAAAACTAACATAATGTTCTGGTATAGGTTCATATATGATCGTTTATGCAACAGAAATTTCCATATATCCATTTGAAATATACATGACTTAATCTTGATGAGGTCTGGTAAAAGAGCTGTTAATGACTATCACAGAAACAAATCTTTTTTTCATAACTTACCAAATCAGGCATCTCTTGGATCACCATAGAGAAAGAAAAAAATGATGATACGACTGTTGATATTACTGATGTTAAATATGACTGCCCAACCTCTCTACTTCTTGGTATTCTTCTTATGTTAAACTAGAAAGAATATAAAGGAAGTTAGTTCTAGCAGACTCAAGAGTTGGTTCATCTTGTCATAATAATAAGACTATTGAAATACTCATACTCAAATTTACTACATAATTGAACTCTTGACAAAATTCATGCTACCAGGTTTCCATATCGGGCTTTACTCAGTTCATCATAAAGTATTCAGCACATGGAATTATAATTGCGAATTAATAATTGACCATGTTACCAAAGGTGAGTGGAAATAAACTTTGTTAAAGGCATTGAGTCATGGTAAATAGGCTTTCTCTATAGGGGGTCATTTGGTTTCGGCGTGATCGCTGCTGTTTCATGTGATATTGGCATTCGTTGTTGACAACTTGCTATTGATGGAAACTGTTATGTTAATCAGTAGGAGGTGAGTTCATGTGACCAGTTCAAGGTCAACCAATAGCATCGCAGTCATGGAAATCATGACTCAGCCGATTTTGGCACTTAGGGTATACCCAGTATATTTATCATGACTAAATGCCTTTAATGATAATTACTTCCAGCTTATATCATAGCGCTTCAGTCTAATTCTTTAATCTAATCATACCTCTGACTTCCCATCAAATTCTGCAATTTTACTTTTTTCAAACTCCAACACTTTATGCTGACTTCTTTTATCTGTGTCAGCAATCACATACACCTTTGGCGTAAATTTCACAGAAAGCCCTCTTAAAAGTGCAAGGATTTCCATTGTGTGACCACCTGAGGATAAAAATACAGTTACAAGATCATCCTAAGAATTTCAGAAGCCAAAAGTACTAAAAGCAGGAGTGTATCCTCAGGTGTAAAATCAAGGAATGCATGTAACCTGCTCATTGCTATCCCTCAGAAAAGATATATTAACAAAAGGGTTTTGTAAGCAGTTTCTTATTCAATAAGGAGAATTTGGCATTAGATTACATTATTCAATATTGGGGGGTGCTGGGCTCGAAAATCGTTCTGGTTCCTCTCAGCTTTTTAGGCAACTATATATTGTTAAAATAATTTGTTATATGGACTGTAAATAACTATATAATAACCTCATTGATATCAATTTGCAACTAAGTTGCTGAATATAAAAAGAATTTGAATTTGCTGCTTTCGAAATTTTGAAATAAGGGATCGAAATTTGCCAAACATTCTTTTCTTCTTTGTGTTGCTAAATATAACTGAAAATGCGAAAAAGAAACACCAAAATATGCAAAGATAAATAGCTTGTTAAGTTTAAACAGTTGCTTGTTGATGTTTCGCACAAGCATGCTCTAGGGCTTCTTCAGGATAACAGACAGCAGATTTTGTTTTGTTTACCTGAACCAACCACCACCAAAGTCTTGATAGGTCCGTCTCTTTTCTCGCAAGCTTCATTTTTCCGAGAAAAAAGGAGCCATGCAGCTCTGGAAATCAAGGTAATGACTAAAAAGAGAACAAATCCTATAAATATTGTTACTGCAGAGTTCATGTCTTCCGAACAACAATGCATAATTTGTTAAATACCTCGTCAGAATACAACTGAACAAAAAGTAACCATATTGAAAATTTGCCTCGTTATGGGTTTCCGGGGAGGCGCGAATGGTGTTTAGTGGATCCGGCCAGTCAGCAAAATTTATTGCTCGTGAACCTAGAAAATTTTGCAGAAGGGAATTATGGAAAATTCAATGAATAGAATGCCCTATAGAAAGTCATAACTTGTTATTTCTATTTTATGTATAAAACATTAGAATGTCACCAAAATACTGATTGCCTTAAAAGAAGCTTAACATCAGTGTAAAATTATAATGCGAAAAAATGTTAGTGAAAAGCCAGGCAAAATATCGAAAAATAAGTAGCATAGGAAAGCTCATAATCAGCATGTTATACTTGAATATCAAAAGGTATGGAAAATTCATTCCGAGCTTCGATATCAATTATCTGAAAATATTGCAAATCACTTACAAAAATTACTTTGTGAAAGAAGAAAGATGATATTTTTCGCGTTTCTTCCAGTAGCTTTAAAACTATTTTTGCCAAGCACATGGACCGAAATACAGCTTTTCACTTTAGGGGGCTTTTTACTTTGAACATGTAATATGGAGGACATGCAAGTACCAATTTTTTTTTCATGGAATCGCAATCAAAACAATTACTATACCAGTAGCAGAGTGCCAATCTAAATAGAAGCACAATGTTCAAATATTTTTTCGTGAAGTTTTAGTTGTAAGTAGAAGTAAAAAGTGAATAAATTTTGTTCAAATAGGGAAACTTGGAGAAAATACCTTTGGCCCTCCCTACCCCTTCCCTACCAAGGTACAAAACATTGTAAATTTGGTTCCAGAGTAAACCTGTCATTAGCATAGATTTTTTCTAATTCTTGGCTTCTTCAGACGGCAATTTTACATTTTGCCCTGTGTAAATTTCTATGGTAAACCTTCCAACAGCAAAGCAAGAAAACCTGTACAACTTTTTGCAAAGATTTCGTGCATTTGCTATCTACACTAAGGTATCAAAAGGATTGCACCACTTTGTTTGATAATTTGAAACTGTCAAAAGACGTCTGTTACTGTAATTTTTTAAACAAATGCTCTAGATAAATTAAAATTTTGATTAGTGGCCGTTTCACTTCCGACCCATTTCTATTCGCGACTTAAAAACACAATTAATTCGCATAACAATAGCTTTCGGTCATTCATGCTCTCCGCCTTTGAGGTGGTGCAATACTTTTGATACCCTACACATGGCATAAGCATTGCAAAAGAGAACTATTAGCTTTAGGGATATTTTCGAAAACCATGCATCATATTTATCCCTAGAAAAAATGTTATAAACATTGTTATTTATGATAATAGAATGTTTTTGTTGGGCTCATTAACTTTCATGGTGCTTCCAAAACCTAGGCTTCAAAGTTTACATAACTGTTCAAGCACCTTTGAAATTGCGTTTAGCTCAGGTTTAAATGATATGCTCGAAATTTCACACTAACATATATATGGGCACGATCTGTGTTTGGTCCGAGAGAGAGCCCAAAAAACATTAGCTCAGCCCTGCGTTAAAAAATTTAAATATATGAACAGGATAGCCGTATTGAAGACGCAAAGGAGATTAAGTATGCAGATTGATCGAAAACAAATTTCTCAGCTAAAGAAATCTTTTGTAGGAAAGCTAACACAAATGAAGCGGATCAGGAACAATATCCAGTAGAAATTTCTTCTAGCGTTGTACATACTTGTGTTTTTCAAACGTAAATTATGATTGATTTGTCTACGACAATGACTACAAACTCTGGAAACAGGACTGAAAATAATCAATTAGCTTAGAGCTTTGCAGCAAAAGAAATTTCTGAGATGCAAAAGTTTGATCATGTTCTACCAGCTTTAAACATACTTCAGTGGAAGTAACTCAAGAAAAGACGAGATTCTCTGGCAGACAAATGTTTAAGCAGCCCGGCCCCTCGATGTCTTTTTGGAATGTTTCAACAAATGAAGGAAGCCATCATTACAACATGAGAAAACATCCTCACCTGCATGTGCCTATACACTCTTTTATAAGGAACCATTTCATTAGAAAACAACATGTAGAAGTTTGAAAAACTTTAAAAACTTAGTCTACTACTCACCAACTTGATTCAAATTTCTAAAGAGTGCTTTCCTTTCATCTTAGCCTTGTAATCTTTGCATTGTAACGGTGAAAACCAGAAGATTTGAGCAATCTAAAATAATAAGACCATCAACTTCATCGCTAACTTCTTACGGGGTTCACAATGTTGCGTTTGCAAAAGATTATATCATAAAAACTTCCAAAAGTTTTAATATAAGATATCATAAATCAATTCATAAATCAAAAATCTGAAACTATCATAAATTTTCCTTGATCAGTTGATGTTTTTATTTACAGGAATTCTTGCAAGTAAAAGTTTTCTTTCTGGGTCTTTGCCCATACATCATCTTATAGATAATTCAACATCGTCAAACAATAAAAAATCTAAATTATTTAGAAAGTTCTGTTTAAATATAAATCTATGTTTTAGATGCTGCATTATATTTTGCTGCTTGAAATCATCAAACAGAACATCAAGCTCATCGTGTTTACTTCATATCTTCTGGCATAATTGGTTTTAATTCTAAACTATTTGTATACATATATCTGAAACTGGTGTTTTGCAAAACTCATTTAATGTACAACTATCAATCTCAAGCTCATGCATTTCTTTTTGATAGAAAACATTAAAAAATGATTTAAGGTAGCAGTTTTTTGGCAGTACAGAACTTGAAAATGGCTTTGAAAAAAGAAAAAAATTTGCAACATATTGGCTAAAACTTTTTCGTCTGACACTCCTCAGAGCATAAAACATCAGAATAAGGGTCCGAAAAATGTTTTGAAAACAATACTTAAATGGAAGTCCTCCAAGACAAAAAGGCTAAAAACAAAACCTGAAAAGAAAAAAAACTTTTAAACTTAAAGGGATGTCAAATTGATAGGGTTTTTAAAAGATATTACATAAATAAAGTCATTACTGGCTTTAAGACCACCTTTAGGTACACAAAATATTCTTACTAGGACATCATAAAAAAACTTTTTTCTGACTTTCTTGAAAATGAAGCTGGACATAAATATTTATAAGTAAAATCCAAGAATATAAAAAAATTAAATGAATGTAAAATGTTTGATGTTTGCAAAGTGACCAAAACATACATACAAAAATAGGGGCTCAAATGATTATAAAAAGGAAAGGGGGAGAACTTCTTTTACCAAGGATCTATAAGAATTTAAAACAGGTTATTGAAGCAGAAAGGAGTACTAAATTTATATTCAATTTTCGACAAATATATCAGAAGACTTCTTAGCAACAAGAAAGCTGGGTGAATTGGTAAACATAGAAGGACTCGAAAAACATAAAGATAATCGAGAGAAAATATGAAAACCACAAAAGCATGCAAAAATAAAGAAAATATGTGCCTAGACAAGCTTGTCAAATTATTCCGAATTATCCAGCAATATGCAAATACAGTTTACTATAAGGGCAAACTTAAGGGTATGGCTCTTTTAGAAGCAAGGCTTTCATTGTGGAGATGAAAGTCATCAAAGCAAAGAACAAATAGAACTGGGGTCTGGTGAGCCAAAAAACGTAAAAAGTACGGAGCTTCCATTGACAGGGCATTGATAAATACAAGGGATGATCAAGGGATAAAAATAAATGATTGAAAATATTGGGTCATTCGCAAAAGAGTCCATGATTTGGTGCCAAATTTAGAATGAGAAAAAAATGCAAAACACGTTAAAATATAGAAAAGTAGAAAAAAGACTTTAAGTACATGTTTTGCCTTGTCTTTCCATGGGACAAAAGAAAAGTCATTCTTTTTTCGGCAATGCTGCATTATTATCAAGTGAAAACCTTTCGCCTGGTATCTAATTTGAGAGAGTGTGTGTTGTTCTTTGTTTTTTTCCTTTTGTTAATTCATATGTAAGTTGTCTTAGTTTTTAGTGATGCCACGAAGTAGGCATAGTATTACATAACTAGTAAATTTGTATTGTGAATTTTTATTAGAATGTAAAAAAAATTAAAAAGATACAGGCAGATTTGAAAGCTGATATTTTTGAATCACTGATGTGCACTCTTTGTTTCGATAGGTCAGAAAACTTATAAACCTCTGTAAAAACTGCAGGACATAGTTGTAGTCGCGCAAAATTTTTGCAGGCTATGCCCTCGATATTTATAAAAAACTGTTACCAGCAAAATTGAAATTAGCAACAAAAGGGTAATCTAAAACAATAAAAAAATTTTTTGTTACGAAAATATATAGTAAGTGAAGTCGGAGGCGTCAAGGCAGGAAATTGGGACCCGGACAAATTGAGGGGAATTTACAGGTTTAGGGTCCACTTCGGCTTGAAAACAAGGCCCATTATGCCAACACTAGGAGGGAATTTTTCTGGTGACCCTGAGTAAAGGGCGTGGATGGAATTTTCCCATTCTAATCCCTCTCTTCATAATTCAAAATGTTTTTGGGAGCAAAATTCTTCAGGCTCTCCAGACTTATCATAATTCCCTCGAAGGACTTTTGTAAAAAATTTGGGTTTTCATATTTATCATTTATTGTGTACAAAACATTATGATGGGCGGCGGTCCATGGACTTCGAGGAAGCCTCGTTCACAAGTCGGTATTCTGTGATTCGATCAAGAATCAAACAGGAAAACATTTGCCTCATCATGGCAGACACTGCAGGAGATAGCTTCTACTTAAAATTGTATGCATTGCAGAAAAGACTAAAAGGGGAACGATTATTTATTCGACAAGACAAAGATATCATACGATCGTTGAACGAAAGTGTTACTGATACGTGCAAGAGTGTATATCACTTAGCCTGGAGGACTCGGCAACATTGGAGGAACCTAGACCGGCTGGTTTCTGGGAAAAGAGTTTTCCCATCAGAATGTACCCAAACTTCCATCTTGATTGAAAGTGCAATGTTCGAAGATGCATCAAAGCACTTAGGATACCAAGATGCAAGATATGGCGAGTTTCTTGCCTCCCTGAGATCTAACCCAAAGCTTGTTGCTTTAGTTTTAAATTGCGCAACAAACCACGGTGTCGATGTTAGTGGAGTGACAAGCTTACTACTTTGTTGCTTGTATGGAAGCTGCATTTTGAAAGAAGATGAAAACTATGTCCTGTCAGTTCTTAAACATCTTATTGAGATCCAAGTTTCTATTGCTGATGACGTTTTTCAATATTTCTGCAACCCAAAGAGCTCCCAGAATGCTTTTAACCTTGTTCTCAGTCAATATTCAGAGTTGCTTTTCACATCAAAACTTTACCTTACTGCCTCACTGCATGGTGCAGTGATGCAAATAATTGTTGATGATTTGTTTTATTTAGATATTGAAATAAATCTTGTCTTGAACAGGCTTCCCCCAAAACTGATCAGACAAAAATTTGGAGATCCTGGAACACCAAAAGCAAATAAGAAAATGGCAGAATATATTGAGAGTTCACAAAATTGTCTTATTAATCTGTGTAAAAAGTTTTTAAAGGGGCTTAGAGACAAGATTTACTGCTTTCCAACAAGTCTGCGGTGGATTCTACGTGAACTAAAAGATGTCATCATTAACAAGATGAACTGTGATGAAAAAAAGGCAAAAGCTTTACTTGGTCATGTGCTAATGCACTTCTTCATTTGCCCTGCTATTATCAATCCAGAACCATTTGGAATTAATTCTGATGCATTTATAACTGAAGTTGCGAGGTACAACCTTTCTCAGGTTGCTTGGCTCCTCAGATCATTGGCATTAGCAGAGCTTGGGATGAAAGACTTGAAAATGCATAAACTTCTGGAAAAATTTGAACCTGTAAGTTCAGATTAAGTTTAAGTTGCCAAATGTTCTGCCTTATGGTCTTCAAAATCCAGTATGAATACTTTTGATAATTAAATTTATTTGCTATAAAGCCTCTGAAGCTGTTTGGATTTCTGAAAATTTGATTTCTCTCCTTTTAGGAAATTATAGTTGCATTCGTTGATTCTATTTTACAAAATTCAGAAAAGCTGAACCCTTTGAGTGAAAAAGAGACTGTGGCGGGTTTGCATGCTAATGCAGCACTTATGACTGAAAGGGAACTCAAAACATTGGTAAGAGCAAATTATTGCTATTTGTACACTCTATTCTTGACAGGATATTCTTATTTTGGGCTAGTGTGAAAAGAAAGGGACATGCTGTATAGACCAAGCAATTTTTGAATGTTTGACGATCAGAAGTATGTTTTCTCTTTGAATGAAAAATTTGCAGCTTTGCCTACAGGGCTTTGAGCACTTCATGACAGACCGTAAACAGTAATTCTTATTCAGTTAGTCTAAAATACAATCATGTAAAGTTCTTTTCCTTGTCTTCTTTATGTTTAATTTGTTATGTGTGATATTGTATATGTATTCAGGTGTTATCTTGTAGAATTGTATTTAGGATTGAATGATAAATAAATGAAACTGAAACTGAAATTTAAACTGAGTAATCTGTTCAGATAGATGTGTCATGGGCATTTAATTTTATGATGGAAATGTGACTATCAAAGGGGACAATATTTTGGATACTTAGGCTAATGGCTAATTGCAGTTATTTACCTGTCAACATCATATTTTTTAGAATAAGAAAGCCAAAGATGCTTTTCATGAGCAGGAGCTTGTCAGGGTCCCCCCCTCTAAGTATGGGACATTGGCAATTGTACCTAGCCTAAAGGCATTTAGTGTATTTAAGTGCACTAAAAAATTAAAAACAACCTTGCCATTGCATCCTCTTCCATACATTTAGATAGATAAATGAATTTGAGCTCTTTTCTTTAACATTGAATGAAATACATTTTTGTTACAATTCATCACTGACCAGGTCCAGTTTATGAAAAAGGCTTCAAGTGAAAATGATGATAATTTGAAGCATAATGGAATTGAAGAATTAATGGCCCTTCTTCCACCAATGCCAAGAAGATGGACTAAGCAGCAAGCTACATCCCAAAGAACTGCAACATCATTGCCCATAGCAATGCAGCTAAAGGCAAACCCAGAATTGATGAAACCAGTGCCAGCTCCAAAAACAAACAAAAGCAAGAAGAAGACAACTAGTATGTACTCCCCAAAAATCGATATTCAGTCACTGGGCACACTAAATGAGGACCAAGAGGAAGTAAGATCAAGCAACCTTACCCTTTTTTGGTATAATTTCTTTGTTTGTTAATTAGAGGTCATTATTCTGCTCTGTTGCATATTTACACTACCTACCATCACGAGTTTCAATCTATAATAACTTTTTCCTGAAAAGAAAATAGATTGTGAACTTGGGTCTACCTTGCAAACCTTGTTTCATAATTGTTCAATTTATAACCTCTTATAGGTATTGACTGTGCTATTATTGGTGGACCTAAGACTGATCACATGATATTACCTGATACTGGTTTTAAAAACATTTTGTGTCATTTGTTAACTATGGCTGCTGAGATAACATAGACAGAAGAACAGATTCTCAGTATAGGGAATCTAAAATTTCCTATCAGAACTTGTATAAAAGGTGTGAAGAAAGACCAATTTCAATGGACATCCTCAAAGGTAGATGGCAACTGTTTGGTTCATCTGATGAGACATCAGCAGTAAAGGCGATAAGATTCTACTTTGAAAGATCAGAAAAAAGATTTGTAATAACATTGAACAACGATATCACCAGAGCGAGATCAATGGAAAGGTCATTTCCAGTATCTATCAAGAACAAAGGTGTTTTTGAACAGATAAGATCAACATCAAATCACTACTGAAAAGAATGGAGAATAATTCAGAAATAGTTTGCAGAGCAGTAGAAGCAGAAACAACATGAAACCTTTGTCTCGTCACTGCAATGTTATATCTATATATATATATATTTATTATATATATATATATATTTATTATATATATATAATAGGGTTGATACAATAGAATTAGTACAATAGAGTTAATATAATTGGGTTGGTACATTGTATTAACTCTATTGTATTAATTTTGCATATGTTAGCTCCATTTTATTTTAAAAGTATTACTGATGAAGACTTCGGTTGAAACGTTTACATGAGATTGTTTTTCTTGAAGATCTATATATATATATATATATATATATATATATATATATATTTATATATGTATGATTTACTCTTTTTTACTAACGTATTTCAGTTGATTAATTTTGTTTTAAATCTTAAAAAAATCATTGTATATCCTAATCCCCTTTTTGAATTATTTCATGTGATATCATTTGTGCGTTTTGTAGCAAAAACCACAGAGTAATAAAGAAGAATATGAAGGCATATTGATAGAGCTGCAAGATATGATTGAAGAAGGCGAGATTATCCTCGTGATATCTTTCAATCCTGATTATGAAATGCCTGGAATGCTACCTGAAGAAAAGGTATTATTACCCTTAATTGTTCTCAGTAATGGAACTCTTGTTGCATAAAGATACAGACAGAATGAGTCATGTGTGTCTACTCAGCAGTGAAATTACCCCCAGCCTTGCAACTGCTACTGGCGCGAGAGCATTATCGTGGCAGCAAGTTTTTTGTATTGGAACAACAGTAACCATGAGTGGGACTTTTTGTACTGCAATACGAAATTATGTACTGAGTGAATGGAGGCATGGCGTGTGAAAGATGTTGTATCACATAACTTGTATTTTGAATAGAATTTGGTCAAATTGTTTGAGAGGAAAGCAGATCATGACTGCGTCAACCTACTATATCCCTAATTATATTCGTTTTTTTCTTTTTTCAGGTATTGGGTATAAAAGATAACGTGATCCAAAGTACTGCAGTAGATAGTGATGATGTTGAAAAGGAACGACAGATAAGAGCTTCTAGCATGATAAAGGCAATGAAAGATCTAGAAGGGCTGAATTTTCATACACCTCTAAGCGAGGAAGAAGCTACGAATACGAATGATTTCGCCAGGAGTTGCTTAGATTCCGAAGATAGCACGCCTCAAGGAACGCCCCAAGGAACGCCCCAAGCAACGCCTCAAGGAACGCCCCAAGTAACCCCTCAAGGAACACCCCAAGCAACGCCTCAAGGAACGCCTAATTCAGTTTTAATTGATAACTATGCTAGTATTGGAAATGATGAAAGTGTTTTTAATGAGAGTCTTGGTAGAAGCAGGAACCTTGCACCAGAAGACGATGCACATTGGACTGCAAATGTGCCACTTGTATCTCCAGTGAGAATAAACAAAAATTCCGAACTGTTGATTGCACTTGAAGATACTGAAATGTCTCAACATTTGACTGGCTTTCCAACAACAGCGGCTTATACCCCGAAGCAAGAAAATAACTCGTTGCTGGATCTTTCGCCTACAAGCTACATCACAACATTTAACTTTTCATCGCAGTCTTCCGAGGCATTTTCAGAAAACAAATCGGCAACTTTAGGCCCAATGCGTAGTACCCCACAGCCGACGGTATCTCCATTCAACCAGTCGGCTAGCCTTGGAAGGAATGTTGCCCCAATACAAGCTGACAAACGAACTAGTCATATATCAACTGGAAGTTTATTAGGTGGCTTAAATACTATCCTTCAGCAGCCCTCGCGTACTCTGAGTAACTCTTTTGCTTTCAAAGGCGATGATCCTATTTCAGAGCAGGAAGGTGGCGAGGGCGCGTTAGAAAGTGGATTTGAGGCTATTGCTGAACCAAATAGTGATAGTTCCGATGGAGGTGAAGAAGCCAAGGGCGTATCACTGTCTGTAGCTTCGCGTAAGCAAGAGGAGACCGCTTCTAACTCCTCTTTAGTAGATTCCGACTTAGAGACAGCAGACAAAAACAAGGAAGGCAATGTGAAGAGGGAATATGATAGTCCGACAACGAAACGTGCTGCCAAAGGAATTATATCTTGTGTTTTGGATACGAAGAGCGAGACTCTCAAGCAAATGAAAAAGGAAATGGCAGAGCAGGAGAAAAGAGACAGAAAAAAATCATCGAGTGCATGGCTGAAGGGAAAACTCGCCACGGGCAAGGAGAAAATCAAATCTGTAAAAAGCAGGTCAAAAAGTGATGGCCAAGCTTTGAGAAAAGAGCAACAATTGAAAGCAGAACGTAATTTCACGGCGCCACAGTCACAACTCAAGACAACATCTGAACCCCATCAGCAGTTAGTCTCACCAACGCCATCAAACTCATCCAACGGTTTGTCTATATTTTTCTTATTTCGACTGCTAAAAAGCACTTCGTTTTTAGGAAACGTTCTGTTTCGTGTGAACTTACCCCATTCCTAGTTGTTTATGATTATATAGACGATTTTGGACAATGCCTAGGGTTTAAATTGTGATTATATTTAAAAATATCCCTGTGCTTCATTATAGTGACAGTGGTTCCATACTTTTTAAGAACTTTTTTAGCCGTCTTGATAATCCACATCAGGTATCAGCCTTGGTTTAAACATCAACTTGAATGTGTACGAGGTTGTTGCGATATAAGTTGAATTTTCCGCCCCATCTTAACTGTACGAGCCTGGGAGATAAATCTGTTTCCAAATTCACGGAAATTTTTGTTTTTTAAAGAGTTTATCAACTTTATTCACACTAATTATTAAATATTTCAGATATTGAAGACATTCTAAACAAGTATCGACGCATTTCTCCAAAAACGGCTGGCTGGATGGAAGATGATCAAAGCAGCGATGATGTTGTTGTAGCTCAAGATATTGAATTTGACGACGACTTTAAATTCGAGGATGCAAAACGAAAGCTTAGAATTGTTCTTTGCATGGCAGATAGAAGCAATTTTCCAGGGTTTGTTAAACCGCCTTTTAACATTGAGATCAAGTTTTCTGTCGGCCATTTAATTGCCATTATAAAACTACCCTGAATTGTCATCTTGGACCACCTTTGCAGATATTTTTTACAGGGAAACTTCATAAAGCTTCTGGGCATTCTATAGAACAATTAGAGGGTTAGTTTATTTCTTAATGAATCGAAATTTTCTAATGGATGATGCATTGAATATGTTTAAAATCAGTGGCGGAGAGCTGGGGGCGAGGGAGGCGGCAGCTGATGACAATGACAATGATCTTTTGTTCTAAAACAATGACACAATGTGACGTCATCTTATCAAAACAGTAGGCCCCCCCCCCCCCCAATCTTTGACCAAGTGTCCGCCACTGTTTCAGTTGGTTAGAAACTGAGAGGTAGAGATGCATAATCATGTTGTAGGGTCAGGAAATATAGATTATTATGGCTTGTGCTAATGATTACGTATAAGGACTTTTTTGTGTGTTCAAATTTCATAGAGCCAAGGGCTTCCTGTATTGTTTGTTATGGTCCGTAACAGACTTGTCAGTAAAACATGTATAAACATTTTCATGCATCTTAGTTGAAAATATGGTAATGATTGTTAATCAAATCGTGTTTTGTTTCTTTAGAGAATCTTCGAGCTGCTTCAGTTTATTGATGACGTTTTTACAAGCACAATTAGCCGAGGCAATTAACTTACAGGACAGGTCTGTCGTAGCCCAGCTGCACGAGACATTGCGCAGCATAAGACAGTTACCGCGTGAAAGGTTGGCATGTGTTCCAGTTATTTGACCTAAGCAGTTGCATTGTTGCAAAGATCTCGTAGGAATGAAGTCAACAAATAAACAATATCTTGACATCAGTTAATATTTAGAATCAAGCCTATGGCACTGCTAGTAAGCCACAAGCTGCATGTAGCTTTAAATTTACCTTAATATGAAGATGTGATGCAAAAAAGAATGAATCACGAGTTCTCGGTCCCTTCGATGCAAGTCTCTTGAACTTTCAATAACAATTTACATCAGGCCCTACAATTTGAATTATCAAATTTTGGCGTTAAAATGGATGATTAAGAAAGGGAAAACACTTGTTTGAACTCGGAAATTATCAGACTATTAGGTAGTCAAAACCATTAGCTTTGAATTATAGTTAGACTTTTATATGACTTTACTGAAGAGAATAATGTTTAATTGTTTCAGTTGTGAAAAACTGCTAAACGCACTGGAGGAAGAGTACAAGCTACGGGCACCCTATATTTCATACCTTCTAAGAAGCAAACAAGGACTTCTAGCATCAATGTCGCATCTGGAGCAAATTCGGAAGAAAGTCGAACGGTAAATAAAATTTCATTATTTGCATTTAGGTTTAGGTAAACTCTGCAATCACGAGTGTAGGTAATCGTCATTTTTTAATTCAGTATTACTATTTTCTCACTAGCAGTTCGTCTGGTTCATCTCTAAATTCTAAACATTTTTTAGCTACAAATAAATAGGCCTTTGAAAATCTGTGAATAAAGAAAAGGTCTTAATAGCAGTCTGCACGATGGACTCCAAGGAGTTCTTGCGGCGAAAAATCGATTGAAATGTAGCAAATAAGAAACACGGCAAAACGACGAGAATGAACAACAATAAATACACGTAAATTTGTGAAGGCCAATATTTCGCCCACGGCATACAGGGCTTCATCAGAGCAAAACTTTAAAAATCTGTCAGCTCTCCTCCCATTTCCTAACATTTATTGTTTACAAATTGATTAAGCGTACCTGTACAGCGTACGTTTTCTGTTAGTACTTGTAACTGTTCTTTGTTTAACTGGCTGTCTGCACTACTGAGCTCCAGCGTTACAAGGAGCCTGAATTGGCAACTCGACATTTCTGTGCGTTTCATAGCCATTATCTCCTGCTATTTTTATCAGCGACAAAGCAATATGCAGCAAATACTTCACAACGGTTTGTGTGCGGCTGTTCTTGGATACGCCAGATAAGAAGCGGGAGATAGCTCAGTTTTCGCAGAATTTCGAAGAGACAGGGATGCCAGACGAGAAGGTATTTATGTATTTGCAAACGAATATAGCTTTTCAATGCATGTTGTTTCCAAGAGACATGTTATGACCCATTTTTAGGAGAGATTTTAAATGAGATTTCTGTTGATAAAAAATATGTGCATATGTCGTGTGCGCTTTTAAATACAACATTAACAGCTTATAACCACAAAGAATTCATTAAAATGTAATGAAGTCAGTATAAATGGTGACCTACCTTTCCTTTTTCGTAGTGTGCTTTGCTGGAAGAGTTTCTTGAAGACCTTTATAAAGAGATGAGTACTGATCCAACGTGGGTTTGTAAGTATATAAATGTCAAAATTCAAATCTTTCCTAAATTTTCAACAATACTTGTCTCTGCATCATAATTTTGTCAATTTAAATATGGATACTGTCCATATCTAAATCCTGGAAATGCTGCGGACCCAGGATAAATTTCTCTTTCCGAAGAAAATTTGTATTAAGCATCGTTTCGAAACCTCCTTTATAAAACTAGCTAGTCGCAAAATGGCCGAACGCCGAACGGCCTTTCTCTGCTTAAAGAAAATTCAGATATGTGGCTTCATGTCAATTATTTTTTGGATCTTATTTATTATTGATAATCTTATAAGATTATTGATAATAATAAACATAAATTTTTCTTGTAAAAGCAGTTCATTACGGCGAACTAAGAAATTTTATTGGAATATCCTGATAACATATTGCTTAGTTAACATATCCTGACAGTTTAGAAAAATATCATATAAGTTACAGAGAAAAACTTTCTTCCTTGTCCCTTTTTTAGTAAACCAACAGTGTTAAAAATGGGGGGGGGGGGGGTGGTTTAAACTAGCGCTTGAAAACTGTCGTTGGTATTCCAAGACTTTTGGCAGGGATTACGCCTATAGGAACCTATGTGTTTCCGTTTAGCTTAGATCGATTCTTATGCAATAAGCATTTTTAAGTTATTTACTGCTTAGTTTTTTATAAGATTGGTACTTTAAATATAAATGCTCTTTTCAGTTGTTTGCCATGTCATCATGTTGAGTATCAAGTCATTCTTTTTTTGTGTTAGCAAATTACATTGCACTACTGATATCTGCACTTAAGAAAAAATAAAAATCTTTTTTTTAATCGTTTAGAGAAACTTTTTAGGAAATTAGTGCAAATAAAGATCTAATTAAAGTGGCCTAATATGCAATTTTCAAACCTATCGGTTCTTAAAAAAGTGGGATCTTATAAGTGGGTTTTCAATCTATTTAGTTTCCAAGTTGCAATCTTTGTATTTGTTAATGTCCCAAGACTTGGTCAGCGTAGGAGTTTGTTGATTGAATAATAAGAAATTTTACTTTCTTAGCTGCGCTGGACGAACAATGGTTGGATGCGAAAATTGCAACAGAAAGGACTATTATGACAAGGATATATGAAGCTGCATTTTATCCCAATGGCAACCAAGATAAAGAAAATGACAAGTAAGCGAAGTACACTGACCGTTTTTAAATCTCCAATTTCTCACCAAATAGAAGCAGTGCATTACAGTGATTCACGAGAAAGAATCCAATCATTCCTTCCCTCTGTTAGCCTAAAAGTTTACTTAGAATTTGAATGAATAAAGCCATCTTTTTGTCTGAATGGTGTCAGGCCCGCTCTATAAGGATTTCTTGTCTCCGCTTAACCCCTACGGATCTCGCCTCTTTCCCACAAGGATCGGGCCCATTTAATGGAATCCCCTAGGGATCTGGTCCTTCGTGCAGTTAACCCTTTCGGATCTGGGAGATCCCCTGCACACCTGAAGGAACCTTTGCTAATCTGAACTTTCTCCTACGGATCTGAATTCCGGTTAATACTGAAAATATAAGTCCAAACAGTAAAGAGCAACATACGACTTAAAGTCAAATAGTCAATTGAGAAATGGTTATGGAAATGGGGTCCTTGATAACCGAAACTTTGTTTACAAATAGGATCTTTACTAGGATAAAGTTAGGTTTAATGAACTAGGAAAGGAATGATACAAAAATAAGACTAAATTTAGGCTAAATTTAGAATAGGTTTTAATTACACTGGTCTTAAAACCTGTAATGAAATTTCATTTCACATTCAGGGTTTATTTTAAGGATTTTCAATCACTGCAAAAACGATTTTCAAAACGTTTTTAGTTTAGTAAAATGTTGCATGTTAGTGTGTATGGTGATTGATGCTCATTGATTTAAACGATGTCTCATCACTAAGTTAGAGAGCCACTTGAGGTCGAAAAAGAGTTAAATAATAAAAATAAAAGTTTTGTGTAGCATTTTAAAGTAAAGCAACTTTTAATCTAAGCTTAGGATTGAAATCAGACGTCGTTATCTAGTTATTAATATAATTTAATATTTTGACAGGATATTTCACGACCATATCAACCGATTGTCCAAGACCATCACAGTTAACCACAAAGCCCTTCAGATCCCAAAGGTTTGTTGCATTATAAATGCATGTTTGAATTACAGAGTTCTTCAACAGTTTTGTTTGTAATACCTGTGTTGAAAAAATTCTTCCTGTATTAACATAGATATTGATGCATTTTATGCATAATCTGCAACTGTACTACACTATAGTAGAGTACCGAATAATCGTCCCCCTCAACTTATTAATTTTTTAATAACCTGCGTAGTTTGTCAACCCCTTTTGTTTATTCAGTATTATCTAAAATATAAGGGAACGATTGCCTGATGTTCACTAAAAGCGTGAAACTCAATCTTAGGACTGCCCCATGTTCTAAATACCATAAGCGTGTACAACTCTGCCTAATCGGTATCGAGCTCTTCAAGATAGACCCGTAAACTGGAATTTTCATTAGAATATAAGGGTACATTATTTCGATTTTTTCTCCCAAGTTATCTATTTTAAAACTCTTCTTTTGCATTTAAAACCATATAATTTTTTAATTTTCATCACTTGTAAGCTGATCAAGCCTGAACTGACGAAATGAGCAAATTATTTATCATAGATTAAGTTCCCGTCACCCAGAAACCAGTTATAAGCAGCGAATGAAAACACAATACGTTATCTAAAAGCGCAGTAAAAATTAGAGAAATAAATTTGTAGAAAAAGTTTCCCATATTTAAGAAGCGCGCTGAGTCATCAAAAGTTCTCTTGAAGACATCAAGCACTTGATAATTACCGACATATGGCTACGTGTTAATCTCAAATTCCGCTGATATTTGACCATTTAAGGTAGCGCACAATTGATTGAAGTTCTTGATCGACCAGCGCTTTGATTGTAGTTGAGTTAAAGCGCCCCTTACTTCTTTTACTAAACAGTGCCCTCGAGCTTTGGACACGATTTTTGTGACCCGATTAGAATTTTCCGTAATGTATTTCACATTGTTCCTGCATAATAATTTTGTCTTTCTTAAAGGTCTTGCAAAAGGAAGCCCCGTGGCCATCTGCCCAGACTGAACTGCTCATGATTAATGCGTATAAGGTTTGTTTGCTATTTTTCTGTTTTATGCGAAAAATAAAATGTGAATTTTAAGTAATTATAGGTCCGTAGCTAAGATGGTGGGATGTTCTCCAGATGTGTCATTCATTTGTAACAAACGTTAAATTAGAAAAAAATCTCAATGTCAACTCTGTTTGCCACCTTGAGACGCATCCTAGGAAACGCTAACCTTGAAAATATTATGATAGTTATTTCCACCTTTTCAGACAGGGAGAAGCTGGAGCATTTGTCTATGCTGGCAAAAACTCCTTTCAAATGCTTTTGTTGCTATCAAATAATTTAGAATAAAGTACTGAAGTGATGGCGTCACAAAAATATATTTTTAGAAGTTTTCAATTTTGATTTTATAACCCTATCTCGTGATTTCTTCAGTGGTGCGTCGTTTGATAACTGTTGCACGATCACATGCTGTCGTCAGTTTTTACAATCAAATCTATCTTGATTTAAGAGCTTTTTAGCGGTATGAATAGCCCTGTCGATTTGTGACGACAGCTTGCTTTGTTTCGTAGACACCTGCAGAAAAACTGCGATGCATCCATCGTTGTTGCATCTCTATAATGAACCTGCTGAGTATGGCAACGCCAAATCAAACGTCTGGGGCAGATGAATTCGTACCAGTTCTAGTTTACGTTGTCATTCGAGCCAATCCGCCCAAGCTCCTGTCGACTAAACAATACATAAATAATTTTTTCATTAATCGACTAACCGGTGAGGAGAGATACTGTTGGGCCCAGTTTTGTGGTGCCACTGAATTTGTTAAAAGCATCAGCTCTTAAGAATACTTGTCGACAATAAATGCTTTACTCAAATATTTGATTTACTTGAGTTATTTGAGCAAAAAGTAATTAAAATTAATTGATAGGAACACGATATTCAGAGGTTCCCTACAGTATTGACCCTAAGTTCCCTAGCTTGTATCAAAGCTACAAAAATTAGATATTAATGTTATACTATTAGTTGCTGTAAAGTGACAATGATGCTACACCTTTCACCAATGCAATAAGCACAAAATTACCTTTTACTAGTGTATTTAACTATTTCTTCAAACACTTCTTAAGGTTTCCAGTATTATTGTCTTCTTTCTATGTGACAATCCATGCAGGGCTTAGAGTTAAATATGGTTTTCCCCTATAATATCAAGTTTAGTTCTAAAAATATGTTCATATTTAGTTTTACAATTACAGTATTTTCTTAATGAATTGATGACAATTAGAATAGCTTAAACTACCTTAAAAGTTTTGGCAAATATTGAATTTTGTTATGTGTTGATGATTATCCTATACCTGTTAAAAGACTTTCTGTTGTGTATGTCAACAACGTGTACACTTTACAAAATGGTTTGGGTGCATAAATAGCATTGGTTCTTGGTTGCTTTGAGAAAACAAACAGCAATGTAAACAAAATGGATAACAGTGATGATACCCCCAATATTTTTGCTGAAAAAAATGCTGCAGAACAGTGTTCAATGCTGATCTCAAACCATGGAATATACAATTTCAGAAGCTTATGCAAAAGGTAGAAGGCTCCCATTTTTAGGAGCTGCCTCACCACCTGCTTTAGTTAAGACTTTCCAATGCCCCACTCTTTGCTTTGACAAAAAAGTACTGAAAAACCAAACCTCAAATCACAGTTGCACTGAGCAAAAGCATTGAGCAAAATCACAGAGCAAAGACAGTTGCACTTTGAAAAAGCATTTTCTGACCCCTGATTATCTACTTAAAATACACAAAACAACTTACAGCATAGGTAGACATGGCAACTTTTACAAACAGGTAATGCAGTTTATTTAAGCATATATATTTTATTAGTAATTCTTAAACTGACAAATCAAATTATATTTAATTCTAAAACTTTAGTTTGAGGCTACAACAAGTTTCATTAAGTTAACTCTATACAAATACATATTTATGTCTAAAAAGTCAACTTTAAAAATTGGATATTCTTTTCAGTGGTCAACGTCACCGTTTGCTTCTTTTGAATGTTGCAAAGATGCAATGTACCTGAGTTTAGGACAGACAAACATTAGATTTTAAATTTTGTCAAATGCATGAAATCAGCATTAGTTCTGTTGTTGTCTTTGTTTGTTTTGTGGCAAATAAATACGCGTATGGAAATTAACTGTGGGTACAGAAGTTTTCTATAGATCAGGGGTGTCCATAGATCATGAACTTATTTTTTTGGGTGGGCCATAGACAAAATCTTACTACACAGGCAGGCCAGATGAATAATTATGTAAATCAGCGTCAAATTGAGTATTGTTACATGAACAATTACATTAAATAGTAAAATGAAAAAATTATCAATGTGAAATGTTACATTCCTTGTTGGTAGAAAGGTAACAGATACCTCTGCTCACAATAATGATAAATTATACTTGATAATGAGAATGTATGCCTTATAATGAATCATAAAAAGTTTAGGGAGGGGATGGCACTCCATTATTAAAAAAAATATTGATTTAGCAGAATATGCCCTGTATATTGGACACCCCTGCCATAAATACTAAAGGCCAGTTTTCACTTGAGTGAAATTTTCAGTGAATTTGTCAGCGATTGGAATGTCTTTTGTTCTTTCCGAGAATAGGCGAATTCACTAGCAAATTTTGAAAGTTGAAAGAAGTTTAACTTCCTAGCGAAACACAACTTCCCTCTGAGCGGAATTGCTCTGCGACTGCGCTGATGAATTCACTCAAGTGGAGACCCGCTTTAAAAGGTGGTACAAAAGCAGGAAATATGACATTGCTGTATGAATATTAACCACTAATGAAAAGCTATTAGGCATCGAGAAAAAGCTAGAATTTAACAAAATTTCAAAACATTGGGAATACTTTCAAATTAGAAATTTAATTTTATGATATTGACAAATAGAATTGAGAATGAAAGACATGAACTTTTTTATTGGTGCCTCAAACATTGTTATTGAAGCCTCAAAATTTGATTAATAACTTCAAATACTCAGTTTTGTTAAAACAGGAAGTGATGAAGGTAAAAAACTATTTGCAAGGAAACTTCAAAGTTTTTAAAACCATAATCACTTATTGATCTTTTTGTAAAATGTGATGCATCATCAGTTTATACAAAGTTAAATAAATTTCAGTGTCATGGAAAACCTTGGTTTTTTCATTCCGTGAGAAACTGCAACTTTTGCTTTCTGAAATTATCAGCATCATTTGCTTATTAAGCAACATGTCAATGGATTGGTAAAAATCAATGAAAATTGTCAAGCATTTTTTAGCTGTACCTTCTTTTAAGTAGGGTTAATTTCGAAAAGCAAATAGAAGCTTGGCAATGTCATTCGATAATTTATCAAATAAAGCTTATCATACCCTTTGTTTCTGATGACCCCTCGGCACTTCACTACAACTGAATATCTCACAACCCAGCGGGTCTGCCATCCTTTAATGCTGTCCTCAGCAAATGAACCAACAATTCTGTCAACATTTTCTTCTGGCAGCAATGCTATTATCATGATAATTTTCAGCAATTACCAGTATGAAAGACATGACATGAAAATTTTGAAAAATACAGTTTGCAGTATTTGCTTCACAAATGAAGCAGAGTAATATAGCCCTATTGCTAACCAACAGTTTCAGAAACCCATCAAAATAGTGATTGATTTATAGTTCCTAGCTCTTCTTTGGCAGGTTTAATTATGCTGGGAATTGGATGCAGAAATGAATGCTCATGCATGTTTGATTGACAAGTAAAACGTTTTAATGATGAAAAAATTATTTGTTGATGAACTAAAACCAAGTATTGATCAGAATACTTACTAGGTGGATCACCATGTGTGTGAAGCAAAATCTCTTGCTGTTTGGCATACTCTACCAAATTCTATCAAACAAAAATGAATTCATATCTATCAAAGTACTGCATATGGTGTTTTCTGATGCATGAACAAAGATAAGGTAATAAATTTGCAGATTCAATTACATTACCACAGGGATATACTGGGTATCCTAATGGCCAGATAGTCCACCACTGAAATTTGTGTGAATTTTGAAAATGTTGCTTCTGGCTGCACTGTTTCTGATATCTAGTAAGCTACTAGATTTTTGAGAACTTGTTTTAAAAAGACTGAGGTGCGAAAAATGACAAACAACGTAAATATTTGTTTATAACAGAACACACCAATAACAATGCTTGTGAATGAGCATTGTTATATCTATAGGTTCTCTGTGAAAATTCATATAATGATGAATATTCCAGGGTCTTTGCATGTGATATACAGAGCAGTACCTTTCTTAATTCCAAAAAATCACCTTAAAGGTCCCCAAGATTACAAAACTGTGGAAATAAAATAACTTGAGATATATTATTTTACACACAAAAAAACAAAGGAAAGAATGTCAAGCTCCAAAGTAATCATATAATATCAACATAAAAAAGTATTCCCTTACTGATATGCTACCCTTACCTGTGGCATATGGCAACATGAGGTAAGATTCACTTGATTAACTTCAGGTTTAATCTGCAAAAAGGTAGGAAGGAGACCTTATAATATCTCACTTGTTAAAGCAGGATTGGATCTTTGATTTGTCATACTTTTTGTTAATCTTGTTAATCTAAGACCTTGATCAGTTTTGACTGACTAGACTTTGAAAAAGACAAGACTCATTGTATCGTTACTTCAAAGACAATTATATACTTCAGAGACAAAAGTATTGTTTCTTTCGATCTATGCTTGAAATTTGGTGTCTTCAGCAAAGAAAGTAAAGGGGTTCAAAAGAAGCTCCCCATATTCCTGAAGTGGGGCAAAGATGAAATTTTAGGCTATTCTGTTGAAGCCTGCGACAATAAGCAAAATTTAACAAAGATTTGGTGCAAGTTGTGTGTGAAATATTAAGACCGGTTCATCAGGCATCCATCATGCTGAGGAGTGAAAGCTATTCCTGTGAAAGCTTTTGTGGATTGCACTTGCTGGAAATTTTGCTTTTTGCACCCCACAGGTTCAACGCCAGTAATTTCAGAGTCCACTCTAAACAACCCTCCCCAGAAGGGGTCACATACCACAATTTTTCATAGAAAAAAAGGCATGCCCTTTTAATATTTCATTTGCAATGTTTTTGTGACTGGCACAAAATTAAAAATCTGAAAAACAGGATGTGATGCAGGCATGAAATGTTGAAAACATAACAATATTGCTCTGGATTCAAAGAGAGGGAAATTGGCAATCTACTTGTGTTATTTCAAGTGTTTGAACTGAAACGTTTCATGCCATTTTCTTTTTTTTTATATTGTTTTGTCAAAACATGATTCAAAGTGGGGGCCAAAAATATTAAGATTTTTTGGGGGTTTACTAAAGGCTGGTGGCAAGAGCAATTAAAACACCAATTAAAATATTTTCCATATCGATTTAGAATTCTTAGTTAAGTTCCCAGGCAATGTTCATATGCTTTCTGTTTTTATTGTTATGCCACCAGAGATATTCATTGTTTCAGTTGTGTGAGAACTGAAGGAATGACTTGAGAATTGGAGCATGTTTTGGCTCCATGTAGTATGTAACTAAACTTTTGTGCAAATAAGACAAAATACCAATAGCCCTCCATCACACTCCTATAACAGTCTAGAAGTTTAGTAATCTATGTTACCCATCATCCTTCCTAGAGTCACCCAACAATATTGAAAAGCTGAAGAAAAACTTACTTTTGCCCAAGACAGAAGCTCTTTTAACTTGCCAGCATCAAGGTCACAAGATGCCAAATGTGAAACAAGCTCATCCTCATAAAGCTTCTCCATTTCCTTGAAAATCAATACTAAGTAAGTTTAATAAAGATACAAATGGTATCATAAAAAATATGAAAACAGCAAACAATAAAAAATATTCAAGGTTGTCACTAAGTTTTGTGCTTAAGGGGTGTATTCAGGGCCCATTTGCCTACAAAGTGGATGACCCATCTGACAAGCCTGAAAATTTGTGGACAAAGCAGCCCTATATGGCAAAGCACTCCAACTGAAATTTAATCCAAGGGATTGTCACATCCATCCCTTAGAGATAGCTCTGAAAATATTATCCAATTGAGTAACAATCTTAATCTTTATATTTGTAATTTACCAGTAAAATGCTTTCAAATGTTCTCATATACCTTCAAAATCGTGCAAAATGGTTGTAGAAAAGTAATAAAGAGATGGAAATAAAGTTAAGGTAACTTATTTAGTTTGGTATTAAGTTTGCAAAAAGGAATGGCTCCTGAGCCATTATAAATTCCTATATCATATTCTTTGATATACATAAAAAATCTTCCTTTGAATCCCAACCCTAGTACAAAAATATATCTTTACCCGCCACAATGGCTTAGCAACTTCCGTAAAAGTCAAACGCGAGTCTTCAGGAATAGCAGGAAATGCCAGGAAAATCACATCAAACTGTGAAATGTTGAGTTCAGCGAGAGCTGGAATGTAATTCATTTTCACATTTGTTACCCTGCTTCTCAAAAAATAGACCCAAATGCAAATATGAAGAGGATACAATTTTCAACTTACAAAAGATATCTACAACCAAAAGAGGACCTTAAAAGCTATAAATTGTGTGATTGCTCTTAGTTAAAAAATAGTTATGCAAAACCTTTGTTTAGAAATACAATTTTTTTCTATAGTAATACAAAACAAATACCACATTGTTCAGTTGAGCAAATATCAAGTGACTGCAACATACAGAGCAACATTGCAATAAAAATACAACATTTCAATGTCTAAACTAAAAAGCAAGCACCGAGAATAAGGGGAAAATTGCAACAAAAAATGGTAGGAATCCAAACACTCTTTACAACCTACAGTTTTATAATATGCTACAAACATTGCAGTCAATATTTGTGGCCTTGTAAGGCATTAAATTCATTAACATATTTTGTTCAAAAAAGCCTCCAAAACATGTATAAAACAACAAATATTACTTACTGGTAGTATTTTTATAAAATATTTTCCATATTCTGAGCAACATCACATATCAATTAAATGATTCAAATATAACACTTACATTCATTGACAGCTTCTCTAAGCTGATCCTTATCAAAATCATGAGCAAACACTTTTGCTACAAGAAGAAAAGACAAGCCAACAATCAATTTAATACAAAAATTTATATTTAAAGCAATGATTAGTTGATGTCTTTCTTGGATTTCTGGCTACAGGGAAAGAATCTCTTTTGGAGCTGATGCTTTATGGCCTGTGAAAGATTGAGAAGAAAGCTTATTTTTAAAATCCAACTAAATAAACTTTTAAAACTTTAGAAGGCAATACTTTTGAAATTTTATGCTCTGATTCCCCAAAAAAGTTTGCACAATATGGCAATTATTGACAAATCTCATGGAGTCTCCTGAGGGGGGGGGGACACTTGACTATGAAAGTGATGGGGGTGTGCAGCAAACCTTTTTACACCCTGACCCTGTCCCATAAAAAATTGCTAAAAGCATACCCTGTCTAAGAAAAGTATGCAAAAAACTACAGCACAATAATGCCAAAATCAGAGCTTATGAAATTTACTTAGTAAATGTCACTTGAACAAGCTCTTGTCACTTGAACACTACAAATACCTGGAAAAACAGGGTAAGCTATACTCCCACATATCTTGTTTATAAATTTCCTTTATTATTATACCCTGTCACAGAAATTTGATGCAATTTGTCATTTCCTGTACCATAATTTTATTGTAAATAAAAGGATACTCTGTTTTGCGGCACATTCTTCAGGTCAAGCATTGGAGTGCCCCCCCCCTTGCTTGGTGCAGTCCATTCATTCAAGTTCTTTATATCAAACAATTTTTCGCTTCACCTATTGTGCAAGCACAATTTTCTCTTTAATAACACTTTTGTACATTTGGTGTGCATTTTCAAAATTTGGATGTTTGATGTTTAGATACTCTTATCTCATGCATACATCTGTCGCATGCAGAATGCCAGAAGTGTACCTATTTACCTGTCACTTTCATGAGTGGTCTGTCCGTCTCAGTTACAGGCTCAATACTGGCTGCATTCTTACAGAAAATCCTTTCTTTTCCCTACACAAAAATAAACTTAAATTTTTAGGAATTTATGGAAATATATAAGGATTTGCTAAGAACATCAGCAAGTTGGTGATTAATGGTTTGGAAAAATGAAAAATATGAGAAAGGTTCAAAACAGACATTGAATTGTAGATCAGCTATGAGATTTTTTACATTATTGTTTTCCATCTTTTTCATTCTCTTTCCAAATGGTGAAACAATTTTGTGCAGGGCAGTAAGCAACAATTGGATGCATTCACAATTTGACAAACTCTGTTCAAACCAGGTATAAAGTAATGAAAAGAAGATAATACTGATTGGCAACTTGCAATTTTCTGTGAGCAGTTTTCAAAGAAGGATTCAACAAGCACATATATAATATCCTTTTCTTTTACTTTTCTTAAGTTGTGGTTTTGTAAATTTGATATATTGTAGTGTACTAATTAATTTTGTATGTAGGTTGGATAAACAATTAAATGAAACTGACGAAACTGATGTTAATCAACAATTAAACCTATTTTGAAACTACTTGACATCACATATTTTGGGGTCCTTAAGAAAAAAGTTCCATGTCAACATATAAATTCCATTCTGAATTTCTAAATTTGCTATGCTTTAATATAATAGCCATGCCCTAGTTGGAAGGGGTTTTGTGCATGGTGCCCACTTTGGCCTGAAACACAATGCCATCTACCAACTCATTCATTCATTTTCATTTTTTCAATTAAATTCAATTTTAAAATTCCATTACATACAGAAACCATTCAATATGCAACAATTAACAAAGATTATATAACAAGATTGAAAAAGATGAAAAAAATTACTATGAATAATACAGAAAACTGACAAAAAGTTGTATGGGTATGGAGGGGAATTTCTCATAGAGGGGCTCTCTCAATAGATAAACAAATCAAGGAGAGATAAATAGATAAACTAAACAGGATTAATGTCTTTCTTGCTGACTTAATGGCTCCCCTTCTTATTGGAGATGAATGGACACGGGCCTGATGAGCCATAAGACATGTACTTGGACAGAACTTTGGTAAGTAAACTGTTAATCAATATTTAACGATGGCATTTGTTACTGGTACTGGTTACCTGCAATGCCACTCTTGTGCACGAATTCTGCGACTCTGCGAGTTTCAGGGCTTTGATCAAACTTTCTTGAAGCTAAGAAAAGGAAATATACTTGTAAAAGTGCAGAAAATAGCTCTTTATGCATTTTGTCTAACTACTGATCGATTCAAAAGCAAAAAAACGAACAGTGTTGTAAACATAAGTTGACCTTGGAATGGATATGAATTGCAGGTATTTTCTTTTCAAGCCGTTTCGCTTCTCGTTGCATAACAAACAATAGCATTGCAAAATGGACAGCTTGCGTTTATTATAACGTGCAAAATTTTTTGAAAAATGCAGCAAGAAAAACTCGTGGACAATGGGATCGATCGGAACAAGAACAGAACCTCGCAAGAAGTTTCACCAAAATCCAATGCAAAATGTAGAGTATAAGGAATATTGAACAATCATGCACAATAAAGCAGAGCAAAAGTACATCCAAACGAAACAAACGTTTGCCCATGATTCTGTTATTTGCAACACTCCATTAGGCCACAAAGTAGGTCTATATACTTCATTACCTCCGTTGCTGGGTTTTGCGTTGATTTGCGCTTCAAGCTGCTCCAGTGTGAAATATTGCCAGTATGTATCTGAATCCTATCGATTTGTTCCACCAAAAGATTTTCATTACAGCATCCATTGCCGTTGGTAGTGGCAGAGGTACGGGGTATCACCTCTTCGCCTCTTGCAATAACCTCCATTTTCGCCAGCAT
Organism: Rhopilema esculentum; assembly: GCF_057945365.1. Lineage (NCBI taxonomy): Eukaryota > Metazoa > Cnidaria > Scyphozoa > Rhizostomeae > Rhizostomatidae > Rhopilema > Rhopilema esculentum. The sequence continues at coordinate 9,119,321 of NC_142825.1, forward strand.
ATAAACAATGAAATAGATCTGTTCCGGCTAATTACATGATTCTGAAGACATGCGTCTAAAAAATTAGCCAATCAGTTGCCCGCATTCTGAATTGTTGCGTAAACAAGCCAGCCGATCAATCATTCTCGGACTTGAAACGAGGTTGAAAAAATTTTCTAGTTTACTTTTGCTCACGATGAGTTTGCATTTTCAGGGTATCAACAGGGCTTCCGACGAAGGGGGGCCGGAGGGGCCATGACCCCCGCACATTTTTGTAAAACAATAGAGCTTTTTTCAAAATCTTTTGTTATGGGTGTTAAATTTTCCCTTGCCCCCCACTTTCCAACCGGTGTCGGAGCCCATTATCAAAGTATATTTTTTAGAAAATAATAGAACATTTTTACCGCTCTGACAACCTGATCTCTGGTTTTGGGACATGAAGGTTAATGAAGTCCAGTCGTTTATGCACAATGCACTCCCTCGCAATACTTCTCTTAGATTTGATTTGGTTTTAGGGTATTGCAGCCCTCCCTGTATTTAACACTGTTCCACTTTTAGAGCTTTTTAATGTCATACAGTGGCGGAAAATGCGTGGGTGGGGGGGTATTGGTGCTTCTTTTTGCCCCCCCCACCTAAAAATGTATTTCCGCCACTGGTGTCATATATTTCAAAGAATGGTCTATATTACTAGTTCTGCTGGCAATGATACGAAGCAAGAACCTTAAAGATGAGTACGCATTGGCGGCTGTCCTAAGTTATTTCTTGCGAATATCGTTGCGAAATACTGTTCGAAATTTCCCATAAAACATTAAGCAATAGCCAAATAATTACAGCATCTATAACAAGTTATCTGATCTAATCGATTTACAGTATAGCACCTGATTCTAAACGTTAACCTGTTCGTTTATAGCTTCTGCAGCATCTATTGTCTCAAACGCAAAATATTCTTCAATCGCAGTGCACCAGTCGACCAGATAATATAGAGTGAAATTACATCAAAGTGGAGGACTATGGATCAAACAGACCCTTTCCCTATTTTCAAATCTAAATCCAGCGCCAATTGAGTTGACCACTAACTTGAATCATTGGAAAGCATTCAGTTATCAAAGTGCCAACAAGAGAAACCGACCGAAGTAAGGGATACAGTCCTAGGGTCTAATAGGCAGTGCTAGGAACATACCCAAATGGAAACTTTAGTTCAGAACTCAACTAGTTTAGTCTAGATTAGAACTAAGAGACACGGGAAAACTAGTTATTACCAACAATAATTATTGTTAGTTGTAAGATCATTCCAATAAAGTTGAATAAACAGTGGCAATTTAGAACTTACTTTTTCATACGTACCAAGGTGCTTGAAGCAGTGGCGCCAAAAGCTGCCCAAGAGCGGGAAGAGCGAGCGATAGGTGTAGGCCGAAAAATACTCAAGACCACAGATTTGATAACAGACTTTGCATGATTCCACTCTTAATCAGAAAATATCACCTACCCAAAGTAATAAAACTTTATCCATTGTTAGAAGCATTAGTGAGCTATGAGCGATGGCAGCAATCACTCCCCCGAAACCCCTTGGTGCCGCAAGTGACATCGAGTACCCTCCCACAGGATTTCCTTGGTTCCGCCAGTGACAGCGAGTACCCTCCCACAGAAACCCCTTAGTGCCGCCAGTGACAGCGAGTACCCTCCCACAGAAACCCCTTAGTGCCGCCAATGACAGCGAGTACCCTCCCACAGAAACCCCTTAGTGCCGCCAGTGACAGCGAGTACCCTCCCACAGAGACCCCTTAGTGCCGCCAGTTACAGCGAGTACCCTCCCACAGAAACCCCTTAGTGCCGCCAGTGACAGCGAGTACCCTCCCACAGAAACCCCTTAGTGCCGCCAGTTACAGCGAGTACCCTCCCACAGAAACCCCTTAGTGCCGCCAGTGACAGCGAGTACCCTCCCACAGAAACCCCTTGGCGCCGCCAGTTACAGCGAGTACCCTCCCACAGAAACCCCTTAGTGCCGCCAGTTACAGCGAGTACCCTCATTTATAGACTGTCTTACACATGCTTTATGAGGCCTATGGTGATAATAACACAGATGGAGCTCTGAAACACATGAAACAAATTTCAAAGATTTAATTCAAACAAAGACACTACCATCAAATGTTTAAACGAAGCTGAATAGAAGCTGGAAAGATCCATTCACCCACCCTTGATACGCCGTATAACTATTTTAAAAGAAGAATTCGCATTCGTATTGGGATTATCAATATAAATATTCTATCATTTTAGCTTAGTACACAAAAATAACTTTTGAGATACGATCAGAAAGTCTAAACTATCTAGTCTAAATCTACATCATGATTTTGTCTCTAAATCTTTAATATGCTGAAAAATCTTTGAGCAATATAAAGTTAAGAACATCATTAAACAAAACAAGGAAAAGCTTGATGTTGGATCCTGAACACCAAAAGATTACACTGCGTAATGTTTAGGCCTAAACTTTCCTATAGGAGATAAAGCTATTAATTTTCAGCAACTTCTGAATAAATTCAGCACAAAAACCTTGTAACGCACAAATGATTTCTACCACACGAGAAACTGGCTTATCTATTACGTATCACCATCATATTAAATATTACTTTGCAGTCTCTAGGGCGAGGCTTGATGAAACAATTCTAAGTGGTATTATTCTTGTATCAGACGCACTTGGGAGCATCATTAAGAAGCACTGGACCAACTAAAAATACAGCATAGTAGCATATCTCTTTGTCAACAATAAATGTACCTTGCTAACTATGGTCCTCCCTACCCAACGGAGCATATTGTGATCCTCTTTTTATAAATGAATGCGTTCTGTCACAAATGGGGGTTGATGTTGCAAGAATTTTCCCGTGGTGATATTTTTTATCCTGGTAACTCTTGAACTTTAAATTATCTCTTAATTTCTGATTTTTCTCTCATCGCACTCTAAATAACCTGTATTGTCAGTGACCCCTTTTCAAAGCTGCCTTTTCTACCATTTGCCCGCCATCTTATTTTTTAGATTCCCTGGTGAATTAGTTTGGATGATATTTCCTCCATAACCCCATTGTACGGTGTTCAAGCGTACATGCTGAATATGAATTTCTTTCAAGCGATTCCTCAACAGCTTACCCCTTCCTAAATACAGATTTTCAATTTGATCGCGATTTCAATTCGGGTAAAAGCGACGATTTTTTACAGCAACTCATAATCCTGCTCTGATTCACTTCTGTTCTGTTCTGTCCGTTTTGATGACTTCTTTTTCTTTCCTTCCCTGTCCTTTGACTTCTTCTTTCTCTTTTCATGTTCATTATCGTCCTTACTTTCCCGATCTTTTGTAGACTTTTTCTTTTTCTTCTTTTCCCCTTCCCCCTACAAAAATAAAGATACATCAATACTTTGCTAAACTTATTTACAAGCGTCAAGCGGTCTTCGTTGTAGGATTTTTCACTTCTTATGTGCGAAATTGAAAACTGTTACAAAATAAAGAAAAAGTTTGAGCTATATATGGTAATAATTGACTAGCTCTTACTGATTGTTTCTCTTTCTTTCTCCGCGTCTTTTTCTTCTCAGTTTCTTCGTTTTCTAAGAAAAAAAAAATGAAAAAATTGCGTTTTGCTTAGCGTATGTTTATAAAAGACACAGCAAAGACCTGTAATGGGGTCTTCAAGACTGTAAATACAATTTTTCAACTCCAATCGATATGGCTTTTGAGCGTCGATAGATCATATCATATCTTCATGAAGCAAATAGGCTGGGCTCTTGGAACAGATTAACTTTCTAAGTTTGGTAACTTCGAAAGGAATAAATTGTGACATTTCTTGTTTCAAAAACATAAAAAATTGTATTGGGATGCATCTAAAAAGTTGCAGTTAGATAAAATATAACAACAATAAATTTCTTATTCAAAGTCTGAAATTACAATTATTTCGAACAGCCAGATGATGTTGGTGGATTACAATGTCACGTGTGCACATGTCACGTGTGAAACAATGAGCATTATGAACCAACACAGTATGCAACAAAAGAAGACCCGCGGACCACGCAGATTCCAACTAACCCTGTGAAATTGACGTTTTTCGCATCTGCTCATTCATAAACATATCCAGATCATCTGCGGTGATTGAAATTGTGGACTGGCCTGTTTCTGTGCCCCTTTCTTTGCCCATGTTTTCATCCCCTTTACTTGGATCTTTGCTAAAAAGATTGGCCCATAATAGAAACTTATAGTGCAGATACAGGACATTCTCTGTAGAATTCAGAAATAATTCTTTAATATTAAGAGCTGTGATAAACAATGATAACATCAAACCCAACTTGCAAATCTGCAGAATCTTTTTACTTGCTCAATAATTTTTTACACTGATGAGATAACGATAAACATTGTCTGCAGAAATTAAAAGATATAACAAAAGCATTAGAAATAACTTTATTTTGTTGCCAAGTTGTTGGTCATTCAAATGCTGAATAAGAATTTAAATATACAAACCTGGAAGAATCGGAAGAGCGAGTTTTCTACAAATGAAAAGAAAAATGAGATACTTTGAAAATATGTCTGTTTTGAATTGAACTGAGCAAAAATTATTAGAATGTTTAAGGGGAAGTAATATGAAGGAAAATTTTTAATCTTTACCAGAAAACCGACACAAAAGCTAAATAATACCTTAAACTTCCCAATTAAACGCTTAGTACCAGGAGAGTTTTCCATCATTGCTGAACCCTAAAAATCATTCTACAGCTAATATCCAACGCAGATAATCTTAAAAGGAAGCTTCACGTTCTCTTTGTGGACAACAAAATTAAGTATAACGATTATTATTCAACACAGAATTCTACAGCTTAAAAGGATCTCTCGCACGTTTCAAGCACAAACTAAGCCTTTAAAAAAACATTCAATGAAATAGTTTTTAAATACAGTTCTAACTTCTATGTAATCTTTGATTTTTTCAAAACCCTTTTACAGCTAACAGGTCTATGACTGATAACAGGATTTCTATTCTGGACAAAAACCTGTATAAATACTATTGATTAGTCTGAAAAAAGTCCGATCACCTTTCTATAATCATCAAAGAAGGCGATATATTTGATTGTATTTCTAACAACTACCATCTGTAGGAACATAAAAGCATTCCACGCCCTACAGAAACAAGCCCTATACAACCCACCTTTTTACTCGACTCTACAACTCTCGTTGCTTCCTTGTTATTCTTTTCACCATCATCACCTCCGAGCCAATTATTCAAACCTGCATCGTCATCAAGGTCAAAATCTGGGGTGACTTCGTATTTTGGGCCAGCATCGTCTTCATCACTACTTGAATTATCATCAGAACTAACCCTTTTTGGTTGATTCTTTGTACTCTTTCTTGTGCCAGGTCTTGTACCAGAATCAATCTCTTTTCCAACGTTGTTATGCTTGTCAATAATGTTTTGCTCTGGTGGGTCCAACTTTTCGCTTGTAATCTCGTCATCTGACGACTCTAAATCGACCGGGGCGCTAACAAGAGGGTTTTCTTTATCTGATTCCGTATCACTACCCTTCTGACTATGATCAATGGGGCGAGTGACGTCATGATCATCACTAACATTGTCAAGGTCATTATCACTGTCTGTTTCGATATTATTAGATGGAGCAGGATTTAATTCTTCGTTTGATTGTTTTTCGTCTTCCGAGTCTAAATCTTGATAGTCCATAACCAACGGGTTTCCACCTTCATCGTCACTGAAATTTTAAGGTTCTTGCAATTATGCACAGACAAATTCTGAAACAAAAAATGCTTAGGAGACTATGAATACAGTTTTGAGGTTTAAATGGAAAAGGATAGCTCAATAACTGCGCACAAGAAAATCTTGTACATGATTATGGCGATTAATGGTGATGATTGATCATAATGATTACGGCGATTAAGGATGACGATTGATGATTATGAAAATGGTGATGATTGAAAGCGAAGATGATGATGTTGCTAGACTAACCTTTCGTCTTCAGAAATCGCAGCTGGAGATGGAACTTCAGCTTCCTTTTTCTTGCTTTCTTTCTTATTCCACCAGCGCTTCTTTTTCTCGGTAACGTCTAAGAAATTTGGATCTAAGTCTGTATCTGGACTAAACTCGTGAATATTGTTCGCAGATGTTGGTGACAAAACATCATCATCTACAAAAGAGAGTGGACGATTTTGATAAATTATATCAAAAATGAAAAAAGCATTTAAGATCAAACTAGAAAATATACGACTAAACCCATTTAATGTAAAAATGACCCTATCATGGTACTCATTTGATGAAATTGTCTACGCAAGACACAATGTAGAGGCTACACTTTCACACTTTGCTGATTAAAACCAAATTCATCTTGTAGAAGATTCATTGAAAGCCTACAAAATATCCAATGTATTCATAGAAAACAGAAAAAAAATTCACAGGAAGTAAATCCTTTGTTTCTTTACTTGGGTATTACTGCACATATTTCGTTCATACTAATCAGCTAAAAAGATACCTAAACATGACTTCTCTTCCTGCTTTTCAACCCTGGCAGAGTAATTTCTGTCGTTAGTCACTTTATTTTCAGTCGTTAAAGCAGATTGTCTGATATTCTGCGGTGGTAATGACGTCACAGGGCGTTCAGCAGGGGACATTTCCGCTCCACTCTTTCTGCTCGATGAAATGCTAGGGGATGCCTCTGATGCTAAAACAATACATATTTGTGTCCGGTTAGCGCAAGAGATATGAATAAATACCAAATTTTTCAGAATGAAGAGTTGAGATCATAATATTCTGATCACACAGTACTGATAAAATTACTGATAGAAATATGCGAATTTGCACCTGTATCGTCTGTTTCGCTTGATGGGGTAACTGATCCTGCGGTTTTTGCCCTCCGGTTTGCCAAGGATTGTGTAAATCTAGAGAGGAACATGATCAATAACATGAAATAGCTTTCAATTTATTACTTTTAAAATAACAATCTTAATAGAGCTTTTACATACGGAATTGAATGTGGATACTAGATATGATATGATATATGATATGATATGATATATGATATGATATGATATGATATGATATGATATGATATGATATGATATGATATGATATGATATGATATGATATGATATGATATGATATGATATGATTGATATGATATGATATGATATGATATGATATGATATGATATGATATGATATGATATGATATGATATGATATGATATGATATGATATGATATGATATGATATGATATGATATGATATGATATGATATGATATGATATGATATGATATGATATGATATGATATGATATGATATGATATATGATATGATATGATGAAACTGCAATTCCAACAAAAGTATGACTCAATTAAGCCTAAGAGAAAAGATTATCCGTGCAGTTCGTAGCAATGTTAAAAACTGAGCCGGAATGCGTCTTCCAATCACTTGTAGGTCAAAACCCTTGAAAAACAACCCGATTGCAATCTGCGATCATCTTACAAAAACAAAAATTGCGGGGGAGTATTGCGGGGGAGTACTTTTTTCTCTCTCGACACGACGACCCTGGGGGGAAACGGAATTGAAGAGAAAAGCAGAGAATAGAAAGCATGCCGTTTACTAAACATTCTGCAAATGAATATGATAACTGCCCTACCCTAAATCCATGATTCGCCTGCAATAGACTAGCGCATGCTAGCGCCTGCCAAATAAAATGGTGCCATGGTTCACCAAGTTTTTGTTTTATAAGCTTATTGTTAAAGTATTTGTTATGTGCCATTCATAGCCAGAACCAGATGACGTCATGTCTATTTCTGCTGTTGACAGCACAGAAAATTGAATATTTTTCTTGGTTTTAACAGTGATAAAATAATCTTACTTATTTTGACAATAATCTTACTTATCAAAATTCTGTTCTTCTTTCTCTTCATCTCGAAGGAGCATTTCCCTTGTTTCCTAATTTGAAAAGAACAAGAAAATTCTGTCTAAAAACTCAGTTTAGGTAAAATGAAATATTAATGAAATTGATAGAAGCAATAAATGTCCAAAAGCTACAAATACAATTTGACTCCAAGGACAACTTGCCAATTGTTCCCATATTTGAAACACCAGAAAAAGGGCAGCAGAGTCTAGCAGAGTATAAAGCACATCAAAAGTGAGCTTTTAGCTACAAAACCTAAATTATAAATTTAACACTAAGGTATTGACTTAATGAAAAAGCTAGCATTAATCAATTCTTTCAAAATAAAAGCAATCAACAAAAGTTTAAGACATTGTTTGCATTTCTGACCAAAGCCTAATCTAAGCGTTCTTGATTTTTCACTTAACAGATCCCCCACAACATCTAAAAACTATCATTTTTCTTAAAAATGCATTAAGTGAAGGTAATCTAAGTCATTGAAAAGACCAATAGCCCCTGATAGATGCTTTCAATTCTGCAATAATATAACATTCACTTGTCCAGAAACTGGCTAAAATTAAATATCCATGTTGGGGAATATTTAGTCTCAACTCATTACCACCAGAGCTCAACAGCACAAGAAAAGTAGAAATGCCAGTCATCCCCATTGATCAATTTTTACCCGTGCGTAGGTCGACACTAGAAGATGACAAAATACTCCCGAGATATGGGAGACGTAATTTCAAGCATCACAGAGTTAAAAAGTACCGATTTATGTCATGGCTGTGACAAACAAAGGCTAAAAATAAATACCTCAATTTCAAGGGCATTGGCTTCGAGTTGTCTCAAAAGTGTCTCTCTCTGAAACGGTAAATGAAGAATTGAACAAGGAATGAATACAGCTGCAGAAAACAAAGAAGAAAGTTGATAACAGCAATAGGTAAGATAAAAAGATTGAAAATGTATTAATAATATGTGATAAGGCAACAAAGTGCTGAAAAACTTTCTACAAAATGTATGCCAAGTTTGCGGAAAACAAAGTTGCTCTGGGGTCTAGAGCGGGTTCTTTCCTGGTTCTAAGGTTTGGCACAACCGAGTCATCTTTTTTCTATAAACAAGTTCAATTACCAAACAGGCATATTACATAACTATGCTCTGAAAAATTACTACTTTACAAGTCAGATACGATGAATGACTACACTTGGGATGAAGCAAGCGGAGCATTAATGAAAAATTTATAGAACTAAAAATTAACACCGCAAGCATAGGAGAGCTATTACAGAAATCTTTCCTTGCTTCATCACTGGGGCGGTCATTTCCAATTTAAAAATAACAAGAAAAAATATATTTTTAACATAATGTAAGGTATTGGGTCATCTTTAAGATACCTCAGTCCTTTAGGTTATTCAATTTTCTACATTAAACTGAAATAATTTCTTTGTAATTGCAAATAACAAGACAGATCTATCCTGTCCCATTGCTACTTGTTCTGAATCGACCGCTCTTGAAAATGCATCACAAATATAATTCAGCAACTTGGCATTAAGAGAAATACACGCATCTTTTATAAGAAATCCAACCTTTAGATGACCAAAAAGTTATAGAACTATGTGCTGTTCACTTTCAAACTTAAGAAAATGCTCGAAAATGTTTCTGTTAAAGATTAGGCACCTATTTCCTGCTCAATTAACATTATGTGATAGAAAGAATAACTCCTTGTCACTTATTAGATGTTACTGTAATCTCATGTGGCATCTTTGCATTTCTGAGTGCCCCACTTTGGTACACAAGGATCTTTTAAGAAGCTTTATGAAACTGGAATTAACAAAAAATCAAGGCACTGAACAGTAATATTCAGTTTAGTTCCCTTTAAAACATGCGTGTATATAGCTGAACCAACCAAAAACCAAAGACCAAGTTTTGTTCCTACAACAGAATATACAGTATGTGGTACGAATGGAGATGCTTGAAAATTTGGAGATGAGATAGCGTTTCTGTTGATGATCAATGGGCATAGAGTCACACATGTCGATGAAAGAAAGGCACGAGTTGCCAGAGATACTCAGTGAACTGATGTAAAAATTGAAACTGATTTAAACTGACGTTTTAAGTCAGATCTGAGGGTGGTAAATTTCTCCAAATTTCACTGAGAATTGCATAGATTTGTTTCGAAGCCTATGGTTAGCTCTAAAACGTACAGACAGTTTCCATATTTTTCAGAAATAATAATAATAAAAGCCTTCGATTTCTATTAAATTACACTACAGTTTCAAACCTCTCTACACCTCTTTACAGTTTCAAACCATAGGTAGTTTGCAACTGGCTAGTCTGGGTTTACAAGATAAGAGCATTACAGTCGTAAGTGCAAAAGGGAAAACTCAAAAAAACAACCAAAATTAAAAAGGATGTAATTCAGGGTTTGGATAAATCATACTTTCCACCCAAAAAAGTATGATATGACATTATCATCTCGCAGGCCACGAAAATTCTCTTCCCGGGCCGTAGGTTGCCCACCCCTAAGCAAGAGAATGTAGACTCACTTTGGCAAGATAATAAAAGCTTCAGCACCCGCGAAACGATACTTAAAAGCAGACAGCGTTATCATGATATGGGACACTCCAGACATAATACGATAAACAGATCTAAATTTGTAGCAACTAGAAACAAAAACTGGTATTTTCCTAAATGACCTGTCTTGTTGAACCCAAAAACTGGCATTTTTCTAAATGACCTTTCTTGTTGAATCGAATTCGTGAAGGTATTTTGTCTAACAGGATTCACTGATATGCTACAAGATACTTCCAACAGGAAGCATGAAGTGGATATCTAACGGGATAACGTAACATTAACGTACCTGCAGTATCAGGAATGGCATGTTCAAAAACTGGTAAAGATATCGTAGGCCAAATCCATTCTTCAACGACGATTCAACAAAATTCACTTCAGCAGATCCAACCGGTCTAAAAAGAAAACAAAATTCACTAAATTGATTGGCTTAATGCAGAGCAGACTGAATAATATTCTTAACCAGGAAACATAGGTTTTGATGAGATATTAATCGTGATCAGCTTGTAAGAAATCGAATTTTATTCAAATGTAGTTGCAAAACGGCTAGAATTATGGTAAGAAATTTTTTAAAAAATTGATAGCAAAGAAAATTTGAGGGAGTATTTGCAGCAACGAAACCTCCTTTACAAGGATACGATAGCAGCATAGTAAGAAGGCCTAGACCGATTCTGTAAACGTTGTGATTTTCAAACTATATATGCTTTTGAATGCATACAAAATTTGAATTTCTTAATATGATTCTAAGTTTAGACAAACATAAAGTTGTAGCTTAATTTTTTTCACCTCAAAGAACACCAAGCGATAGTTTCGATTCGGAAAACGATGCATTTAAAATTTAGGAAAAGCTCGTCACACATTCTTTATAATTCTCTTCACAGCTGCGTGTGTCTGTAACGTTGGTTATATGCAGTGCAAGCGTTCTCATTATAAGTTCGCCTCTGGACCAACAATCCTCGCCAAAACCACTGGGACAACTACAGGACCTGTACAGAATACATGAATACCTAACGTGATACTCGAAAGGTTTCTAAGAGAGAAAGACATTTTCTTAACTCAGAAAAGCACTGGAATGGTTATTCTTCTGCCATCAAAGAGTCTGTATCATTGGTTTGCTTTCGTTGCAAATCGAAGTCATATCTGCTTGCAAAAGACATTGACAACTAATCCTCGAAATTTATCACACTGTTTTTCATTTCCAGCTTACAGAAATCGTAGTTTCATTTTCGGTATTATTTATTTTGAAATCTTTGAAGAGCTGAAATATCTCTATGTAAAGAGGGGCCTCTCTCCTCGTTTAGCTTTGCTACTGAGAAAGTTCCTCCACAGATAATTTGTGTTCCACATCTTACTGTCATAAAGATTGTTTGTTATCTTAAATTGTATTTTTTATTTGTATTTTTGTATTTTTACTTAGTATTTTGTGGAATAGTATGTTGTGGAATTTACAATATAATGAACGTGAACGTGAACGTTCCCTGACTTTTTTTAGACAGATTAATTTGATAGATTCCTGATTTTCCCTAAATTTTTCCTCGAATCCGTCATTTTACAGGTTCTCTAGATTGTCCCTATTGTCTAGTTTTTTTCCGAACGACCAATACAAAACTCTGCACGACCAATATTAAATCCTCCCGTTTCTTAAAGTTGCCCCTCTCCTGCATGCATTACAATAATGCAAAATTCCAATATTTTTGAATGCACACCTTCAATAGAATAATAAACACCGTACTGGGGAAAGGGAGAAGAGATTAGCCACAGAATTGATAACTTGGTAATTAAGATGGTTAAATCCTGAGGTTGTCAACTTCTGAATTTGAAATTGTGAGGCTTCATCAAAATTTAGAGAGAATGGTAGCAGTCTGTCACAAATTCCCTACCTAGAAGCGAAAGTTTAGAAAATTATCACATGCCAAGTGAACCATTTGTTGTTCTGTTTGGTGAACATTAGAGCCATGTCTTACCTGTCCATATGTTCCACGTGAGCACACATCGTTTCGCTATCAACTAAACGGTGTTCACCCATATCTCTGAAATTAGCCTAGGCGAAGTATAATAAAGATTTAGAAATGGCTTGGAAAAAAGCAAACATTGTGAATCATATTAAGCTTCTCGTCTGACACTCTTCAGAGTATAAAAAGTCAGAACATAAATTTGAAACTCTACGCTAGAAAATATATACACCCAGTTGTGAATCGAAAATAGGCTAATCAGAAACGCGAGCACATGGCTGTTGAGGTTGCCCAATCAGTGCCACAAAAATATAGATTTACTGAAAATATTGGCATCAGGTATACATTTCCTACTGAATATCAAAGGATTGTCACTCAATCAGATTGCTAACCATCGGAAAAAATATCGGAGCATAACGATTATACACCTTCATTGCCAAAACTGTTGAAATATCTACACAAAATCTTTTCAGATTCACCATCCTCCCCCCCCCCCTCCCAATTGCACAGTGGGAGGGGGGAAATATAGCAAGGGCGTCAGCAAATAGGAGAGGTACCCTAGGACTGTCAACTTTTTAATATGAATATTGTGGTGTTTCAACTAATTTTGCAAGGATAGTGGCTATCAGATTTTAATACGTTACAAAAATGAGATTAACTCATGATTAGTAAACTTAAACTGATTTTGGGATGTTTTATAGACTAATGGAAGATATGTGCCTTTATGGCGACTGGTTAACGAAGTAATAGGTCCAAAGCGAAGATCAATAAAGCCAAAGAAACACTTTCGGACTCATATGGAACACATGCGAAAATAAATGGCAGGCATGAGACAAAAACGAAAAAGGTGTGTCTGCATTTACCATGACAAGCACGGGTATGTGATTTGGCACTTTTGGAAGCTCTCGTTCAACGTACTTCCAAGTCCTGTAAAGAAAAAGATGCTAAAAGCACAATCGTAAGCATAATTCAATGGGAATTTAGTTTAACGATAAATTTTTCATTTTAAGTCTAGAGAAATGAATATTCAGTAAGATTGACATTGAGGGTTTGAGAAAGTTGTGAAACAGAGAAAAAAAACAAAAATTTCACATAGTATTGTAACAATGTTTCACAAAAACTCAAATAACGTTTCAACAAGAAAATTAACTTCAAACCAGATTAAAACATAAAACCATTAAAACCTTTTAAAATATCCGCCAAAGTAAACCAACAAATGGAAAATGAAAAATGTCCATTACATTGGAAACAATTACATTTTTAAAAACACAACTTGCGTCGGGTAATTTAGTTTACTGCTTCTCTGGTTAAGGCTTTTGTTTCACGGTAAAAAGGGTGCTTTAAATTTTTTATGAAAATAACTTCTAACATGTGCAGATGGGATGGTAGTGGTCTTCTATGCTAGCTCCAGCCATTCGCCAACATATGCGAAATGAGAAAAAAGACTGTTGGGCACCGAGGCCGTTCGGAATCGAGGCCGTTCAGAATCGAGGCCGTTGGGCAGCGAAGCTTCGTTGGGCAACGAGACTGTTGGGCAGCGAAGCTTCGTTGGGCAACGAAGCCGTTGGGCAACAAAGCTGCTGGGCAACGAGGCAATTGAGCAACGAGGCTCATCGTTACTTTTTAACGACATAAAAGCTTTCAGCAAAACAAACAGAATTGCTCTATAAAGGAAAAGAGTAAAACGACAGCCTTCAAGACATAGTTATTTCGTAAGGTCCATGATTCATAATTATTACAATAATTTCGAAATGGCTTGAATACTTTCCATACATTAATGACAAATAGAATCAAGTTGCTTGTATAACCTTTATAATGCTATCAGGAAAGTACTATCGGCATTTGTTGAAAAATAAAAAATAAACGGTTCAAGAGTCAAAAATACCTGAAGACAACCAGATACACAAGCAAGTTTCATTTCGCTTATAAAAATTAAAACAAAGCCAATTCAAAGGTTTAGTCCGTGCCAGCTTGCTATTTCAGTATTACACGTGAAAAAGATTGCTATCCAAGCTGATTCAGTAGTTATATAAATTGCATCCAACTATAGTGTTATGAAGTTTTGCCAACCCAGCACCTTGCAAAAAACTTTCACATTTACCAGCTCAAGTCAAACTGTCTTAAGCGAAAAAGCTGGGGGGAAGAAAAAACTTCGTTTCAAAGAGCAGCGGCAAACATTCAAATTATGCTAAGAAAATATTCAGCATTATTTGTTATCTTAACAACATCGCAATTGGCTGGAAAAGATGGGCCTGACAAATTTTATTGACTGAGTTCTGTTTCAATTGATCACGAAGCGGCCGCTGAAATTAGGCCCCCGACAAAAACCTTTCGCATATTCTCCAACAACAGTGAGAAAAAGAAGCAGTTCTAAACATCCAAGAATAAAGTAAGTAATCCCGAGTTCATTTTTATAAGATATTATTTTCGTGTCTTTGCAATGTTGATATTGTTTAGAAAATGACAAAAATCAAGAATATTCTTGTATTTGCTGTTTTCAGTATTAAACCTTGATACTGTTGCCATCATTTTCCAAATAAAAAGGTCATCTTATGACTTTTATGAAACTTTCTGTAGCCATTTCAATTTTGATTAGCTAAAAATATTTGCTGCAGTGCCGCCATTTCTGTCTAAGCCAATGCAATACTTTTGCTGAAGAAGGCTGGTACGAGTGTCAGAATCAACTTATTAATCCGTTGTATATCATCTAGACTTGAAAGAGGTTTCCAATATGGATCTCATTTACATTAAGCAATGTGGTATAGGTAAGATAAAATACGAGATATTGGAAGGGAGTTCCATGTGTAGTGAGTGGTTACCCTGACGTGAGACATATGAACCAAAATCAGCATCAAAAGAAAAGAAGAAATCTACACCAATTATGAAAGTTTGCTTCTTAGTTGTAGTTTTTGTAACTTATTAATTCAATTAGTCTTAGCCAATTGTAATGTTCTGTACATCTTTATAGAACTTGTCACTTTGACACGCAAAACAGTTGGGAATTATGCCATCCTAGTGGAGAACATGACCAGGCAATGGAAATTTTAGTTGCCAGGGATGGGGTTGTCGTTTATAGTCAATATCATTTACGATAATACTTCCGCCATTTACTCCCGAGAAGAATGCGCTCCTACTATTTGAAGCTCTATAGATTTCGGCTCTGTTTGTTGGTCATTGTTGCAGTTTCTTTGTCCCTTCAGCCATATTTTGCATGATATAGACTGTAAAGCTTTTTTGACTCTGAATAAATCTTCTTTTGCCTTTTCCTGGAAATCCGACTTCATCAGAGTGTAGAGCACAGGGTTGAAGATAGACAAGGCAAATCGGCCAAGATTCATACCTAAATATTTCTCCTTATGGCGTTCTACCTCCCCAAGATAGGCCGTTACAGTGACCCAAACTAATACTCCAGCAAACATGAAGCTGAGCATCAATGCAGCTTTCGATTCCTCAACCATTCGTTTTTGACGCCTGGCATTGGCGCGTTGAGACATTTGCCGTCGACTTTTTCTTACAACAACACAAATACCAAGGAGCGCTACTCCTGATACGGTCGTAGCAAGAAAGCATAAAGAGATGAATACATCATCGTAATATTTGTATGTTTCAAGTTGCTTGAAAAGCTGGTTTAAGAAAATCAGCAGTTGAGTGGCATCATTGAGGTGGTCATTATCATACAACGGTTTGTACTCAGCAAAAGATATGGCGGCAAAAACAAGTGATAAGAGCCATATTGTTACTACCACAACAACAGCCTTGCGTGCTGTAAAATGCTGTCGGTGTTTGAGCGGAAAGCATATGGCAATCGCTCGATGAGAAATAACAGCAGCTAAGCTATAAATGCTAACAAGATTGTTGAAAATCAACAAAACCCTACTCTGATGATGAATTCGACGTGTGGAAATAAAATTCGTACTCTCTGTAATTGTTGTAGTCTCCTCACTGACGACAAATAGCGGAATCACGATTAGGCCCACAAGCACATCAGATACAGTCATGTTTGCCGGGAAAATGTTTTGTTTGTGTCTTAAAATCTTGAAGCGTACAAACAAACTAATGATGTACGAGTTAAGCAGGATTATAAGAGCCCCAGTGGCAATTGTTAGCTGTAAAAGATGCCCACTATCCCATTTCGGAAATGCATTCCGTTCAAAGTCCGTGTACTTGCTAATGTCTCGAGAACCTCGAGAATCATTTTTCGTAGAATCTACAGTAATATTCGTTGAATTCAAAATACTTTTGCCATTGATCTCTAATAGCTCTTCGGCAATATCACGCAATACAGCGGCATACATGTTGTTTTCGCCTCTAAACACGATTTCTAGAGGATATCAGCCGATTCAACCAAAAACTGAATCAAGAACCTGCTTACGAATACTATGGAATGGAAAATGCCGATCTTTTGCAACACGTAGGAATGTCTACTCTGACCATTAGTTTGTAGAAACCATCTTCATCCCCTTGAAAAACAGGTGTGACAGTACCCAAGAAAATTGCTAGCATTATTCTCGCACACGCTTTTCCGTTCATGCATACAAATGTTCCTTTGAAGTAAGTGCCATTCACATCATTGTTTACATCAGTGTCACTAAGGTGACATAGCACATGTATGGTCGGCTTTAAAATTGATTGCCAGTTTTTGATTTTGAAGTATATATAAATCCATATAAGGAGCATTAAAAATTTATGCGACACCATATATGCTTGATTAAACTAAAGAATTATTGATGAAAACGAACCAGCAGCAAATCAACGAAGACAAAGGCTCACTTTGTTTCGCAAGCAAACATCGCAGAAAGAAAACTGGTCCTGATATATAGCAAGTTCATAAACTAAATGATACTGGCCAATTCACATCCTTATAAATTACAGCCTTTTGTAGAGCTGTTATTTGATCTCGAGAAGATTCAATCTGTTATGTTAAGAGGATTGTGAATAATTCATGAAAAAACCACACTGATACAAAAGATGCAGTTCAATGGATGGAATGCAAGTTCAATCCATTTCGAACTGTTAGCTTTAAAGAGGGATTTCATATGATAGTAAAAGAATATAAAGAGAGCTGGATTCGAGAAAACTGTATCAAATTACATGAGGGATGCCTCAAAGAGATTCATGATTCCGTGTCATTTCACGCACTGCAGAACTTCCAATGGATCTAGAGTATTCTAGAGCATGTCATCTAGAGCATTGATATCACAACGATTATGAACATAAACTTGTCGCAGCACCGCCTTAATCTGGGGACAGAAAATGCTGATTTTGAAAACTTGTATAATGTGAACATTGCCCAATCCGTTTGCCAATGGGAGACATGTCACGAGGACAAACAATTTCTTAAGCAAATTCTTTAACCTAGACAAATATCAAAATTACAGTTTCTATTTAGGCAGGCCTTGAGTACGAAGGGCAAAAGTTTCAGAACGTGATGCAATCGTTTCTTTATATCTATAATAATTTGATGATCGAATTAAGAGTTAAACTTGGACTTGCAACCTAGACCCGACCTGTTCTATACACCAAATTGTGTACAGTTCCGCATATACGTCATTGAGCACTACATGACAGACCAGTAAAACAGCAACTTGCATGTTAAATTTTGTACAAGCTCGCAAGGTGCAAATCCCTGAGAAAAAAATCGTACACTCTGTGCTGAAAAATCTGTAAAAATCTTCTCAAAATTTGAAAAATCTCAAGAAATCCTCAAAAATCTAGACAATCTTAAAAAAATCGAAAAAATTTACAGGATCTTCAAAAAATCTAAAAATCGAAAAAATCTCTGAGAACTTTTATTTGAAAAGAAGCGAATACAACTGGCGCGAAGATATAAAAAGCATGCAAGTCTTTTAAAAATGAAACGTTTTGTTTTGTCTTTTGCACTAAAAGTATATCTATTTATCTCGTCCTGAGAAAAAAATCGTACACTCTGTGCTGAAAAATCTGTAAAAATCTTCTCAAAATTTGAAAAATCTCAAGAAATCCTCAAAAATCTAGACAATCTTAAAAAAATCGAAAAAATTTACAGGATCTTCAAAAAATCTAAAAATCGAAAAAATCTCTGAGAACTTTTATTTGAAAAGAAGCGAATACAACTGGCGCGAAGATATAAAAAGCATGCAAGTCTTTTAAAAATGAAACGTTTTGTTTTGTCTTTTGCACTAAAAGTATATCTATTTATCTCGTCCAAGATTTCGGAAAACTTTCTAACGACCATGACACTGCAAGTTAAAAACATGCCAATCATGTAACACCGCCGATCTTGGCCAAGGTTTTCTGAGCAGCCTCAGACCAAAAATAGCCCCCACCCTCCCTTATATCTCTAGATTGGTAAACGCATGCCTATCAAATCAATGATTGGTTAACGCCTGCCTATCAAATCAATGATTGGTTAACGCCTGCCTATCACCGTTGTTATGTTATTCGTCAGATATTTAGCAAAGAGGAAAGACACAGAAGCGCAGTTTTGTGAGGGTATTGCAATAAATGACCCCAAAGCGTACAGCTGAATTCAAACTATGACGCCATTAAGCAAGAGTTATACAGCTGAATTATCATGCTATAAAAAGTGGAAATGACCACGATTCATCTTAGAAAGGATACTTTCTTGCTCAAAATAGTCCCACACGGCCAAATATTAGCCACCAGTCCTATGTTAATCTAAATCCCATCCAAAAAAACCAAATGAAAGATTTCACAAATGTTTAAATCACAGAAGAAACGGAAACGAGGCATTAGAAAAACCAGTTGATGAATAAAAAACAAACATTTTGAGAAATGAGCTGGCATTGTGAAAACAAAGATGCCTGAAAAGATGGTATTTGCAATTTGAGAATTTCTCAGTTCAGGTAAACAATGTTTTGAAAAGATTAATCCACAGTAAAGATTGTAAAATTTTTTTGAGGACATTTTAAAGAGAAAGTCGACAAATGATTAAAAGGGTAAATATATCGTTATCCAGTTATATGTCTTTTTGACCATTATAGAAAGACTATTTGCAAATACATTAGATACAATAAAAGAATGGCATATAAAACGAATCAAAGGATAAAGTTCCAGTTAAGTATGTCAGTGGGAAATAAATAGGTTAACACACAACACACATAATTGTTCACAAAAAGTATACAGGGTCTCGCCTTAAACTAGCATCTTAGTAGTTACAACTTCTTGGTTTAGGAAGAAGATTCCTGCTAACTGGAGAACAAGTTCCATCGCTACTCGTAAAGCTATTGTATAAAATCAAGTAAAATTTTAAATTAAATTTTCATTTTCATTCGTGTCTCAAGAGTAGCTTCTTAGAGAGCAGATTGACTGCTTGGCCACTGATGCAGCTCTACATTCAGCGACGAATTTATTTTTGAAATAAAACTTAACAGGGAAACTTGGAAAAGTTTTAAGCTGGGCTGCAATCCAGACACAAAATTTTTGAAATAGAAAACAAAATATCAACTTGAAATTAACAAATTTATGGAGAAAAGTTAATCCCATGTACAAGAGATCGCCAGTAAAAAGTCTTCTTTAACTAAACAAAAAATTTTTGGAGTGGAAACTCAGTGGTATGTATTAATGCTAAACCTGATACCAAATACCCCGAAAGTATATAGTAAATATGTTTTCCTCTAACCCAGATAAAAACAGTTGAACTTATTTGCGAAAGGCTACATGAAATATTTGTGTGATTTAGTGGTATAAAGAAAGATTAACAGATGATACGCGAATGCACAAGTGCATCGAGCTGACGTCACCGACAGTTGTATTAACTGTTATGTTCTCGGATTTTCTCTATAGATAACGAGGTGAGTTACAAATGCCGATCTTGCTTTGCTCCTGTCCCTTTGGCTCTGTCTTGGTGATACCATGTTTGACGAAACATTTGCCTGGAAGCATTTTGCAAGATTTTTCAAAAATATAATATCTTGATAAACTGCTTTTTGAAAGTCTGTCTTGTGAATTGTGAAGAGAATCGGGTTTGTTATAGAAATGAGAAACCTCCCAAGATGAAAAACAACGTAGTGTAGTCTCTCCTGGCCACCTACAAAGGCGTAAACGGTTGGAACAAGCCATACTAGTATGGTCAAAAACATTATGCATAACACACGAAACGCTTTCAGCTCTCTCTTGCGTCTTGTAGAACTCATAAAAGCTCTGCTGTTAGAAGTGAGGATTCTAGGTCTTTTATAAATGGCTACGAATATAAGGCACAGAGATATCGAAGAAAATATCGTAGACAGTACTAAAGAACAGTAAAAAACCTCCCTGTACTTGTACTTTTCAAGTGTTATAGACACCTCTAAGATAATCGTTGATAGCTTGATGATATCTACGAAGGTTGATAGCTTCCAGGAGCGAAACATCGGGAGGTAGATCGGTATTGCAAAGGTCGTAAACAAGACAGGAAAGAGCCAGGCAACAAATAGGGAAATATGAATCTTCCTCCAAGTCTTGAGTTGTCGGTAACGAAATGGAAACCATAGATTTAAACATCTGTCTGTGATAATCATAAACAAGGTTATAATTGCAAGAATATTCACGGCGCGTAGTATGATTTGCGTAATCTGATAAACGCACATTGCTTGCACAAAGGTAGAGTATCTTGCTCTTTCAATTAACTTTTCAGATGCCACGAATAACGGGACACAGATAACTCCATTGATAGCGTCAAAAGTGGCGAGATGGAGAAGAAAGTAATTAGACTTAGAACGTAACAAGGGCTTTCTTTTGAACAACACAAGTATGTAAATGTTCAAGACACTGATACAAATACCAATTGTTACCATAACTGGATAAATGTACGCGAATCCCCATGCTGGGAATAAATTCCAGTCTCCTAGGCCGATAGTGATATTCATGGCTTTTAACAGTATGCCAGTCATTTTTGGTATTGTCAAATTGAGTGTTAGCTTGGTCAAGTTTGTGAAATTCCCAGTGAAATTCACAGAAAGAAACGATAAATCCATTCTTCAAAATAGCGATGTACGCACAAAAAATTTCAACTTCTGTTAGCCACTGGTCCTTGTATAAGCTGCACCGCAGTTAAACTTCTGTTATAATCCATTTAACAGCACAATTATCACGAACAAAAAATTGAGTTCCTGGGACAGCCGGGCAAGCTGTAATGTACTCAAAGTGACGTAAAACTGTCGGGTCGAAAATAATTTTCATAGAGTTCCAAGATTATACTTGCAACATTAGATGATAAACGATTTAAATTCACATTAAAAAACAATCTAGGAGACACTCTCAAAGTAATGTGTTTGTAAGTTGACAACATGGATGTGTTCTAACAAGATTGTAATGCCTAAACTCCTCACCTCACTATAGCAATGCTCAGTTTGATTAAGTCACCTGCCACTGAGCAAATTTGGTATTTACCTTGCCAGTGTGGTTATCTGTGGTTATATTCTGTTTGTTGAGTTTCGATGCAACTTTTATTGAATAAACCAAGTCCGATCTTCGATTTCAGGGGAAGAGAAAATATTATGACCTAGTGTTTGTTTATTCTGCTGTTTGCTTGCCTGGTATGAAATTCTGTTTGTATCAAAACCGAACAATTGGTACAAAGCAAACAAATAGGTAGTACATTCTCAATTGAAAAAATCCCGCGATTAATACTCAGTGTAAGCTTACAAGGACAAAACTTCTAAAGGAAATCAAGATCTGACTGCAAAGACGCAGATTCCAACGTCATGATTATGAGGGTGTTCGAGAAACCAAATAAACGAAATCAGAGTAGAAATCTTGCTAACAACTCCTTCCACCGGACACGCTTCTCAAACTCTTTTTAAAATTTTATATCTCTGTTGTTGAGATGTCAGATTTACTTGAAACACTTCTTTTGTTGTTTTTGTTTGCGCGCGTCGTGGATGTAACGGAGGTATGGATACAGCGCCTGCAGAAAGATCGCAGTATAAAGTTGTTCAAGGCGCGAAAGTCTTTTGCAGCGGCTGTCCGGATGTCCTGCTTTAGGAGCGTATATAATATTGGGTTGACGATAGACAGGCAGAATCTACCCAAGTATAGATACATTGACAATTCTCTATTTAGCAATTTCCTTCCTCTTATTATCGGAATAAGCCAGATGATAATCGCCATAAACATCAACGAAAGCATCACTGTAGCCTTGATCTCTTCGCTTCTTCTCGTGACATTTTGCGTAGCTGAACGACGAATGTTCGACGCTCTGCGTCTTCTGCATAACACAACTTGAGTTGCAACAAGTCCGGAACCAGCAGTTAGAGAACCCGCCAAGCATATCCAAATAAAGCTATCTTCGTAACCCTTGTACTTCCGCTCCGATTTAACTACTGACAAAACAAGCAAGATAGCATCTAACGCTGAATCAACATGACTTGTAGTATAAAACTTTTCGTACACAAAAAATGAAAACGCGGCAAACAGTATCGATAGGATCCATATTGCCAGAACTGTAACCGTTGCTTTCGAACGCGTGAAGTTCTGGCGATGTTTGAATGGAAGGCAAATTGCAACCAAGCGCTCAACGACAATCGCAGCTACGCTATAGATATTAACAAGGCTACTGAACATGAGTGTCACGCTGCTGATGTGATAAACACGCGAAGACTCAAGAAATCTATCAAACAAGGTGTCCTCAAGCATATATTGTCCAATGACAAACAACGGAATTACAACGAACCCGACAAATGCATCGGACAGTGTCAAGTTTATTGGGAAGATATTGTGTTTATGACGTAATTTCTTGGTGCGGACAACCAAAGAAAGGATGTAGCAGTTGAGGAAAACAGCAACAAACGCAACTGTTATCATTAAATGGTACAAGTATTTGAAATCCCATCTCTCGAACAGTATCACCTTTCCTGTCACTATATTTGGCAATAAATCAAAAGCACTTCCATTTTTGATATTAGTAAAGTTATGCCTCAAAGACGTAAAATTTGAGAGTGTGTTTCTAAATAAACCAAATCGGTTTCTCAAAGCCATTCCAAGCAGCAAGGAGAGCTTGGTCGCTTGCTCACTCTAATTAAGACGATCAAAATTCTCTCACGCACTAAAAATAGCTGCAGGGAAATGTTTGGCAATGATGAAGTTTAAGCCACAAAATAACACGTCCTTCTTTTTCCTTGAATGCTAAGTAAATTTTAATCCAATACTTAACTGAACCAGTATCGAGAAGGAAATCAATTTAAGATTTTCCAGAATTTTAGTTACTGTCATGGTGACAAAACATTTGCAACAGGCAAACACTAGCAGCAGCAAATTCACGTCACAGTACATAATACATATAATGTCGATTTTTCAATGAAGACATGAATATGATACCTGAAATAAATACAGTACATTTGAGTGGAAACCAATATCCCCAAATGAAGTTGTCTGTTGAAAGTGGGTTTTTGAATATCCGTGGTACCAAGCCGATATGACAAACCGATATTCAAAGAAATCGAGCAAAGCGAGCACATTTGATCATAAGCACCACCTGCTTGCCAGGCATGAAGAATTAAATGTTGAATACTACTGATTGTGATTATTCTTGCTGAATTCTGTAATCCTCTTCCGCGCCTTTGTATTGTCGTGATAATTTGCCGCTAAGCCTTCGCTCAGAAGAGGTTCGATTCAAACAAATCCTTAAAACAGCGCAACACTTCTATTCAAAGACATTGAAAGTGCTACAAAGTACTTCTTTGATGCATTTTGAATATATTATGTACTCTCCCAAGAAAAATCTTTTCACGACATTACAAAAAACACCCTTCAAATGTGACAATCTGGATAGAAAAGCCTTAAAAGTTTTAAGGCTCAAGAGGATCAAATTCAATGAGCAATGGTCCATGGATCGCTGCCCGGCAAATTCAATTATCCCAAGGTTGAGTTGAACCTGAACAAAACCTAAGTCTCATGTTTGTCGTTTAAAATACCTTGATTTGGCCTGGATTGGGAAAACCAGCTCGAGATTAAAGTTGAACCTGGGTTGAACCAAGTTTTAGCGTCGTGAAAATCCAACTTCACGCTGGGGTTGAGCCCGGCTTTAATACTCCTTCAGTGCACGCACTCTAATTAGTAAATAGCTACATGAGCCATTTGGATTTCCTTATCCCAAAAATGTTTTAACAAAGCAAATAGGGTTGCGATCCCGGTTGCAATAGCAGCACTAACGTTTCATACTTCTCATGCAAAGGCCAGAAGCATAACGTTTAAAAGCATTCAACTTATTTTATCCACCAAGGCTTTGCACGACTCCACCAAACACATAATACTTCAGTCCCGTGGGTTCTACATCGGAATCAAAAGACCCACCTTCACACGACACAACAAAAACCTTCAGAAAAATGGGAGAATCTGGGAACAATATCCCTTAAAATCATACAGCTCGAGAGACTATTCGATCAGATTTGATGAAGAATAGCCTACGTGCCGGTTACAAGCATCTACTACATTTCCGGCTTCCCCCAAAACACAAAGTCATTTAATGTTGTTTTATTTCAAAGTAACGAATGATATTTTGAATCCTTTTCACGGGGGTTACAAATACCAAAGCTATTGACAGTTTTGGAGGAGTTGTCAGTTACGGGGAAATTAAATGAAACACGCAAAATTGAGACAGTAAATCTTTGCGAGTTACAAGAAATTTAGTAAAGAACTGTTGCAAATAATTTCCAACTTGCACCTTATCGTTTACAAAAATGGTAGATTTGAATCGATGTATGGATGAAATGACATCCATGCAAGTACCGCGAAGCAACTTCAAGGAACCTTAATCTTCAAGATCGATATAGTAACTGTACAGAAAAGGAAATTTTAATAAACTGCATTTTAGGGTGATCGCTAGGGAGATTGATATTGGGGTAATAATATTTATATTTGCATCTAAAAAGTTTTGGCAAACAATATTTAGCTCCTCAGGGATCGTTTTTGGGCTCCCTTTCCACATCGAGATTGACATGACGATTCTCGGATACTTACAGGGCAAAGAGATATCAACATATTGCTTGCAGAAAACCATCAAGTTAAGAGCATTTTTGCTTAACTACGTGTTTGTATCAGAGACTACCGACTCTTAGTTGCTTCAAAAAGCAAGTGCTTGATGAGCTAAAGGTTTATTGTGATAACGAAAAACGTGCCCTCCTTCTCCTTGGGAACCCTGCAACATTGAATTACACATTTGGTAGGCGTTGTAACGTGCAAAATAATAATATATCATACAATCGAAATATCGTTGCTTGTTTGCACCCAATGTTGTCAGTCTCTTTTGATATCACTGCAAAGTTTCACTTACCATGGCTTTGTGATGTCCATTACCATTATAACACCGTGTGTTCCTTTGTAAACATCAATAAATTCAGCATCAAGAGCTGGGCCATCTCCTTCATCCTATAAAATTCAAACATTTCATATAGATCACTTAACAATAAATTCAAATACTGATTTAACACAAATACAGATTTTCGCAACTGAACTTTTATAACAGCAACATTCTATAGCTAGTTTTATTTTTATAGAATAATTGTTACTTTTTACAAAGAAATTATCCCAGACCAATAAGGGTGCTTATTGCTAACTGATGCTAAGAGAATTATTATCACTAAATAAATAAGTTACTTTGTCTTGTATAATATATGTTATATAGTGATTTCAAAGAAAATTTTGATGCGTGAAACTGTGCACTCTATTCTTTCAAGTACGAAAAATCAGCAATTTGTTCGAAAAACCAATCAATTTGCATCCTTATATCGCTAAAATGCAGGCCCATTCCATTTTCTCTCAATGCAAAGTATAAAAAATCTTATACAAAACACAGACAATGACTCATTGCGAGAAATCGAAATTTTCTATTCTCTTCGCCTTGATGTCTTCTTTTACCAATTAAATAAAATATTAACTTCAAAACGGGAAAAATACAAAAAAATGATTGATTAGGCTTAAGATGAAAATGCCTTTTAACTCTTAATGTACTTTGCCTATTACCAAATGTGTAAGACAAGGGAAAACAAGCAGAAAGCGAGGTTAAGAAATCCTCCTAAACTAGCGAGCTAGCTCATCTGTGGAACTATCTGCAGAAAGACATTACTAGCCTGACTCGCTACAATGTTCTCTTTCATAGCGACATTGAGAAAAAACATGATCAACAGTTACAATTAGATAACTCAGGATTTTTCGCCTGATTAATAATTGTTTCATTCTATTAATAAAAGCTTGCATAGCCAAAATAATCTCAACATTGTTGTGAATAATTATTATACTGTCTTTTATTAACCAGCTCCAGTCAACTCATTTATGAAGACAACTGTATGATTAGAATTGGGTGTAATATCAGCTTAATTTAGCCTATACCCTTGGATGTGTTAAATGACAATCCATCTTGACTCCATACCAATCTTCTTAATCAATTATATATTGGGTATAAACCTCGACCATTATAACGTATTTCCAATGGCGTCCAATGTGAAACGGGCTTAAGTATTTACCATATATGTATTTGTTGTATTTTACTGTGTATGTATTATTATAATCTAGTATACGTATATGTAGTTTAACAATTTTATTATTAGTTATATATAGATACATATCATATTCCAGAGGGCAGTCATGATATATTGCTCCTCCTGGGTTCCGTCCTTGTAGTTTAGTAGTTAGTAGGTACTGTTTTAGGTAATTTTTTATTGTAAGTTTTTATAACGAAAGAAAAAAATGTGTCTTTGTGAGCCTGTTGGTTATTCAAAATGTTATATTTTCAATTTTAGAGGACGGGGAAGGTCAGCTTTGGTTTTCTGTATCCTTGCATTATATGAAATAGATTGAATGAATTACTTGCATTTTCAAACAAAAATGGTGTGCAAATAACAAGCATTTCTAACAAAAAACCTCTACCAATAAAAAATCAAGTCCAGTTGGTTAAAGTGGTCCCTAAGGCACCTATTAAGAAAAGGCACAAATACAATTGAAATTAGAAAACACATTTATGTTTCAACTAAATTGAGAGAACTGATTCACTTTAGACCACACCTGTGACGATTCATTGGTGAGCTTCAATGTGTTTTGATTGGTTTTCTTTTTTTGCCCTATAAAAGGAAAAGGAAATCATTGGTAAGGAAAACATCTAGGCACAAAGGAATATCTAGCATAGAGGTGAAAGTAAAACCAAATCCTGTACAGTGCTAAGCTTCTTTGGATTTGCTAAAGTCAATCAAAATATGCAGATAACCTCGCTAAAAGTCCGAAATTTGTTACGCTTGAGTAAAATTCTGGATCAGAAACATTACCTAATTTTCCCTTTTTGTTTCATTTAAACTTCTCCTCATTGTACAAAAGCAAATATTAACTAAATATAAGAAATTACTTCCATTTCCTTTCAAAAAATTTGGAGGTATTGGAAGAAAATGGAAAAAAGGATAACAATAAATTCAAGATAACAAATCTTACAGTTACTGAAGGTTCGAGTTAAAACTATAAAAAGGTGCAGGAGAAGGTTCAGGGAGGATCCAAATTTTTTATAATTGATGAAAATTCAAAATATAGGGTACTCTTTGTTTTAGTATTAAGTTGTGTATCTTTATCATATGAAATAGAAAGCACATAGGAATTTAATAGGTATCAAAGAAAAACATAGCTAACACTGCTGAACATTCAACATATATAATAAAATTTGCATAAGGTAGACCATAAACCAAAATTGGTGAGCTGGTAAGCACAAAGCATAATTGGGGCTTTTCACTTTAAAAAAGCTCAGGGTTAAGATAAAAGAAAGAGAGGGACTCAGAATAAAGGTGATGCCCAGCATGAAGGAAGGGAGACGTTTTTTTAAGACATCAGTAGTGTATGGTCTGTAAATATGAAATCTTATGGGTAAATCTTACCTTTATCTACAATGTCCCATACTTCTACTTTTACAATATCATCACCACCTGGTAAAAGAGTAACACTGAAGTTGTAGAGAGAAGATTAAACTTGGAATTAAAAACATGTGTACATATATTTATGTAATTATGAAACCTATAAATAAAAGTTCAATCTATACCAATACCAAAGTTAAACACTTTTATTCAAACAGTAAGTCTTTTTTACAAAAAGTATATGGCTAAGGAGCAATTTTCACCTGTACATACCTTAAACACTTTAATGTGAGTTCATTACGAGCTCAAGTACAACAGGTGCAAAGATGGTTCAGTGGTTGGGGTCCCCGGCTACAGATCCAAGGGTCTCTGGTTCAAGCCCCTTACAAAATTTACACTCAACATGAGTAGAGTTGCCAACTCTCTGTAAATCCAGGGGAAGGAGGTGTGGTCATATAGAGAGGAAGGACAAGGACACCGCTTGATAAGCATAGCTTTTCAATTCCTAAAACAGGGGCAGACACAATGGTGGTCAAATATTGGGGGCAAGCCTATTGTTCTGATAAGATGACGAGCAACTGCCCCTCTACTCACTCTCCAAGTGTTTGTCATTGTCACAAAACTACCTCTGTATTCAGTTAGGCAGCAAAATACAAATACAACTGCATAATTTTTGAAGTGACACAAATACAAAACTGAGCTATCAAAAGAAAATCTAGCAACACCTCTATAATTCCAGTTGATGCTTGCAACCTAAAAAACAAAAAAAATTAAGTGAAAAGATTGAATTCCAAGGATGAATAATGTAAATTCTTAAACTCAGAAGAACTCTGTGTCTACAGTTTCATTATGAAACAATCAAATTTTCATGAAATTCAACATCAATTGCAATGGCAAGCAGCTGACAAACAGAACATCATATCTTTTATTAAGCAACTTTGCAACTCTAAAAAAAATTGTGCAGAACATTATGCATTTGCAAAACTTGAAAAGCCTTTTTGATAAAATAAATGGCTTAACAAGAGGACTATAAACATTAGAAATTTAAACAAAACATAAATTTAATTTAAGAAACATAATAAAACATTATCTGTGTTGATGAGTTCAGCTAGCAAGTATAAATGCCTGCAAGCAAAAGCTGTACCATTTTCAATCTTCTTAGCCAAGCAATAATTAAGATGCTTGTAGTATTTGCGATAAAATAGAACTGTACATAAAGCAGAGAACTACTGTCAGTGAGCTGGCTCTCCTAAGAATCACCTGAATTTCTTGTGTCGGAATGTAGGCCTCGTTGAATGGCTTTCCCTGTAGCCTTGCTAATAAGCAACTTTTCCCAGTGTTTCTTTCGCCTCTTATTATGATCTTCACTGAAAATCAAACAATAAACTGTTCAACTTAAGATTAACTCACAATTCAAAACAAAACTCTGAAGCAAATAACCACTTATGTTGCTTCTATCTCAAACAGATAATACTTTTCAATTAACTAACTTATAAAGCTTATAATGCAAAGCTTAACGATATCAAATGTATATGTACATATAAGGTGATTTGATTCAAGGATATATTTCATTCACAAAAAAGCTTTAAATTTGTTCAAATAATAAATACCCTCCATTTTAGTACTATTCTGAATGGTTTAATTCAGTAAAAAACACTCAGAACATCATTTTCTCAAATCACTGCCAAATAATCTTATCTAAATGGGATTTTACATTCTAAAACTGAAAACTAAATGGATTAAATTTTCTTACCAGAAGTAAGAAACCAATTAACAATAAATTACTTCTATGGCTAGTACAGCAGTAAGAGAAATTGGTTAATTATAGATTGATATAATAGTCAACCAAACTTACTGTTATAT
Source organism: Rhopilema esculentum (assembly GCF_057945365.1). NCBI lineage: Eukaryota > Metazoa > Cnidaria > Scyphozoa > Rhizostomeae > Rhizostomatidae > Rhopilema > Rhopilema esculentum. The sequence continues at coordinate 9,149,372 of NC_142825.1, forward strand.
TGCACTCCTTTGGCAAATTTGGTTTGCATTGCTTGCCCAATTGCACCAACACCACTTGGAAATGGAGATAGCTTTGAATCATCCTGCCTTGTCAGTCTTTTCTTTAAAGCTGAAAACATTTTTCTTCTTTATTTAAAGCTGCAGCTATTCTTTCGTTTCAATTTCGACAGCCTAGAAAAAAGTGATTAGCATTTCTTTATCTTTGTAAATATGACAAAGCAGTAAAACCCCCCACAACAACTAACACACTCTATCCTGAATTAGGTTGTTCTGTAGTTTGTTTAAGACATAATGATAATATTCAAAATACTTTCACAAGTTCAGAAAATTTGGATGCCCATAGATATGCTATGAAGGCATTCAATATGCTAATGATTCATGCTAAAACAGCCTATTCCAATTTCACAACAACAGCTTGTTCCTCCTCTACTCTATGCAACAGACAGTATAGGTGTCTCAAGTAAAAATATTAAATCTAAGGTCACCTAAAATTCTCAATTGACACCAGTTCAATAATGCATGCACCAAAACTCAAATAATACATTTTTTTGGATTGTTTAAATCCAAGATCAGGTTTGAGCTGTATCATGACATTTAAAATGCTGATCAAATGCAGGCCTAGGCTTCTCAATTTGAGGTGCGTGATTGCACATCCGTGCCTTGGCAGTATGTCTAGAGTAGACAAGGTGTGCATTTCGTCATGCACCTGCTTCTTAAAAAGTAGCCATACTCCGCCCCTCAGTCTATAAGACATGTTTGATGATGGATTGTTTATTTACTCTCAGTGCCTATGTATATTATAGTTTTCGCAAGTACTACCTAATTTCAAACTCTGCTTAAACACACTTTTGCTGGTCAAATTATGAAAATTTTGGTGTCAAATGTATCAGAAAAGATGGTAAAATATAACTCCTGAAAAAGACAGGAAGTAAAATTTTGCTGCATAGACACTTTAAGGAATGGCATGACATGAAATACATGTTAAAAAATGGAAAACTCTCTGTTCCAATTGAGTGTGATGAAAAAACAACTCTAAATCTGCGTTACTACTGTTACCATTACAGGAAGTAATTTTTAGATTAATGGTCTACTACCCTTGTTCAGTAACCCTTTTTTCAGTAAAAATTGCACGGAAAAGCAGAAAAGCTATAACATTAATAGTACTGACATTACTACTTTCCACATGATTTCAATCAGAAGGTATGAATTGCACACCCTGTGAAAAATTTTGATCTGAGACGCGTGATCAGCCACGCACCTACTCAAATCTTTACAGAGAGGCCTGCAAATGAAAATTATTATAATGAAAATAAATATTTCGTTAGAGTTAATTTCACGAGGGATGTTGTAGAATTTGATTTCATTAGGGGTCATTAGGGTTCATTATTTTAGCTGATTTGTATTATTCTCATTTGGGTGCCAATTATCATGCTTTCATTCTTGTATTTGAGCCTTTTGTGCCACTTTGATGTCAATGGGAATAAAAGAGAAGAAGGAGTCCTGTAGTTTGGGTTTCTACACAAAAGTGAATCATCCTGGCCAGACGGGATATCCCGCCTTGCCAAGACAGGATGAAAACATCCCATCAAGACAGCACAGGATGGAACTCCCATGTAAATGCAAAGTGACAATTGTGTGTGTTTCTATAGGCAGCTGGGGTATCTCAGCAAGGCCTGAAACCCCGGCTAGGCAGGATATCCCGGCAAAGCGGAATCATGTAAACAGGCCCTTATACAGACCTTTCACAAAAAGCCTTAATATCTGTAAGAGTTTGCAATACCCAAATAAAAAGTGGCAGAACAATATTTTATCATCAGTGGAGATGTGTCGAAATAACAGTGCAAGTTTTACTAATCATATTTACAGCACAATTCTAACCATATTTATCAACTTTACTAACCAAAACATACAATAATTTCTTCGTTATCTCTTTTAATTATACAACAGTTAAAATATTTTTTCTCGAATACTTCATTGACAATAAAAAACATTTACAAATTTAGAAAGGATTGGAAACTCATTAATATCAGACAAAAATAATTCAAAGCAAGTAGTTGTCATATTGTCAAAGAAACTCTACAATACGCAACAGATTAGTATCTTAATCTGCAAATAAATCTTTACTCAGTAACTTTGCTGCTAAACATACGCAAATAAAAAGAAACGTTGTAAATGCTCTTCATCACTTGCCTTCAAATTTTGCAAAAATTCGCTTTACGGTTCCAAGGTTAGCCAACAGGATCTTAATATCTTCCCACCTTACGCAACTATAGCAAATGAAAGTCCTCTATGGCAATACAAAATAATAGAGTCAAGCTCTATATATCAATTCACTGCTCCTTACCGGGAACATTACGATAAATCACTTATCTTCACTGAAGGCCTAGTGAGACGCCATAGTTTTCTTTTGTCCAGCAAATGAGTGGTCTGCGAACGAGTTTCTTAGCCTCTTTTAGGTCCAAAGAGCACCTTGTCTGTCAATGATATAACTAATGAGGCAAAATCACTCATGCGGTATAAGCCGAAGGCGGTTCTATACCATTGGGCATAAGGCAAAAAGACGATTCCGCATAAGGGCTCAGTACGGGAAATTCCGAAGCTGGCGAACTAAACCTAAAATTTTAGAAAATCTACTTAATTTAGGAAGGTAACTTATATTTTGCCAACTATACCGGATTGCTATCGAAGCGGAGTAACTTTCATTCCGGATTGGTATTTAGGGTAGCAGTTACACTACGACGCTCCACTCGCTCAAAAGCCTGCATTCCTTTTCATTTCTGGTACACAAAATCCACCAGATTAAATCAGTTGACAGTTAGAGGTCAAGAAAAGATCACAATGAAAGAAACAAAGGAAAGAAGTCGACAAAAAAAATACCGCAATAAGCTAAGAGCTACAAATACATCTTTGCTTACAAAGCTTTGCACGTAGCCCGTTAATCTAACAGACACGTAAATTTATTACATGACCAGAAAGTAACTTTTGCAATGAATTCTAGACTTGATCCTTGGTCTCGGTCATTGGCATTTGGATTTGACCATTCATCGTAGACATTAACCTTTGGCTAATGTATAAATGCAGTAGTTTAAGTCACTTTGGCACTGTCTCTGACATCCATTTCAAATATTGTTCATTTCCTTGATCAATCTAAAATGGTAGAAATTTGCGTTTAAGTCAAGAAAATTCAGAATTGGAGCCATGTTGTATACATATATATGTATATGTAAGGCCATTTGCAGTTAAGATATGAACCGACTGAATCTTCATGTTGTTTTCACTTGATCATATGCGTCATAAACTCTTAAAATTGCGTTTCTCACGATCCTTACGACCCTTATGACTCTAGTGAAAACCAGGCTTAAGAGATTAATACCCTGATCTGAATTCAAATCACCTTCCAATTTCTGTCATCCTAAAGAATTAGATGAACTTCAATCCAACTAGATATCTTTCGATTTAACGGCAAAGATAATGAGAAAAAGTCAGTCTCAAAATATCGGGACGTCCTAGAATCCATAGCCTAGGGCCTTTAACGTGCTAACTAGGGGGGGGGGGGCAATTGCCCCTCCGGCCCCAGTTACTTTCCATTGTTTTAAATGATAAACTATTGTCCTCCTCTTTACAAAACAAAGGCTTACCCCCGCAGCTCATTCACTATAAAATGGCTATGGCACTGCCTCTCTTTCAAGTGTATAAAAACTTCACTGCTAGAGCGCATTAGGAGACAGTACAGTTCGAGAAAGTAAAACGTGTCAAAGTCAATATAGAAAATGTACAAAATTAAGTTGTACATTGGTGAATTTTCTCGTCACTATTACATGAAGGTAGCAAAAATATCCTGATTTTGATAGTCAGGCGAAAATTATGCGCTTGCTTGGAAAAATAAAGTAGTACCCTTCTTCCAGGGAAGGAGTGAAACACATACAATATCTACACAAAGCACAAAACACATATAAAATCTATAGGAACTATAGATAAAGAACTTTAGATACTATTTACCCTTATACTTATCACTTCAGGCACATCATAAGGGTGGTTTTCTCTGAAACAAAGACAAGTGATGGAATTAGTAATTCGCACGCATATCAAAGTTGGTATCTTGAGGGAGAAACTTGAACGTAATCGAAACCTGACTGTACATGCTCAGAGTACAGGTCAGGCATTAAACTGATGAGATACAGTATGAAAATACTTTTTCTATAACATCTCTCTTTGATCTGCCTACAACATGCCACTGAGCACTGCACTGAGAGTTGGCAGAAAATTATCATTACAAGCAATTAAAAACATTGTAAGAAGCAATTATCATAAGGGAGAGTAATAAATACCTAACAAAGGCTGCTAACTGTGGTACAATACTTGTTCTTGTTTTTATTTTCTAAAATAAGCAATTCATTTTATCAATCGCAATTTTGAAAACATCAAAATCGGTACCAGATATGGGCCTATCGCCTCAAAATTAGACAAATTTGACAAGAAATCAGGATTTTTACCTGATTTTTTAAAGTTAATGTAAACAGGTGGGATGAAAAACAGTTTATAACCATTTCTAAACTTCTCATTCATACTCCACATTCTTTATCGACACCTGGATATAAATTTCTACTAATTTTTGGTTATTACCCTACTTTTATATTCTGAGGGGTGTTTGACAAAAAGTGCATTAGCATTCTTTACTTCCACATTTCTGTGTTTTTATTCAGCAGCAGTCATAGGGACTGCGGGACCCGGGATCGACGCTATCTGCTGGGCCTTCTTCCTCTACAATTTTCATTTTTCTCTAAAGTGTGGGGCCCCTTCTGGTTTATTTGCTGTAAATTATATTTACTTAGAGCAGGTTGCTATTTAGTGATGTGAAAGGTCTATCTTTCACCGTATTAATTCCTTGAAATAAGAACATTACTTTTTATCTTAATGATAGCTTTTGAGACATTTTATTCTGTCAAAAAACGATGCTCTTTCAGTAATTTGTAGAGCCCTGTGATCTAGAATACAATTCTAAAAAAGGCTCTTGCTGAGTTGAGATCAAGAACATGTCACTCAGAATGCTACCTGGATTGGAAGTATGAACTTAAACATTAAACTACTCAAGCTCCGAAGGATTCTCTCTTTATCATAAGCCATAAGTTGTGGTTGCGATAGCAATTGCAGCAACAACAAAAACATTCAATGAAAATTTCTTCACCAGAAGGCAGTATCCAGCTGGTGATTAATCTTCAGCCAGCAACAAGGGAACATCGACCTTGTCTGTCCATTTCTCAAGTTCCTGCCGCTTTGAATTATAACAGTAGCGATGTTAATTTAAAAATAGTCATAGAAAAGATCGGTAAACATATTATCTTTCAACTGAAGGCTGTTGTAACGGATAAAATGTCTTTGTTATCTAATCTTTACAAAGATCTTACAAAGTCACATGAAAAACTAAACAGAACTTTTATCAATTACAGGAAAGCAATCAACTGCTTTCAACATAAGAATTTCTTTGAATAAAAAAAATAGTTAAAAGAGCTTACAAGAAGAATCTCCGAATCCTCTTCCACACTGCCCTGCCAAACATATCTAGAGACAACATGTGGTATCAAGATCATTATGATTGACAACATCAAGTTTTTAAATTTCAATGTTTTATCTTGTATATAAGCTATAGCACCAACATCAAAAACAAAAAGAATAAGATATTTTGAGGAACTTCTTCATGATAATTTACGAAAAGGCAAAATGATTTCAAACCGTTTAAAAAGGCAGGCCAAAATCATTCACTTTGCTTTGTTTTGCTTAACGTTTGCATGGATAGAAAGTTTTGTGCTTTATGACAAATGCAATTTGACAATTCCGTTGAAATCGACTGAACAAGATATATCCAAATTTGATGACAAACTAACGAAGTGAAATGAAAAAAATTTTAGAGAGCCCTTTTTAGAACCAAAGACGTTTTTAAAAGGAAATACGGTGTATAAATCTGTTGCATCGTTGCATTAGCTAAAACTAAAAAGTACAAAATTTTAAAGGTGATTTCTAAAAAAATTGCAATTGAATTACATACAAAATTCACTTACATTGATGTGACCCTCGGAATCACGTTAACACAGGCTGCAAGCTTCTTCTCAACGAGCCCTCTATAAACAAGCATAGAAGCAGTGAATTTTACCTAAATAATGTTCTATTAAAGAGTATTAGAAGAATGACATTTTTAATCTTTTTTATGTTCCGCTGTATGTTCAACGTTCACTTGTCCTTGAAATGTTCAATTTTTGCGCTGAAAACATGGCATCCTTAGAATAAAGCCGTGATTTTTTTCTTTTTTGACAAATCATTTGTTTTCTTTTAACAATTCACAATGCATAAGCCAAGTTCAATATGAGAAGGTCTGAGTTTATTTTGTTGAAAGGAAATCCCAGTAGCTATAAAAGCTAGAATTTTTGCTGTTGATTACAAGAAAACATGTGCTTTCTTTCTACACTTTTCACTTGTGCTTTATTGATGCTTTATTGATGAACTAATGAAAAGTGTGCGGCTGTGACACAACTTTTCCCCCAAGTCAGAGGCTAGAAAGTGATTATTAATCTCAACGACATACTTCAAATCTTCGAATAAGCTCCCCTCAATAAGCTCACACCCTTGAATTATAATTTCTAGCAAGCCCCCACTTTCAACTAAGTTCCAGCCTACCATGTCAATTTGTGTATTCCAATAAGCTACTGTGAGATAAAATGGAAAGATTCACCAATAAGCGAGACATTGCCAAACAGACCGCCAAAGAAAATGAAAATGTCAATATTTTTACTAAAATATCTGTTTGCTACCTGAACTGCTGGGGGAATTTTGGATGAAATGATCGATCATTAAAACTGGACATTATAAAGTTTCAGTAGGCGAGAACTCAAGAAAGCGTGTAGTAGTTCAGAAATTCTCTAAATTTTTGTAAAACTCGAGGTTAGATTTGTAAACCTAAAGCAAAACCTCAAAAGTACTACCTTTGGAAGACTTACAAAGAATATTTACAAGACCAAAATTATGTGTCTCGGGAAAAACAAATGAAAATGTCAATCAAATAAAAAATGGTTCTTCAAGAATGTGAATCGCACACATGGTTTAGAGTTACAATTACAGTCTTTCAGTGAACATTTTGAAATTATTGAACAAAAGCATTCGAGGTTAAACAATTCTGAACCACACCGTTTTGCCTGCATGTCCTTTTGCTTTAATAATGAAGCTGCGAATCTAAATTTCTCTGACCGACTGGTTTCCGAAGCTACGAGAGCTGCAAACAAGCTATTCTACCTTATGGTAAAATCTATGCTATCAAATCAAGAGTTTGATTTTACTTTGAAAACTGTATCTTTTTCAACTTAAAAGGTTACCTAGCACTGTAATTAACGAATTCCAAAGAAAGCAATGTCTTTAAAGGTTGAGAATGGGTGTGTACAATCTTGAAACAGAAGCTGGACGATCTGGGAAAAATAGAATAAAAAGACATAAAGGTACTCAAAATAATGCTTGTCCACACAAGCTTTTGGAGATGGGGTGCACTTCGCATTTACATGTCCTCAGTTCCAAAAGGAAAGACAAAATCTTCCAAATCTATATCTCCATAAAACATTTAGGCTCTTTCGAATAAGTTCATCTGGCTTTTAAGTTCTTGTTGAAATGTTTCAGACAAAAATCAGAGGAAATATTTTTTCATTGCCTTGTTTGCAATCTCACATAGAAGTTGAATTTTATTTCGAACTGTTACCAAGTCGCATAATCGTTTGCGGTTCAATTTTTCATTAGTTTAGAAGCTTTCTTGGCCTATAAATCTTTTCCCAAAAGAACAAAGTTCCAGTCGATTTTGCAGGGACGGACTTAGCGGGGGGTGTAGGGGGTGCGCCCCCCAAATATTTCTGTCTCCTTCGGTAAATTTGGTTCCTTTCGGTAAAATCCAATTTTTTTGTAGTCAGCAGTAACAAATTAACGCCAAGATTTTACTTTATTTATCTCTTTAATATTAGTATTTATCTTCTTATCAGTAGCGTAGCGGGGGGAGGCAAGGGGAGCTGCCGCTCAGAAAGTCGGTGTCTGAGAAAAGTACAAATCTGCAGTAGAATTAGTACCTTAAAGAGGGATATTAAAGCGTTTTTAAAGACTGCAAACGACTGTAAGAAATATTCTGAAATGTATTTCAAGCTAATCTGAAGGGCGTCGTCGCAAAACTTTTCTGCTCGCTTCGCTCGCACAGGGACCCTCCTTTATAACTCTACAGAATGTTCAACAATTTCTCCCACGTTATAGGATTTAAATAGAAAAGTCTTTCACGTTCTTTAAACAATCCCGATAAAATAGAAACTAAAATGCTAAAGCGCTTCAGTCCTTAAAAAAAATTGGATTCTGAAATGCTTGTCGGAGATTTTGCTTTTAGATATTTGATAAAAACTGTGGAGAATCAGTTTTTACACGTAGTGCTTCCTCGCCTTACACAATTCAGAATGTAAGTGTTAGATGGATTTTCAAGGAAAAAGGCAGTTGTAGAATGGGGTCAGCCACAGATATGACGTTGTATAAAGCGAAATTGCCACGTAAAAAAGCCATAGCTTTTCCAAACGCTTTTGCTAAATGGGATGTTTTCCTAAATTCTTGAGGGTGTGGTCAGTAAAAATTTTCTCCGTTTTGCCCCTCCAATCTTCCAAACCTGGCTACGCCACTGCTTCTTATCGCCACTACTTCTAAAACGGAATCTTAAAAATGGGCGTTTCCATAATTTACCAGTGACCTGAAGGGTGTGGCACCAAAATAAGTGTCTAACACCCCCCCCCCCCCCATTCATTGTTGCTTAGATCCGCCCCTGCGATTTTGAGTAATTTTGTAAACGTTATCGCCGGATACCAGTACGCCAGTTTTAAGTTCTATAATTTTGAAATTCAATAAAATATCAGGAAACCTAAATAAGCCCCTTACGCAGTACTTTTTGATCATTTAGAAAGATTCTGGAAATAGTTTCAAACAGTTTATGTACAGGTACATTTTTACAAACAGTTTATGTACAGGTACATTCTACTACCTTTAGGCCTTAGCAATTAAAAATGCAGACAACAAGGATATAGGAAAGGTCGCAGAAAAATTAAATATTTACAAAGGACTTAACAACTGTTTTGCTAAAGTTTTTTGGAACTGTTAAGACAGACCTTACTTTTACAAGATATTTGTTATCAGGGCTCGAGAAAGGGTAGTGTTTAGAAAAGTGGGAGGTTTGAAAAGTGTGCGGTAGGTAAAACCGAATAACAAGACTTTAGCAGTGGTTCGATCCTTAATATTTTGCACTTTTTGCAAAAAGTTGGGAGCTAAAGCCTGTATCTTTTGGACTCCTTGAAAAAATGAAAAAGTTAAGATTCCTCCAAAACATGAAGCCTAACAAAGTGATCAACAATACTGCAGCCGATTTTGAAGAGTTTTTGCAAAGTAATTGAGATACAAGGATTTCAATATACCGGCTTTTACTCGAGGGTTTTCCTTGGAGTTATGATTGTTCCTGGTAAGGTTTACTGTTTGCCGGCTGTAACCCAGAGTAGGTTTTCCTCACTTTTATGTTCATATAGTTGGTAACAATCTGGCGTCTTGGTATAGGTCTCTTTAAATGATGTTGTGCTACCAAGAAAAATAATAAAGTTATATCATTTCATCTTGGTGCTATTGCATCACGATGTTTGGTAGCCTTTAAAATCTTAGGCCGTGTCGAATAGATGTTTGAATCGAACAATAAGTTCGCGGAAAATACAGGCAGGTTTCTGACCTTGAAATGTTTGCCTTGTAGTTGCGCCAGTTTTGTTATTCAAGGCAAGCGAAAAGTGTTGCATGTTGCATTTAATTGAAGTAAAATCGAAAGTGCACGGGTTAGGGACATGTCCATGGAGAAGTTATGGAATGGGTCTGGCAGCAATACTCAAGCTTCTAGAACCTTACAATATAATTTATCCAAAAAAAAATTAGGCCAATGTCCAATATGAAAAACATTGCAACATATGCAGCACCGAAGGAAAAAACATACCTGGCGATCTTCTTTGCTACGTCTTCATTTGGGCACGTTACAAACGCAACAGAATGATCGTTTGCTGAGCTGTTGGTTGCCATAGATCTTAAGTTAAACCTCCTTACTGAGCAAATACTGTCAACAACAACAAGTCCTATCCTTTCTAGAAACTTCATAAATTCATGAAAGACAAAAGTGTAGCATATACAATGTTTACATCAGAGTTGAAACAGTACACCTCGTTGTAGCACGTGGATACTAGGCCACAAGACCCAGAACACAAGAGTGATTAGGATTAGCTAGAGGACTATAGTCTAGAAAGGATAATTTGCCGCAAGACAAAAACCCGGCGTCATGACTTTATATATTATACAAACACCAAGGAAAATAAACCCATTTTGATACGTTTTCGTTAGTTTGACTAAATAAACCCAAACCCACAACTTCGAAAGTTTGGTTGCTTCTGATACCCTCTATTGTGGTCTAAAGAGATCTTAGTGATAAGAGAATTGAGCGTTGTTGTGTGCGATTCGTTCACTAATAAAACCATCCATCGACTATCGTGTCATTTCCAAACCCAGCGAGTCTTATTTTACGTGCAGACAACACGGAGCCAGAGAGAGAGACAGTGTGTTGCTTGACTGAACTCTGAACTATGAACTGACTTACAAATTCAACATATCTAAAATTAACACGAATGATGTGAGGAAAACAAAGGATAGGGAGGGCGAGTGAAGGTGATTAGTAAACAATAGGGATTAGCGAATGCGTGATATGAGTGCTGTAGACAATGGCGGCGCCAGCCACTACGCTCTGGGGGGGACAAAACAAAATATTTTGGACCACGCCTCTTTTAGCACCAGAAAACCCCCTTTTACTAGCAAGGAACGCAATTTTTAACTGAAGGGAACGCCCATTACTCACTTTTGGCTATGTAAAGGCAGTTTGAAAATCATAGGATTGCATCACAAAAAGTACGTTGCCAAAATATTAAATGTGATGGAATGAATGAGAAGGAAAAATTGATGTAAACAGGCCTAAGTAGAGTCACTACAGATCCACAAAACCACCCTTCCCCACTACCTTTGGGCAAGAATTTCCAGCAGGACAACACAGGAGATTCTTACGCAGTATAGAAATCTACATTCTGTCCCCGTGAAGGCTAGAAACTATCATATTTAATTATAGGCATCCAGTTGATTCATATCTAGGTTTTCATTATTTTTGAGAGCCCACAACAATGAACGGTTTTTAGTCAATTTGACCTGTGATGCTCTTTTCTCTTGCGATTCTTAAACTCAAGGGATGTGGTTTAATCTGAGTCAATATAAAGAGGAATGATCTGAAAACTCTTTGTTGATCCGTTGGTGAACTCTTTGTTCAAGTTTTCCGAGATACCGTGACCTAACCGAACGCACCGCCAAATCTCTATATCGCCACACAGCATAAATTCTAGAGCTCGTATTAGGCCTTTCTGTAACGGTTTGAGTAACCGATAACTAGAATAAATACCAAACCTAGCGCAAGCTATTCATTCAATGTTTGCTTTTTTCAAAGCCATTTTCAATTTCTGTACCGCCAAAAAACTGCTATTCATTCAAAGGTAGAAATCATGTTTGTCCTTGGTTAGTCCTTAGTCCTAGTCCTTGGTCCAAAAGTTTTCTGAAAGCGAGGCAATTTTTTGGCGGGAATATTGGAATGCTGGCGAATCAGTTTCTAAGACAACGCTGAAAATGGCTGACAGTGAGCTCGTCTGTAATTTCAGAAAATGTAGGAAAAGACTCACGGAGTACGCCTGGGTAAAGTATATTTTGTTCACATGTTTTCTGACTGAAATAGATTGAAACAAGTGTGCCATTCTTAATTGAGTGAACATCTTGGGATCAGGGCTGCCAAGAAGCTTCTTAACAAACAATCTTTTGGTGGTACAAAACTTAACCGTTCTTGTGAATAACATGTGTTGTAGACTTGCTGCAACCAAATTTTCTTGTAGTTTCAGCAAAGCAAACAAATGACTCGCTAGACCCAAATATTGCCTCTCGTTCTCTATCTGGTCGCTTTTGTGTTTTCGGTATTGAAACTAAAACATTGATATTTTCCATTTCTCCCTGACATTTTGTGACCTTTTTTCATAGAAAGGTAGGAAATGAATTAAATTTGTTAGGAATCGCCTTTTTGCTGACGCCATTTTTAGACTCCCGCCAATACAGCAAGATTTGTTCAATCAATGTTAGAATGTTAGTTTTGGAGCCGCCATTTTGTTATTCATTGTCCTAATACTTTTGTCACGTAAGTGTTCATGCTCAATCAGGCGATACCACCTGATTGGCGCCAGAGAGAAAACATTAAAACGTTCGCTTTAATGAATGCAGCAACTAAAAATTCTTGCCCTGTTATTAGCTGTAACTTTATAAAAATTAATAGAACTGCTTTATGGAATAATTATTTCACTTTTGAACACTAATCTAAGAAGAAGCAAATATAGTTGTCTAAGTGAGAGCTACACTACCAGGACAAAAGTATTGCAACACCTGCGAAGGCGATTAATGGCGGATCATGCAATAACTTTTGTTGTTGTGTGATTAAGCTATTGTTTAATCAGCCAATGGCACGCAAATAAAATTGCAAATTCAATGATGCGTTAATTCGAATATTCCATTTTAATTTTTCAAAATTGTAAATCAGCAATTCAAGTAACTTTCAATTAAACAGACATTCTGTTGAGGTGCTTCTGTGAGGTCTGATAAGTACGAAAAATTGCTTTGGAATTGATGCACAAAATTTGTTGATGAAATGCACTGGGATTCTGTTTCATTCTCAATGAAGTCTCTATGTCAGTTTTTGTTTGAACCTTAGAGAACCTTGTGGATTTCAAATCAGATCATTTTTGTTGGCAACAAGAAATATTCGCTTATTTTAAGGTTAGGTCTTTGTGATGGCCGAGGAAGGACATAGAGTTTGCAGATTTGCAGGTAAATTTGAGTGAAAATGGCCTTGTAAGGGGGATGTATTGCTTTTTATGACAAAAACTGCCTTCCTCATTTCCCTAGCATTAATTTGATTCCACCAAAGAAACTTTTTTGCATTATTTTGACATGTTTCACAGCATTAACTCGCACGTCGCTAGTTTATGATTTACTAATTTATATGGGCCTAACTGTACCCAAAAAAATTACCCATGGTGAAATGGAAAATTTCGGGGCTAAAGAAGTCGGGAATATTGACTTGATTCGTTGTTGCCGGATCTCTTACTATTTTGCTTTCATTTTCTGTAAAAAGTTTCGAAATCTTTAGAAGTAAAAGATCAGTTATACGAAGTTTTATCACAACTACTAACTCCTTATCCTCTAGATATTTTGATTTTACCACTGCAGATACTTTTTCTTATAACTGCAAGATTTCTTAGGTAAATATTTTAATTTTGAGTATTTCCAAATCCTCGTTAAATTTCAAAGAATTTGACTACTGGTTTAGCCTGATTATTCTCACTTTTAAGGGGAATATTTCAGCGTAAAGATATTAGTTTACAAAACTTCAATTTTTTTGGATGCCATTTTCGTTTGGGTGTTGCAATACTTTTGTCGTGGTAGTGTAGTTCCGCAGACCACAACATTTTGATCTCCTTGAGAAAATTTCTGAGACGAAATGTGCTTAGAATAGACATTTTTTACTCTTATTTTTCTTTTATGCAAGTCACATTCGAGCTGCAGAACTCGATTGTTAAAATTTGGATCCATCACTTTTCCAATGATTATAAATTGCGAGATTAAATGAAAAGAAAAAAGGTTTGGACATTTTTCTGGGGTTTCTGAAAAATCAATAGCATATTTTCAAAAATGATTCATTTCAAAAGAGTATGAGATTGCTCAAGAACAAATTGCTTTGATGCTTCAATGTGTCCTGTTTGTTTAGTTGATGCATTTGTCACTAGAAACGCTTGGACGTTCTTAAAAACCTGGCTTGTATCGAAGTCGATCCTTGGGTCATAAAACACATGGGCTCGCAAACGATTGTTAACTATGGCTCATACACAGCATCGTCACATTAATAATGACGCTTTACTCCTCGCAGGTTACGTCTTGCTCCCGTATCCTTTCTTTTTATTATTAAATTGTATTGTACGTTCTTCTACAGTCTTTAACTCTTTACAGAATTATATAAGAAGCATTTTTAGGTTAAGAATTTGTTTGCCTTAGTTAGTGATTTCCTAGATTCTTCATCCTATTTCTTCCTTAAGTAAGGAAGTTTAGGCCCTTCTTCACATTTTGTGGAATTGCTAATTTCGCTTGAACGTGATTTCACTATAATTAATATACACATACCCTTTAAAGCATGTAACCCTCCACCTACCTCAACAAACACAGACGAATACATGAAAAGAAATCGTTTGTTTTTGTTTAAAATGTGATATTTGACAGATGTCCCTCATTCCAAAGAGACAATTACGCTTCTGAAACTGCATGCAGTCGTCAAAGTTTATTCAGGGTTTTTCATTTTCTAGCAAATCAAATTGTGTTTAATTTTTATGAATTATATAGGTTGTTGGGAATTTTTATACCTTAGTATGCAATCCAGTTTTATGAAATAGATTCATGGTCTAAATGAAAAAGATGGAATTATGGAAGGCTAAATGGATATTGCACATAGAGAAGAATAGATGAAAGGAAGCAAGCTGTTGCTAGTCTTTTAAAGCCTTAAAATTGTCATTTGAATTGAAATTCGAAATCGTAAGATCGAGCTATTGAAATGATTGAATATACCTATTATTTTCACATAAACGCAAATGTGAAGAATAGACCAAGAGCATTTATTAAGCAATTAACGACCATTTTCTAATGAGATCATAGATAAAAAATGCTTAAGAACTTTGTTGGTTTCTACGACATCTTTGTTGAAAAAACGACATGTGGAATATTGTTCTATACCTAATCGAACTTACATTACTATCCTTTGAAGACGTTTAAACTGCTTGCCTTATAACGAAGTCACAGAGTACTAATCCTTAGGTTCGTATTCTAGATGAGGCGCGTTATGAAATTCTTATTCGGAATATTTTCTTCAAAAAAGGGCTCCCTCAACTACACAAATGCCAAAGTCTTGGCTTTCAACACAACCTTTGCTATCACATTGTAACTCAATTTCGTTAAAACTCGCATTAGTATTTGTTCAATTTCTTTGTTTTCATGTAGCCGTCTTATTGTTTATACAGTCGCCGCCTGATTATATTTTGCACATGAAATGATATTATAGGGACAAATACTAAAAGATAGACTCTGGTGGACTTAGTACCCTCATTATAGGAAACTTTAGGCCTCGAATTATCTTTTTCCAGAAAATTAATGTTTTTTGGTATTTACCAAATCAAAAGTTAGGATAACAACACCACCTTGTCGTCGAAACTTTAAATTTCTCAGCCTCTAACGTCATCCCTTTCTCAGCCGCACCCAAAAGACCGATAATTGAGATCAGGTAAAAATATTTATCATTCATTTCATTTAATTTTCAACTATTTAAGCATAGTAGCCTATTCAGCTATTTTGGTTTATAAAGGACCATGCATCAAAACTAAAAGAAAAACTAACATAAAAAAGAATAAGATAATCTTTGATGCAACTAGTCTTTTCACTGTACATGCTTACCTTAAAAATGTTGTCAGATATTTTTTGTGACGAAGATGGAACGAAGCAGTTTAACAAATCATACAAATGTCCGGCTTGTGAGTGAAGATAGTTTTTATATGAAGCAAAATATTTTGTTCTCGCCATATTGTATGGTACATTAGCGTAGAAAACTTGTGCAAGAAATTGAGCTAACCCTGCACACTTATTGTATGTAATCACCATTTGCTTAACTGCTATGACTCCCAGCAATCTTTGATATCTCAAGTGGGGACAATGTCAAACATGCAGATTTTTGTCTGGCTGGGTGACAACAGTAATACTCACGCTGTAAATGCTCCTTCATTCTCATTAGTCTTTGTCACGAGTACTCAAGTAATACATCTTCTGTTTAGAGTATCTTACAGTTTTTTGTTGATGAAAGATCTTAATTGAGACAAAATGGAAAGACATTATTCAAGACTGTTTATTTTATTATTGGCACGTTTGGGTATCATTTCTTTCATCTAGATTATAGAGCTGTACACTTGTAAATGAAATGATAAACAGTTTTACAATCGGAAATACTTTTTAGGTGAAGCAAATCTACCTGGAAAATTTGATATCATTAGGGTTGATCTCCAGCCTGCTGAAGAATACAAGTCCGTAAGTAGCCAAAGAAAAATTGAACGTGCAACTTAAAAGAAAGTTAAGCATATTTACTCACACGTGTTTATTGACCTTTGCATGTAAAATCGATCTTTACTTTGTGAGTAAATTATTAAATGAAAAAGTACTTAACATAAAACTGTGAACATAACATAAAAAATGCTCTAAGAATATTTTAAGCAAGAACTATTCTACAAAATAAACCGGAATTCAATGTAAAAAACATATACTACGAAATGTGACTATATAAACAATCTTGTCTTTTAATTTGTTTTACGTTACTTTCTTAGATGGTCCTTGCTGGTCTTAAGCCAGAAATTATAATGGAAATTTGTTCTAGAGCCATTGCTTTTTGGTCATACCAGGTTTGCTTCAAATTTTTCATAATTTTGATGAAAATACTAAAACTGCATTGATTTTGATTCGTCTTGTTATTTATTCTTATTCTGTGTCACTTAAGCCCCTAGTTTTTTTTTAATTTTTTGTAGAATTGTTGTCACAGATAATGAAAATGCTGGCATCCCCGGAGCTGTTTAAATTTTATATTTCAATTCGAGAATCTCTCGTCCTGCTAGAGTATTGTCGTGTAACTTTTCTGTCTTCAAAAAGATAGGCAGCAAAAGAGATCTTCCCAATTCTAAGACCTTGTTCTTTGTATTTTTGCTCAGAATAATGATTTCCATTATAATTGAATGATTTACGAGTCGCTTAACTGAGAAATTATTAAATATAATTATAAAAAATATCCAGAAAAGCTTTGTTGAATTAAAAATGTGAATTACGAACTAGCTTATAGCTGTCTTGGTGAATATGATGAAATACAAGATAATGAAAAACTTGAACAAACTCGAAGTCTTCAAACAAACTTACAGACTGTTTAGGTTGTGCCAGCCTCTCTAGGATGCAAAATGTCAGAGAACATGTGACCCTTACATGAGCAATGTAGACATGCACTGAGCCTTGGAGGGGGGGGGGGAGATAGGGGTATATGAGCACAGTCTTCAGATTAATTGTTTAAAGACAACCCTGTCTAGACGCTCATTGAATGCTCTCTTTCACAATGCCATCACAATGCGCGGTGGCTGTGCCTATAGCCATTATTGTCATATTTTGTAAATATAAGTTTAGCGGTGGGAAAAAACTTCAAGCTGTCTTTTAGGCATACAGTGAAAGAGTATACCATGAGTATGTATCGACAAGAGCGAAAGAGTCAAAGAACCAGCTCGAGAAGTACTACGAGCAGCTACTTGCACAAATTCAAAATGAACTGAGTAGTATCCTTTTCAAAAAGTACAGCTAAAATGTCTATATCTCAGATAAGCTAAACATTTTCTATATGATTTTCTCTAAACATACAAAATTGCGATTTAAATTGCAATCATTTTTGCTATAAAATAATTTGAGATATAGTATTCTTAGCCAAACCGGCTTTTGGTACAGTTAAAATCCACCCTTTTTTGACTCAGACTAAAAAGGTTCTTATGAACGAAGTATAAATGATAACGTTTTTATGTCAGTAGTTCTTATGTTTATTAAAGTTCTTAAAACCTGGTTTAAGCCAACATTTGTAAAATTTCTAGCACATTAAAAAACGTTTTTATATTCATTTCAATTTTATTGTAAAGAAAAGGACCGTTCTAAGTTGGCACTCCGAGTTTCACGCTTAATGCAATCATCACGAAACGTACATCTCTGCCTCAAAGGCATCGCGCA
Organism: Rhopilema esculentum; assembly: GCF_057945365.1. Classification (NCBI taxonomy): domain Eukaryota; kingdom Metazoa; phylum Cnidaria; class Scyphozoa; order Rhizostomeae; family Rhizostomatidae; genus Rhopilema; species Rhopilema esculentum. The sequence goes on from NC_142825.1 coordinate 9,167,354, forward strand.
CTTTATGAAAGACAAGTAAACAGCACTTTTCATTTTTCTATCGTTCATCGTATGTGGCTGGTTTTAAATCTTACTTTTAAAGCAACAATTATTATTACTGTTTTGAAAAAGTAACCTTATTTAAATCGATCTGCATGCTGATGATGGCAGGTGGGGCTAATGATCTTTGACCTGCTTTGTTAACCTTATCCATGGTACCATGCCGAATACATAATTTCAATGGGGCCTCTTTAACGGTTTGAGCTTCATAAGTCGCATGTGCAAAGAGTTTGTGAAAAGAAATGTAGTAACTCATATTTAATGTCCAGATTGGAACTTGTGAGATAATTTTGAAGAAGTAGATTCACCATGAAGTGCTAGATTTTTGTTTTGATAATACAAAAGTGTTCATAAGGATGGCTGCAAGCATGCACAATTCGACACTGGCAAAACAGAGCCAAGAGATCGGAAAGCAGACTAAGAGGTTTCTTATGGGGACAAAGCTAACAATGGATCATGATTCTTCTGCTCAAACATTGGCAACTTTAGATGAGAGCAGATTATCACATGCAGAAAATTTTCGTTTCAATCAACAACAACATCAGCAGAATCAGGTTCTTGAGCAGGCCTTCTCATCGTCAGTTGAGCGTGAAGAGGAGATTGTCCGGTTGCAAAAGAAAATGTGGAAATTACAGTATAAGATTAGCAAACTACAGAAGCGAGTTTCACAGCTCCAAAATCTATAAAAAGAGATGCGATGAATTTCTTCATCGACAGATCCGTCTAGAGTCAATGATGAAATTTATCTGCCTGCTTTGTATTTTTCTCAAGCATAGACTCGGGCAAAACCCCCAGCTCGGGAAGTTGAAGTTTGCAAAGTCAGGCAGGGGTGATCTAGAGAGGGAAACTGATTCCTAGAAAAATGGGGTCCTCTCTACAAGTTCTTATTAGGAAAAAACGAGTTTAATGGTTATTTTTAGCCTTCTAGTTAGCAGAAAACTAGCATCTATGTTCTGTAAAATTTGCTTCTCAAATTTTCTGCAATAGACCGCGACCTAGTTAAAGAGCAAACTATATTATTCAAGAAGTTATCGTTTAACAACAAGCTGTAAGATGCTTGAAAGATTTCATCTGTGATTGGAATATGTTAGCAATGGATTACCAATGTTGTACCTTAACATTATGCAAGATGTCAAGTCAGAAATGAACAGTAAGTAGTTAACAAATATTTCTGTCAATGTAATTTTCATTAATGTCTCCCAAGTTCACAATTTTTTCTTTAAAACTAAGACTATTCTATTTATTTATTCAAAGACCAAAAATATTTTCCTTCTTTCTAGTTAAAACGAAGGAGCTCACTGATACAAAGCAAAGGCTATCTGAAGTAACAGAAAAACTCTCTGATAAGGGAAGACAGTTACAGAGGCTTCAAGTGAGTTCCCAAAACTGATAAATACAACACTTCTTTCTAGATTTAAGTTTTGAAGTTTTCAATTGTGACGTAGAATTTTCATCTGCATTTCTTAACATTTTTCAGAATGCAGTGTAGACAAAATTGATTAGGAAGAATAGCAAGCTGATTTTCTAATGTTTCCCTTTACTTATCCTCAAATGCACGAGCATCAATAAATTATGTGGTGTTTGCCGAAGGGGTGCTATCCTGACGATTTGTCAAGTCGACGGGGATGCAGCGTTTATAGTGCCAAAAAAACTTGTATTTTCAATGAATTCTTCAGCGTATTGCCCAAAAATATTTTCTTGACATTGTCTAGATCGTTCTATCATTGACGAGAGGGTAACCATGTTAAGATATAATTGGTTTGACTACAGCAAAATCTAAACCAGTTTGCAGAAAACCTTATTTCCTAAATTTCTATTTTCTCTCAAATCAGACGATGTACGACTCTTTACGAAGAAAAACTGTCAACCCGGCTATTTTGACAGAGCATTATGGAAACACTGAGGTTTTGAATGCAATGAAAACCTCTTTCACCCTTCCAATTGGAACAACATCAGGTAAGACCTTTTTGAAAATTTTGGTTAAATGCAGTATGCTCTGCTGAATAATAAAAATATTTAATTTATATAGCACCCCTATGCTAGAGTACTAAGTAGCGCCCTCATACTAAAGAACTCAGTTTGTGTAGATGAAAAGAGATCCATTTTCCATTCAAATCTTTTAACTGGGTGAGGGTTAGCGTTCGTTCGTTTGACAAACCAAGCGTGCCACTCACAATAAGTTTAGAAAAGAAATTCTGAAAGAATTGTAAACATTCAATTGTGGTGGTTTTTATCTGTAGCTCATACCACACATTGCGCCTAAAAGTCTTTTACGGAATAGACATTGAATGACTGATATAAAGAAGATCTTTGTCATAATGTCATAATTGGAGTTTCTATAACAGATTCATAGACAATAGACTATTGGCTTGACCATACTGACAAAGCAGTTTATTTGATTCAATTATCAGTTTCAATTTTAGAAAGCAGTTTCAATAATATTTCTAAATAAAATGCTTCCAATTGTCTTCAAAAAAGTTATCATGTCTCAATAGATAATAGAAAGTAGAAAAGCCAGGCAAACATTTTTCAAGTAATTGGAACGAACCTCAAAAGTTGCACCCTGGAATGTGCGCAAAATAACTAAAAACTGACTTATCTGGCTTTTCTTACGCCTGAACAAAAATAAGCTTATCCCTGGATAGCAGTCTGAGCTGTGATGGCCCTTATCTAATTGTCTAATGATCTGTTCCTGGAAATGGACGACCAAAAAGAATAATTTTCAGTCTTAGACCTTTCTGGGGTTAGCAAATGCACATAGATTGTTTGGCTTTTACATTGAAGCTAGATTACAAAAAGTGAAGACAGAAAGCAGAATGAACTACCCTGAGTGAAGTTCTGTGAAAAGTTGGGTTTATCGGTTAGTTATAAACAAGCAAAAGAGTGGATTGGCAAAAATCGGTTAATCATGAGTGAAGGAAAATTAGGAGTTTATGGCTTCACGAGCTGTCATGCATATATTAGCTGCTTTGTCTGCAGAATCAATCAATTTTTAAAGATATTCTAATCAACGACAACCTGAAAAGTAACTTTTTACTTAAAAAAAACTAGCAAATGATTTCCAGGCCACTGTTTGGATATGTTTCTCACAAATAATATTCTATTTACTGAGTGTTTTCTTGATAAAAGTTTTGAGTTGCCAGCATCTAAGAAAGGTCTCATAAAATACTTTTGCTTACCTTTTTATGCAACAAGGTATTCCAAAGGCATTACCAAATGAGATTGATATGCCACAAAGGCCAGTCCCGGATGCCACTCCTAACAGTAAGTTGCTTCATTTTATAAAGCTTACGGTAAGCGTTCTTTTTACTCGTGGATGTAATGTTGGACTTTTGAAGCATTGGGTTTTGTAAGCGCAGATTTGCTCCAAGACCAAACATCGATCTTGGTCTTTCTATCTTAAATTCATGGTTTGCTGGTGACTGACACTCTTCAGAATTTGTTAAATTGTGAAAAAATATATCTTTATACTTATCATCAAAGTACCTCAGCTAACAACTTTTCGAACCTCTCCTTGCAAATTTGCAGCTATTATGGCAAAGTTAATTTACCTGTAAAACTTTGGACTCTTGTAGGTGGATTCCTGGCTAGAAATAGAATCAGTTTTTAGCATCTAATTTGAAGGATCGTCTAAAAACTTCATTGGAATCTCTGGGATAGGTAACATAAACAGGGGATAAGGTACAGGAATTTCCCAAAATGCAAGATCTGTGTTCAAATATGACCCTTAAGAAATGTCTTCTCTGACAGAATCTTTTCCGATAGACTTCGCACTGGGTGTCAGTAGTTTTAATCACAACTAACTTTGAGGAAAATTATCACTGTACAATTGATGTAGATAGAGGGTTTCTGGATGGGGTCATAGACATCTTGCAAGAGCACATTTTGTATCATTATTATTTACAGCGTTAGCAAGGTAAAATTCCAATATTACATTTGCCGTTGTATTTCAATGTCTTGTTGGATCTCTGTCATCTTTGTTTATACAATTTGCGAATAAGAGACAGGAAAAATATTGTTTCATTGTTAAGCGATCAAAGTTTTAGCATCTTCAGCTTCAGCATCAGCATCAACTATAAATACTCTGTCAAGTAATTCACCTGATCTAAATGAAATGAAGAATGGGGTACCTAAAAGCTCATGTTCTACTAATGCTTTAAACCTTATCACTTTGTCTGCAAGTTTTGTAAGTGAGGTTTTATATATCAGTATTGAATTACGCTGGTGATAATGCCTTGTATTCACCACCTCGCTTTACATTAACATTACCAACTGCGATTTAATAGATTCATGATTTATTTGTATTCCCTTCAGGAGAATTTCACTTTACACCAGTTCCAATGGCCGAGTCAAACTATGAGCAGATAGTATTTGATGTCCCGAAGCAAAAGACATACCAGAACAGATTCCATCTAGAGCTGAATACTCCAAGAGCTGGAGCAAAATAAGCAGACTTCTTTCACTTACAGCTATGCTGTTCAAATTTCACTTTACATTTTTGCCGCTCATGAAACTGTTGCAGTTTTACATTCATATCATCTAGGGATTCTGCAGGTATTCTTGAAACCTTGCTTGTTGTTTCACAAGAGGACTTGGACGATTCTCATAAACGTATTGTTTTGCAGAAAAACTGTCTCGAAAAATTATATGCTAATCTTACCATCACAAAAACCTGTACCAAGTCTTTTTAAAGTCAAACGTACTAAGAGTAAATGATGTAACATAGTCAAGTATGTTATGTTGGTGTTCGCTAACGAAACTGGGCAGGCAATGCACACGACGCAATAATACACGAACTCTGAACAAAAAACTCAATGCAACCAAAACAGTACTTAACTATTTTATTATAAAAGTTAATCTTTGCGCAAAATAATACTTAGCTCTCTAAAAAAAGTTAGAAAAATAACTGTTATTATCTTTAAGCGAAACACATCTAGTCATTGAACCTAATTTAGGCAATCTTTGAAACTTGCTTGTGTCCTGAGCGTTTTTAATTGTGAGTTAAATGAAGATTGTGAAGTAGCTCAAATATCCTTATGCCACGGATTTCTTAGCTTTAAGTTGAAAAAACAGAATTCGAAACGTGCATCATATCACCATCTTGTCTAGTATATTTTGTTTTCTGTCTTTATTAAAAGCGGAGGTATTCTTTGGCTTTATCTTTATCATCTCTTTATCTTATCAAGTATTGTTACATCCTTCCAAATGTATTATTTTCTATTAGTACTTTATAAAATAGAATTACATACTCCTAATCTGATACAATTTAATCATTCTGCCACTAACCCGTACAGGCCATTGGAGCTTCCAACGGAGCAATTTAAAAAGTTTTGCAACCAACAAGTCTAGTTTTGTTTCTTTATAAAATACTACTGGATTTTTGTTATGGCATACCAGGAGCTGTGAAAATAATTTCTTCGCCGTGGCTGTTTTCGAAGAGTATAACATTAGCATGCATAAAAACTAAAGGGATTTTTAATTAGCGATCGCCTTTCATTTGTGATGTCATGTTAAAGAGAAAACAAAATTTCTAGAAAACGGCTTTGCGCAAATGATATTCTTGACAGCTCCAAGTTGCTTTACCATTAAAGACTAATTCGCAAAAACGGAAAAGAGTTTCCAAAGATTCTCATTCGCATTATCTTGCCTGTCTCTAATTTACTATAATATTCTCCTCTGTTTCAAACAAAACCTAAACTTACAAAAGTTTTTGCTTCTTAAAATCCAAATTGCAATCTATTCTGCTTCAAAGTAAGGTCAATAAGACATCTATATTTCTACTTCTACTTGTCTTGAACGATTTTTTGCTTCTATTTATCCAATATGTGCATTTATGCCAATGATCACCATAGCTTTTTCCTTAAGCGCTTTTTGCTGCTCCTGATTTAACCTTGCTCGTCTTAGCATCGTATTTTGTTCTACCTTGCGAAACTTGATCATCCTGTTTTTCCCCGGTCGCATGATGTTCCAGGTTTTCTCCACTGTAACCCGAGCCACTGGAATTATCTTCATCATCGCTCCAACCATATCTTAACGACAGATACAAACTTTTGTAAGGTCTGTCGTCATCTTCACCAACTGTAGTGTATGTTGATGGAATGTAATCTTTGAATTTATTGTCCAAACCGTAGCCTAGAAATTAACAAATACTAACGATTAAATTAAAACTCTTAATTTCGCTACTGATTATAACTTTTTGCAGATAAAGATTCTGAATCACATTCTCTGTTTTGCAGATAATGAAACTTTAGGTCAGCAGCGCAAACAAAAATGCTGAGTCTGAGTATGTTTTAAGGTAAAACCGCACCCGAGTTAAGTAAAAAGGGCTATATATGTCCGGAAGTGCTGGCCTGACCAGAACAAATAAATGTTTATGTTGGGAAACAAATTAAACTTTTCTTCCGTTATTTTGAAAAGTATTTGTAAAAATTTTTGACTATTCTGACTTTAAACTGTAGACTTAAATGGGCAGAACCGTAAAACTTGAAAATTGCACGAAATAACGGAAACATAGCATACTGACGGACAGTGTTGCAATGAATGTTATTCTTTGTGGTGACTTACTGTAAAGTGAAAGGTAATTCGCTGAGGCAAGAATTACAGAAATAAAATATCAATATGTTCCAGTATAGTAATGTTGCAAAGATAGTTTTCAGCAAACGTTAGATTTTGCACCCTTAATTTTGGTTTGCTTTATTTTACTTAAACACAAGAGTATTTTTTAAGGATTTTAAACTAGTGGAAAAACCAGCCGAAGAGGCCCCCAATTTTTCAGTAATTGTTTATCATGAAGGTAATAATCAACGATTTATCACTGACCAATCACTGATATCCCTAGAAATACAGCCAAAATTAATCTCTGCAATTTTACAATGAGTCGAATCATTCTACGATGAATAAGTGAGCCAAAAGGTTACTCTGTTTCCAGGGTTGCCAGATTGGCGATTTTTAGGCAAAATTTTCCAATTTTCGTCTACTACCTAAATTTGGTCTTTTTTTGTCTTTCAGCAGAAATTCTTAATAGAAAGAGTACTAGAGTAACACCAATGGAGTAATTAGTAGTTTACGACGCCCAAATGTCAAATACAATCACCTATAGTTTACACAAAAAATAGATCCTAACTGTCAGATAAGGATTATTTTAAAGAAAAAGTAAGGTTTTTATTTGAGTTAAGAGACTATTGCATGCGCGATGTATTTTTGGAGAATATTTTTTGATTTGGCCTTTTTATGAGCACATTGGCCTGAGATGCCTACCCGTCTGGCCTTTTTTGTTAATCCTATCTGGCAACCCTGCTCTTGAAGGTCAACTCCTTGCACTTATTGCTTCAACTTGTCGGTCATACGCACAGGTCCATTTGCAATTGGAAGCTTACCGTTGATTGTAAATCTTTCAATTTCTATTCCATATTACTGACATAGCATTCATGTATGCTCTCTTTCTCTTTACCCGATCTCCTTGCTGCCTCAACAACAATTTATAGATGACAAAAGCCAGTTAATCTCAAATCTATTGCTCATGTACAAACAGCAACCAAGTTTCGATGAAGATCTTTGCCCTTAAATTAGCCCTATTGTTGCCAACGCCCTCGTCTGCTACTTAGCAGACTTAATACTTATTTGAAAATTCTCTGTTTTAAGTACTACAGTAGAAGCATCATACAAAGCACTTTTTCAGCATCTTTAGAAGCATCTTCCGCGATTTTATTAGAGCAGGCAAATGGTAACATGGCTATTTATACAAGAAAAAATGAAAAAGGGCCCCATTTGAACTTTGTTCATTGGTGCATATGTCTCACCAACATGGGACAAACAGAACCCCGTTGGAACAACCAGACTTCCTTCAAATTTAGAAATTATATTCCTTTGTCACTTTTTCCCTGCCACTTTCATTCATATTTCGATCCATCTTAGATTCTGGAAGTGTTTTCTGGGGTCCTATCTCTGACTTAAATAATTTGGCGTTATTACTTTTAATAAAGAAAATCTTCAGATGCATAAGATTTAAACCGCTTACTGCCCCATATCCTCTTTCAGTTGATTCACAGAAATTATTGATTCATAACGAAGTCTGATGATATCATTCATTCAAATATTTTAACATTTATATAAAACAAGCACTAATCATGCCACCACTGAGCTGGTCGACGTGCTACTGATTTGAAACGGTACAGGTATTTGGTATTAAATTGTGGATGTTCCTTCTACTTTCAAGAAGCTATGCTAGTTCTATCCCGACTTTTCAGTCTTAATTGACAGCCCATTTCTTTTATTCTTATAAAAATTACCAATTATGTTATACAATAAACAATTATTTTACTTAATTGAGGCACATCTGGTTTCCACCCCTTTATGTTTTGCTCTTACTAATATAGAGAGGGGGGCTCTCAATGCATCATTATTAAATGACATTCTGATCCTTTTAATGACGTCATTATAGAACGGTGCTGCGAGCCTCCATTCGAAACTTGTTTTGTTAATAAACCCTTGGGAGCTTACTCGAAGTTTTCAAAGCCCGAAATAGCGGATAATGACCGAAAGTAAGCTGAAAGCTTGTATCGTTTTCTTATAAAATTTTTTTACAGGATATACTACAGCGCCCCATGCCTCCCTTTGGCGAACCCTTGATCAAAATTGCACATGCTGTCACATCCAAGAGAAATTAAAACGTGAATTAATTACTCTGGCATATAAAGAAAATGCGCTTTTAAGCTCTAATCTGTCTTATTTCTTCCATCTCCATCTACAAGAAAACAGGAGAACCTATTTGAAAAACCATTAGTTTTTAAGTACATCTATCAGTAGAGTCTCAGTACGTTTAACTGTCTGATTCTTGTAATCAGTTTGACTTTATTCTTTAAAGATCCTATTTGATCAATGACAATTGTATAAACTCAGACCATCGGATTTTTATCCGTAGCTGATAGTCTTTTGAGCATGACCTTATAACAACAAACTTTAAATGTTATAACTTCTCAACAAATGAGCATATCAGGTTATAGTAATCTGAAGATTCGATCTTGAAAGTTTAATCTACTGGGAGTATCCTGTTTTTTTTCTTATCCGGGATTTGCTTGCTTCTTCCAAGTTGAATTCAGTCTAGACATCCTTGATCGACTAATCAGTATCGTTTACTTCAGGCTGAAAAACCTACTTTGATTTTTTTACTTGAAAGCTCATTCAGAACTCAGAAACACCTAGGGATATGTATACAGTCAAGGCAAGAATTTTGGGGGAAAATGATCAACAACAGAGGGCAAAATTAGACAAGCAGTTTTCCATGCATTGCCCCTTTCTCCTGGCGCTGAATTTCTTTTCCCCCTATACATATACAAACCTCGTAGAGATAAAATGGCGTGGCCCCAAAAGATTACATACTAGACTTTTACCACATAGCCAGTGTGTGCACAACAGTTTTAGGCATCATCCTTTAATACCATTTTGCATCAAAAGTGCCATCTTCGTGAAAGAATGAATCCAAACTATCATATCGATGAGGTATGAAAACATAATGCTTTTTATTATAGGTTTATTAGCAAAATGAATTATTAATGGTGTCTTTTACGCTGTAAAAAGTTCAACAATTCTATCGAAATTTTCATGATGGTAAGCTTAAAACAAAAAGATTTCTTTATCAGCTCATTAGTTTCTTGTCGCTCATGTCGAATACAATCTAAAACAGGTAGGGCTGGTCGCATTTCACATCTTTTAAGTTGCCATTCAATTTGAGCAAAATCTTTAACTTACTGTTAAAAATTTCTATAGAAGAATTCACGTTCCTTTATCATTTTTTCAAATAAAGCAATGAAAAGTCTAAAAAGCAATGTATACAAAAACTGTTATAAAGTTATAATTATATCAATAATAGTGACAAACCAAATCAGTTTGAAGGACTGTAGAAACATAGTTATTCTGATTATTGCTTAGCCAACTCTCTGTCAAGCAATTATATTTTGAGAAACAATTGAAAACCATATCTTCTAATCCTAACGTAATTTATTATAAACTAAATTACATAGTTAATTGCAATTTCTATTATGACATTCGGCCAATTTAAACAACAATGTATTATTACATGTATCTAATAAAGTCTTCACTTTCGTTGATCTCATCATCCTGTTAGTTTAATTGTATATATGAATTCCATAGTCTAAGAATTTATTGCCTTAAGAAGTCAATAAAGACGACCTGAGGAGTTACTCAGGCTAGTTTCCTGTAGCAGGGCATATTTTTAGGGATTTTGGCTGGTAGGGATCCAATGGCAAGACTGCAATACAGTGTTAATCGAAGACCAAGTTCAATTAACTTCTTGTTCTTCTGATAGATGAATTCAGAATGAAATTTATTTCTAAAAACCAAAAATACAATTAATCTCATTTACTTTATTCAGATTACAGTTATATTAAAATCAAAATCGAAGTCATCTTTGTTTTAGAGCAGGGATGGGCAACCTTTTTTTGAGAGTGGGCCAGATCCTTTAAGCCTTTTCTTTAAGCGGACCAAAGGCAATAAGAACAGCGAATACGATAGTTGTAATAAAATGAAAACAATAATATTGAAAATTTCCATTCAAATTCAATTACACTCCAATTATAAACCTCTCTATTAAATAGATAGTTTACAACAGGCTAGCCTGGGTTTACAAGATAATAGTATTACAGTCGTAAGTGCAGAAGAGAAACCTGACAAAACAACCAAAATTGAAAAGGATCTAATTCAGAGTTTGGAGAAATCGTCCTAAAAAAAGATAATACAGAATTATTCATCAGTCAACGTTTAGCATCGGTCGTTTAGCTAAGGCCATTTACATCAAAATTTAAACACCAATTTATCCAGTATAGGCCCCTGACACAGTATCAAATAATACATGACAAAAAAGGGACAACCGTGATCCCTGCTCAACTGCCATGAGTGCGTTCAGGAAGATTCGTCCTTGCTGCATTTGTTGACTTTTGTCCAGTCCCTCAAAGATTCTGCTGCCCTGTCTTTCAGCAGGATGAATTCTTGACAGCTGCTTGTGAACAAATTTTATCCAAGATTCCCAGGTTTTATGAACATAATCTCATTTTGAAAGTATATGTGTCATTCAATATTTGCAACCCCTCGGAAAATCTTCCTTGCCAACCAAGAAAAATCATAATATGGTCGACCATACAAAATTAGGCCGGTTTTTTCTTACCAATGATTCAACATCTGGCGCTGTTTATATACCGAAAGGCCGCCGGTTCACACATGTTTAGAAAAAAATTAAAAAACCTGAATTTTATTTTATTTTAAAATATTTCAATTTAAATTGTTAAATTAACTCTTAAGTTAAATTGTTTCATCTAAAGCACAAAGAAATGGAAAAATGGCAACTGCTATTCTCGTGGCTAGTCGTGGCAACTACTAAAAACACGAGACCACTCACAATGTTTTTCAAAGCAAAAAGCATAGATAGGTAAAAAGATTGCAGCATTTCTTTTTAACCGTTCTGCATTAAACTTCATCTACGACAATATTTATTGCAACCGTACCTTGAAGGGTCAATCTTGCACCCCAATGAAAAAGTGCAACACAAAAACAAAAAGTTGCTACTTAAAATTGTGAAAGTTAAGCAAACTTTTATTATTCTACTCCCTTCAAGTTGAATTTTTTTATCAACGCATTAAGGCATTTCAAGGATTAGTTGGGGAGTCGTGTGTGCTTGTTCTTTTTTCATTTTTCCAAGTGAAATTATGTTAGCTTTAAAGAATGACAAAACAAATTTATCAAAAAATGTTGCTGCCGAAAAAAGAGGTATATTTGTTGATGTAAAGATGGACGGATCTGAAAGGTCTGAAGAAACCTGTTTAGTTTATTTGTTAATTCTGAGGAAAGTGATTTACACCCTTATTGCAAATTGCAGATGCCCTTTTGAGGCCCCCTTCCGATCATTTTCTCCTGGAAGGTCAAAAGCCTTCTAAAGGTGGAATAGAAACTTTTATTTTCCACGATTAGGCAACTATTTTCTCTTTCGGCTTAATTTACATAGATTATAGAAAATTTAAATCTTTCCGTTTGAAATGAATACGTTGTGAACACATATGAAATGAATACGTTTTTGGTATAATATCTGGAAACATTCATTCAAAAGAATGAAACAAAAAGTCTGAAATCCAAGATTGTCGATTGTCTGGTCAAAATATAAATTGATTAGTGGAAAATATTCTGAATTAAGGATAAACAAGAGAGAAATAAATTTTTTGAACCATCCCGTACGATGAAAGAAAGTCCAATAGAATCTGCACGTAGAGAAATAAATCCAGGTATTTCAAATATTTTTAGCTTGCGAGCACTATTATTATAATAATGAAATTTTGTACAACAACAAAGCTCTCTTTAAGGATAAAGATACATATGTTTCTTTGAATAACTCGAATGCAAAATGCATAAAATTAAGGTTAAAATAATCTAATATCAGTTTTGACTCGGCGTCTCCCTAATGTGGTAACTAATTTAATAGACACAGATGCTCAATTGCTGTCATGCGACGTGCCAAGAAAACCGCGCCAGACAGCGGAAAAATTACACCTAAAAGTGCTATCAGATATGTTTAGATATCTGGAAAGGGAAACAGTTTTGTAACTGCAATATCGACTCAGTTGACATTTATTTGTTGTTCCAGTCCCCTAAAATGAATTATGCGCTACCTTGATTCCCATTGATACCAATATAATGGCAGCAGAGTAATTCGATATCTGTAATCTACGTTTTTCAAGTGTCCAGACAAGTGATTAACAATATAAAGTAAGCAAGAGTAATTTGCAACAAATAACTATATCGCCTGAAGGAGTATAGCATATTCCTATTTACCTGCCTTCCTTGTATTTGAACTCCTGCAGTTACTTTATAAATGCTAACAGAAATAGGCTTGAAATGAGAATGCACAATGACTAAACCCTTAACATATTGAAGTAATTTTTTAAGTAATTTGGCTCTTACCTGAACTTGAAACGGGAAAGCCGTCTACTTGTAGAAAGCACAGAAGTCCCAGCAACAACCCAAACAACATTCTTTGGTTGCTTGTTGCCAATTCTAGGAGAACAGCCATCTCATTCACTCAGAAAATGGATCCTCAAGAAAGGAGGATCTTTCTTTATATCGCTTTCTTTTTAAAGAGGGAGTACTTTCAATTTCACAGTCGCTTTCAATCTTGAAAATGAAAATAGACTTTTACCCGAAGCAAACTTACAGCTACCGTAGGTCCTTCTAGCAATTAGCTTTTGTCGTCTCTTGGTTTCTTGAATTCTATTCAATCACGGCTGTACGTTTATGACCGTTGTTTAAATTAATTGATTTGCCATTTGCGGTCGAATTCCAGACAGAAGATTATATGATTGATGAGCCTGCTGCTGAACTATGACTCCTTATTGTCATAAAAAACAAATCAACACTGTAACAAAAACTACTTTAACCGTGAACATGGATATAGCCTGAATTTTGTCCCTCATAAAACTACAGAGTTGGCGCACCTCGAATGCAAACAGTTAATTTTGCCAGTTATAAATATGATGACGTCATCCCTGGGGCTTAGGGTGCAAGAGATCTGTGAAATACATCAACTTTATTGGTTGTTGACAGAAAAAGCCAGCAGAAGCCTGGTTTTTGTAGATTATATATGCTGCATATAGTTTGTATAGCTATCGGCTTGTCATAATGTAATGTCGTTTGCTATGGGTCCTGTCATACAACAAAACAGTTAATTCTTTGCGGCATTACACACATCGGTTTACATCATCCACAACTGGGTATATATATTTCCTAGCGTAGAGTTTTCGATCTATGTTCTGACGTTTTAAACTCTGAAGAGTGTCAGACGAAAAGCTTCAGTTTACTTAATGTTTGCTTTTTCAAAGCCATTAACATCGGTTTGTAAAGGACCATTCGAAAACATCAATTGTGATAATTTCTAGTGCTAGTCCCCTTTTCAACCTTTAAACTAATAGCTCCGTAAACTTTTTTTGTAAACTTTTCAACCCATAACGTTTTAATAGCTTTTTATCTAAATATCAAAATGTTATACTTCTTGAGAAATATTAATAATGCAGAAAATTCCACAATAAAAAGAACAATGACATTGTGAGTTACTTTATATGCTTTATGAAGCTCTTATGGCTCAACATGAGATAATTTGAAATGTCACATCTTTACAAAATGAGCTTAAATGGGTGTTTTAACGAACAGTATGGCTTTTGTGAATAGGCAGACTCCCTCGAGTTTCATTTTCTGATTAAGTAATAAATACTTTCATGACTAATCTGGCAACATTTTTCATTACGGAAAACACTGTGTACATTGATCCCTTATGTTGCTATTTCTGAATATTTCTTAGCAACCAATGGAAAAGTTTCATCCAAGCTAAAGGAGATTGAGGTTTTAGTTGGCGTTTTTTACGTTATTGATGCACTATTTTGTGGAATTTAAAATTTGAAACCAATCAATTCAGAATATGAAACATAAGATAGTTCATTAACTGATATTTTTGAGAGATATGATGATACCTCTTTGCTGTTTTTAAATGATGATGGAGAATAGGGAATATATAATACCTTAGAGAATGTTTCTGTTTTTGCCTCTTTTTAAAAGATGCGTATTATTGCTGTCTATGTACAAAAAAGAATAGCTAGAAAACTACTCGATAGCTTAAAGAAAAATCTATTAACATTATGTTAGCATGTCAAATCGATTTGTCAAATGAAATGATTTGATTTTCATTATCTTTTGTGGGAGATAAATGTCCTTGAAGGGGGTTGAGAATTCTATGCCTTTTTGTCACATTCTCTTCCAAGAATTAAACAGAGAAAAGTTGGCTATTCAAGGCGTTCTTGCTATCATTCTTTTGATTGTTAGTGAGAAATTTGTTTGAATTTATGGCTTTTTTCTGTGGGAAAAATTTTCCAATTAAGGGAGTTTAAAATTAAGTTTCCTTTCTCGTTCTCTCATACAATGTTCTAAAACAACTATATTTATTACTAGCAATTTTCTCATTTTGATTCTTTTGATGATCATCCCTTCTTACTGGGTGATAGATTTCCAGAAAAGGGGGTGAAAATAAAATGCCCCTTCAGGTATTCATTTCAAATACTTTAAATGGGCTCCGTTGGCAAGTCACAACTTTTTCTTTATTCCTTTGATTTTCCAGCTTAGTATTCAAATATTACTGCAAGATAAGTTTTCCATTATGGAATCAGATCACTAGGTTTCCAAGCGTCGAGAATCTGAAGCACACTTCTAGCTGAAGTCAAAACAGCCCGAAATACATGAAAATCCAAAATCTGATTGAACATGGTTCCATGAAAAAAATGAATATTTTCTTTTTATACAGTAAAGTAATTTAACAGTCATATGCAATCCTTGAAGTTGCGGTAAATTAGTCTGAATAAGTGTTATTTACCTATTGTAACAGCCACCTGTAAATTAATCATATAATACAATAAATACCTTTTACTTGTCTCTTCCAACATTCCCTTACAATTATTCAATAGATCTCTGCAGGCTACACACGACTTTATTGTTATTACTCTTTCGATGTTTATCTTTGATTATTACTGTTAGATAAATTCAAAGCTGAGACGTAAAAGTTCATTGACCCAATTCTGCATCCTCTTCCAGTATTTTAATGGAATCCCTCTTCTAGCCACGTACAAAGTTTAATTCCTATTTTTTTTCCTTGCTTCCATTATTACTGCAATATTAAATCCTTGTTAAGGATGATATAAATTCATTTCCCTTTAGGTATTCTCTTGCAACTTTTTATATGATTCCGTTGGCTACTAACTTTTTTAAACAAATTTTATTTGATGCCGTCAGCCTTTTCTAACAAGGGTTGCAAAGACTGAGCTTCTTTCATCCGTGCTGCTAAATGCAATCATATCACCCTACTTGAAATCAGGTAGGAACACAAAATATCATTTGCGCCTTTCAAATCGTTGTTTGTCGTTTAAAGCTTTTGATTTTCATCGAGCATTAAAACCTTTTAACATTATTGAACAATTTGAGAAAGTTTAATTATGAAAGTTGCGGCCAACCTTTTCCCAGCTTCCTTGGTGAGTATTTCTATGACGGACATTTTTTTGACTTCATATTCACTAGACATTTGGCGCAAGGAGATTTCATTCAAAATGATTGTGCTCCTATCACCCAAAAGTGTTCCGTTGTTTATGAATTTCCAGTGTGATTTTGGCTATGTAGTATGCACAACTCAAAGATTGGGGAATAGGATAAAGCAACACGTTCCTTCCAACATCGGCCTCCTCGATCTTGTAGGTCTAAAAATACATTAAAAATAAGTAACTTGGCCATCGGACAATACTTTTTAAACAACCCAGATTGTGCAAACGACATGTTTCAGATAATTGGCAGAGCCCGGTTGTCTTTTCAGTTTTTTGAATCTATCTGCATACAAATGAAAAAAGCTGCTGTTGTGTAGCCTGTGCCCCAGTTCTCCTCAATCTTCATGTCATAATAAAACCAAATATGGAGCATAGTTGTAATAGAATATGTCTGTTGTGCCTAGGATCCTTTATTCTCAGTCGATGTTGTAGTCGATCTTGCAGATGTTATAGTAGCAAAACCTTTGTGCCGCCAACCATTGTGAACCTTTTCATCAAACCCTGAACAATCAATATTACCTCTTGCAATAATGACGTACTATTGAATTTTAGGTGCATTCATTAAAGTACTGTTTCTAACTATACAACTATACTCCAATTGAAAATTAAACCAAAAGCGGCCAGTTTTCAGAGCTCTCCAAAATTCGATTTTCTGGTAAGGAAAAAGCATTCAAGTCAGCCTCTTTTGCAGAGTACTCTAGCAGAATTGGAGTCACCATGGCGGAGCAGCGAATGTTTAGCCGGAACTATATCATTGTTTTGGCACAATTATTGTGAAAATTTCTTTAGAAAGTGAAAGAGTCTTTTGTCTGTAGTTGGGGTCTGAAATCTTTGTATTTAGCGTACTCTTGTCACCAATTTTTCAGCGCCCCCACTACCAACCTCCTTCAAATCTGCTCTGAATCCGCTCAGGCGATGGTGGGGGCTTATTTCACAAAAATTACTTTAGGGTAGGGGGTTATTTTAAGAGGGGAGCTTATTTGAGAAATTGTGTGTGGCACAGATTTATACCTATCCCTTAACTTTAATAATGCCATGCCACAGAATAGAAATATCTTTTTTCTGTTCTGCGGTGATGCAGGAGCAGGAGTGGGTCTCCTGATGACGTTTTACCTTCTTCAAATCGAGGCAACAACAATATTTACGGTCTTCCTGTTCGGAAAGTGGGTCACTGACTGTTGTTATTAAACACAACTAAAATAAAGTAGTAATGCTAGCTTATTAGGCCATAAAAAGGTTGATATATTCTTGCAGAAATGATCCACAGTTTGTTCCTTATAAACAGTTCAGGGTAAGTTTTGAAATCTTTAATCCATCCATATATTAACGAATAGAGATATTACGGCCTATATCGCTTTGCGTTTCGAACAAACCATGTGAAGCCGCAAATTTTAACATATTTCAGTATTTCAGTATTGCTCAGCGTCGCTGCCCATAGTGTATATGCAAATTAGTGTATAGTGTATATCCATCCTTGAGTCTGCAGACCAGTTCAGCTCAGTAGTTCAGTTCAGTATATATTTTAAAAGTCCACTATACATACAATTTATTATAAAATAACTATAAAATACGCACAAACGATTAAACTGCAAAAATATTAGGTAACAATACAGAAATTATTAATAACACAATGCAGGAAAATATTACAATACTATAGCCAATAACATGACAGAAATAAGAAAAATTGAATGGAGGGAATTTCTTACAGGAGGGAACTCTCTCAATAGCTATCTTCTCTCAGCTGAGAGCAGGCTGGTCTCAATAGATTTTATTCATACATTCATTTTAACCATATTAATCTGACTAGAGTCACGTCACCCATTATGGAACGATTCAATTTTTTCATGAATTCTGACTGTGCAATGATAAAAATAAATATGAAGGAGTATATGTTTGTTTATCTTCAATAACGCGTGAAATTATTTTGCTGACGACATTAGTTGAACTCTTTGCTAATTATCGTTGTTTCATTTTGTTTTTAAAAGCTAGGAGAATATTTTAAAAGTAAGTGAAATGTAAATCATAAAGTTGTCATTAGACCTTCGACCCTTCTTTTTTTCCTGCACCTCAACTTTCTTGGTCATTCCCTCGGTCGGTTTTTCAGCTAAAACAAAACCAACCCCAACAACGTGTTTCTTCATCTCCCTAAAACGAATATTCGTTGAAACCCAAAAAATAGCTTGCACAACTTTCATTTACCGGGATTTTTGATCAGGAGCACTTTCATTGGCCTAGTGGCTTCTTCAATGGAACGGCGGGCTTCCTGTTGTGATTCTCAACAATTCATGAGTGGCTGAACGTGTGACACGTGATAAAGTCTCATTCAAGTAAGAAAACTAAACTTGGGGATAACTTTATTCCTTCTTTACTCTGAATTTGAAAACAAATGGCTCAACGAAAGTCTGATTTGATACTGACAAATGATAATGGTGGAAGGAAAGAAGGCAGATAATAATTCCCGGTTTTTCTACATTGTGCGCTTTTCTGCATGCCTAAATTTGAGTCGTTCCAAAAGGGGCCATGGCCTAAGTTTTTCACCAAGAAAAGTAGCCTGTAGTAATGTTGCTCGTGCAGAAAGAGAGAAGAGCCGATAAGACTGTCTTTACACAAGCATGTAGATTATTTTATTAGGAAGTTCAAAAAAGCTGAGGAAACAATTTTTACTGAAATCGTTCCATAAGGGGCGATGTGACTCTATGTATTTGCTTAGATTAACTTGATCAACAAACTGCCTCCAGTCAAGTTTTTATTCCAGTTCCAGTTTATATTATTATTTAGATTATCTACATGTATGTATGTATGTATAATTTTGCCATCAAATAAATTACAATTTAAAATTAAGAAAGAGAAAAAGATCTAAGTACAGATATATTAAATTTACAGATAGAAGTTAAAAGCATATAGACTAAAAACACCCAGGTTAAAAATGGCAGGGATAGCATTAAAAAGTTCAATACGATCTTGTTTCCATAATGGTCCCTCCAGAGGTGTTATAAAAAAAATGTGTACATGTAAAATTGATTTGTATCTGAAACTAGGAAAAAGTAATTCTGGAAAAATGTTAACTAGAACCTTTTTGTTGGCTGAATTTTGATTTTGAATAAAATATGTAGGGGCTATCCTCCCAACTTTGTAGATCATCAAAGAATTTATATTTGATCTTGTGTTTGAAACTATTGACGTTCTTTGCAGATTTAAGTTTTGATGGTAGATTGTTCCAAATTTTGGGACCAAGATATGAGAGGCATTTTTGCCTTATGTTTTTCTTTCGGAAAGGTTGATTAAGTTTGTTTTAGATCTTTGAGTGATTCTGTTCTGGCCAACTGGTAACAACATCTCTGACATGTAGGGTGGGGCTGAATTATCAAAAAAAATTTGAAAACCTTTGCAGTCATACATTGTTCAAATCTCTCTTTCGTGGGGAGCAATTGATATTTGTGAATTCCTTGATTTCTATATGTGCTCTGTTATTTAGATTCAAACAAAACCTGATACATTTATTTTGAGCTGTCTGAATTCAATTGGTCAATCTTTTGTTTAAGTATGGAAACCAAGCACTGCTTGCATAGTCAAAATGGCACTGAATTAGTGCGTTTGCTAGCAATCTACAAAGGGAGAAATCAAAAAAAAGGTTGCTTTCTGTAAAGAAATCTCAGCCTGCCATTGATTTTGCCTAGGATTCTTGTAGCCATTGGTTCCCTGGACAGCACCTCATCGAGAATACAGCCTAAATATGTGACCGAGGTGTATTGTTTAATCTTGATGTTGCCTCTTCTGATGTCCAGTTTTTTCTGTCTGTATGTTTATTCTTTCTACCTAAAAGTATCGATTTTGTTTTGTCCTCTCCAAAATAAATGCTTTGTTTGTTATCAACAAACCAATCACAAAGAGCATTGAAATTTCTGTTTAGTTGTTTTTCTATTTCATTCATGTTATTGTGTCCAAATACAAGACAGGAGTAATCTGCATACAGAAGTAAGTCACAGTCGACTGCCTGTGGCATGTCATTTACATATAAAAGGAAGATTAGCAGGCCAAGAATAGAGCCTTGTGGAGCACCACACGATAATTCACCAGGTGATGAGGAATCTTTTCCTATGTTTACAAAGAAAGTTCGGTTTGTTAGATATGATCGAAGCCAAAGTATGACTGAGTCAGCAAAGCCAAGGTGCTTCATTTTTTCGAGGAAAATTTTGTGGTCGATTGTCTCAAATGCTTTTTGTAGATCTATTAATATCATGCCCGTAAACATATTATTTTCAAAACCCTGAACTACTTTGTCACTTAGATATGATAAACATGTGTTGGTTGAATGGTAGGGCCGAAAGCCGGATTGGTAACGATAGAGAATTTTGTTTTTATCTATATATTTTTGTATCTGCTTGTGGACAATTTTTTCAATTACTTAAGAAATTTGCGGCAGAAGTGAGATTGGTCAATAATTTTTTGGTTCATCTTCAGGTTTCAATTTCGCTATTTTGCAATTGTCGGGAAAACATGCTAGGGGAATTGAAAGATTGCATAGCTCGGTAATTGGTGTTGCTAGTATTGATGCACCCTCCTTGAGGAATTTCCCTGCAAAATTATCGGGTCCAGCTGCTTTTGAAGGATTTATTCCCTCCAGGAGTTTAAAGACGTTATCATGGTTGGTGTGATGAAGTTTGAATCTTTCATACAGTTTGAAGTATTTTGCATGTTATCACAGCACACAAATACAGTAAAAATGGTAAAATACAGATAAAAAACAGAATGGGGATACAAAAGCTAATTTTACCAAGCCAAGGCATTTTAACAAATTTTATCTAGCAGATCATTGAAAGGAGGAGCTTACAACCTCTCATAAAAGTATTGCACAACCTCCTTCAAAATGTGGCACTTTTTGTCAACTTTTTAACAATTTCAAACATTTTGTGTGAAAAAGGCATAATATGGCACATTTTGTTGGAAAATTCTTGAAAATCTTTCTGACACCATAGGAGACATATTTGAATCCTATTAAATATGCAAAAAAGTTTTTGTTTATGGAAAAATAAACCATGTCTAAAGATGATTAATGGTCAAATGAGAAGCCTGTTGCTATAAAATATTCACAGGAAGGAAGACTTTAACTTTTAAATAATTGCTGAGCAAGTAAGATGCATCTGCACAGGAGCTGTGAGAAATCAAAAAGGTTTTCTCAAGAGTGGTTCAGTAGAAGAAAACGGGATAATGGATGGCAACGAAAATTGATGCAGCAAGAGGAGCTCCCTTACTAGATAGGATCATGGGAAGATAGCACCTTTCCCCGTTTCCACAGTTTCAAATCATTTCAGAAATAAAGGAATTATGAAAACAAGCTTAGTTGATTTGAGATTCTTTTTTAATAGAATGTGGCAAGGGTAATTTCTAATTTTTGCAGACAAGTTGTTCCACAACTTGTCACAATCAAAGCAAGTTTAAGCAATATCAGATTGGTTTTTTCAGGACAAGTTTTCCAATTTTGGCTTTTTTCAGAATTAAATTGCCTGGAAAATTTGTTTTAGGCCTATTACTCAAAGTTCGCCTTATTAGACTTTTTCAGGAGAGATTTTTCAGAAATTCCTTTAAGTAGTTTACTAAAAGATTTGTGCCCAGAATGCCCCAAAATTTAAAAAACCTAAATGCTAGGCCTGAAAATAATAAAAAACCATAAAGTTTCTATTTTTAGAAAAAGAGTCCAAAAGTTTTCATTTTGTTGATTTTTCCATGAACTAAGGTAGCATACTTTGGATTTTTATCTGCATTTATATTCCAAAAATGCTAAACTTCAAAATTATAAGGCAATTCTAGGTCCCAAAGTAAGAAAACAACTAAGAAACTTTGAGTACTAAAGGCCAAAACTACAGTACTGGGGAATATTTACTATGGTCACACAGTGTCTCTATGGGGAAGTTTTTGATTTGGCCTTTTTTATGTGCATTTTGGCTTGAGTTTGTCACCAATTTTGTCTTCTTCTGTAGACCCCATCTGGCACTGCTGAGCCATATTAATTATTGTTTGTGAGTTGAGAATCAATTACCTGATTAGACTGCCTTTAATGCAGACCTAAGCAGCAGAACAGCTAACTTAAAGTTGAGTTTGTTCCACCTGCATGCCTCAAATTTTAAACTAGAAGCTTTACATTTTGCGTAATTAATCTAATATCATGGGAAAAAGCATCTGTAACATATTACTTCTCATTAATATTTCAGAGATATATTTCTGGAGAAGCATTGGAAAAGTGTGATAAGTAAATCAATATGTGACTATTTCTTTGAAGCTCAAACAAAGGTATGTTGGTGTTTTAAATGAGATGTATTTTCAATTTCACTCCATAGAGATTCAAGAGCAGAGAGAGTAGGGGCTCATATTTAGTCACCTCAAAACCATTTGTGTGTGTTGTAATCATTGTTGTCTGCTATTTTGAAAAACATGATTCTTTGTATGTAAATGAAGTAAAGGCCAAAGTAGCAGGCTGGTTAACAGACTTGATAAAGATATCGAAAACAAGGAAAATCAAGGCTAATAAAATAATCCTGCTTTTTTATGTATTCCTTAATTTCTTTCATATCATTTATACCTTAGTAAATATTATTGTAATGAAACCGCATTGTGATGATCTGTTTCATGCTTTACATTTCTGTATACAGCAAATATTTATATGTAGTGATTTAGTTTTCCATGAGTAGGTCTCTCTAGTCTCTAGTTAGGGATTGAAGCTACTGAAAAGAAACATCCACACTTACATGTAGAAATATAATGTTGTGAAATTTTATAGTGCAATGTGATTATACATTACAAGTAAATGTGGTATTTATTTGTTGGCAGTTTAGTAAATGTAATTTCACTTTTTATTGTACCTTCATTTCTGTATTTCTTTGTTTCTTTTTTCTGTATTCATGTTTTTGCTTTAGGCTGGTGTATTTGAAAATGTATCCCCAGTCATTGCAACACCCCATCACTACCTTATCAACATATACAGATGTGAAATATTCTTTGTTGCTGTGACACAATCAGAAGGTTCGTGATTTCCCATTTTAACCGAATTTTTTACAGTTTACTTGTAAATTATGGTTAATTTCTCAAATAGTTGTTTCCCATCTTCTTACAAGAAGAGGAAACAATAACTATATATAGATTGTATAAAGATTGGTTGATACAACTGCACAAATTTTTACCATCCACAGCAAACCTAAATTGTTTAAAAGATTTGTGATTCCTCTATGCTCCATCTTTCTACTTTCAACAAACTTTTTAGAATTTGTCATGATAAGACAGTGTTGGCTGAAATTGAAATAAACATGAAGCCCTTTCGTTATATAATGTACAATAATGGGTATAGCACAATTGTTTCAACTGCAAATCTCCTGGTATGGCAGATTTTGCGATAAGGTAAATGCATTTCTCCTTTCTGTCATTTTTGCATCCTCTCACTATTCAAATCTCACTCTTTGTCTCAGAATTGGCAAAATGTTACTGTTGCACTACAGTCTCTACTTGTTGTTTAAGTTATTCAGATATGTAACACGCAACATGATTTTCTAGTTTTAACACCATTTCTATCTGAAACCTTTCACCTCAAGGTAAATGAAAAAATTGCTTTAATGGTAATAGGGATTATATCCTTGTCTTTTGCAGTTGCACCACTATTTGTGATTGAGTTTCTCCACAGAGTTGTGGATACAATTACAGACTACTTCTCGTCATGCACAGAGTCAATAATAAAGGACCAAATTGTGGTTGTTTATGAGGTAATGAGTCAAATAAACAAGCAAACCTTGGCATGAATCGCCTAATGATGACTAGGCGTCTGAATCATCTTTATATGACAAATGACAGTTATATGACAAATATATGACAATTTTATATCCCGTTTTTAAATCTTACATCCCTTTTAACAAAAGAATCTTTCATTTTTATGACAATTTTTAGAAAAATTTTTGGTTTTTGTAGGAAAAAATATTCATTTAACAGTTTTCTCTAACACTGGTTAAGAGTCTAATGAAAATTTGCATTTCTCTTTTCTATCCCTTTTTATTTTTGAGTGTCCTCGAACTCAATCAACTTGTTTCTTCCATTCTTCTCTGTTGTTCATGATATTCGTCAGCTTTTGATTTTTTATGCCAGTATCTTTTATCAGTTGATATGTGTATGTAATAGATCGTCTTCCTTCCTTTCAATTTCCATGTTTAGGTCTCCAAAATTTGCATACAGTAATTTAATGCCTACATTGCTGTGTCTGGTGACCTTAATTATTTTGAGGAAAAATGCATTATTTAATAGTATTTTATTTTGAACTTAATCATCCTTTTCGTTGTTACCTGGAACTTTCATCCAAACTTTTATCCTACTTCATGCAATATTCAAATGATCCAGTTTTGTTTGATCCCTAGTTGCTGGATGAGATGCTTGATAATGGCTGTCCACTGGCCACTGAAAGTAATATTCTAAAAGAGTTGATTAAGCCACCAAGTATCATGAATCGTGTTGTCAACACTGTTACTGGAGGCACAAAGTAAGCCAAAATTACCTCTAAATCTTAATTTTGGTATTCGCCATAAAAGAACATTTGGATTGGCTCTTTTCTTCCTTGAGGATTATTCGTCAGTTGTTACTGCCTACCCATGTTCTTTGAAACTTTTCATTCTAATATTGTAATTTTTGTGGCATTCTGTCATTTTTGGTCTATGTAAGTGCTCAAATTTCCCTAGCAAAAATTTCGTACATATACCTTTCTTCCCCACATTTAAACGCAGTATGTTAGCAAAGGTTGTATTTGTACTGTTAAAGCTTTTGACCAGATGCTGACGTTAAATTATTTGTGCATTGATCACTTTTGACCTAACTGCACTCCCCTAACGGTCTGTAAAATATGAGTTCTTTGCGTGGTGCTTTCATTTCTTCAGTTTCCTGTGTCCTTCGTCGCGATCTTTAGCCAAGTTTCCATCATATTTCCTGGGCTCACAGATGTTTAGGCTGTTAAAGATTTGAAGACAATATTACCAGACCTGTTAAATTTCAATGAACACTTGAAACCTATGATGTGGTTTAATTTGTTCTTAGTGTAAGCGGTCATTTGCCAACGGGCTCGTTATCCAACATCCCTTGGAGGAGAACCGGTGTCAAATATACAAGCAATGAGGTGAGTGTGAGGGATGATATTAAGCCTGAGACATGTTTTATTGCATTATTTCATCAACCTACATTTTACTAAACTAAGCATAAGAGTTTCAAATAACTCTACAGTTTTACTGACTTTGGCTTCAATCATAATGCCAAAGGAAACCCTTTAAATATTGGTATTATTTTCAGCCAATTTTAGATATTTTGTATTATTTATATTATGTTCAAATTCAAATGGGCAATATGTGCTAGTAGATTGGTTCTTCGATTAAAAGATACAATCAACACCGCGAGTCTTTCATCCGTGAAGGAACGTAGAGCAAATCCCTTTGCAGCACTATCATTTTAAATGATACAAAGTTCTTGCTAAAATTGATGTAATAATCGGCAATAAGATACAAGAATGGTCGATTTCTCAGGTTCATCATACAAGAATCACTAAGGCCCAATTCACACTGCTCCATTTTCGTATGGATATAGAGTAACACAAATCTGTTTTTGCCTTGCGTTCACCTGGCTATGCTATGAACACGGAGTCATTTGAAACACAAATGAATACGGATACATTTTGGAGTGCTTGCTGTGTAAGCTCCGCTCGCATTATGAAAACCACGAATATAATATTTGAATAGGCTATCTACTGTAACATACTTCTGGCGCGCTGAATTTCAAACGGTCACTGTTACAAAAGTGTTATTTACAGAAACATCTGAATGTTTTGATTGCATATTTTGGCGCCAATTTGACGGCGTTTCGTGAAAACCTCTGTTCAACAACGAGGTTTACTGCAGCTTATTTATCGGATCAATGTGAATTGAATACTTACCGTATTCGTAACATATTCATTTGAAAACGGATCAGTGTGAATTGACAACGGTTTCATCAACGAACACAGGGATAAGTTGATACGGAGTCTTAAACAGCAACCTTTTTAGTGCCATTAAAAGTTCCTGTTCAATAGCTTCTCTAAAAAAGTTTCAACTTTATCTATTGCAGAAAGTGGAAAATTTAGATATACTTCTGTAAGTTATATACAAGGTAGCAAATCTTACAATAACGAAATTTTTAGTCAAACTACATATTGTTTTATGTAGATATTTTCTTTTACCTTTTCCACAGTTTTAAGACTTTCTTCACAAAAAATTTGCTCACCGATTTTTGCGAAACTTCAACTAAGATATGTCCTTTCGCTTTACTTTACTAGTCGAACTATAAAAGTTGCAATATGCTTGCAATTTAATTGAAGGACCAAAGCACACGAATTAGGGTTTTCTGGCTGTAATCCATAACAGATCACGAATCCGTAACCCGCATTGGAAAATATCAACAATGCTGCAAACCCGTAAACCTATAACAGCTCCCCCCCACCCCATTATGCTTGGCGTAGAAGTGAAAACTTATTGCAACTATATATTTACTTTCTTGATTTTCATTATTCTTTTTCTTCTTATTTTCTCTTGCAGATTTACTTTGACGTTATTGAAGAAATCGACTGTATTATTGACAAAAATGTAAGTGTTGTTGATTTTGAGATTATACAGACGAATACTTTCAAAACGAATTCATCAAATTCCTCCTCTTAAATGACCAGATAGTTTTCTTTTTATGTTGCAATTTGCATATGGAATCATTCTGCTTTACAATGTCTTGCCAAATGACTTAAGAAATAAAAGCTGGCTGTAATGGCTTTGTTTTTACCCGCGCATCAGTTTTTCTGAAAAGAAGACTAACGAATATGTGTTGCAAAACATTAACTGTCAAGCCGAAACCAAACTGCTGAAAATGACCTACGCTCGCCAGCTAAATTTCATTGGACACACCTTGAGACATGACAGCCTCGAAAAGACTTTCCTCCTTGGCATGATTCATGGCAAACTAGACGAAGAAAACCAAAAAATCGACTCAGTGACCACATTGAAAAAAATTGCGATTGGACACTGAAGGGGATTGACAGACTTGCACAAAATCGGAACAATGTAAAGCTTGTGGATAGGCCATGCCTGCTCGGAACCGAGCTCTCCGTTCTTGATGATAATGACCGGCTTTGCACTGGGCTTTAATGAGCTAGCAGAAGAGTCTGCACGATTCCTTAAAGTATTAATTGTCACAAAGAAGCTTCATTTGTTATTAAACTCATATAGCATAACGATTTATTCAATTGGATATCATGCTGTTCTCTCCGGTTATTTGCTCAAATGTGAAACAATTGATGACATCACACTATGAACATTTTTGATTGAAATTCCGCAATATTTGTTTCATCCTCTGCAATATCTTTATTTTTTGTTGGTAATTTGTTTTGCTCTTTATTTGCTAGGGATCAGCCGTATTTGTAGAGATTCAGGGGACGGTATGTTCAGTTTTTTATTGTTCATTCTTTCCATCAGTTCTATGGTAACGTTTTGAGGCATCATTGGTATCTACATTAACTCGTTTTGTTTAAAAATGCCATCGAGTTTTAGATGTCTTATTATTTCATTGATGCGAAAGAGTCTCAGCTACGCCAATTTTTGACAGAAATAGACTGTTTGCAACTTTTTTGGAATATCTATTTTTATGTTAATGATATTTGCTTTTTTCCATTTTCTATTTTGTACATATTTTCTGATTACTGA
Organism: Rhopilema esculentum; assembly: GCF_057945365.1. Taxonomy (NCBI): domain Eukaryota; kingdom Metazoa; phylum Cnidaria; class Scyphozoa; order Rhizostomeae; family Rhizostomatidae; genus Rhopilema; species Rhopilema esculentum. The sequence continues at coordinate 9,195,261 of NC_142825.1, forward strand.
CCGTTGATGCCTTTGTGTGTATCTGTGCACTTAGTGAAAAACTTTCATTAACATCTTAGCTTGACTATTTCTTTACTTATGGACATTTTTGTTACGGTATACTATCACCTCATGTTATTGTAATTATTTAGCTGTGGAAAACTCCACGCCTATAGTCTGACATCCCAGGTTGGGGAACTTGCACTCGCGCCCAGCTACGCAGCAATTTAGGCTATCAAACTCGCAACCAAAGGAGCTTCACTCGCTCATATGACAAAAAATTACCTCACACATCGCGCTCGTTTACTTCCTAAAGCATTCCTTTTGTGTTAAGTAACAGGTCTTTGAAACTCCCTTTTGTTCTAAAAATTGGTTTGTCACTAACTGGTAGTAAAATGCTACTCAAATTAACAATTAAAACCAAGAGAAAAGAATGAGTAAACTTAATAACAGACCACGTGCCTATGAAAATACCAGGAAAATTCTGCGCCCATACCCTAAACATATTTTTCTCTCTCTTTTTAGCTTTTATACCTCGTTTAAACCCTTTGCTCTAATTTACTTATCTATTTAATTTGGTACCGTTACTTGTTGTTCTAAATATCAGTATATCATTGCAAAACAGGGCCTCCGATGGCGGCGGGCTAGAATTATGTTTCCTCCCAGTGAACTAGGCAATTTTCTATTTTTAAATCTAGGATTATCTTGACTGCATCAATTACTTTATATTAACTTTATGAATTGATATACTATTTTGTGAATTGTTGCAGAAAATGAAATAAATTTTTGTTGCTGAATATTTGAATAAACAAAACGATGGAGAATAACCTCGCGTATAATTTACCAACATATACCTTTTGGCATCCCCATTCCTCGAAGAGAATTACACCTGGAGATACCTGAGTTGAAAAAAATGATTCCCCGGCTCGTTATGTTGCGAGTGATGGAGGCAGAGCAGAGTGTTATCGGTTTATTGCCCGCAACTCGCGCGCGATAGCGCGCGAGTGAAGGGCTTATAGTCTGCCCCGCGTATAAGTAGCATATGGAAGCTTCAGTTCATGTTGTCAGCACTTTTTCAGCAGATTTTGTCACTTTTCTGCTGCCATGACAACTGTCAATCAATTTCATTGTCAATCAATCGGCTTTGTCGAGGAGGTCGTTAACCGCCACCTCTTTGTGCGGAAGGGAATTATCTTCGGAGCGTTGCTCTGCCAAGACTCTGTTAAAGGCCTTCGATTTTTTGGCACGAAAACGGTGGTGCATCACAGCTCGGTTCTCCGCAATGGATGGAAGTTTTGATTCGAAGTTTTGGGAATCAAAACCAGTCGAATGCCACACTTTTCTCCCAAAAACTCGAGACCGTACGAGCAAAAGTTATGATTGTCGTGATTATCGAAAAATAAATGTCAAACCCTCGAAAAACTTCATGATTTTCAAAAGGGCGTTGGACTTAAATCAAAGGCAAACTGAAAACCAAAAATTCTTGATAAAAAGAATAGTTTAGCTTCAACTAGAGCAGCTGTTTTTATAGAATTGTGAAAACCCAAGATGGTGTCTTCTTCGAATATCCTGACCTACATTTTCAAAACAATCATTATCAAGGAACTAATTGTTTGCGGGCAGTACTAGCAAGAGCTATTTCTAGTATAGAAACTATTTGAAACTGTTGCTTTACTTTAAAGAATTAGCAAACTACAAAGATATATATTTTGGCTTGCAGTTCGCAGCTGAGACCTTCTTTCTGATATGCTCGGAGCTCGCACCTTTTTTCGCACGTGCTCAAGAAAAGCCGCTCGCAGCTAGGCGTAGTGCGAGTTCTTACACGCTTAGTTACATCACGACTGCAGTTGTAATTTTCAAAGAAAATAAGATCAGGTTTTCTATTACTTTTTTGAACAGGTTGAATGCCTGAGTCGTTTGACAGGAATGCCAGGTAAATACCTCAAAGTGTTTTCAATTACAAGTGAATCATTTATTTTGAATAAATATTCCCACCATGTAAAGCCGTATTTTGCTAGCACCAAAGCTGTCGTTTAAGATTCATGATTTTGCTCATTTTTTAACATTTTTGAGAAAATTTAAGCCCTCCCCAACTCAAACTCCCGTTTCAACCCTGCAGATACTTTGTATTACGTTTTCGTTTTTTATGCAATTTTGCAATAAAAGAAGATGGTATTTGAAATTCTACCTATCCATTAATTCAAACAGTGAGATAATGTTTAGCACCTATTTGCCTCATGATTATATTCGGCGTGAAGCTCAGGGTCTCAACCTAGAATCTTCCTCTTCTCTTTCTTTACGGGATCATCCACTATGTGAAATATTAGTCAGGAACCCAAAACTATAGTTTAAATTAGTTAGTGGCTTTGCTAGGTGCAGATGAAATCTGGTGTATTCAATATGGTGTGTACAAAGAATGTATGCTGACCCACAATAATCATGTTTTTTCTCTGCTTTTTTAGATCTAACCATGTGTTTTGTAAATCCAAGGCTTCTTGATGACGTCAGTTTCCACCCGTGTATTCGCTTGAAACGATGGGATGTAAGTAAGCTCCTATTTGGGTTGACAAAACCTTAACTTTTTTTAAATAAAGATTTATTTTTATCAATATATGAATTGTGCAGTTTCTGCTGTTTCGATGTAATGTCAAGTAAGAAACAGTGGCATAACAGAGGTACCTGGGCCCCTCAGGAACACCACTGAAACGGGACCCCTAGCTGCAGACTGCAAGGAGGTCCCGTCAAATGGTGTTATGCGTGTTAAGCAGAATAGCAAGAAACAAAATAATAATACATCTCGTCAATTATGATGACCTGAATTGCATGCTTCATTTAAAGAACTTTGTAAGTTGTTGAAAACAAGGTGAGCTTTAGCGACGTCTTGATAACATGAATATTGAAATATCTTGGGGGCCCTTGTTGATTGGGGGCCCTTGTTGATCGGGGGCCCTTAGTTTTCAAGCTAATGTTCCCTAAACCGCGCTACCTCATTGGTAAGACCCTCGTTTAAGTCACCTGGTCTTTGTCCTACAGAGTGCTCATTATTTAAAAACAGGAAGACAAGAATCATCTTTGTTTTGGAGCATTATTTCCTTTGCTTTCGTTCACTCACTTTTGTCACAACTCCCAGTCATGCAACCACAACTGTTTCTGGGTGAAACCTTGCGTTATATTCGTTGGAACCCTAAAATCCAAAAAATGTATTTTTTCAAAAGATCCAACTCTTCAGTTTGCTAGTGACCCAAAAATTAATTTCCATTACCAAAAAATTCACAAGGATTTCTGCGATTTTTAAGAGAACGCGTCTTTTAAGCATAGACGAAGTCAGTGGGTGCAAAATGATAAATTTGTGGAATGTTTTTTCCTTTCTAATGTCTCCAACGAAAGAAAGGATGATTGGTAAACAGAGTATGTCATGTAATTTAGAAGTATGTACTTGTTATAAACAAATTTGGCTACATGGTTAATTATCTTAGCATATTTTAGATTCTCTAAGCGTATTTTTTACCTTTCTTTTCTAGTAATTTTTATTGTTTTGTCTCATTGTAGAGTGAAAAGGTGCTGTCGTTTGTTCCACCTGATGGGAACTTCTGCCTTCTTTCGTACCATATTACCAATTCGTAAGTGATCTTCAATGTTTTGTACTTCTATTTAGTTTCATCTTTATTGAATATAAAATTTTAGACAGAAATAATGATTGGGAATTTCTGGCTATATTGAAAAAATTCGCAGGTTTTCATTTTATCCAGAAGAATATTAGATAGTCAAATTGTCAGAACCTAAAGGAACCGTTGAAAATTGAATCAAATCATCAAGCCCGAAGTAGTGATAAACCTTTAGAAAATAATTTCCATGGTACAAGCATATATGACTGCATACCTGCTATTTTTTCATTTTGCTAATATGATCAGCAGTATTTGCATAGTGGCAAAGATGAGCCAAACAAATTATGGTCGCCGTGATTGATTTAAGTAAATTATTATAGTACTGTATCTAAGGACAAAACTGAATGATATGATATAGTTCGGTGCATGTGAAAAAAGTTGTAGAGCAAATTAGCGCTTTTGCGGTGCTGAAATAAAAAGTAATTTTTCAAGATTGCTACGAGAAAAGGTACTAGCTAACGGAAAGAACTTTAACTTTTTGGAATTTTGTCTTCGATCTAATCGAATCGTAGGTATAGCAGTTTGGTGTAAAGCCTCTTTAAAAGAAAACACAAAAGAAGTTGAAAATGAAGTATCGAAATATGATCAAATGTTGGCTCTTATGGTTGTATTGATTTATTCAAGTTGGCTTATCGGGTATCGTCATCTAATCTAGAGTTCAAAATCTCGATAAAATCCTTGAGTTGAAACACCTAGGGGTTAAAGGGCTGTCAGTTTTGGAATAACAAGTAATTTTGGTACGTTTTAGCTAAGATTCTAAAGGGCTTTTGATAAAGTGAACATATCTTCATGTACAAACCAATGATCTGACCGAGCTTTCAAAGATAACGTGCGAGAAGGAAGAGCCGCAGGATAGGCTGTCCGCCGGATTCTGTGAATCTTGCAATTAGTATAATATGAATACGAGAAAAAAATTCAGAAACAAAGCAAAACGGCGACGAGAATCCAATGTTGTGAGATAAATTTTCCAAAATAAATTAAATTAAACGAATACTAATATTTCGCCCCGTTGGTTCGTTTAATTTACTCTGATGAAGCCCTGTATGCCGGGGCGAAATATTAGTATTCGTGTAATTTAATTTGTTTTGAAAAATTTATCTCACAACATTGGATTTTCGTTGCCGTTTTGCTTTGTTTCTGAATTTTATCCTTTTAAAGATAAACTGGTTTTTGATAAAATTGCGAAGGAATTCCAGTTAAACAAGTTTTAGCTTCTTAAATATTTTGCAATGATAGTTTTCCTCAAGTATGTCTCAGTTTTTGGTCTAGAATCAACTAGTCCGCCAAGGTTATAGAATTAATCTAATAATCCAATCTGGATTGGTTCATCTTAAATTCCTGTTTCTTGATAATGTCCCAAAGTATATCAAACAAAGTGACATTGTAAATTCCTGTTTCTTGATAATGTCCCAAAGTATATCAAACAAAGTGACATTGTAAATTCCTGTTTCTTGACAATGTCCGAAAGTATTGTGTATATCAAATAAAGTAATGATTCTGTTCTGAAAATTCTTTCATGAATTTTATAAAAACTGATATCAAATTTAATTGTTAGCTCAATAGTTAACTTGACTGAAGTCTTTTCAATCATTACTTTAACGTTTTCGCTGCTACTTTGATATATCGTTTGTTATTATGTAGAAGTCATTACATCATCATTTACCCGTCATAATTTTGTGTTTACAGAATGATTTCAATTCCAATTTTCATAAGGCCATCCGTATCTTTCATTTCGGTAAGTAGAAACAATTTAGAAGTCTGTTGAACATGCCTTGCAAGAATTCACCGGACCGTATTTTTACATTAATCGATCGAACATAAAATTGCAAATATTTCTAGCGTGGATTGAATATGCTATACCAAAACAGATGTTTAGAAATCATTACGGTGATTCTTGTGGAAATCACTCCACCACGTTGGGGGCATCCATTATATTGAAATGTAAGGAAGATAGGGTTTTTTCTAAATGTTATAATATGAATCACATTAATCGAATATATATTTCAGTATGTTGCTAGGTTTTTGGGGGACCCTACCGAGTGGTTAAATGCACCTGCAAAGCGTAATGCCGCAGTGGTCACGTTACAGATACCTGTGCGCTAGTGAGTTTAACCCTTTCTGCTCTTTTTTAGGGTAGCAGTGGTAGATTTGAATTGACGGTTGGATTGAAGCAGGCTTTGGGAAAAGCGGTTGGTAGATGATATTTGTAAACAATTTTAATTTGCATCGTTTATATTCTCTTTAAGTTAATGAAAAAAGGTTAGAATTTCGAACTAAGATCATATTTATCGTTAATTTGCTAACTATATTATCGTTTTGATCATATTTGTTGACTATGCCACATTTTACAGAGCTCATGACGTCACGCTCCTTTATCTGAACCAGATTTGAAATTCACATTTTGAAACCACGTTTCGACGCAATTAGTATATTGAAATCTAGCAGTATGTTCCTTTTTTCAATATACGCGAAAGTAAACTTTTAAATTATCTAAACCTCAGATAAAATTCTAGAAAAATGAAGTGAAAAAAAAATTAGTGAAAAATTTGTCCAATTACTGTATGTGGTTTGTTCTGTTACAAAATGCGTCTCTCCGCGCTAGTTTTAGTCATGCTAGGCCTCAACTACCCTATATTATGATTACTTTTCATTACAAACATATGTGAATTAAATTTTGTTAGAAAATATCGGAAAAATTTCAACAATTCTTGGGTCTCTACGCAGACTAACACCGAACCTGATTCAAGGGAAAGATTATTAGATTTCCTAGCAACATATTTTTGAAAGTAGAATTTTTTTCATACTTGTGGTTTTACTGGAAAATACTTTATCACTATGCGATTTAATGAATAACTGGAGAATAAATAATAGTGGTCAATTTATATCACGTTTCCTGGCAGAATATATAAATTGTTTTGTTCCAGGAGGGATGAGAAAAATAGTCAAAGCTTTTTAAAAATGTAGTTAATAGTTCAACTCTCAGTTCATAGTATGAAAATAGAACTCTGCAAAAGCTATTCGAAGCAGTTTTTATTTCTTTGTAAGTAATTTTTGTGGATCATGTGGCTGAAAATTTATCTTTTTTAGGTTGAAAATGTTGTTATAACTGTGCAGATGCCGAAACAGGTTTTGAATTGTAATCTGACCCCATCAGGTGACCTTTTTGTTGTACGACTTGCAAAACTATATTTTGAAGCCAGCTATTGTGGTTAATACCTTGTTGCCTGCAACATCTTGATTGGTACTATTAATGCCGTTGCCATATTTACTAAGGTCTTGTTGTTGTGTTAGACCTGCATTGCTCCGGTGTTGAAATCGATACATTTTAAAAATGCTCTATGAAACTGGAACAGAAAGAAGATATGCAGAAAGGAAAAGGCAATACGCGACAGCGAATTGTTTTGAATGGGCAAAGAAAGATGCGCCATAATATATCATTTTAGCTGAATAATGCTATCTAGTTTTGTTTTTGTAGTGTTTTTTAATGAAATTTTTTTAAAAATGTGCTGAGAAAGGAATACGGACAGAGTCGCTTTATCGAATTTGTTAACTGCAGGATCGAAGCGAGGAAACAACGATTCTTTTGGAGCTGTCTAAAGATTTGTTTGTTTGTTTCTCAAACCTCCATACAGAGTGGAAACGGTTGTTTTCCTGTATTCATTAGCCGTCATTTATGATTCTGAAATAGCAAGAAGCATTCAACATAAGGCCTATCGAATCTATACAAAATCTCAACAATTATTTAACCCACTTGTTCTTGCTATGGTTTTCAATAGTTCAAGTTGGCTCGACACTAACCTCATCTCTTTTCTCCTCTTTTATAAATGCTTTCAAAGATAGATCGTTCATTTGGCACATAAGAGTAGTGTCATAAAACCAGAAATGCACCTAAATGTTTTATCTTCTCTTTCAAGGTGGTCAAGTAAGTTTCGACCCTGTTAAGAAGGAACTCAAATGGGATGTAAGTGATCATTAAATCTGGCCTATTAACTTTTCTTCTTAAATGCAGTAGATTTATTCCCGTTTCTGTTTTGAAATTTAAAATACTACTTAGCAACACCAAATAGAAGTGTATGTTCGCCACTTTTTTTACAAGGCACGTTTTCAATTAAATCTTACCTTTACTAAATCAATGTTTATACAAGAACATTTAGACCAAAGGAGAACCGTTTTCTTATCTACAAGCCTCTGTGTGCGGTGCGGCTTGTAATTTCTAAAATGAACGTATTTATCAGTAATCTTGGGAAGTTGCCAATTTTTGGTATTGTTGATTATGAAGTTGATCCCGTATTAGACTACTGTAGTCGTGATTATTTTTCTCTATGAGAGATCTAGATGACGTTGTACCTGTAATATTTCAGTTATCAAGTGAAGAAATCCAGCACTTTGATGAAGTTGCTGCTTCCATCTGCGTAGAAGCAATGAAGATACCTTTGAACCAACGAGACAAACTACAACGAATAAGGATAGGACACAAAGTATTTTAATTCTCTTGCATCACAAACTAAAAGCGTATATATTTATATATTTAATTTTGCTTTCTACTGCAGGTTGGAAAGATTTTGCCACAAAAGCAGCCGGTAACTCTACGCGGCAATGTATGTCACTGAAACTCTTTATAAACTGTATCTTTGTCTCTTTGATAATCAAATATGAAAACATTGCAATAACAGCCGAATGTAGCTCCAACAGAGTAAGATAAACAATTAAAGTAGTCGTAATTATTTACGTAAAAGCGATTATTTGATTTATATTAGATAGTGTCATGATAAGAGAGAAAAAGAAAGTTATTCAATTTTTCTGGAAATTAATTTCTGGAAAAGCGATTCACGAAAATTGCTTGAGATTTTGACAGGTCCATTCTCAGCTGTGGTAAGTTTGGGATAGAAATGCTCGGGGTACTTTTTTGGGTTTAGAAAGTCACTTGTTCAATTGTTTTTTTTAATTCCTTGAAATGCTGTAATATTTCTGAATTCAAGGAAATATGATTTACAGAAGAAATAAAAACAGCAAAATTGATTTTGAAAAATTTGTTATGTTACAATAATTTTTGTGATTTATCCCCAAAAATAGTTTTTTGAGTTTTTTATCCAAAAAAATAATTTTATGGGTTGCAATTTTTCAACCCATTGCATAGATCTCCTTAATGTACAAGAAAACACCCCCCATTTAATTCAAATAACTTTATTATTATTCTTATGCTATGATCGTTCTTTGTTCTAGTTATCTGTTCAAACAGGCGTCCCGCCTCCAGATGAAGCTCCGATCGTGACAGTAAGAATCCATCTTCTCTTATTTTGGACTCAAAAACTGCTATAGTGTGTGATATTAGCACTAAATTTGTGTTATCAGTATTACAGAAGGTATGGATGAGATGCTCGTGTCAGTGATGTACTATAAAACAACTTAGCCCCAGCATACAAGGCTTCCTCAGAATAATGATACTTGTCCCTTCCTGTATGAAACGTCTGTTTCTGACACAGCATACGATGGAAAGTGAAGCCAGTATCAAGGGACACTTAGGTGACACCTGATTGCGTGCATTTCATTTTTTAATCAATTGCTATGCTACCTTTTAGGCAGCCTTTTCTGTGAGTACTCTTGCTGTGTCAGGTTTGAAGGTGAGCAGACTGGATGTCTATGGAGAGGTAGGCACTTAAAGTATCATATTGTTTTTCAGTTACCCATGAATTAGGCATATGGTTACTGGGCGCTCGTATTGTCTAATTGCCGCGATTGTATTTCTTGGCCACTTTATGACATTGACATGAAAACAATAGGATGTTTGGTGTATTGTGATTCTTAGCAAGGAAACGAAAAGGCAATCAGCAAGCATCGATGCAAACAAAATAGGGAAACCGCACGTCTGAAACTTTGTAAAGTGCTGAAATTTAAAAGTTTTTTAGACGTCGAATCAACAAAACTCATGAAAATTACCTAAAACAAGCAACAAGAATTCTGGATTATGACATGCTGTACTTCGACAAAACTGTTTTTTATGAAAGATTTTATAGAACGTCAATATGTTTAAATATGTCTTAATCATTTACAGAAATTTTTAGTACATCGGTGGTTAGCATTTTCAAGTTTTAAAATCCTTGCTCAAACTTCACCTCAAGAGGCTTTTGGCTTGTAAACCTAACTGGACTCGCGTAATCTTGCTCGTAACGTTTTTGAACTTGCCTTGAAATCCTTAGAGGCCTTATCCCACCTTGCTTCTAAGATTTCGAAACTTGGCTTGTAATCCTGTGGAGTCACATTAATATTTTGCGCGATAAAGTTGATTCGCGTACGCGATAAAGTCGACTTGTCCTATTCAGTGACTCATTCAATATGGACCTGCTTTGAAGCAAACTTTCGTCCTTTTTTCCGCCGTAGGTTTTACGGGCCTGCCACTTTCGAAAGCTTCGCTGAAAACCTACTTCGTATTTTTACTTCGGAGTTTCTATATAGGTTGTTAGCTGGAAACATTTTAAACTCTATCAAGCTTTTCTTGCTTGCTGCTAACTCAAACATTTGAAGCTTTTCCTGAAAATGAAATTTACTGAATAAAAAACTTTAATTTAAACAATGGTAATTTAATGTTGAAAATATGCATTGTTTCACTTGCCTTTCAACTTGATTTGGTTAAAGACTTTTGCAAAACGAGGCCTTTGCTCCAAACTCTAAAACGAGATCGAAAACGCGCATCTACATATAACTATTCGTGCCTTAATTTTTTAGTCCTACAAGAATTTCTTGATTGTTGAATTGCTTTTTTGATTCCTTTTTCTTTGATTTGCAGAAGTATAAACCATTCAAGGGAGTGAAATACATGACAAAAGCTGGAAAATTTCAGATAAGGACTTAATCTCTTCATTTCTTGAATGAATTAGCTAGCAATCTTCATTAATAGATGCTTCAAATTATTTTGTACCAATTTTTGGCAAAGTGTGATCTTAAATCATGTAAATTGTATTTCTATAAACAACTGGAAATTTCTGCCTTATCTACACTTCCACGTTACTCTTTCATCTTCCTTATAAATTCCTGGGTTTCACGACGTTTGTGTTATTAAAACATGCTGGAATTCATTCAGTAAAGAGTGGCAAACAACATTCAGTAAAGAGTGGCCTTTTTTTATTCTTGCAAGCGCTTAGGATAAGTATCCAGAGGCGATTCTCTTTTTTTGAGTGAAAAATGTGGGTTGATTGGCTATCTGTAATACATGGAACAGTCAAGCTTGAATATGTCGCATGTTAGAATATAGATATCCTTTTCTATAATCCACACGTGGAAGTCATTACACACATTCCATATGTGGATCTCCTTTCCATCATTGCAAGTGGAGATTTCATGTTTTAAGCTATTCAGTTAGACTTAAGAGCTTAATGAGTGTGGTAACATAATACCAATCGTCACTCTTTCTTCCTTCCATTGTTTTCTTGTGAAGTGGTTTTTTGGTTGAAAGCAAGTTAAAAAGTATTGCCTGTTTGTGGCTTCGTGAGCATTTATCTCCTTTGCCGGACCCTTGACTATGACCATAATTTTTCCGTGAGTTCAATTGCAGCTCTTTCTTTGGTCGATTGCAGTTTTTTATCATCACCCGAATTATGTTTTTTTCTGATGTTTAACTATTTTCCTGTGCCAATCACAAAATGAGAGAATTGCTAGAAGGCACAGACTTCTAGTTTCAACCACTCGTCCAGTCAAAAGCAGATTGGTAGAATATTACAGAATGGTAAAAGTGACAAAAAAGAAACTGCAATTAAAGTATAAATGGTGTTTCAGAAAGCCTTTTGGTTAATAGTTGTGTTAGCAATAATGAGCTATTATACGAGTAGGAAAATGGTTCCTATCAAATATGTACGAACTAAAAGGCGTTATCAAATACAGATATAAATACAGAATCTTTTGAAGGGGTTAGAATCTGCATGCAGGGTAACATCCAACCGTCTCTGCTCCTTCGTTTTCTATCCATCCATTTCTGCTCCTTCGTTTTCTCTCCCAACTCTCTCTAAAAAGTCGAAACCCGCAAATAAAGAACTCAGTTTTCGAATCAGACCGTCCAGTTTCTTATAACTGAGGAAAAAGGTTGACTAATTTCTTATAAGGAACTCTGATCAAATAGAAAGAATGGCATGGCATAGCAAAAACTTTCATACTTGATACCATATCCTATTATCTCTGTATCATTATCGCTGTTTGTTTTTGGAAAGTTCCTTTTAATATTTGTTTTGTTCGGCGAATTTATGCTAAGAAACAAGATTTCTTAAGAAACTGGAAAATTTCAGAAATCTTAAGTTTCTTTTATTTTTCGGCTGTCCAGCCTTCCAAAAAAAATTTATCCAAACTTGGCGCTTGTTTTTTCTTTTATGTTTTCTACTTGGAAAACATGCGTATTTTTATAGATTCAAACCGAAATAAGAAGATTGTTTTCAAAATAGAGAGTCCTCTACGAATGATATTTTTTGTAACCAAGGAACTTAATCAAGGCTGATATAAATAATTCAATTATAACCGCAGGATAACATTTGGTAATTTCGCCAGCGAACCATTCATTGTCTTTCAAGTTGATGTCTTGAAAGTTTTCATCCATGCTTTGAGACCCCATGAACTAGTTTTGCACAATCTTTCCACGCTTTAAGTTGCAAATACAATTGGGTATTTCCAATTTCGATTAAGAAACAAATGCGTAATTCAGCTATTTGCTCCTGAGAAATTGACTCTCTGCATTTAGAACAGTCTGACCGTACCTCTTAGATAGGTTTATGGAACTCTTACAAGTATATTTTTCCCCTTCGCATTAAAGTTGAGTAAATTTTTGTCTGGCGGAAGCGATTGATGCAGTTACCGTTGCAATTTTATATGTTGCAACATTTAGCCTCAATTCATTAAAAAACCTTTTTAAATTAATTTTTAATTAATATGGAAGAACTGCCTGGAGGTTTTATGTTCTTGTTTGTAGCGACTCAAAATTGCAGGTCACTTTGGAATATCGTATGTTAACGGGACAAAAGGAGTTTGAATTGTTTTTTTTTTAATTAAAGCGTATATCAATCCAGGTTGAAGTTCTTTTTGGCGAAAAGGTTATTGGGATGCTGTCACGCCCACCAGCGAAGATAGAGGCTGGTCTGGGTGGTTTTTGATGTCAAGATAGTTCATACAAAGATGCTGATAACGATTTTGAATATGCACCGAAAAGAAAATGAAAATATTGAAATGCTTGGATCGTCATGATGGGAAAACTGACTTGATACTTTCATCACCTTGTCAGAAATTAAGACTGTTCCATTGATTATCGTTAGGGAACATGAAAAAAGAAATCAACTTTTTCTGAAAAGGCATTGATTCAGGGGAGGATTTCTTTGTCATGTGCGTAAATTCAAAGTTTTATGTTGTATGAAAGGCCTTTTTATTACAGAAATGAGTCTACCTGCGTAGCTTAGCAAGTATAAAGCAAGTGTAAAAATAATTAGAGCTTACTATAATCAGCTATAATTTGAGTTAACCCAAACAGAACTGAAAAGAGTATCAACAATGGTTAATTTGTTCGTCTTGGGGAAATGCCTGTTCCCGGTTGTGGAAGTATTATTCTCAACAACTTTTCACATCCTTTTCAAATCTCTCTGGTTCTAACAATAGAAGGTGAGAGGGTTGCACAAATGTTTGATAAAAAAAATGAGAAATCATTTTTCAACATAACCAAGAACAGTGAATAGTTGCTTAGTTTTTTAGATGATATAGCAGGGCCCACTCTACGAATTTGAAAGTTGGGGGGGGGGGGGCTAGCAAAAGTAGAGGGCCAGGGATTTTCCCCCTTTTCCTGCAGCTTTAAAACTACTTGCTTTGCAAAAAAGTGGGAAGCCATGGCCCCTCTGCCCCCCTGGTGGCGTGGGCCCTGTATCAGAGGTGCAACAAAACAAGGGGCGCAACAGAACAAGGGGCGCAACAAAACAGGGGTGCAACAAAACAGGGGTGCAACAAAACATGGGCGCAACAGAACAGGGCTTAACTGAAAGGGGGCTTATAAGCTACTCATATAAACATATACTTATATAGACAGAGCATTCATTTCTAAGCCCCTTAAATTTTAACCTCCACTGCACCCCTTGAGAAAAAATAATGGGGTGATGCGACCGCGAATGGGAAGGACTCTCCAAGTGATTAGGCTGACTGTTCGTAAGGAATGATCAACGAAGGAGATTAAACTGATACCAAGATTCGTTCAGAAAAGATCGATGCCTGGCATACGAGCATTTGTCTCTCTCTCGAATTTAGAGAGAGGCAATGTATAGAACAACCAAATATCTATCATCAGGTTATGATTTTCCGTTGAAATCCGAATGCCATGTAATGGGTTAAAAGTGAATAAGTTGTCACGTCAAGAGGTAACATTATAAAAATCATACTTAGAATTTATTGCCATCCACACTTGTTTTGTACAAAGACTTGCCTGTAATTGCCCAAGCAGTGGTTGAATGAATTTGACGGAGTATAGAGCGCTACGAAGGAACACCTCAAATTTACAACTGCAACACAGACTTTGTCCTGCGTGGTCTGCGTTTGTTAATACCGGAAGTTCCCAGCGTGACTTCGATGTGGTTTTACCCTTAGGATAATGTCGAATAACACTGAACTAGCTTCGTCTAAACTGAAACCATTAATTTTTGTTTACTGGTCCAGTGAACGAGGTCTTCAGGCACTGGTTCACTGTGATTAATTATGCACTGATAAGGCACTTGGATATATTTCATGGATGACATGCCCTGACAAGGAACGCTGTGTGAGCAATGGAGCAAAATTTTATTTCTGCCCATTTATCTAAAGTCTCTCAGATTCGATGTAATGACCTGTTCAGTTGGAATCTACTGTTATATGGCGTCTTTCTTGCCCTGCTATCATCGCCGATATCTTGCAAGACGGAGCCCGTACGGAGATCAAAGGGTATGTTTATCTTGATTCTTTTACATTGTATTGCTTTGATTAACAATTATTTAGTCCCTCATGACCGCATGCAGGTTTTTTAATCGAATATATTGGATTTTGTGCTTGTTTTTAATAAGCAAAGTGTTGTTTTATATATGTTAAATTTCCACCAATCAACAAAACAAAGTGACATATAGTTCGCATCCTCCCGTGCTACAGAGGAACATTGACTGTGAACGGTGCTCTTATAATAATTCAATCATTTTTCAATGTTGCTTGTACAGGGTTTCTCGTGGAGGAGGGCGCAAGAGGGGAGGGGGCTGGAAAAATATTATTATCCGAAAGCTCCAGAATATTTACCAAAGAACAGCAGTATCATAAGATACCAAAGCCAGTCGATCTTAATATTTGCCGATATAAGATAAAAGAAATAACTGGGAGACAGTCTGCAAGCATCCTAGCTACTGTTATCTTTATGATTTATTTATTATTACCCATACCTATCGCCCAGACAATATTTTCACAGAATCCTTAAAAAATATTTTCTCAATTAAAATGCAATTATGAAATTGTCGAGCCTGCTGCCGTAGTTTTGACTAGGAACGCCTCTCCCTCCCGGGAACTTTTCGCGATTAATAAGGATGTCCTTGCCAACCGCGATTAGTTCCATCCAGTCGGTACTGCTGCGCATCATACCTGGCCCGGCTGCACTCAAAGCAGGGGGCGTTATGGGCAGGTAAGGTCGGGCCCGACATGAGCATAAGCACAGGGATACCACAACTTTCCTTTCTTCTTACGCATTTGGCCATTTGAAGGTAATTTCTTCTGTAAGGGCACGCGAAGCGCAGGCGCAAGTGCTGTAGGGTGTAGAGCTTAGCCTTATGTCTGTACCTTAACCGTCCCCATAAGCGCATCAGATCTTTGCTTGCGTTTGTTTGTTCTGGCATCACTAGTGAGGACCATGTTTGGAGATATAACGACCGCTCCAAAATTTTTCACAGTAACTTATTGAAGAGTTCAACAAATTATTGCATTTCCTTTACAAACTTTTTGTGTTTTGACCTGACGATTCTCACAAGCGCAAGAGAGGATTGCGCTTCTGCTTTTTTCGCTAGTGAGAACCAAGCTTTTTGCAAATATGAAGGTGTAGGCATGCTGCATTCTTGTCGTCTTGTCACTTCTCTTTTTGGCTATCATCAATCATAATGGTTGTTGAACTTCGTTGAACAACTAAGATTTGTGACAAATTGGGAATCTTGTTTTCCCGTCCAAGCTTCCTTCCACTTGCTTGTCTTGTTTTCAAGCATTTTCGAGGATCGTCAATTTGATTGTATTATAAAATAGTATAGTGACATTAATCACTGAGTGTGTACTTCATTTGTCAGCGCCAAGTTAATTGTATATGCAAAGGATCCGAAGGTCCGAAATTTCAACACTCTTCGCCAATGGTTGTTTGCGAAGAGTGTTTTGATGATTGTCTTTGAAATATTTTCATCATCATATTATTAAATGTGGATGACAAATGGTCTTGACTAAGAGGTTGAAAGGGTTGAAGCACTGAAAAAATTGATGTTTTGCTCAGCGACGCGTTTTCTTTAAATGCAGATAATTACGACATGTACATGGCTATGCACAAATAGTTGTTTTCGTTTCGTAAAGATGAATTATTTTAAAGATGATTTGTACCTTCCAATACAAACAGCATAGAAAGTGGGCAACGAGAAAATTTTGAAGATCGTCAGACATCAATGGAAAAACTCAATCTAAATATTGCCGCGTCTTTTAATCATAGAAGACCAACAATCGTAGGCAACAAGTCAAATGTTGACCTTTAAGCCAAAGTAAGAAAGATTGCGCTCGTTTCTTGAGGGGTTTTTGGAATACAAAGTCCTCCGCACCCCGAAGCATTGATGCCCTGTTTATGCCCATTATCATATACTCTGAAAGACGGCATTCATAAAACTTGGAGTTAATTCTACCGCCGCTCTCACATAACACAAACAAGTTTATGCCTTGAATGTCAAAGTTATTTCTAGTAACTTCGGGAGTCATAAGGGCTATCAAGCCGCTTCGTTTGCTACCGCGCAAATCGCTTTGTATACTGCGTCGTTTTTCACAACATTTTTAAACGTATTACTATTTGAAGAATAACCGCGAACTATTCAATAACTCGACCGGGTATGGGGGGATTTTAAATGAAAACATTTCCATTCGCAATAGCCAGGAGTAAATTTTGTTTACTTTCGCCATAATCGTCTGTACTCTTAAAATACCAATAAAAATCACCTTCAAGCCTACTCTCTTGATCTGCGACTGATCAATAGTTGGATAGCAATAGCATTAATTGAAATGAATGTTTGGAAGTACCAAAGGATTTAGGGACACAGGGAACCAGGGACATGGTTTGAAGTAGGCCGCCATTCTTGTGGAAATTCGTACAAATAGATAGGACTACGACTTAGGGGAAGGTTTTCCGTGTTTCGTTTTATCCTTGCCTGTCATAGACCAACCAGTTCACTTAAACAGAAACTAGTTTTTCAGGAGTAATTGAATACACTGAAAATGAAAAGTCATAAGGCATTTTTTATTTTACTTGTGATTCATTAGGGCACGATTCTTGGGTGGACTTGGGTTTTTTGCACATTTTTTTGGGGAAGAATTTTGTGATGGCAGAATGCGTGGTTCTCGCAGTCTCTGCCACAGCCCCTTTCTGGTGGAAGCCTCTTTTGTGCGGGAGCCACGCCTCTGTGGGGGGCAGGTCGTGTATGTTGGGGTTTTGTGTGAGGGGGGTTTTGTGTGAGGGGGGTTTTGTGTGAGGGGGGTTTTGTGTGTTGGGGATGGCGTTTGTTCGTTTTTTGCTAATTTGCACCTCAGGTTGGGGGCTTGGGGGTCACTGGCTTGTCGTGTCGCGGGAGGGCGGTCCACCCAAGAACCCGCGTTAGCGGGTTCTTCAAGAGTGGAAAGTCTCGAGCTAGAGGGGCTTGCAAGAACCCGCCTTGGCGGGCTCTCCAAAAAAGGCTAGTCTTCCTTCCATATGAAGGCAAAAATTGTCAATAGCTATAAATAAGGACGTAACTCAAAAGTTTAATTTATTGATATATATTTGGCCAAGAATGAAATGTTCTACTATATCTGGTAAATTGTAGCATTGTTTATGTTGAGGGATAATAAATATAATGCCTTTGTCTGTGCCAAGTAAATATAATGACTTTGTCTGTGCCAAGTGCCCAGATACCTGGACCAAATGTAATCAAGTGCGAATCGCTGTGGAGCATTGCTTTGTCCTTTGCCAAGTGCCCTTACATTTTGAGAGGCTTTTTAGAGAGGGTGGTTTATTACTCAGAATGTCACCGTTTGTTCTTTTTTAAATGTAGGAAATATTCGCGAATCGCAACATTTCTTTGTATTATGCTCCATTGAGAAAAATAATTTTGTATGATATAAAGGCTCTTTTGATTGTGTATTCAATGTTTGATCATGAAGGTTTTGCAATGAGTTAGTGATCTTGAAGAGTTAGTGATTTTGCAAAGCCATAATGATTGGATAAAACATGAAGATATATGTTCTCGTTCCTTGGAATTTGCTAATACTGGAGGTAGAATCTCGGTTAGTTGGCTAATTTTATCGTTTCTTAGTAGCAATGGTTCGGGACCCTATAAGAGGCTATTGGAAGTGCTTTTCGAAATCAGTATTTAGTTAAGAGTATCTCATAATAATCACGTTGCTAAATTCCACTGTTGGAAACGACAACATTTTACATCACCCGCTCTTACCGCCTTGGCGGGTTCTCCAAGAAAGGCCTAGTCTTCGATGCATACCAAGGCAAATGAATATCAATAACTATAAATAAGAAGGTTGTTCAAAGTTGTAATTCATTGCTGTGTTTGCTCAAGGATGACATGTTCTACTGTACCTGTGAAATCGATCTTAGTTGGAGGTCACAATGTTCAAATGTACGCAGAAAGACTGTTGCAATTCAGTTATCTCTGATTGAGTCGATGTCAATGAGTAATTATGGTTGACATGTCTCTAGTGAGCCAAATGCCCAGATATCTGGACCTAATGTCATTCACTCCAAGGCCCTGAGTGAGGGAGTTTGAAGTAGTTTTGGAAATTGGTGGTGAGTTTAAAAAATCTCATTGAAAAAGATTGCCCCCTTTGATTCAAAAATCTGAATAAGGTACAATGCAGTCATTATTTTGAATGAAAAAATAGGAGCTTCGTGTGGACCGTATGCGCCGCATAGGTGTTCTTTAATGCATCTAAGCTGTACCCTAACAAATCTACTCGATACTGGATATATGAGATCCATCTAGATTCCTGTGCTTCGTCAGCGCAGCCTAACGATTGGGTTTAATGTTGGAGCCTTGTTAAGCCTGGTTTCCATACAGCTCTTTCTTGTCTTTTCTTGTCTTTTCTAGTCTTTCTTGAGTACGAAAGACAAGGAAAGACTGAATGGAAACAACCTCTAAAGACTAGAAAAGGAAAGAAAATACAAGAAAAGACACAGAAGAGCGGTGTCTTTCCTTGTCTTTGAGATAGATTTCATTCTATCTCAAAGACCAGAAACGTGTCAAGAAAGGCTAGAAAAGACAGAAAAAATTAATGGAAACAGATCAAAGATATACGAAGACCAGAAAGAGCTGTCCCATGATCCCTTGCGCACATATTCTTTAGAAAGAAACATGGCCGAAAGCGCGCATGAATCTGAGCCTGATGCCAAATTAATGTCAGAAGTTGAAATGTATGATTGCCTGTTTAACAAATACAGCATAGACTTCAAAGACAAGTATAAAAAGATAATTGCTTCTTTCTTCTAACTTTCTGGCTTCTTTGACGTATGATTGCCATCAGGACAAACAAAGTTGCTTCCAATAAAAATCTTCTGTTTATGGCAGCCATTATTGATACGACTTTCAAATACGCGCCAAAAGGATTGCAAAAGAAACACAACAAAACAACCAGAGGGGACAAAGGCAGACAAAGGCGAGAAAAGACTTGTAAAGACAAGAAAGAGCTGAATGGAAACTAGGCTAAAGACCAGAAAAGACACGGCTCTTTCCTTGTCTTTCGTACTCTGGAAAGACTAGAAAAGACTAGAAAGAACTAGAAAAGACATGAAAGAGCTGTATGGAAACCAGGCTTTACTGTAGGGATTATAAGTAAGTGAATCCTCCAAGCCTCAATCAATAAATGAATTTGCCAAATAACTGCAATTGAGACGTTGTTAATGAGCAACTATGATTGACCTGTCTCTAATGAGCTAAGTGTCCAGATATCTGGACCTAATGTCATTCACTGCAAGGGGCTGTGTAGCATTGTTTCCTCATGTATAATGAGCAATAATAAATATAATTGGTCCGTTTGTACCAAGTGCCCAGATATCTGGACCAAATGTAATTAAGTGCGATTCCCTGTGGAGGATTGCTTTGTCCTTTGCCAAGTGCCGAGTGATTTTGAAAGACTTTTAGAAAGGGTGATTTATTACTCAGAATGTCACCGTTTGTTTTTTAAATGTAAGGAATATTCGCAATATTTCTTTGTTTTATGCTTATGTAAAAAATAATTCTTTTTCTTTATAAAAGCTTTTTTAATTTTAATTGGATCAGTGATCTTCAGGGGTTCTTGATTGTTAGTGATTTTGCGAACTCCTTATGGTTTAATGAAACTTTAAGATATATGCTGTAGTAACTTCCAATTTCCTAATAGAGGAGGCAGAATTTCGGTTACTCGGGTTCCCATTATGTTTCTTTCAAAGGGCCGTTTGAAGTGGTTTTGGAAGTTGGTGGTGAGTTTAAAAAATCATATTAAAAAAGGTTGCTAAATTGCAATTCCCTGTTCGGAAGGACAACATTTTCTAAATTGGATCAATAGTACTATTTGTTCGTAAGAGCACTAATTTCATGTTTCGGGGTCCTCGTTTGGCATAACATTCAAAATATCGGAAGGCCTTTTTTAATTAAGGGTTGGTTTTAAAACTTCTCGTCATCTAACTATTCGTAACTGACGATGTCATGTTTAAAAAGAGAAATTTTAGACTTCTCCTTTGTTATTGTTTGTCACCGACAGCATGATTATAGAATTTTGGTTCATTGTAGCAGTGAGGAAGGCTTTGGGGGCTCAGCTCCGTTGTTAAATCTCAGAGAGATTGCAGGTAATTTAGGCCCTCTTCACGAAGAAGCCTATTATTTGTTGGACGAATTCTGGGCTGTACAAACTCGTATTCATATATTCACTTTTATTTTGGCATTTTGTAGCTTGTTAATGCCAAAGAATGAATGGGCCACGGATCAACTTGCACCTCGCCCAAATCAGCTTCTATTTAATATTTTTCTGGAACAAGTAAGAGAATTAATCCGGCTAAATATGCACATTTACGGAGGTTTTAAGTCACTTTGGAAGAGGTTAGAGTTCTGCAAAGGTTGGATTCCTTTAAATTGCAGGTACTGACTATGAACGGAATAATGTCTTTGTAGGCTTCCTCTTTCAATTTATTTAGTAGGTCTTTCAAGTAATTTTAAAGAAACTTCGTTTCGCATGGGAAAGATCAGACCCCTGTCATGGTTCTGTCTTTATAAGGGAACGCAAAATGGAAGAATGTGATAAAATAGCAGCTTATTTTGTGGCTCAGAGGTGATATGTTATCAGCTGATGGAACGGAAATACAAGTTGCCCTAAAGTTTAACCTATTTTCACAGATCTGAAAAGCTTTTCATCTTTTAAATCTTATCCTTTTAGACCGCGATCATTGCTGATAGTCTTATTGTTAGGAACAGAAACTCTGTTTAGTTTCAGCACGCGGATTTCAGAAGGAAGGATAACAGTATTGTGAATATTTTGTTTAAGTAACCTTTGCTTAATCAATCGAGGAGAAAGCAATGAACGTTTTTTTTTAATTTTGGAAATATCTATATGAAAATTTCAATATACTTCTAACTGCTGAATGACCACAAAACCATCTTCTTGCCTGTCATGCGATATTTACTCCATGCGGTGTTTCATGGAAGCTTTGAATTTGAGTAGAAATTTAACTGCCTATTATATATCGATGAATCTTCGCATCTATGACTTATTGCGGCATTATGAAAGATAACCTAATCGTCCCTTTTTTGTATATATTGTTACGAGTCAATTAGAATAATTATTAATGTGAGATATTCCCTTAACGCTATATTTCATGAAATGTTAATTAAGTAGATAAAGTTGATTGGAACTTCTGTATTGGAAGTCTTTTTTGCTTGAATAAAACCTTTGAAGTTATCTGATATTGTCTTTTCTTACATTAGCTGCAATCGACTAAATGTAACAAATCAATAGTTATATTATTAAATAGATTTATTAATATTGTTTAAAGTTGTATATTTTATCATAGAATTTAAAAGCCCTTGAGTTTTGTTTCGGCAATGGACTTATTCATTTGCAGTATTTATTCACGCAAGCCAATTTTCCTTTTTTAGAGCTCCGTAGCCTCGGGACAGCTTCAACATGGCCATTAAAGTTTTCTGTAATGTTGGTGATTAAAATGAAGACACATTCTGATCAGCATATCTTCAGCCTGACTAATTCAAAAAAGTCGGTCTTTTTGGGAGCAAAGCTTGGTTCAAAGGTGAATTTGAACTACAGAAGTAGCAATGGCTCATTTCGAACGATCAAATTCAATATGAGTATCCCACTGAAAACGAGGTTCCGCCTTGTTCTGATTGTGAGCGATAACCAAACTAGTGTTTCTATTAACTGCGAGAAGTTCGTAAGTATGGACAAGCCAAGTGATTTTCCGACTTTGATGGAGGTGGCAGGGTCATTATCTGTTGGAGCACAGCAGTTGAATAAGGTAGTTTCTTTATAGGCAGAATATAAATGTATTACTATGCCATACTATAACAGTAGAATCAAAGTATGTTTTTATCTTAATAGACCAAAGCGGGAAACAGTATCTGACAGTGTTGTTGGTGACCGTGAAGAATATAGAGCGTTTTCTTGTTAATATAGTTTTTGAAGCATGGAAGGAATAAAAGATGCTTTCATTCAATCTCAGATCATGATAATACATCTTTACTCAATTCTACTTTGATAGTTTGGTGATATCCTATTTTTAAAGACTTGTTGATCGAATGAAGACCACATATTTATCCACCTTAAGGATTTCTTCAGAGAGCAAATCCAACTCAGTTTAGGTGAAACTAAATGTTTTCTTGTTACGTTTCAAACCAATATGAAATGACAGCATGATTTCATGGCTCAGATTTATCCAGCAGCACACCTCCTTGCCATGTTTGGTCACAAATAATCCAGGTGGGTCGACAAAAAGGCGGTAAAATTTTCGGCCCTGTTTTTATGTAATAATATACTGTGTTCTTTTTTGGTGTTTTCCAAATGGCCCTTTTGGTTTCTCCATATCAATGTTCTGAACCGCTGTAAAGGTGCAGTCGAGGGCGCACGAAGGTGAAGAATACGCATTCTTTCCCCCTGAACGGTTCTGTGCGCCAATGGCGGCGCCAGCCACTAAGCCCTTGGGGTATTAAATAAACATTTAGGCCATCTTCTTTTTACAAATAGAAAACGCCTTTTTGTCAACAGGGAACGTTTGTGACTTACTTTTGATTACGTAAATGCAGTTTAAAAATCATAGGATTACATCACAAAAAGTACACTGATAATACTATTTATTTCTGAGACATGCCCTATTTGTCACGCAATGATAAATTTTTTGCTGTACTATTGGCAAAAGCAAAGTCTTTTGTTTTTAAGGTCGAAAATTTCGAGTTTAGTCCTGATCCACAGCATGGCTTGCAGTATTGTATAGAAAAAAGAATTGGAAAATGGCAACAGAAGTCCAAGAGAACGTCAGACTCGTTGCGTGGGAATGATTTGGTGAGTACAAAGGCTTAAAACATAAGTATTGCCAGCAGTAGTTATTGTAGTGGTCATGTGAAGGTTATCCAAAGCACACATAGTTTATCCCAACTGCAATGCTTATTTCACCTTTAGTCGACTTCTCAGACACATGAAAAATTCAGCGAGAGCTAGAAAACACTGTTTGATTAATAGTAATTTCCAGTCAAAGTAATGAAATCTATTAGTTACAGTCTATTGAAAAGATCAGGTCGCTTAAACAAAAGGTCTTGCTCCAATACAGTGGGGCATCTTGATCTCTACGAAGTTTTTACGACTGGAGTTTTTAGAGGCTTTGCGAGGAGCTCTTCATTTTAGAGAATTTGATTTATTATTGATCTATTATATCTATGACATATAAATTTATAATTAATTTTTTCATCTTATTTTTTCTGCACACAGCATTGCATATTTGCTACTGCTTAGCTGTGTCCAACTATGAGATACCCACGGTTTTTCTGTTAAGTATGTAATAAAAGTGTAAAGCCTTGATTTTGAGATGAGGAATGTTTTTAGATCTGCTTGATGGCTTTTCGTATGTTTTGTATTTTCCTTTTTAGCTATGGTAAGCGGTGATCCTAGTTTCGACCCTTTTCATGCAAAATCATGAATCATTAATTTTATGGTGAAGAAATTTAAAAACGTTAGCCTGGACTCGAGTAAACTTATCATGAAATGAATACTGATTATAAAGTTTTTGCATGTTTCTCCATATCGTTACCCTTGTAACGATATCAAATATCTAAAACTTTATTGGTATTAACAACTGTACTCTTTTTATTATAAGAACCAGAAAATTTAAGTTCAGGCTGACGGTTCTAAATTTTTTCGAAAATTTGAGGCTGGATCTTAAATCAATAGGGTGTAAGCAGCGCAATTGCTAGCTTTTTCGCTACATGGAGGTGTCCAGGCCTCATTTGCCAACAAAGTGACTGAGACAACCTTCATTTGCCTACAAGTTTGAAAATTCACCGAAAAAGCACCCATAAATGGCAAAAATTCCTCGTTACTGAGATGAAACGTTGTTTAAAATTACATTTTACTGTAGCTCAGCCTCAGCATGTTCTTAATTTGTTCTTCGTGTCCCTATAAAATTGTTCTTAAAGAAAGAATGTAGATGTCAGTCATAAATAAACACAGAAAAAAAATTTCATTTGATCAAAGTGCAAATATGTCAAGAAACTAGATTGCAGGTATTTTGGAACCAAAATAGGCACTGAAGAAAGCCAATATTCGCAAAGTTAGAAGGACTTGTGTACCTGAAAAAAACATGAGTTGTGCTGTTGTGAATGTTCTTAAGAATTAACCGACCTTGAAACAAATTTTATTCATTTGCCTAAAGCTTTCACAAAGAGCTTTAAGGGTCTCTACTTCCCATCTTTTATCGTGAATGGGCTGAAACTTGATTTTGTGCTCTAGAGAGAGCCCCTATGTATAAAGTGGAGCTGGAATTTCAGGGTCTCTGCTGCCCTGTTGCACTAGTTATCATGACTGGGCTGAAACTTGATTTTGTGCTTTAGACAGAGCCCCTATGTATAAAGTGGAGCTGGACTTTCGGGGTCTCTGCTGCCCTGTTGCACTAGTTATCATGACTGGGCTGAACTTCAATGTTGTGCTGTGTGCGGTTTCTAATCCTAACTTGCCTTACCCAATTAAACTTCACTTTTCAAGGTTAACATAACTGGTCATTCCAGTGAAAGGCTAAAGAAAAACTGTTCCGCGCCAGTTATGAAAATTGTCGTAAGTAATTTTGCTTTTTACTGCTGATTTAGTTATAAAAAATAGTTAATACCATTATTTTTTGTAGAATTAGCTGAATGCAGTCTTTTTTTCGAGCAGAATTCGATGACTTTCATTTTCCCTCTTTTTTCAAAGGGACCCCCAGGGCCAACAGGACAGAAAGGTGACAGGGGACCATCCGGCCCCAGGGTTAGTATATGGGTAGATTTTAACTTGGTTATGATCTAACCATTCTTTGAACTAATATTTTCTATTTAAACACCTTAATTCTCAAACCAACGCCATAATCTTCACTTTCTCAAACAAACTCCTCTTATTTAATGAAATTTCTTGTAAGTGGAAATTTTTTGTCTATTTCCTGCCCAGAAGTCTAACCTGGCTGAAGGTTTGTTTACTGAAATATATTTATGGCATTCACGTTTTCTTGCAAAAGCTAAGCGGCTTAGGCCCTTGAACACACAGCCATCTTCGCTCTCTATGACGCCGGAATTTAACCTAAAGAAACTAAGATTGTTATGGGTTGGCTTAGTTTTTCTTGTGTTTCTGTTCAGGAACATCACTACAGAGTTTAGAATCTATCAACGCTTTCATTGAATGTTGACTTTTTACTTTCCTCAAATAAATTTCCCGATCTTGAAAGGAAGGTCTGCTTGTACAAATGTCATCTAAGTATTATCTATACTTCGTTTATCTAGAGCTTCAATTCAGTTAGAGCCTATTGCCTATTTTATTGTGATACTGTACTTATTCAATTATCCGGTCTTCTCGGGACACGGGATTTCAAGATTCGTGCAGATAATCCGAAATTCCGGATAATTGAAAATATAGGAATAACGGCGGAAAACAGCATAGATAAAAAAGACGAGTGTTGTGAATCTTTATTTCTAATCAAACATTACAATTTAGTGACCCAATACTCTGAAAATACTCATAAAATATTTCAAATAGAAAGCAAGTAAAGCGCACCCGATATATTACCAAAAATGCCGAAAATGTTTCCTAAGGTTTTTTACATTTCTTACGGACCGGATAATCGAGGTCCGGATAAATCGTAGGTCGGATAATTGAATAATTACTGTAGTTGGTTGCTGAAGATTGCTGCACATTTCTCTTGAAAATATGACACCGAAATCTGCAAACTTTAATCGCCGTATGTTTTAAGAAAAGCAGCCCTGAATTTTTATCGATTTCTCAAGACTGTTGTCGTAGACATATCCACTCAAAATTGTATTCTAGAAATGCTCCAGTGTCCGTGGTTTTCTTTTCAATTATATGTCTTGCTTTTGCCGACAGGGATACAAAGGAGAAGCAGGACCACAAGGTGATCTTGGTGAAGACGGTAGACAGGTAAAGTCCAGAACCGAGCTCTTGACTTGCGCCAATTCTTGCCAATAGCATGTTTACACTTTGTTTTGGGGGTACTAGTAGAAAATCTCGAACTGGGTATGTTCGACTTGTTCCACAAAGAAGCCCGGCAACCAATAGATTTTTGTTCGGTGGTATTCGTTAAGGCAAATAAATATTCATCATAGTTTGGTTATAGCTCATGTTGAGTTGAGCAGTGCTAATTCTTTATGCTTCATAGTCTATTTGAAATTGTTATAACTCATAGTTTGTTTAAAATGGGTATTACATATGTAATTTCAGTGAAAAGATAATTTGCAGCATTATTGTTGTGTCGTCAATGTCGTTCAAAGCCGATTGTTGATTATTTAATTTTTCTATTGCCGTTAAATTTAAAGATGACTTTCGAAACCAATTGATTATCTATCGTTGCAGCTTAAGTCTAAAAAAACAGAGACACAGTTTCTGATCACTTAGTGACCAACGAACCATTAAACTGTAAATTATAGTTTGTAGGTTGAGACTTTAAAATGATTCATTCATGCAGTTTGCGCTAATGATAACAAGGCTATTCCATATATAATGGCTTTGAAGTTTGTTAAACTGTGGAATGCTTTCAAAGGTTTTGTTTTAATTCTTAGGGTCCTAGAGGGGCAACTGGTCAGGCTGGCCTTCCTGGTCTGCGAGGATTACCAGTATGTTTTCTGCTTTGTATGATGCTTCTCGCTCAATTTTTTAAGGGTTCAGATTTTCTCTGAGGCCATCTTATGAAACGCCAATTTTTGCTGTTTTCAAAGCACTGATTTGAAGAGTTGCTAAACTATGAAAACTTTGTTAAGCGTGCTTGGTTTTCTGTCACAGCTTTTTTACAATAATGGATGGCACAGATTAAAGAAATGCAACTCTTTTTCGATATACATAATGTACATGTTTATGCCCTATGAAAGCTTCGAATTAATAATAGGGACGGAATGATAATTTGGAGTGCAGGATGGGGTGTCTCTGAATATCATGAAGCTAAATTTGTAGCTAGTATCAAGAGTTTTGTCCTAGACACATGGATATAGGCAATATATTTTTGAATTTATTGATGATATATAGGGTCCAAGAGGTCTTGACGGATTCCCTGGCAGACCTGGCAAAAAAGGCGAGAGGGTAGGTATGTCCTTTACATTATAGAAAAAAACAGTACCTAGGAGATACCATGAAATATTTTATCATCGTGTTATTTATCGATAAATCCCTATCAGCTTCACTAGACATTCGAAATAAATTTCGTTCAATTTTTCTTGTCCATTCAAGTTAAATATGTTTAATAAATCAATAGTTAAATTACATCTAGCATTTAAATTAAGACTCTCTAATGTGCTGTAATTGGGAAGCAGTATTTTCGAGCTTAGTCAAGTACTAAGAAGTTCAAGGGACCTTTTTTTCAACTTCCCTGGTCGAGGTATCCAATTTTGAAATAAAACTTCAAAACTGTATTGAATTTCGAGGGAGGGATAACAGCTGCTCACCTACATCTCCTAAGAAATGCACTTTTTATAGAAGTATATTTGAAAATGGCTTTGAAAAAAGCAAACATTTAGTAAACTAAAGCTTTTCGTCTGACACTCTTCAGAGTTTTAACGTCAGAACATAGACCGAAAACTCTAGGCTAGGAAATATATATACCCATTTGTGGATCGAAATAGGCCAATCAGAAACACGAGCACGTGACTGTTGAGGTTGACCAATCAGTGCCGCAGAAGTATATTTTCATCCTTATTTGTTTTTACAGTTTCGAGCTCTTTATCTGGGTCTTGAGCAGACAAATTAACCGAATCTTTTTTATCAGTAATTTTTATCGTCAGTCTTATCAAAGAAAGGGTAACAGGTTAAATTTAGGTTGTCAAAGGGTTTTGGTGATAATTGAAATAAATAGGTCTATTTTACACGACAGTATTGTCATCTTAAGGGCTCAGTTGTCCTTATCTGCAACAGGATTGAGCAAACAAGGCTATTTGCATCTAGACCAGACATTCATCAAAAAGACAAGGACAAAAGCCTTTGCATGTCAGACTTGAAATTTGTCTCGGTAAAGATTACTGTAAACCTTGCGTTCCTCTCTTAAACTGTATTCAACGTAAATTCTGTTTGTTCCTATATTGAAGAATTTTATTTTGCCAATAAACTCTGCACTGTAAAAATAGCAGAGGTTTACGGACTGCCTGGCCCGAGGCTGAAAACATCTGCGAGCCCTTGCTGTGTACATTTTCTATAATTTTTCTTAGGGGCCCTTTTTGGGTACCATAAGTGCAGGGCCTGGGGCCATGGCCCCCTGCACCCCCCTAAAACCATCTTTGAGAAAAAGACTCGCAATCAAAGAATTGTATTGTTTTAAAAGATTAATGTTATTAATGTATTTGTTAAAGATGATATATCATGATAAATTTCACCGTGAAAAAAGATAATAATATCCATCAAACACTGGATTTGTCAGGCAAATATAATGTTGTGCTGGTACTGAACGATAAACGAACACTTTTAATCATGGCGTGTCTCAGTCGCATATGCTCGACTTAAGAATAAATTCACCTAGAGTTGCTTCTTGACATTTATCCCTTGTTACTGAAGCAATCTAAACCACTTCCTGTTATTTTTTTAATTCTAATGGCGAATAGGTCCGATTTATGCTGCCACAGCATTTGTGGACTAGGGGGAAGGCTTTTCTCATCAAAATTCTGGTATCTTGCCTCGTCCTTTTGATCATTGAAACAATTTTTTTTTCTATTTTCTTAGGGTAGGCCTGGACTTAATGGTGTTCCTGGGGAGAGAGGATCAGATGGCGAACAGGTATTGATTTTATTATCATTATCCGTGATGCCGGAAGATATATTTATTAGCACTCTAATGTTATCAATATTGTGCCATCCAACTGTTGCTTTTGAATCTTGTAGAATACTGTCGCCAGTAATGAACAAACATTGCAATTTTTTTAAAATCAAGCCATAGTAAATAATATAATAGAATATTGTTAACTGATGGCGGGAATACAATCATTTTTTTTGTAAGAAATTAAGGTCGTGATTAGCAGCCAGTTTCTTAATTGATTTTGGTTTCAGGGGCAAAAGTTCCCTTTTGGTTTCTTGAATACAAAATGCTGAGGAGCTACTTTTTAAAGACACAAAAAGGTAACACGAGATAACATGAAAAAAACACCTAATAAGTCACAACAGGCTCTTTATCTTTCAGTCTCAAAGGGCACTTTATCTTTCTGTTTATCTGAAATAGGGAAGTCAATTTGACTGAAATAGGGGCCTTGTTGTTGAAAAGTATCATTTCTATCCAATTTAAAGAAAGGATTTTTGAGCAGTTACAAAATATTGTGTGTGATCAGTACTAAGGTTTCTGTATTTTTTGTTAACTTGGGTCTCTGCTTCTTAAAGACAGTTTCTTATAGACGGTTTCTTATAGACAGTTTCTCGTAGGCGGTTTCTTATAGACGGTTTCTTGTAGGCGGTTTCTTATAGACGGTTTCTTATAGACGGTTTCTCGTAGGCGGTTTCTTATAGACGGTTTCTTATAGACGGTTTCTTATAGACGGTTTCTTATAGGCGGTTTCTTATAGACGGTTTCTTATAGGCGGTTTCTTATAGATGGTTTCTCGTAGGCGGTTTCTTATAGACGGTTTCTTGTAGGCGGTTTCTTATAGACGGTTTCTTATAGACGGTTTCTCGTAGGCGGTTTCTTATAGACGGTTTCTTATAGACGGTTTCTCATAGACAGTTTCTTAAAGACGGTTTCTTATAGACGGTTTCTCATAGGCGGTTTCTCATAGACAGTTTCTTATAGACGGTTTCTCATAGGCGGTTTCTCATAGGCGGTTTCTTATAGACGGTTTCTTAAAGACGGTTTCTCGTGGGCGGTTTCTTATAGACGGTTTCTTATAGACGGTCTCTTATTGACGGGTTAATCTAGACGGTTTCTTATAGATGGGTCCATTTAGACGGTTTCTTAAAGAAAATTTCTTATAGACGGTTTCATACAGGTGGTTTCTTGTAGATGGGTTTTTTTAGACGGTTTCTCATATACGGTTTTTTATAGGCGGTTTCTTGTAGACGGTTTCTTATAGACGGTTTCTGAAAGAAAATTTCTTATAGACGGTTTCATACAGGCGGTTTCTTGTAGATGGGTTTTTTTAGACGGTTTCTCATATACGGTTTTTTATAGGCGGTTTCTTGTAGACGGTTTCTTATAGGCGGTTTTTTATAGACGGTTTCTTATAGACGGTTTCTTGTAGACGGTTTCTTATTGACGAGTTAATCTAGACGGTTTCTTATAGACGGTTTCTTATAGACGGTTTCTTATAGACGGTTTCTTGTAGACGATTTCCTAAAGAAAGTTTCTTATAGACGGTTTCTTATAGACGGTTTCTTGTAGACGATTTCTTATAGGCGGTTTCTTATAGACGGTTTCTTGTAGACGATTTTCTAAAGAAAGTTTCTTATAGACGGTTTCTTATAGACGGTTTCTTATTGACGGGTTAATCTAGACGGTTTCCTATAGGCGGTTACGTATAGACGGGTTTATTTAGACGGTTTCTCATATACGGTTTTTATAGGCGGTTTCGTATAGACTGTTTCTTATAGTCGGTTTCTTAAAGAAAGTTCCTTAAAGACGGTTTCTTAAGGCGGTTTCTTATAGACGGTTTCTTGTAAAAAATGATTGTAGTAGTTGCAAAAGATCCTTAACTGTGACATTGTCGCATAAGTCTCGTCTCGACAGAATTTAGTCTTCATGATCAGCTTTCCAATGAGATGTTTGTAGGTTAGGGTCATGATTTGTTATATTGAAACAGGATTTCATTGAAGAAGCCATAGTTGAGGAAGCGCCTAATACAACGGATAAGAGACTGTAATCTAGAGTATAGAAAGTCGTGTATTTGTGTTTAAGGGAATGAACTGTGGAAGATATTTCTTGGTGTCGGTATCGCATTTGATATTTTTAAGTATCTGTGAATGCCTCAGAAAAGACCAGTTAATTAATCGTTTCTTGTACCCGTCCCAGCTCGTATATACGGAGATCATAAATATTATTTGTCTGATAATCCTCAACAGCCATTGATTATTAAGTATGATTATTCATGAAAATAAGTTTGATTCTCGGTTGGTGTTTGTTATTAACTGTTATTCTTTTGTCAGCGCTACCGTAATTGATGTTGAACGGTTTCGAATATCAAAATTAAAACCAGGCGCAGCTACCCTCTTTTAGAGAAAGAGAAAAATCCCAGTCCTATGTTCTGCAGGCCGTTAAGGAAAACATTTCACTGGCCTCTTCGTTATTTTCTATGCAAAAAAAAAATATTTCTATAATCACTAAATTTGGTGCCCAAAAAAGGAATTGTCGATCTTACTTTTTTGCTTCCCCTAGACAAATTTTTTTTTCAATTTTTCATGTACAACAGCACATGTGCAAAGAGCAACGTATATTTGTTAATTTCTGATGTCTAAGTTGATTTTCAATCATCTATAACTTGATTTTGTACATCTTGAGTTAAACACGCGTTGCGATATCAACGATAAAAGCAGTGTTCTCGCTTAATGTAAATTTCTTTAAACTCGCACGAAAATTTCCTCAGACTTTGGAAAATTTCCTTTGATTTACAAAAACCTACCTTTTTATAAAAGATTTGGTCAACACAACTTTGACCATGTAAAAAATGCCAAATCGAGTCATTTGTTTGCATAAAATCCGAGAGCTTTGCACCAAAATACGTTTGTAACTTTATTTGTCCGTAGGTTTCTTTGTTAGAAAGTTTCTTCGTCCAAAAGTCTCGTCTAAACGCTATGCTTTTAATTCAATGTTGTATTTGGTTGAAAAGGTTTAATTTTCCTTTATCATAGAAGAGTAAACAAAATTTTATTTCCCTTATCATAGAAGAGTAAATTCTTTCCAAAATTTTGAAAATTCCTTAAAATTTCCTTAGCAACTGAAATTCCTAGAAAAGTTCCTTAAAAAGTTAAGGAATCCCTAAGTTTAAGGAAATCTCTTTAAAAGTGAGAACACTGGATATAGGCGTTCTATAATTATAAATGTGCGACATGGAAAGGCAACATGATGTGAGGCTATAGCTCTGCCCTTAGTTTTAAAAATTTCCCAACAATTAACTGGCGATCTGGCAAAATGATCACTATATTCGGGACAAATCTTGAAAGAACAATAAGCCAACATCTCCAGTTTTCCCAAACCTAGCGCCTATGCCAATAATTATTTTTATTCGTTATAGGGAGACGCAGGAAATATTGGTTTACCAGGCCAGAAGGGAGAACCGGTCTGTAATATGATATCAGTGTAGCATTTCATAGCTTTAGCAACGACTTGCGTTATTCACAAGTACATTAAATCTTCTGCAACGTTGGTCATCTTATATTTTTCTGTAATTTGTAGATTGGATTTTAGAGAAATGAATGATAATGCCGCTGGTTATTTTACTTAATTTCCGTAAACGAATTTATAACAAAATTATTTATTGTTTCAGTGATTATGTTAGCATGTAACTGAATTCTCTCCACCGCAGGGCATCAAAGGAGAGCAAGGAATCGATGGCGAACAGGGACTGCAGGGACCAGAGGTATACTTTGTTTATAAAATATTCAACATTTTCCTTGCAACGTTATAGTAAATTTGAATTATACTTATGCCTATTTAAACCGGCATTAAGAAATCAAATGTCGAAAGATGATCACTTTTCTCCAATCATTTTTTGGTGTGAATGTGAATTCAGAGGCAAGAAAGCCAGAAGCAGCTTCACATTCAGAGGAAAAGGCCTGATATGTTCATGGTCCTTCATAGTTTTCTTTAAGATGAAAATAATGAAACCCATCAGCTCAAAAATTGAGCGCGACAGAATTTGGCCACACCCACATTATTCAGAATTTGACTACACCCATCTGGCTGGCAATGCAACTGTCAATTGAAGAAGGAATCCGAACTATTCCAACATATTTGTGGTTCTGAAAGGGGCATAAATGTAAAAACGTTTTCATTAAATGTTTAAAACAGTTGTTGTCCAGTTTCTGCCCTCCTCTTATATGCGAAGTGAAACCGCTTTCATAGCTTTAACAGCAGAATGGAAAAGTCATTAAAATTTCATAATTTTATAATAATGTTGAAGGGAAGGTGGCCCGTAATATTCAAATGCTTTGGAACGGATTAACACGGATAAATGTTTGTAAAATTTGCTGGCCATCCCACGAATGACGATAAGTTTTAGAGAATTTCCCAGCCAATACAAACCAAAAAGCTTAATTGAATATTTATTTACACGTGAGAATACAATCCATCTCTTTATGTTTGTTTATGTTCACAGATTCCAAAATACCTATACCAATTTGTGCAGATTTTAATATATAAAGAACTTTAGATTCCAGAAAAAAGAGTCCGCCATTTTTGCAATTTTAGAAGTTTTTCAGCACTAATAAACATTTCAGTACCTAACTTTTTGACAAAGGAGCCAACAATTCATAATTTGCATGACCTTGTCTTGATTCAGGGAAAGTCGCAGGTGCAGAATTGTCGAATTTTTAATTGTGAAATTTTTAAGCCAAATTTATTTAAAATGTAAATTTCCCCTAACCAGTTCCTTATTTGTTGTTTTTCAGGGTCCACATGGTAAATCAGGCCCGGAAGGACCCGTTGGTCCAGTTGTACGTACTATTCTTTTTTTTATTTTAAGTGAATCAGCATTTACAAACGATTTCGCACTTTGAGGTTCATGTCTTTTGGAATTTTTGCTTCTTTGGTCATATTTGTTGTGTACATAAAACCATGCCCCGGTTTTCTTGGTCAGAGGCATTGATAAATCATTCTTCGTTCAACTTGAAACACAGCAATTTAAATAAATTTGTATCTGACAGAATGAGAATACGATAGAGGCAAATCTTTGAGCTAGAGCCTTATGTTTTTCTGATTTATATTTTCAACCGCTTATTTTGTTTTTTGATGTGAATCTGACAATTTATTGTGAGGACTGAAGCTGACAATGTTCTGTCTGTAACGACCATGTTCCTTTGTGAATATCTTATTATTCTGTAACACGAAACACCAAAATACTTCAAGGACATCGTGCCATTTTTCCCTTGCTGATATAGGAATCGGCCATATGGTTCACTGGGTAGTCTGCTATTCCTCATAGCAAAATAACTGCATAGAATCCCTTTAGCACGAGACATTTAGTTTATTTACATCTAACTGAGCAATGCTTGCTTCACCTTCTTAATTTTTTTAGATTTTTTGCACAGATTTCTTGATTCTATGCTGTTTTATAATCTTTTGACAGAATTATCAAATGTTTTCGTTGTACTTTTCGCAAATGTTTTGAAAACTCACGAGCTACAATTCCTCTAGGGCCCTCAAGGACCTCCCGGACCAATTGGACTTCCTGGAGTACAAGGACCAATGGTGAGATAAGATTATTGATGTTGACATTGATGCAGTCATATTCACATCGCTAGCAGCAAAGAAAGAGCGATTTCAATAAGCAATTGATTATTTATCCTTTTTGTATCAGGTCCAATAACCCTGATGAAATTTCCTCTCCATCTTATGCACCTCTCTGTAGTAATATAAGAAGTATATTTTAGTTCCGTAAAGATCAAGTCTTCGAATAAAATTTTCTTTAATTTGAAAATCTCTTTCTTAGGGGCGGCAGTATTACTTCCTTCTCCCTGTTGATTTATGTTAAGAATAATTTCTATTTTGGTAGTTACGTTTTCCTTTTCCCATTCAGGGGCTTCCAGGACCTAAGGGTGATAGAGGCTCAACTGGAACCAAGGTATGTGTTTCTGAAATCCCATTTGTCTCAGAGAGCTAGAGCAACGCTGCGTTTTTATCTAATAGTAGGGTCTATGAACAAAACACCCTCTTACAGTGTACGAGAAACTAAGTTATTAGGGAGCAATTTTCATAAACTAGACAGCAGGATCATTTTAGCTTCATTGTCGAAAAATTTCTTTATGCAAGTTGTGGTATCAAAACGTTAGGGAAGCTTAGAACTTTCGTGTCAGAGAACGTATCACTGCTAAGGATCTGTTTTTGTCCTATTCTGGGTTAGATAGGCCAAAATTGTCCATAGTTTGGCTGCAGACTAACCAAGAAGGCGTGGCCAAAACAAAAGGCTCGGTGTATCTTAACCTTTCGCTGACCTCGCCAAGAGGCCGTCGCACCCAGCACCCTTTTGGATAGATTCAGTGAAAACTTTTTTCCATCAGCTCAGCCACATGCAATTTATTTTGATTATGAAGTTCTCGTCTAGTCCAAGGTAACTTGTCCAATGGAAGCCTTTGAAGGACGACTTTCTTCATTTTCCACAATAATCTATGGTTTTTTGTTACTAGACAATGGACCTTTTCGTTTTTCTTTAAAAGGGCATTTTACTACAAAGGAAATGTTATAAAGACGCTGAAAATTACTTCCTATGCTTTTATGTCCTCTTCAATATACGCTGTACAGTTACTTTTGTTCGTAATAGGAAATGGTTGACAAAGATTATATATAATAAATGTCTTTCTGGCACACAACGGTCTTTGAAGTTTGAAAACCATTCAAAATTCATAAATCCTTTCCGCTACCAAAATATTTTCATAATCCTTTGCAATATTTTGCTAAACGCTAATCGTATTTCGTTGTCTAGAAAAGGTAACTTCATAAAAGGACCAATTTATGCTACCAGATTTTAGCGGTAATGCTTTTAGCGTGAAGCCTTAGCCCTAATACTTAAGCGATAATATTAAAGCGGTCAAATAAGCTAAAACTACCGCAGGGATGATTTTAGCGAAAAATACTTTTTTCCAAAGCGACAGAAAGCCCATAACGTTTTACAATTTGGGGTCATGGGTGACGTCACAACATTTGGCCGCTTGAATCCCATACACCCACAATGCATTTTATAACCGTCGGACAAACTTACTCACATGTTGTCTCCTTTGACAAAAATGGCTTGACCTCTTTAAGACTTTTTAAAATTAGAAGACGGAAAAGAGATGCTTGGATGCAACCACTGACCGGCCTTCCAAACGTACTCAGTGGCCTTTATTCCATTCTACGGATTCCTACACCATCTCCTCGGCAGTCTACCTAGAAAAGAAGTCCATATGCTGATATATTTTTGTCACTGTGTCGTAGAAATGAAGTGAATGGCCACCGAGATCCAGTTCTGGCCCGTGGTAGCATTTGACAAAGATAGCATAGATATATTTTGTTCTACATGTGTGAATTTTTCACGAGTCCTTGGGCTTAACTGCCCTCCCTTTCTCTATACTGCTGTCTATTGGTAAATTGGCAACGTAGTAATGTCGACAGACGTGTTAAGTACCCAATTTGGTACTTTGGATGCACTTAGCAAAAAAGTAGCCGGCCAACTTTTATCGTAATTTGGACCAAAAGGAACCACCCAACTCGGTTAAAATCAATTTTAGTTTTGTCTTTTCCAGTCATTCACTTTAATAAAATTCGTATACCAAGCTACATTTTGGGATGTTTGTTAAAGATTTCGTATTTCTATGCAGGGCGACAGGGGCCCGCCAGGACCACAGGGGTATCAAGGAGTCGATGGTCGACCGGTATGTTTTATAAAGATTCTTTTAACTAATATGAGATTGTTTTTCAGCTACTAGACTTGTGTTAAACTGTAGTACCTACCCAATTTTTTATTTGATTTTGGTTTGATTTGGTTTTTTGTTTATTTGAGACTTAAAGTTAAGTTCTAAATTAAAAGTTGATATCTCCAATCCATAGTTTACTTTTCTGCAAAAAATGCTTTTGATTATGACCTAATAAAATTCTGTTAATGTTCATGCAAGGGCCCCTGTGAAAATGTTTTACTACAAATGATGTGCGCATGCTTGAGGTCAAGTGAACTGCTGCTTATTTTAAAACCTGCCTTTTTGCTCAGGCCATTCTCTCAATTGATTGCAATAACTTGCTAAGATTTTGCGGCTACATGGCGTGTAATTTTTCTCAGCAGCCAGTTGAACTTTTCATTGCAAGTGGCAATTGACATCATGAACTATCCAGGTTAATGGCTGAAGTTTAATTGAAAGGGAAAATGATCATCTCTTGCCCCCACCAACCCCTCCTCCCCCCATTAACAGACAGCATTTTGAAGGACCGATTTACGTTCAATCAATGCTTTTTAAGTTCAATCAAGACGAGCGGCAGTTAGAATTCAGGTTATTATATCATTTCAGTCATGCATAATAGAGAAATTTTGTATTAACTCGACTGAGTGTGCGTACCTTGGTTACTGTCCTCAAAGAGGAAAGGATATTAGGAAAGGAAGATACTGTGATTTGTAGATAAATCTGTAGTTTCACTTCAATTTAAAGCATGTTTCATTGCCATAAAGGGTTACCCAGGACAAGAAGGACCAACCGGAAAAAAGGGTGAACCAGTGAGTTTAGTTCAATTTTTGCTTTTAATAGTTTTTCAAAACCTTTAGATATACTTTCTGATTTTTGGCTCTTATATCTGCCCAGAATTAAGGAAAAGATTTTACATACTCTCGTGGCCATATGTATGACCAGATAAATAAAGCAAGGATTTGTTGAAATTTGTTCGAGGCTCCATTGCAAGTATTTCTAATGAGTGGGACATTTGATACTTTTTGTAATTAGAAACTTCAAGAGTGCATTCTATTGAGAATCTTTGAATGAGACCTCTCAGAATCGATAACAGAGGATATGGAACGGAAGATGTGGGCACCCCTCCCCTCTGCTCACCCCTCTTGTCAGAGGACTGGCATAATTGAAAAATTCTTAGTCATATGTTTTTACCAAAGGCTTGGTTTGATTATCCAAGCAAATATTTCCCTCAGACACGGTCACTTTCAACCTCATATAACCATATTTGTGACTAATTTGTAAAGCCATTTTGCAATTTTCTGCAGGGGAAGCCAGGACAGTCTGGAGAGCAAGGCCATCGTGGATACAAAGGAAGAAAGGTATGTTAGAAGGAAAGACTCTTTAATTTAGTTCTTTAGACATCTCTTGTGGTGAGAGGGCTACTTTGGTCTTGAAAACAGTGATGGTGCTCGAATTGTTGCTGGTTGCCAACCACGTTGACAAGAAGTCGATAAACCATCTTAAGGAAAGAAGGCTTACAGACTTTGTTATGAATTTGTGTTATACTTCTCAACATACGAGAGCTGGATAATACCATACAAGACACTTCAAGATTCAGTTATGATCACTGCCTTGCGACGTTATTGTGAATGAAGGGTAACCCATTTTCAGACATAAATGAGCTATTATCCCATCCATGTTATTGGAATTCCACATAATAGCTTCTAAGGGAAGTCACCTAACTCTTAACTTCGGGGTGAATACAGACAATGCAAGTTGTATTAGATGACGAAATTAGATGACGAAGAGCTTCTTTGCCATATACTACAAATTTATCGCTTATTTAGAATAGCCAGACTACAGCCTATATAACGCCGACCTAATGATGACAGTCCCTTAATACCACGCTCAAATTTATTATCTTTTAAACTTTTATCAATGATATTATCCAAAAATTTATCGGTTTAATTAGATGTTGTTGAAAGTCATCTTACTCTTATCTTTGCTTTAATTAATTTTTTATTGTTACAATTTCTATAAAATATAATATAATTTTGATTCTGATTTTTAGGGTTCAAGAGGTGTACCTGGACAAGCAGGCGAAAAAGGAACTCCGGTATGTCGGTATCTTTGTATTTCAAATACTTATAGAATAGAAGTAGTCCATACTTTACCAGTACATAATTAAATCGTAAGCACAATGATAAGTTATTAGTAGCAAAGCAACTAGTAAGCAATCATCTGACACATCTCTAGAAGCCGACAACCAATCGCACTTGAACAAGTGACGTTGGTGCAGACTCATTTATTTCGAAATTTTTTTGATAGATCTTTACCCAAGGTGAATTTCTTAATATGAAGGATCGGATTCGGCTGTTAAACCTAAGAGGTTTTCGAGTGCGAGTGAGCAGTAAGAGTCACCAGGTTCGAGTCCGAGTGAGCAGTCCGTGTCACCCATATTGACTTTGTTGGAACTAGAAATTCCATTTTCGTTTGTAGTTAAACCTATTTTGTTATCATCCCTTTGTTATCATACATTGTTATCGAGCCCTTCATCAAATGGTAAGTCACACAAACTTAGCTGCATCATACAACCGTATTCTTTCTTTTTGTGTAGGAGAATATATTTACTTTTTTCTCTCTAAGGGATCTGATGGCAAACCTGGTCACAAAGGAGCCACTGGACCAAAAGGGAGCCGAGTATGAATCACTTTTCTTGATCCTTACATTTTGATGGCTTCATTATGTCATTAAAGTCGTCCTTGATCTTTGATGACTTGTAGAAACGGTTTACAAGAGTTGGAAATTTTTAAAACAAGTCTCATTTGCGATTCATGATCATATGTGACAAACCTTCTGCAGAATTCATGTTGGGAATTGACTGCGCTATTGATGTGAGTCTGCCAGGATGGAGCGATGGTCATCACGATGAAGAGAGGAATAAAATATCCTGAATTGTTAGCGTTCAACGCCAAAC
The DNA here is from genome assembly GCF_057945365.1 of Rhopilema esculentum. Taxonomy (NCBI): domain Eukaryota; kingdom Metazoa; phylum Cnidaria; class Scyphozoa; order Rhizostomeae; family Rhizostomatidae; genus Rhopilema; species Rhopilema esculentum. Next base: position 9,235,367 of record NC_142825.1, read on the forward strand.
AATGCACAGCCATTGAACTTACTTCAGTTACTGCATTCTCGTTGGAGATTCTGAAAAGACATATCGCATTTTCCTCCGATTTTCGACAGCTGCAAAAACCTTGTTAAAGTCTCGCGAAAGCTCGTGAGACCACATCTTCTTGCGTTTTTTATCCGATCCTTCCGTTAACAAATTTCAACCACAAATCCCTATTTTTAAAAGTAGAAAAAGGCAGGCTGTTTAACTCCAGGGCCTTCACCACGAAAGCATGAAGAATACATTTGCTATAGATATTCTAGGTTTCCTATAGATTCCATAAGATGTTGAAGAAAACATTTTGCTCATGCTCTGCACGTCTGTTCGTTGTTTTATGTGCGGTCACCAAACTTTGATCAACGAGAATCCATGCAGCCATCTTGAATTGTTTAAACTAACAAGCTCACCTCATTAAGGTGGCCCTTATATGATCACACATTTATTGATGTTTGCAGGGTATTATTGGTTTACCTGGAAAACGTGGACCTATAGGAAAAGACGGACCACTGGTGTGTAAACTTCATGAAAATCTTATCTTTGAATCTCAAAATGAGCGCTTTCAATTCTTTCGGTTCATTTAAGATGTCAACCGTTCATAATTACTCAATTTTTGTTACCGTCTTTTTTCTCTGTTTGCTAGTTTCCTTTGAGTGACTCATTTTGCCAACAAAGCACTGTGGCCCTGGGCTCAATGCTGGTTATCAACTAGAATAAAAAAAGATACCCAGCTGCAGTTGCTATATTGTATGAATAGGACTTATTGCTTCTTATCTGGCCATTGTGATTAAAAAGATAAAGAATGAGGCAAAGCCCCCCTCTTTTACGGTGGCTACAACCCAATGTCCACGCCTAGCCTAAAAATCCGCTTGTATAATGCTTCAAGAAAATTGCAAGAAGTTCAAAATTCCAGTGATTGTATGTCGATTGGAATTAATCTCACGATTGTGTTGAATCTTTCTACTCACCTTCGTAAATTGATATTATTCTAATTTTTTTGGTAATTATTTTTAACTTTTTCAGGGAAGACGAGGACACCGTGGTCCCCCTGGAAGACAGGGTCCTGCTGGTCTTCAGGTAAGAAAATTGTTTCTAGTTTCCTGGCGCGGAAATTCGAAAACCATTGTTTGTGTACATATAAAAGATGTTCTTCTGTGCAACTCCAGAGCTTCAACAAGAAGTCAATCGATGATTATGACTGGAATAGATTGTAGTACTTACGCCATCTTAAATACAAAAAAGGACTGATAAAGCATGCGTGAGATTAGAGAACTGGTTGTGTTATGTTTGAATCTATAATTGCGAGATAAGTGCTTCGAACTTTGTAAGCAAAACTAGCTTTTGAATTTAGATGGTTAGAAAAGAAAAAACCCTCTGTACCAAATATGAGAATATGACGTACATCTTTAATGACATGATTTGTCTAATGATTGCCTTTAAAAGTTGTTTCGCCAAATCTTTTCTTGTTGCAAACATGCCCCCAAAATTAGATTTTTTGACTGGTATGAGAACAGCAACTTGATTTTTTCTTGCCTAGCCTTTGATTTCTTTGGAGTTTACCTGGATCGACTGCTGGCAGCAGATTCAATATTCAAAACCAAATTGTGCGCAAAACTTGAAGAATTCCTTGCGTAGTTTTGAAAAGTCCTTTCAGATACTTAAGGCTCTATTTGATTGCTGACTTTTCTTAAAGACAACAGACAGATAAGCTATCAGTTGATATTCGCCAATCAATTGGCGTGTAACTGTTATCATGCTCGTTGATTGGCCAATTTTTGATTGACAGGTGGCTTTAACTATTTGAGTAACACTTAACTGCCTTTAAGCGAGTAAAGTTGATTTCGTAACAGTCAAGTAGAATGCACTTCGCCGTGTGGCAAAAACTGTTACACTGATCCAATTTTATCTGTGTTTCATGTTAGCGCTTTTATGACATTTCAAGCTTATCTCGCAATATAATAGCTTTGTCAAATACAATGAATTGTAATAGATAACTCTGGCAATCAGTCATTTGATATTAGTTAGCTTTATCATTGAATCAACCAAGTATGATAACTATATTTTGTATCTCAGGGAGACAAAGGATTTCCCGGAGCACCTGGTATCCCAGGTACAAACGGTTTGAAGGTAAGAGAATCTTCACAATAGTAGCAAAATGATCTTACTACCGAAACGATAACACATTCAAAAAGTTCAAATAATCGGTGTGTTCAGTAAATATCTTTTTATATCTAAATATTGTTGGTGTATACGTTTTCAAAACATGTAGGCATTGAAGAAAATGTTCACGTTAGTAAAAAAAAGTGGGAGAAAATTTTAAGCAAATGGGACTGGCTTAAACTCGATAAAAAACGTTGTTTTGATGAAAAGAGCTGGTGTTTGAAGATTGCGTTACAAAAAATTTTAATTTTCAATATAACCTCCGTCAACCAATATTTTTAACCATGGAGACTGATGGTAGGAAAGGATAGAAATTTCAATGTTACCCGTTACAATCCATCTAAATGGCAATCTTCTAACCAAGTATAAAATACATTGAAGCCGACCTATTATCTTACATTCCGAGTTACGTATTTTCTTTTTCTACTGTTACTACTTGGCCTTAAGACGGTAGTCGACACTCTTAACTCGTTATTGTTCCAGATATTCCCTTTCAAAACTTGTGTGCTAACAACAAATTTCCCTCGCAAAATTTTGAAGCATTTCAACTTGCACAATTTTCAAAGAAATAACTACAACCGTCTGAGTTATTTCATATGCATGATAAGATAAAATTCATCAAAAGCTCGAAAGAGTAATTGTGATACTTTATAAGCACGCGTGTAGCCTGATTTTTAAATGCTGGCATATAGTGAAAACATGCTGTTTGTTAAACAATATTCCAATAACTTATTTGCCCTCAGCTTTATGTCCAAAAATTATTTCATCTTAGGGTGATCCAGGAGAACCAGGAATTTCTGGAGAAAAAGGAGAGAAAGGAGACAAGGTATTACTTTGTCTTAAATCGATGCAAAACTTATATTTTAAAATTTTATGCTCCTACCTTTTAACTTGATCTCTACAAGTTAAATCCATCCCTCCCTCTCCCCCCCCCCCCCCCCTGAGTTAGGTTCATGTTAAACTTTCCCATTTGAGGTACGATCTTCTAATCCACAGGCAAATAATCTGCTATGATAGTACACGATGATCGTCTTAATATGATGAATATCCTGGCACAACTAAAATCTATAGATCTGACTTTGTGCGATAAATAATTGCATATTTATTATCTCTTTTATTCTTCTATTAGGGTAAGGATGGCTTTTCTGGACCGCCAGGCTTGCAAGGAGAGAAGGTATTCATAAAAAGCAATATATACCTACTGCAATGTTTACTCGGCGATGAAACGTTTTGTCTTTTTCAGAATTTTGTCGTTTATGTTTAAATCGGGTACTCAGATATAATTTTTCTTGTAAGCAATTTTCTTGTAGTTACATCTTTTAGGATGTTCAAGCCAATGTTTACTGCTCTTATTTACCTTATCCCTAGCAATGTTTACAAGATCGAATGATTTTTTATTTGTGATATACCAGGGATCTCAAGGCCCTAAAGGGAAGTCTGGAGAAAATGGTGTGCGTGGTTTCAAGGTATGCTAGAGATTTAGCGTCTAGGTAGTTAAAGATTCTTGCAACACTATGTTCCTTGCTGGTGAAGCAAAATATACGATCTAACCGTAGTTACAATTACGTTTTTAAAGGACAGTTTTTTACTATTAAAGTCTAGTGTATCAGTTCATGTAGTTTGTTTGTATTTCTAGAGGAATCGTTTGCTTTTTATTCCTTGATTCTTGCGAATAAAATTCTACAGCTATTCACAAAACAGAAATTCCAATATACAGCAGTTTTGTTTGGAGTTCTTTCTTAATAGTGCTCTTGTTACTGATCAACGTTTGTTTATTAACGGAGTTAACCCTTCGGCTATCTATATAAGAGAAAATAATTGAGATCTCACGTTAGATTCTGGTAAGGTTCAGTTGCAAAGATCCAAGTTATACCCAGACCTTGGGGAAAAACGCCCCAATTATTGCGATGAGCTCTGAAAGGTAGCAATGTTTTACTGCAAACAAAAAATTTTCACTTTATCGTAACATCCTGCTGTTTTAGTTTATTTATTTGTTTTTATAGACACTGATGTATAAAAAAGTTTCTGTTTTATTGGTTCTAGGGAGACAAAGGGATGCAAGGTCCTCCAGGAGACAAGGGGCCAATGGTTTGTACCAAATTGTTGATTATCTGTTTTGTGCCAATTTTGGTGTTGTAACCCCTGCCTTGATAGAGTTTTCAAGTAAGATTCCCTCTTCCTTATCCCAAGCACTCGCAGAGTGGAAGAGAATTCATTGCCATGGTAGCCTGTTTAACAGGATATGATCCGGAGAGAGGGTGACTTTAATAGGAATAAGATGCAGCTTTAAAGACGTAACCAACTCTTTTAACTTTTGGATCGTAATAAATAATGTTATAGATTGAATAACTGCAATGCCTAAAGAGCTGGAATTTATAAAATGTAACATCTTCTAAATGTCGAAACCCTGTGAGGACCACAGTGTTAGGGATGCAATTTGCTACTGACTACCCGATAAAAAATATAATTCTGATGTAATGTTGAACAAATTTATACTGGTTTATTTTTGTATTGTTGTATCTAAATGTCAATTTTAAGCCCAAAGCCATTTAAAATGCTTCAGGATCTAAGCCAGGTCATCAATGATCTTCTTGACGTTTGGGTCGAACAAGCAGTGCCAGCTTTAATCATTGTTTAGATTTTGTTGCTGGCTGCAGATCTTATTCTGTCTTCATCCAAAGCTGTTTCCGTTACTTAATGTCCTTATTTTTCTCCTGCCGCTGATTTTAATCTCTAAATGCCTTTTTCATTAGCAGACATGACCATTTGTAAATTGGTTTTAGATATAATACAAGAGAGAAGTTTTAAAGGCTCGTTACAAAGTATTTTGTACCAAAGTTATTCTATTTTGCCTTATTCGTCAGAGGCCCAGCTGTTCGGTTTTATACTGAAGCTGAGAACTGCTTGAAATTGCTTTAAATAACCTTAAAAATCTTATTGCACAGGGTGCTCCTGGTCTTCGTGGTCTTCAAGGTCAACCAGGAGACAGAGGTACAGAGGTAAATAAAGCTTTTTCTTTCTTTGCATGTTTTTTATTTAACTGGAAACAAATATCATTATCCTTGAAAGCCTTTCAGTGTCATTTTGTATTACTACTAGTGTTAAATTTTTAATTTGCACACTTTTTGTCCTCCAGGGACCCGTTGGTTTACCAGGCCCGCCAGGATACCATGGAAGCAGAGGAAATACAGTACGATTTAATCGTTACTATTCTTTTGTTACTATGTTTTCATGCTCAGCTGTCGCTTACGTCAGATTTTTCCAACTGCTATCACTGCTTTTCGCTTAAAACTGTTTGAGCTTCGACCTTCTTTGTATCTTCTCTTACAGTTAGAAAATTTCTGGCCTTAAACTTGGCAGACTGTGCGTGGATTATATTTTTGACTATATACAAAAATACACATATTGTAATTCAGCAATTAAGTTAAAAATATAAATAAAAGCGGTCTATTTTGCAAAGCAGGGAAATTTGGATTTAGTTTCTCTACTTAGTAAAGGCAGACAGCATTTGATTTTTCTTGAAAGCTTCTTTTTGCTAAGATTCAAAGAATGCGGATCCAGCAGTAATGCCCTAAATTATCTGAACAGAAAAAACTAACTTGACGATAGTGTCCCAGACGCTCATCGAATAGCGATTATATCCGACATTTGGAAATACTTTTTGATGAGATTAGAAACTTTTATTAAATAATTTTGGTTCTCCTGATTCACTGACAAATTAAATTTGCGGTGTTTCAACTAAGAATCTCTGCAATCATCGAAAAGATTGATGACAAAATTTGACTCTTTCTTACGTAAGAAGTTCGATTTTGAATAAAATTCAGCGAGATTAGATGACATAAAATGAGATAAGATGAGTTGATGTTCCGACTACTTTGTCAAATGTCCCTACCGCTCGTTCATCTGCACTAATCAAAACCTCCTTCCGAGCCAATTCTTTTGCATTTAAATGACTTATCATAATGTTGTATGCTTATTTTTGTGGAATAAACAAACCTTCTGAAAACATTTTCCTACCCGATAACATTTTTCTACCTCATGAATATTGTAGTCATCACTAAAGACAATTTTTTCTATAAAATGAACAAATTTCTTTTCATTATAATTTTTTTTTCCAGGGACAGACAGGTAATCCTGGACCAGCTGGAGCACCAGGTCCCTCTGGAAGGAAGGTATTTATCATGCGTTATGGTTCGTCGACTAGTGATGTCATTAATCCGGCATCATATTTGTTTGGGGCTCTCTTTTCCCGCCTGCCGTTCACCAAGGCCTAATCATTGATGTTCTTATATAGAGCTGAAAAATTTGATTACTCAATTTGTGAAAAAATCCAATTGAGGAGTATATTCAACACAAGAGAAAACAGTGCTTTCTTTTCCTTCTTAACTCTATTAGTAGAATGAAATAAACAAGCAGCCCATGAATGTAGCGGCCTCAGGCAAGTTTAAAACCATAACATGTTTTTATTAAGTTGAAATTTAGAATCCTTCATTTCATTGTCTACAAGTTGAATTTGTTTATTGACCAACCTAGGGCTCTATTGGACCTCCTGGCCTATCGGGAGCAAGAGGTGAACCGGGAAATCAGGTAAAAGCATGGCAATGCCTCCTTTTCAGATTCATCTCTACACGACAATGAGACTTTTACACCTCGTGTAAAAGATTGCAAGACTACACATGTTTGCAGTAGTAGACATACGTGACTGCTGAAGCTCCTCTTTTGAAAAGCATTTTGAATGAATTGTTTGATTACAACTTCGATTGCAAATTGTATTTATTTGATACGTTTAAGCTTAAGACACTTCAGTTCGAGCTGGTTCTTTTTTTACCTAGAATTGATTGCTGCGAACAAACCATGTGCAATTTTAGATAAAAAAAATGAGCAAGCAGGAATGTAAAATTTCTAATCATTGAAAGATAGTAAAGACAGCAGTGATTTTTATATATGCATAGTCAATTCTACCTTTTTTTATGAATCAATTCTTACACGAAATGATGGAATCGATAGCGCTTTGAAAATTTTGTTTCAGGTAATTCCTTTGGTTGTATTTGCTAATTGCAAGTCGCATGCAACGTGCGTAAATTATGTGGTATTTTTCAAAGTATGGAAATGAAATGAAGTTGTTAACTTCAAGTGATGTTGAATATTAGTAAGGTTGTTTAATCGTTCTTTTTATATTTTTGTAGGGGCCTCGTGGTGACCCTGGTGAAGAAGGAGAAGCTGGTCGTGATGGTGCTCGAGTATGTTTCTAGCTATTAACGACTGTTCGCCTTGTGCCAATTCATGAGAAATTTATGTCTGATGATAGCATTACATGTAAAATTCTACTTTTTAGATTGAGGACAATTTATAAGGTAATCTCTGTAAGTTTGGTTAGTTAAATGGCTAGAATTCGTGATTTTTTTTGTCAGAAATCACAAATACAGGCTAGAATGTGATCTTGTTTAAACAAGGTTTTACGGTAAGATAACATTCTTAGGTGAGGAGAGATGTTCAGTATATGTATATCGTGCTTTCATTTATCATTTCAGGGAGACCCAGGTCCCATTGGTCTACAAGGAAAACCAGGAGACGAGGCAAGCTATGAATTTTTTTATTTTCTGAATACATATGCACTACATATATTAAAGACATGACTGCTTTTTAGTATGTTTGCATGTTGGAGGACGGAGGATCAATTTGGTTACAAATAAACTGCTTGATTGAGCTGGGTTTGGACGGCTGTATTCGACCTGACCAAATTCAGCATACTCGGGTGGATTTTCTTTATTCGCATAATCCAAAATGACTTCTTTTTTACTCAACTTCAATCCTAGGATGTGTTGAACATTTTTTTAAATTTGCCATGGCCCGATTTGAACGATGCTGCTTGGGAAACCTGTCATAGATGTTTATTGATTTCAACAGAGACCGTCCTTGTTAAACTGAAGTGCCTTAGTTTGTTCTGCCAGCGAGACCAAGTTATCTTGACTTGGTTTCCTAGTAAATGACGTATTTCGAGATGACAGTCAAACGCCGTTTTTCAGTTAGGTACAATAACTCAATATACATTTTCCACTTTAGGGCCAAAAAGGTGAACCAGGTCCAGCAGGTCCTCAGGGAATGCCGGTTGGTATTTTTTCATCTAGTTATCTATTGTAATCTGCTGGTAAATTTAAATAATAAGAAATTCCCGAATTTGGTTATTCATATCTACAGCGGCTTATGTTTTTAAAGGGAAATGACGGAATTAAAGGAAAGGAAGGGAAACCAGGCAGCAAAGGCCCTGAGGTTTGTGATTTTGAATTCTTTTCATCAAGATTTTACTTTAGCAGGTCAGATAAACTTAAATCCCAATTTTTGCTTGAACTGTTCAATGAAATACCCGAATAACTGATCGCGTCATATTATTAAGCCAGCACTAAAGGCGCTGCTATCATGGATCTTCATCCCGCAGATATGACGCTGATATGAGACCCAAAGCAAATGCCCCTCGGGAAGTTAACTCAGAATATGGTGATTTTAGCGTCATAAGACTCTAGAAATGCTGTTAGATAGTTGAAAGACACCAGGCGTCGTATTTATGCCAACATTTTGCTATTGTCTTTGTTTTGCACGTCTAATACTTTTTATGAAATTCGATGCACACTGTTTTCATTAATGCAGTTCACAATGTTGTTGATAGGGACCCTCAGGCGACCCAGGAGCCCCCGGCCCTCGTGGCACACCGGGAATTCAGGTATACACATAAATACAATTATATATTATCTACAAGATACGTGATTTGCACAACATCGTTGCGTTTGCCTTTTATTTGTCCGATTAAACAAAAGTGTCATTAATACACTAGCACCAAGAATATCTAAACAGTATCTTGCATCAGTATTACCAAATGAGACTTTCTTAACTTTATTCTTCAATAAAGCCCTGTACTTTCATATGATCATTAAGTTAACCTGTACTGTTATGTGATTTGACTGTAGTGGTTTTGATTTATTATTTTATTATTTCTAGGGTCCGCAAGGCGCTCCTGGGCCTCGTGGTATAAATGGCAAGGATGGAAGGCCCGTAAGTACCAGAATAATGTTTGATTTCCTATAAATGCATCGGTGGTAGTTCATTCGATTGATGAATTGGTTCGTAAATCATTTCCATCTATTAGTAGTTCAAATAGCAAAGTTTTTAAAAATAACTTATTTGTATGTAGGGCATAAAAGGCGATGCAGGTGTCCCAGGAAAGAACGGCAAGCCTGGACCGCCCGTGAGTATCTCCGTTTTAGTTTATTTTTAATTTCTGTTGTTTGTATTAAAGACACCGTTTGTTTAGGAAAGCATTCGATAGTTTTCATATGATTATGCAACGGAAGAAGATTTTTGGTAAAAAATGCTTCTATTAATTTAAATTTATATAAATTGCACCCGATAATATAAATCTATTGATGTTTATACTGTTTTTTTTGAATTCAATGTATACGAGCCTTGAGAAATAGGAGAAAGGATTATTCAAAATTACGTATTATGAATATAGGCTTAAAAAGTATACAAACAGAAAATGACAATCCTTATATTTAATAGCTTGTGTGCATCATTTTATCTGCACTGTTGTTATTTTTCTCTTTTTAAAACGACATCTTGTTTCCTTAGGGACAGCAGGGTCCTCCAGGTGTAACTGGAATACCTGGCCCTACTGGCGAAAAGGTTAGGCACTGAGCTTCTGTTAGCTGTGTGTTACAAAAATGTTGCATGTTAGGGTTACGATGCACGTATGATCTAGCATGGGACAATACCATACAATACAAATACCAATACCTGTAACATTTCCAAGTAGCATTGATTTTTAAATTGTGATGTATTTTTGAAATCATGATTGACACATGTCTTATATTTGTTGACACTTTTTAATGCAATTGCCGAAGAAATTTTAATGTAATAAAATTTCCAAACAATCATGGTGACCATATATTATGCATGAATTCTATAAAGTTTGTTTTCTGCAAATTCTATTTAGGGTAACAAAGGGGAGGCAGGAATTGATGGTTCGAAAGGTGACAAGGGAATACAGGTGAAACTTGTCGACCGTTTTTCTTCAATCAAATTAAGTTCCTTTGTAAGTGGATCTCATTGCCTTGACCTGAGTATCTCTGCTATGTGTCCTACTTATGAATGTGTCTGTGAAGGAGCTTTTTTTATTCCACCATCTGAAATTTATTGACATTTTCTAGGGTCTCAAAGGGGCTCAAGGTTCACGTGGTCCAGCAGGGAATGTTGGTATAAAGGTATCCCAAATTGTTACTTTTGAAGCTCTGTTGGACGCATTTCGTCTGTGTATTAATAACATTTTGCAAAATTCATTTTTGCCGGCTATCGAAAAGTTTCTCAAGCTTAAGCAATTGGATTTGCTGCTTGGACTTAAGTTTGATTAAATTGGACGTGTTTGGATTAATATAAAGCTCATTTATGTTTGAAATGGCTTTGAAAAAGCAGACGTTTGAGTAAACTAAAGCTTTTCGTCTAACACTCTTCAGAGTTTAAAATGTCAGAACATAGATCGAAAACTCTACACTAGGAAATATAAGTACCCAGTTGTGGATCGAAATTGGCCAATCAGAAACGCGAGCACATGACTGTTGAGGTTGACCAATCAGTGCCGCTTGTCTATTGAGAATGTTACCAATGGAGTCCTAAGGTGAAAACGAACTCCTCTTGTCTACACAATAGCATTTTTTTCGTGCAGACATTGTTATTTATCGATTGTTATCGATTGAGTATTTAAAGATCGTTATTTATGTTTGTTTTCTTCATCAATGTCCCTTGGGAGATATGAAATTTTTTAGAACATAAAGAAAATAAAGTTCTATCTTTTTCATGATATTTTCCTTTGAATGGAAGAGTAATAAAAGGGTATATGAAAAATATTCATCAAAGCTACACTACGGATTACTTACATTATATCATTAATTTGTTCATCTCTGTATTTAAAGGGTGAGCCTGGTGGGCAAGGACCAACAGGAGAACGTGGCCTTCCTGGAGACAAGGTGATATTTCTTCATCGAGCCTAGTAAACCTTAATTGTTTTCCAGTAATGTGACCTATCTTTTTTCATATTCAAGGCTGAAAGACTGAGCTGCTTCATTGTCCGTGAATTTAATGTGATTTTACATCTTTCTTAGACGATAAATATTTCAAATAAATTGATGGACTGACATCTCTCTAGAAACAGCAATATATTGAATATCCCTTTTCGTTCTGTCAAGTTCAAATAGGTATCACATCGCGTCTATAAACTCGAATTGCTTGGATTAGGGGAACGATTTCATCTTAGTAAAACCGCTTGCGCTTGTTCCAAGATGGGAACAGAATGTTGCCTGTCAAGACACGAAAGCAATCTACTAGGTTTTTTGTTGTTACTGGTGGTTTTTCCTGCTTTTTCAATCTGTCCAGCTGTTTTGTTTTCAGATTATCTTTTCTTTTCAGGGCCCTAAAGGAACGTTGGGACAGCCAGGGAGACAAGGCCTTCCAGGACCACCAGTATGTGTTTATCTCGTGTTTTAACTAATGATTCATTACACTGTTAATCAAATGCACTGATTTCTCTCTTCACTGTGTTGAAACGTGTTTTCAATCGTTTTTAAAACAGGGTTCGGATTTTCTCGATGTGTAATGAATCATTAAGTCAAGTCACTTTTGGTCCACATCAGGATGAAATTTCCATTGACCTTTTAACTTTCATTACACTGATTCCAAAGGTTTCTTACAAAACCTTTTTTCAAAGGAACGTTTTTAGCTGTTCTATTTTTCTTGTATTATGTAAATTTTCTGTAATGAAACGTTTATTTAAGAAAAGGCTTACCAATGGTAGTTAAAGCCTTTGAGTCAATGGACTTGGCTCTAGCCTTTTAATCTATACCCATGGTATTTCCCTCTTGAGTTCCTAAGCATTCCTTATGCTTTTGATTTAGAAAATAATTCCATTTAGGATCATCAAATTCATTTCTGTGGGGTGAAACTGTGATATTTATATTAAAAAACTCATGTGTAAATCCTCGTGATCTGCTAATGTTTCTGCTTGAACAGTCTTAGTTTTTTTGTTACAGTTCAAGCGTACAATTTAGGTTTATCATCAAATGATTTTTAGGTTTGCCAATATCCTTGTAGCTAGATGAAAAACGTCATTCTTTAGGGTGTGCAAGGTGAGGCTGGAAGAAAAGGTGACCGGGGAGAACAAGGCCAAAAGGTATTCTGATTATAAGATACTTTGATTCATATACCGTTGCCATTGATTAATCATTTTATCATGAAAAATTCTTTCAGCCAAAAGACAAGAATTCTACTTTTAATAGAGATTGTGTAACAGTCGAATCTAAGCCAAATAGCATTTTATTTCCGGCCTCAAAGTAGTTTTATGGAACAAGCTAAAAGCAAGTAAACAAGTAACTCTTCAGTAAACATCTCGATGGTCCTGTTTCTGCCAATTAAGAAAAGATTTAATTGAGATTCTACATTTAAAAGCATGTTTTCTTCAGATGATGTGGTCCAAACTCGAACTTTCTTAGAAGGTATCCCTATGTCACCAAAAGCTTATGAGATGCGCTTAAACCTTATTCGGGCGCTTGAGTGACCCACTGTCAGGGTTGTTTTTTATTTTCAAGCTCAGAAAATGGTGTTCAGATCCCTTAATGTGCACGTACTTTTTTGCATGAGAGACGTGACCACAAGAGTTACCAACACTGCTCCGTTTTCTAAAAAACTTTTAAATCAATTTGATGTTGCCTCACTAAAATTGTCAAGGTGCCAAACTTTGAAACAGCCTTAGTACTGAAGTCAGGAATTCTACAACTTTTTGTTTATATATGATAGGTTGTAATTAGATTAGGTTTTATTGTAAACTTTGTATGTATTGTGAATCTTAAATCATTGTGTGTTTTTAGCATTACCCCTTGTACATCAGTTATTTTTAATGAGGAGCTACTATGGGTAAAAAAGATAGTAAGAACTTTTGCGTTGTCATCAGGTTTTATTTATCATCTCGAGCATTCTATTTTATCTGAGAACACGAATAGGGATAAGAACGCGTCAAAATTTAACCATTGGTAAACATGATAACTGGATCAAACAATTTGTTAAAATTTTTTGTCACAGAGGTCTATAACTTTTAATTTTTGTAAATGCCCTGCTTATTGTTGAGTCTACTCGCATTCTTTCTCTTCAGGGCGCCATAGGTCACCCGGGAGACAAAGGACCAAGAGGACATGATGGTTTGCAGGTTTGTCTATTGTGCTTTGCAATCTTTACTATGTACAATGCACACGAATTTTTGAAGAGGACTGTTTGCATGCATTTGCTATTGGGGGAAGGACACAAGACACAAGATGTATTTTTGATGTTAAAGTAGACATGTTATGTAAGCCTTAGTAGGAAATAGTTTGGTTGAAGATGATGTGGGATTGTAGATTAAACTGTATTGCTGGTAATAGGTTTATAAATGTGTTTTTCTCTTTAACAGTTTGTTTGATTAATCAATGGGTGCATGTAAAGTAGAGAGTGTTAAGAGTCTAAGGATCATTTGTGGTATAGATTTCATCAACGAACTATGATCATGCTAAACTCGTTTAATAAAGAAAAGAATTGGTTATAGTGATGGCACACCAAAAATCTGTTTAATGAATTTCCATTTGGAACTTATAATTTGAGCAGCCATTAAAGAATCACCCTAATTTCCAAAATCAGATTAAAATGTGCAAATTTCCCGAGATAAAAAGTTAAGTACCTGAACTTCACACACAATTTACTGGCGTTTGTGTTTCCATCATAAAAAGTAAAATAAATTCAAGGATTTAGCACGTTATGGTTAGATTCAGTTTGTTTCTTGCAAATTAAAAACTATTTGATTCTGTTGTTAGATTTTACAGTCAAAATGTCTAGAAATAGCTGTCTTAGCGTTGTAACTTGGCCTATTTTTTCTCTTTGAGTCATGTTAAAGGGCCCCTTTCCAGCTAAAACGTTTTATTCATGCTTATTTACCTAAAAACTACTTTTGCATGAACTATTCTCTATAATACTATTTTCATTGCAAAATTACGATTATTCTTCAAGCCATTAGGTCAAAAATTTACTCTTTTCCAAATTTAACTGGAACATAGAAGAAGCGATTCATCATAATGTTGAGGTCTCACTCCTGTGAACAGCTTACGGGTTCATTAACCTTTTTATGCTTAAAGAACGTGCAGTAACTTCAAATGACAACCACCGCACCGCAACTCATAACCTTCTAGAGTGAAAAATTCCAATCACTTATTTCGTTATTTTAATTGGAATTTCAAATGCAAGCACTTCTAGCTGAGAAAGCTTTAAATAGAAATCAAAACCAAATAGGAAGTTCATTGCCAGCAGGTTAAATTCTCTAATATTAGCTAGTGAAAAGGGATTGCGAGTTTTTGCTAGAGGGGCCATTTGAGAAGTACTATGAATCATGCCTATATGTATGTGTCGTTAATGTTTTAATCCCTCATTTTCTATTTTGGCTCATTTTCTCATTTACAGGGTGAGCAGGGCAGCGAAGGGAAACCTGGAATTCCCGGTCCAAAAGGAGAAGCTGTAAGAGCTTTATAAAATCACTGCCTTCTCTCAAATATACTATTCATTTTTTCAAATCCATTAAACCATGTTTAACCTAAACCATGATCTTCTCTTCAGTATTATTTTCTTGTGTTCATGTCTAAGAGAAAACACAGATCACATCTTTCTTGCATTTATTTACTTCCTTTTGGTCATTTTTGTTTATTTGCCTTATTTAATACGAGAATAATTTATTAACCGTGACGTAGTCAGTGTAACAATTTCTGCTACATATGCACTTCTGCTAATTTTTTTCTGCTGTTTTTTGTGTTCAACTTTCTTTGATATTTCTTGCCTAAACATTGCTAAGGGAAAGAATGGTGCAGACGGAAAAGATGGAATAGCTGGAATGCCAGGGCAACAGGTAAATAGGAAATTTCCTTTTTAGAAAATTCTGAATACCGTGTACTTTCTTCCTCCTGCCAACGATACTTCCCAAGAAAAGGCATTCTTTGCCGGGCCGGAGCCCAAAAGACATTAAGGTTCCACGGCTGGAGCCAGGGGAAGGTAATCCAACGATGCAGTAATTTTGAGGAAGACCATTTCATAACTTGACAAGAGTAGATAGTGTGAGAGTTTTTCAGTTCAAACTTTTGCTTTTTCCTAACAATGCGCATAGACTAAACCATAGATAATTTTTCTTGAATCGTATTTCTAAGAGTCTTAATTGAAAAGGTTCAAAGAAAACTCCGAGACAGATAAATAAGGCAAAATTACATCCGGGAAGAAATAAGGAGTTTTGTGAAGTCTGTGCTTGGCTTTGGTTGAGTGTCATTGATGCGAAGCTCTGACGTTCAATGCGATCAAATCGATCATTGCTGCCTTCTAATCTAGCTTTCATCTCTAAAAAGGCAGGGAAATACTAGTTTCAATTTAGGTATAGGCCATGATATGTTTAATTCGCGTATTAACGTTACAGGATTTCACCTTGAGATGATTTATCTATGAAATGGCATTTCCGCGTTGTTTTTTGCTGATTCAATCTCTGTTCTTTCTGCCAGGGGAAAAGAGGGGAGAAAGGCAAAAAGGGTGAAATTGGCCTTCGCGGTGACAAGGTATGTTCTTAATAGACAATTCATTACAGAATAGTCGCTACACCTACATGTATTTCTAATGATTACAAGGCAACGCTTCTCGTTAACTTATTTGGATTAAGCAACATTTCCAAATGAATTTATACCATGCCTAATTATTTTTCATCCTTAAATATGAAGAAAATTTAGATGCTTCTTCATGTTATTATATGGAAGATGTGGCTAAATTGATATACTTTTCCATATTCATAGTACATTTGAAATTCCCTTTGCTATTTTTCGAAATGACAAGAAATTTTCTCTCAAAGTGAATTTTTTTGGTGTATAGTGTATTTTCACAATGATCCGTGACACCCTTTTCCAATGCTTTCACTTGCAGATAAGTCCTGATGCTCCATTTTATTTTATCTAGGGAACAGTAGGCCCAAAAGGACCCCCAGGACCAGCTGGGAAGAATGGGAATGTGGTATGCAATTAAACAGCATTTTTTTTCGGAATGGCCACTCAGTCTAATCTAGCTACCTATTTCAAAGTCTGATATCTCTACATATGAACAAAGCTGCCATTGTTTCTTCAATGCTTTCTCTATTTCTAATTATTGAAAATATTCTTCAATTTTTTCGGAGATCATTTTCGTATGGACTTTAGAAGTAATAAAGTAATTTTTATTCCAGGGTCTTCCCGGCAAAGATGGGCTGCCAGGCCCTTCTGGCCCAAGAGGGCGTGACGTATGTATATTCAGTCTGTTTATTCAACACTCAAAGCACTATTCACCATTTCTTTAGGTATTTGATTTTAAAAAACATTTCATATATATGTCAACTTTATTCTTTAACAATACACAGTTTGGCAGTTTTTGTTTACCGTAAAAGCTTTATTGAGCCCTGGGAGGCTTGTCCATTTTTTCAGTCCTAGAGAGGGGTGTCAAAAGTGAGGCAGGTTTACTAGAGGGGGGCTTATTAATAATTCAATGTAAAAAATGTTATAAAAATACCTTTATGCATTTTTGTCATGAAAATATTATACAAATGTTCTCGAAAACCTTTGCTGGCAGCTTCGCAAGTTTCTTAAAATCAATCAATTGTAATGTCCTTGTCATCATCAGGGTCACCAGAAACATGGGCCGTATTTAAGGTACATGATCTTATCGTCATCACACCCGTCAAGAGACTCACTAAATGCGCATGTTTTCCTCTTTGAACTTTGGAGCCAAGAAGAGAGGCTTAATAGAGAGGGGGCTTATTTTAGAATTTTGCTTGGTAAAAGGGGCTTAATAGAGAGGGGTGCTAAAAACAGAGGTGGCTTAATATAGTTTTTACGGTATTTCTTTGCTACAGATTAGAACCCGCTACTCTCGGCATTTAAATCAAATCATATTGTTTTATAGGGTGTTGATGGAAAACCTGGTCAACATGGAACAAAAGGTAGCATGGGATTCCCTGTGAGTACATATATGATTCGTGAAATTGTATTTTTTAAATATTTGTTGCTCGCTCTGTTGGCAACCATCAGGTAGTCAGATAGTGACACCGTCTTTGAAAACGAAAATAAAGCATTGAACGTGAATAGCTATAAGGAACCCAGGTTAATGTACAATTCCTATAAAAATCCTTACTATACTTTTGCTTCTTTGCTAAGAGTATTTAGAAATTGAAGACCTTTGCAGTGTCCTGTTTCTTCACTGCTAAAGATTGTATTTTTGAAAATAATGCTGGTTTTGCACAAATTATGTACTGCTACATTTATGCGACAACAAAAGTCTGCTTAACAATTTAGTCAATTATACACATTGTTTATACAGAAAAATTAAGATAAGATTGCGACACCAAAATGGCCAAATCTTTTTCACAGCCCTTGTTTTGGGAAAGAATAAATGATGGTTGCTCCATTTCAAATTAATGTCTAATGGTTAGCTTGAGGTGCAATTCACTCTTGCACATGCCGTACAAGATTCAAACGAAGACAACAAAATTACCAGAAATTTTCTGATTAAATTATAGGATCTTCACCAAAAGTGTACGGGGTTTTTATGCAGTGAATAACCCCCCCCCCCCCTCCTTCAGGTTAGCTTAAATTTTCCAAAACATTTAATTATTTCTCAAGTGCCGAAAATCATGTACAGCTGTGGATAATGTCTTTAGAGAGGTACATGACTACTCTGGGTCAATGTTTTTCAATATGTTAATCATCTCAGGGTATTCCACTAACCATTCTCATGACAGATAATTTGTTTTGAATATGTCACCTTGATATCTATAAAGAATGGTATTTCTGTTATGAAAGTTGATTATTGCTGCAGGGCTTGGATGGAAGACCCGGCGAAGATGGCCCGAGAGGAGAAAGAGGTGAAAGAGTAAGTAGCAATCAAGCCCACTTCGAGTGAGAATGCGTTTTGCGATGAGCTTTCAAAATTCTAAATGAATGTTGAGGTGAAGGTATAATGAATTATAAAAAGGATTGTCTATGCAAAGTTCAATTAGTAGTCATGTCCAATTTGATTTAGGTTACAGAAATTGCAAGTATATGTGTAACATAGACTTTACTTGAAAAGAGGCCGGCAGCCTCCATGTCGTTTATACTGAGTACTTAAAAGTACAGATTGAACGCAGGCTACCTGCACTGAGCGTTATTTAATTTTGACGCTATTGAAAAATCAAGCAGACTTTTGCACCGTGTTTTAGAAGCTAAAATGGCAAAACCTTACTGTTTTGTTCATAGGCCCTAGACGCATCGAAGAAGATTTCAAGAAAAACTTCTGACACACTTAATCTCTATTGTTCGTAGAGAAAAGGGATTAAGCTTGTTAGTAAACAAATGCTGATTTTCCAGTGCAGCCACCCAAATTGTCACTGAAACAAATTCACTAACCCCTCAAAGGTTCTGTCGTCCTGCCCAGAGCAGAACGAACTCTGGAATACGGAAATTATTAGCAATCAACGCATTTTTCTGGCGCCACAGAATACCCAAGTCAAAGCGTTCTATGTTTTAAACCACTTTACATTAACCAAACAGCAAACAACCATTTTACACACCAACTGCAGCGCGCTCGAATTTCCAAGCGAAAAGCGGATTCTCTTTGTCAAACTTGAAAAAGTTTTCTCAATTTTCCACTTTGACAAAGATAATGAATTTAATGTCAGAAATCAGTGCGTTCAGGGCCATAGATATGTTCTGAGCATTTGAAAATGATAATTTTTCCATCCCCTATATTTCAGCTAGAATTCTAGAATCTTCTTTGCTCTTTTTAGAATCTGCTCAGGAAAATATTCTACGACAGTGTTTTTAGCTTGCTCTGTTTGATAACTGGGCAGCTGATTTCACCCTTTACTTTTTTAGGGGCTGCCAGGCGATCCTGGTGCTGATGGGGCTCCCTGTAGCAAAGGAGATGTGGTATGACTTTCAAAGTATTTTCTTCATTTTAGGGTTGTGTTTACACTGCTTCATATTAAATCACCATTTACCCTTTACCCGACCTCACTCTAGCTACAAAATTGCCTAAAAATTTCTTGTCTTGCTTAAAAATGTCGCTGTTATCATTTAATAAGTGGTCTTTTCTCCCAGACCATCCTTCGTTTACTATCTTCTACCAATCATAAACACTTAAATATGAGTATTTATTGCAACTTTACCCCACCTTTATAAATTATTTTTATGTTCAAATTAGAAGAATGTAATAAGCTTATGTTTAAGGCATTGGTCTTTTATTTGCAGCACACAAATATATCAATTTTTCATATTATTGATGGAATTATTAAGTTCTTGTCCAATTTAGCTAAGGCGTTAGCTGCACGAAGACGTAATTTTCGTCGAACAGATAATCAATTGATATTCTAATTGAGAAGGTTTACTTCCGTTTATTTCCAGGGACCACGTGGATTTAGTGGTGAGGCAGGACCTCCTGGACCACCAGGTGCTCAGGTTAAATCTTGTCCATGTAGTTTTGTCTCTTTCTTTATTTAATAAACATTTCTTTTCAATCAATCTGCAAGATAGCTCAATTTATTTGATTTCTTATTGATTCAGAACTAAAGACCTTCACATTTGCAACCCTTAAAAACCATTTCTTGCTTTAACCTATGCTATGGCTTTTTCCAATCACAACTATCCTAAAAGTTATAGGACTTTTTTTGGAATTTAAATATGCTGCCAGTTAGTAATATTTCTGGTAGGGGGGGTGCATTATTTCTGCAATGGCAGAATCGGCATTATGTAACAGGCATTATTTCTCACCAGCTTGAGAAGAAATGGCAGAATCGAATACATTAAAATCCAATACTTATTAGCTTGATAACTTCTAATTTATTTAAGGATCTGAAGGTGGCTTCTTTGAAATAATCAAAATTAATTAATAGTCAGCCAACTTTTCAAAGCCAAAAAACCATGATTAAGTATTTGTTGCTGATTCAGCGCAGAATTGTTATATCTTCCTTGTCAGCTTACTCTTTACCATTTCATACTAGAAAGTAAATCATTATTTTAAAAAATGTTTTATTTAAAACCCCACGAAATTGAATCTTCTGAAAATTAAACATATTTTCTACTCTGGTTGCAATGTTTAGAAAATTTTTTGAATTCTCTGTTTTTTGAGTGTTCAATTCCGAACCAGTTTTGGGTATTTAGAACTTCCAAATATACAACGAATATGCAAAAGTTTTGCATATTATTATTTGTTAATAGAAATGGTGTTTCAAAGCATTCTCCGATCTTTATTTTGCTCCAATGTGAATTTTATGGTTTAAGGACCATTAAAAGGTTAGGCAATCAGAAGCTTTTGTTGGCTTTTGAAATGTGTTGGAATAAAACAGCTACCGCACATCCTTCCAAGATACATACTTCAATTTTCTATTGAATAGACCATTAGCTGATAACTTTAGTTTTGTTTTTAGGGACCCCCTGGTGAAACTGGAAGACCTGGCAATCCAGGCCAAAAAGGAAATGACGTATGCAAAATCTTTTCCTCTTATGTTTTTATTTATACCTACCTGCTCAACTACTGGAAGTGGATGCTTTTCATTCATAGTTCTCGGCTTGTACCAAACTTGTTTCTTGCTATCATTGAAAAATTTGGTCGAGCTACATATTTTTCTAAACAATGCAGGAGCGTAGTTTAGAAGTATGTTCCAACCCCTTGATGCAGACATCTTTATTCCACCTCCTTTTTTCAAGTATTTGACATGTGCTGATTCTTAACCTTTGGTGCTGATTCTTTATTTCAAAAGCTTCCTTGTGGTTGTAGTTTGCAAAGATTTCTGACCATAACTGTAGCTACAAATTTTCTATAACTTCATACCATATTTTTCTGTGATTTTTTATGAAGGTATCATGCTTGTTATTAAAACTGTCGCATTATGCCCTGTGTATCTCTCGTTAGGGTCCACGTGGTCCAGCTGGAACTCCTGGTGCAACTGGAATCCCTGGCATCATTGTGAGTTGATTCATTATTTTTAGATTTTGCCTCTTAGTTTTTGAATGATTTCCGTTTTAGGGTATTTTTAAGCATGGTTACATAAGCATTTAGTTCGGTTATGTTATCCTCTCTTTGCTATAATACTTGCAGAAAGTACATGGAAAACCTAAGCAGTAAAAATTATCGATCTATTTAAATTCATATTTGCAGAATCAGCTTTTTTGTCCACTCTCCCCCAAAGCAATGCTGGAATTTAACCACAGCTATTCTAGCTTCAAAATTACAAGTCTCGTTTAAATAGTTTAATTTTATGCAGTATAAATTCAACAGTGTTTATAAGGAGGAAGAGAAACTGCTAATACGAATGACAAAAATGGTTTTGGTGTTCGAAGATTTTCGACAAGCCTTGTAAGGAGAATGAATATAACACATTTTAACGATTTATGCAGCTTTGATTTATTGTTACCTTCTCTTTAAGTTATTTATCTAATTTGCTATTTTATTTCAACTCATCTTGTTTAAACGCTCAATTCCTTAAAATACAGGGATTGAAAGGCTCTACTGGTCCCCAAGGATTGCATGGCCAAAAGGGAGAAAAGGTTCATTTTTTGATTTTTTTTTGAAATGCAGTATGTACGTCCCTTTTTAAAACTGCAATCCTTCGTTGGTTAATTATTTCAGACCGAGAATTTGGTGTTGGGAGCAACGTGAACGTATATATACCTTGACTTCTTTAACAAGGTACATGCTCTTTCATTTCAGGGTGATACGGGAACAAAGGGAGAGCCAGGGAAATTTGGCCCGCCTGGACCAAAGGTGATATGACATCTTTAACTGATTTATTTGGCGAGTTTTTCAAGAAAGTTTACCAAAAGAGCGTAAATCAGAACAGCTCAAAACGAGGAGTGAATTTTCTGACTTATACTTGCGATTTATCTATGGTCAGTGTTTTTTATTGATCAGTTTTCATTGACATTCAGCTGAAAGACCATCATAAGGTTTAAGATTCAATGCTAGAAATTATCGTATTGAAAGCAATCGAATACTTGTTGCAGTCTTTTATTCTTTATGTATTATATACTATCTATTATTTTCATACCTTTGATGCACAGAAATTGGTTTTAATTGGGTAACGGTAACTTTCCTTGTACTTGCGTTTCTGACTGGCCAATTTCGATCCAAAGCTGAGTATACTTCTTCACGTCGCACTTTGGATCCTTCTTTTGATGCTTCATACTATGAAGAGTATCAGATAATAAGCTACAGCATGTCTAGAAATTTTCTTCAAAGCCATTTATAATTTTTCACGACCAGAAAATTTTTAGCTCGGTTTTTTTGTAAACTTTTGATGTCCTATGGGATAAAAACTGAGATTCGTTTTGCAGGGTGATGCTGGATCAACAGGCCAAGCAGGGCCAGTGGGTCTTGAAGGAGAAACGGTATTCTTTTCAAATTATCTGACCTCACTTGAAAACTACAGTTTAATAATGCCTTAAAATATGTTCAGAGAAAGTCCAACAATTGAGTGAAAAGGGTCATTTTTACTTATTACGAAATAAAATGAGAAGCAGAGTCAATACTGCTGTAAAATATGATGCTGTCAAGTTTAAAATAAGCGAATACCTATAAATACTTTCTCTATCCTTTATTATGAATGATTCTTTCGAATGTTGAACAAACAACATTGACAGCAATTATTATTTCAGGGAGCCAATGGAAGTCCCGGGCCAAGAGGATACCCAGGAGAGAATGGAGAAAAGGTAGCTTTATTGATCTTATTATAAAAAAATAAAACTTCTATTTTATAACCATTGTCGCGTGTGTCGTTGTAACTTTGCTGCATATTGTACATCGTTCATTGATATTCCAATTTAAGGCTGAATTGTACCTTTCTAAAAAGTTATAATATCCATTTGGTGTGTTCTTTATACTTCGAAACATGTTTATATTCCAAGCTTAATGATGACCATATTCCACCAAGGAGCCCATGCAAGTGCAATAAACATTATTGTACGTCATATCGACCAAGAGTCGCTGTACATTTGTGTTTGGCAAAGAAAAGTTTCATGAACTACAATCCTGGACAAAAATAACTATAGTCCCCCATCCCTCCTTCCATTCAATGTTGAATGCATGCTTTTAAAGAACAAATGCCAGAAATACTAAACTTACATTGATTTGGAGCATTCAATTTTCTTGGGACAACTTAAAGTAGAAATTTGCAAAAAATTGCCTCTACAATTTTATCCAGGATTTTCTGATATCGACCTAAATAGTTATTTTTTGCCTCGTTCCCAAGCAGAGATGATAATGTCGATTAATTTGCTACATCTTATAAAGGAGGAACTTCTGTTCTTATGCTGCCCTTGGGGATGCGTTGCTCTTGGCATTTTGCTTTTCTCTAAATGTTGACATTAAACTATATTTTTGCAAATCCATTTTTATCGAGAATCTCAGTTTTATGATCGTGCATGCTGGTATTACTCATTTTTATTTGTGTTGTTATCATCCAATAAGCGTAGCTCTGCCATAAGCGGCAGAAAATGTCTTTTTTTACGTACACTTATTGACAGTGCTCTATTTTTTTGCTTTAGGGTGATACTGGACCTAAGGTAAGTCCTGCTTGAATTTTCACCTCAAACATACCTGCATATTATGTTAAAACATTAGAAGTGGGGCTATAAAATTAGGATTACAACTAGTATCCCAGGGGTACATCGCAATTTCTCGTGACAATCTTGGTATCTACAATCTTGGACAGAGCTGTTGAGACACACCCCCAAATATGTGCCCGGCAGCATACATGTATAGTCCAACTTCTATTGTATCCCCTCCCCCATCCAAAGTTTGAGCGTTTGGTTCTTAGTAGCAGACATATCAACATGGAACTGGGGAAGGGGGTATAAGATCTCAACACTGTCTGTCAAAGATTGTAGGATGTGTTCTTTTAAAATTCGTTTTAAAACCATGCTTGCAATTAATGTTTTACCAACATGGAGAAAATGTTGAGCAGTGCTCATCACCTTTTTGAAATTTTTATTCCTGGTTCTTTGAAATATTTTTTGTGGAATGATTTAGGCAAGTAATTGCAACTAAAGGTAAATGGATTTGTGGAAAATGTTTGGTGAGGGCACTTGTTATCACAGTTTATAAAAATGTTTTTGCCCTATTTCACAATCCATAACAGCCTTAAGCTCAATCGTAAGATGGAGGGGCTCATCATCAAAACGCAAAGAAAACTTGTTAGGTCTCTTCTTGTTAGGCAGAAGACAGTTTCATAATAATGATGTTGTAAACTTTTCTTCTATTATCTATATGTTCGTTCTTGTCTTTAGGGACCACCAGGGAAAGTGGTAAGTATTGAATACCACAACATCGAGTTGGCTAATTTAGCTTATTGATTGTACAGTACAGTACAGATACTTGTACTCGGGTTGTAGTCACACCAAATGTGGCTTGAAAACTTGTGAATGTAAACGAAATGTGGCTGTGAGCTAAGCTAAATTGAAGAGTTTTGCATCTTCTTTGGTTATATTTTTTATGCAACTGTAACCATAAGCGTGACTTTATACGGAGTGACTTTAAGTAGAGTCGGCTGTACCTGCAAGTGCGTGTGAAAGTTTTCACATCTGCAGCAACTGAAGAGATATACGGTCTAAAAGCTAAGACAGGATTATATTTCCGGTTCTGTGTTACTACACTTTAATCTTGTTATCATAGGTTTGAAGGTTTAACAAACCTTTTTACAACTTAGCTTAAACCTTACTCTAACCATTGGCCCTCATTCTTATGAAGTCTCTGGTGTTCTTATAGTGTAATCACCATTGCCAGAACTAACTGTAATTTTGATTCAAATACGTCACTTGTAAGAAGATTTGTCTAGCAATGGTTTTCTTGGTGCTTGCAGAAGCACACGATGATCCCTCAGATTAAAAAGCTGAAGGGGCCTGTCATACCGTGTTATTTATATTTTTCGAATAACGTACAACTTTCTTTAACTTGGTACCACCTACTTTGTTGCGACAACAAAGTCAATTTGACCAAAAAAGATACTTGTACAGCAACGAAAAATGTCTTTTACATTATTTTTTTAAATTTTGTCCCTAATAAAATCAAATTAAAAAAATTCATAAGTCATCAGTCCCGCAGATCTGCGGTTTCCGTTTCAGTAAACCACTTTCTATCTCATTTACAGACAAGACTGGAGTTTTTCTCATCTTGTGATTAAAATAGCATTATCAGCTTTGTCACTTTATCATGTTATACTGTAGTGACAACTATAAACTCTATTCTAATCCACTGCTTATCTTGATCTACAGGGATACCGTGGGAGCCAGGTATGCTATTTTTGACTTGATAATCTATTTGAAGTCACTCGAGTGTCGTCAATATTTCTTTATCTTTTTCCTTGTTAATAATAAGCTTTGCCCTCGGACAATATACGCTTTGTGATGATCAAAATGACAATGGAAGTAAATATCCTCTTTTTTAAAAGTGGCCAGAGTCTGCATTCGATACTTTAGTATTCCAGCTTCTTGGACAACCAGCTAATCACATTAATGTAAATCAGGGAATTTTGAAGACTCTAAACTTTCGCTTTTATAAGAATAATGTTAATAAAAACTCAGAATAATCCCATTTTCAAGATTATTATAAGGAAATTGCTCAGCAAAAGATTTGAAAATGGTTTCTGTTCGTGGGCGGGCGATGTTCCCCTAAAACCATAAGAGGTTTGAAAATGATAGAAAATGCTTTAAGAATGTACTTATTCATGCACAAAACGCAAAATTCAGGGTATTCTCATAAAAAAGCGAGTTCAACTATTTTGTATTTTTTGCTGGATGTCAGCTATTCGTTTTCTATTGGGAACTACTTTATAGAAGAATATTTCAAAATATAAAATGCCTCCTCCAGAAGCATGCACTGTCTCGAAAATCTTGGAAATGTTAGATTATCATAAAAAACTGCCAGACGTGTTCTCACAATGAGAAAAACCTAGCATCGGATGTTTTCTACGTTTGACGCGCAAAATTCTGATCGAAAACTGCGCATTTCGAATAATTTCGAAAAAAATGCTTTAGATGTTCACTTTGGTGTCATAGGCTGTATTGTTTCGAATACCTCAAACTTATTCATTCATTTTTTAATTTATCCGCGATATACATTCAGTGCTAGTTCCAGTTACAACTAAGAAAGTTATTATCCTAATTATAACTAACAGCAACATATATGGAGCAAATATGAAAAAATTAACAATTTAAAAAAAAGTACAGTTCTTCCATTTATTCATGAGCATCCATGAATTCGTGAGCAATCCATAGAGTAGATTGTAAGCTTAAATATGCTAATGATCTTTGTTTTTTCTCGTTTTTGTTACCTAAAATTAGCCACTGAGCCTTTTTATAAGCTCCACTCATCGAAATTTATTCTTTCTCGTCAGGGCAATCGTGGAAGACCGGTTAGTTAAACTTTCTTTGATGAAATGGATCCGAATGTAGTAATAACAGTATCCTATTTAACATACTTTCTCTGCCAAATTTCATGTTAAGCATTTCCAGTCCTATTCTACTCATTGACTGTGAGAGGAATCGTCATAGCATTATTATTATTGTTTCAATTATTTTATTTTCACTAACTCGATTTGTATATTCAAATCTTTGCTTAATGCTATCTAGAAAACGAGTTCTTGCGAATTCGTAAATCTTGATCAAATTTTTGTCCAACACCTTTCTTATTTGAATATCCAACTTATTTGTTGCTTGCTTTATTCACGTTCTTATGTATCGTTGACACAACGCTCAATAAAATTTTATTTTCATTGTTCCAGGGCCCACCTGGTCCACCTGTGAGTATTTATTCTGCATTATCTACCCTCTTTAACCTCTTCAGTCTACCATTTCTAAAGCTGCGCCAGATTTGAAGGCATGAAAATCCTCAAATTATTTCTTTTATGATGTCGATTCAATGCCCCGTATGGGAAAATGTGATGCGATTTCAACATCAATGCACGTGGTACTGATTTCCTAAAAAACACATACCTAGACAACGTCTAAATTTGTTTTGAATTTCTAAAAGATACTTCATCTCTGGTGAACAAGATCCAAACTGGCAAGCGATTTTGCAGCTTCATATTTGTAAGCATCCGCAGTTTAGTCCTTTCGCAGCGAAACTTTTCGCTTCAGGAAAAGTTGAAGCCTATGCGCAATACAATTTCAAGCAATCAGAAAACAAATTGTCCTAACAAATAGCAACTTTTTTGCACTGGCAATCTGTTTGTTAAAATGACCTAGCGCCGAAATTTGTAAAGAAATCTAAAATACCGACGTAGCAAATTACATTACATTACGTGGTATTTTGCGTGCAATACCCGTATACCTTAATCACAGACTCAACGGTAGGCTTAATTGTTTGAGCTAATTGTACAAAACAGTTAGCATTTCCTGTTATCATTTGTTAAAAATGGTGAGCTTCAGATGCACTTTCTAATGATTTTGATTTTATGTTTTTTTCATTTTTCAGGGACCCCCAGGTCCATGGGTAAGTTGATTTGCAGATCTTTGAGTAGCGATTTTTCCTTCCAACATTTTACAGTTTAGCATCGTGTTTATCGTGTAGTAGCTTAAGATCATCGAACATTGTATTAGTATTCATTTTCAAATGTGTTTACATTCGCGTACCGTATGTGGAGTATATACGTATGGGCCTGGCGTTTTAACTTGCTACGATGTGGGAATGCCTTTGCAGCAATTCGCTACAGCAGTGTTTCAGACATCTAAAAAACCCAATTCATACGACATACAATTAACCAAAATTAGGATTGATAAAACAAATGCAATAAGATTTCATTGCATTTGACAGTAGCAAAATATATAAAAACTGATTCAGCCATCCTCGGGAAACCGTAGCTGCATTTACGCTTTTCGCCAATTACCCGCAAAATGTAAGACAAAATATGGCTTCTGGTTTAAATCTACTCTCCTGGAGGAACAACTACAAATCGTTGTTATCAACAATCATCGATCATCGTGATCAAGGATCATCAATCATTATCGCGCCCATCACCCTAAACAATAATTTATCATTATTATCGTTGACAACACACAATAACTTAGTAATGCTTACGACGCTTTGATTTTGATTATTTTTTGGCTCTGTTTCACAAAAGTAGCAAGGCCTTTGTTTTTACTTGCAGCATGGAATGTCATCTGCGTATCGCTTTCCGGGAGGAGACGGATTTGCACACGGCTCGGCTTATTACAAGTCTAGCAATGGCAGACGACGAAGGTCGATTTTGAAAGAAGATGATGATATCAGCACATTGAAGGAGAAGGTGAAAATACTTGCCAGACATGTCCGCGAGTTGAAGAGTCCTTTGGGAAATAAGGAAAACCCAGCAAGAAGCTGTTTGGATTTGTTTCATTGTGGAAAGAAAGTTGAGGATGGTTGGTGCTTAGATATTGACATATATATTAGTGGCGTGGATAGAGAGCGGTCAGAGGGGGCCTAAAAACTCGCTTTAAAGCTAAACTGCTATCTTGTCGGAAAACTTCTGATTTTGTCGGAATTATAACCTGGCTTTTTATTCTTTATCTTAGTATTACATTTTGAGAGCAAAGATTTTAAAGCTGATTATAACATAAAAATATTTTATTTCAGTTTAGAGGTCGTTATGTTATGTTTAAATGCATGAAAAATAAATATATGCTTATTAGATTTTTGTCGGAAAATTTGAATTTCCCGTATTTTGATCCTAAACTGTAACAGAACTTTTAAAGATCAGGTGAACAGCAACATGCTGGGCGATTGATGTGCTTTAGGTTGATGCTACCTTTGTTGTTTATGAATAATTTACGTATTTCATTCCTGAAACAATATCTTGATTCTTTGGAGCTCCTCCACGTTTGAAAACTAGGAATTTTTTAAAAGAGCCACTGTATATCCCGCTCATTCTCTAGAGAAAACAGTCGATAAAAAATCTCTAAGTGTACTTTTGGAGCCTTTGTAAGGTTATTGTCAGAAGTAAGGCAGGCTCTAGTCAGACCGTTCTTTAGATTCTTAGAAGCTTTGATGAAAAGACATAAATAAAGGCTCCAATCTGGCAATATGATATTTAAATGCAATAAGGCCAACTTATATTTCACTCTGGCATACCTGATTTGTAAAAATGAGCTTTTTGTCTTTGTAAAAGTATTGCCCTAGCATTTTGACCAACGTGTGTTACAGAAACGTTTAAATGAGTTTTAACGATAAATTGTTGAAGGTTACATTTATTCGCTTAACAATTTTAAATTTGTTTTAGGGTATTACTGGATCGACCCTAACCAAGGAAGCCCACGTGATGCCATCCTCGCTTTCTGTAATTTTACTGGTGGAGGGGAAACCTGCGTCAAGGCAGACGAAACTCACAGCGAGGTAGAATAAATCTTCTGTTTTACTCAATGTGTGAAACAAACACGATTTCTCCACAGTCTCTTTCTTGGCCTTTCTACCACAAACCCCAATCTGTTAAGGTATATCAGACCTTGAGTATAACAAGTATCAATTCCAATACATTGGATGAATGGATTTTCCTACAAGTCTTGCAGTAGATAAATAAAAGTTGCTTACAATCAATCTACCACCAACGGTTGACCAATCAAATTGCGCAGGGAGAATGTCACGTGAACAGTTTCTGCCTTTCTGTAAAGCGGCGAAATCCCAGCGCAGCGCCCAGTGGCTCAAAATGGAGATTGAAGTTGGAGGTTGAAGTTATGTCTTAGTCCCCGTCAAAGACTACGAATCGATCTATTGGTTCGAAATCATTGATATAGGTTATCTGGAATATTCGAACATCCCTTTTCGCACTTAATGTCTTCGGCAATGGTCCGAGTTTTCCTGTACACAGTTTTACGTGAGCAGTTCCCAATTCCTTTCATGCGCGCATGCTCTGATTAATTTGGTCTAAGTTACTTTTGGATTTGCTGAACATATGTGGAAACTTGTGGAAACGAAATTGTTCTCAGATGTCGTAACGCTCCAAACAAACAACCTTGGATAGTTGGTGTTGAGATTTTTATCACCCTCTCCCCCTCCTACTGTTACAGGTTAGGGTTAGCTGTAACTTATGAGTAGTCGTATTCGACAAAAAGCAAAAACTCGAAACTGACTCATGATCA
This sequence comes from Rhopilema esculentum, assembly GCF_057945365.1. Classification (NCBI taxonomy): domain Eukaryota; kingdom Metazoa; phylum Cnidaria; class Scyphozoa; order Rhizostomeae; family Rhizostomatidae; genus Rhopilema; species Rhopilema esculentum. Next base: position 9,265,729 of record NC_142825.1, read on the forward strand.
TAAGATAATTACAACAAAACACACTAAACAAAAGCAACATGAAGTAACATCGTAATGTTTTATAGATTAGCGTCCAGTTCTTTTACACCCCTCCCACCTACCCCCTATCCTCAGCGCTTTGCTGATATATCTGGAATTTGAAAGTCAATCAGTGGAGTCTTGAGAGGTCAGTATCTCGTGACAATGGCATGGCGAAACTGATTATAACAGTAGTGAAATTTCACATATGCCTGTGTGGGTATTTGCCAGCTGGAAAACATATCAACGCTTTCCTTATTGAAAAGATTCGTTTATTTCAGATTTCCAAAATTGAATGGCCACAAGCTAGCTCTCCAAGGTGGCTCAGTCAAACAAGAAATGGATCAAAGGTAGATACTTTTAAAATAAATCCGTATCGCAAATTTTGTTACAAAGCTTTTAGAGGCACTAACCACCGGTTGATGAGACCCTTGTACTCAAATATGACTATCGCCAGGTGATTACATTACAGTTGCTACCCCATTGGCGGGTTAGGAAGGAATATACAGACTTATCTTTATCATTAAGGTATATTATCAATGATTGGCAACCAAAATCTATTCAATGCCCCTCACTACACCAATTGAAGTCCTAATCGCTAGATCAGGATTTTCTATCAATGCCTTTGAACATTGTAGCGATAAAGCTAATAGAGTACCGAAGTGATGACGTCATTAAAATCTATTTTTAGAATTTTAAAATTTTGATTCCAGAACCTGGAAGAGCATCGTGAAATACCCCTAAATTTTTTATGACGTCACACTTCGGTACTCTATTGGCAGGTAGCCTGAAAACAGTAATCAATGCAGTTTTCGGTTAAAACTCCTATATTTGTAAAATGTTGCGCATGATATTCTCAAAATTTGATATCATTCACCTCGTGTAGTATGTTTATGAAGCATGGTTCTCACATCGCTAATAAAGGTCAAGCTAAGTGTCTCTTGATTAGAAAGAAGGCTTTTAAGCACTTTGAAGCGCTTCTGCATTATAGCAGATCATATTGAAGAAAGTTTGCTAACTCATCTAGACTTCTTATTGCCTTTAACACTCGCTATGACGAGTATCTCCTTGCTTGTATTATTTCACTTGACTTAATGTATTTCTCTTTGCGTTTAAGATTTCGTACAGCTCAGTAGGCCGAGTTCAGCTTACCTTTCTGAGACTGTTATCAGATCGCGTGAGGCAGAACTTCACATTGATTTCGCAAAAGCCTGTTCAGGAGCCGCCGAAGTTTCGGTTCTTGGAATGGGCGAATAATGGAAATGAGTATCCAAAAAGAAAAGTTCAAATTCTTTCCATTAAATGCAAGGTAATATCAGTTTTTAAGGATAACCTGAAGCATCTTCTCAGAGGTTTTGCGCCTCTATCTTCTTACAAAGCTTTCTCTTTCTTTGATGCTTTTTGTTTTCATAGAACACCTGTCAGAGTCAAAGAATATAATATAGTATAATATAATAAAATATAATATAATATAATATAATATAATATAATATAATATAATATAATATAATATAATATAATATAATATAATATAATATAATATAATATAATATAATATAATATAATATAATATAATATAATATAATATAATATAATATAATATAATATAATATAATATAATATAATTTAATATGACATGATATGATATGATATGATATGATATATGATATATGATATATGATATATGATATGTGATATATGATATATGATAATGGTACCTCATGACCTTTGAAAACCATGTTGTTCAGCAATTTTATCCAACAGCTATGACCCATTGTTCATATTTTCAACAATGTTGGTACTATTTGATTATTGTTACTTGTAGGCTTAACATGACCGATTCTTTTCATCGTTTTGATCTCTTTTAGAATACAAAATCAGGCAAATGCGAGTCTATAATGGAGTTTTCTTCTAACGAGCCCGACAACCTTCCGATTGTGGACTTCAGTCCTGACCTAACTCATTCAAGCTCTGATGTCGTTGCGACTGCAAAGTTCCCCAGTACCAATGCTCACAAAACTGAAATTTCTGGTTTTCGAACTGGAGCAATCTGTTTTTCGTAATGCTGGTTTTTCAGGCACAGGGCCTATGACCAAGACCTACTGAAGGATCCGAAGCATCCTATGAAATGGAGCAAATGAAACATTTCGCGTTTGAAAAACCTAGATTGTGGTCATTAGAGGGGATTCGCATATCGCTTAAATCATTAGAGGATTTTGCACGTAGTTTGAATAAGGGTCTGCAGTTTTTGTTTATGCTATCTACGTTTTTAAAGCAAGCAGAGAATTCGCTAGTATTCAGAAATCGATTTGGTATTTCTTCAAATTTTTTATGCAAAACGATGTATTCATCCCACTAAACTTTCCGTCTCCATTTGCCAATTAAGAGTGTTTCAAACGAAATTCCAAAAAGTAGTATTAAGAACTGAATTATCAAAACAAGAAACTTTTGTCATTAAACAGTAATTTTACCTGAAAGATTGTGTCAAACCTCTGAAAAGGTGGTAATGCAAATCACTAAACAACCCAAAGTAGGCCTTTCACGTATATACCAATCATGAGACTACATAATAATGTTTGAATACAGCAGCTGCATTACACTCTGAAAATTTGAAAATCCTCCTCAGTTATGCTTCCAAATCTCAAGGTTTGACAATAAAAGAATTATTGTGACACAAATGGTTTTTTATTAATAGAGATGGTTACATTTCTGGTATACCAGTATGCCCTTCACCTTGCTACTTTCTGTACCAAGTCTGAGGCATGTTTTCGCTGGTAATTTTAAAAGACTTGACACGGTTCCTTTTTTACCTTTCCAGGGTTATTCGATGCAAACACTTTTAACTTGTTATATAACTAATACTTCATTGCTTTAAATATTTTTAAATTTCATTTAGAATGGATCAGGAATAGTTTTTTTATTTTTTTATGAAATAATTTTTTTATACTTTTGTTAAAGCGTAAGCATAGTGGGACGAAAATATCTATAACTTCCATTTAGATTATTTGAATTAGATTTTGAGCTTGTCAACTCTGTAATTTTAGCAAATCGTTCAAGTAAGGACGCTTATTTAATAAAACTATGTATTCTATTTTATGCAACGTATTACTCAAACAATGTATTACTAAAACTGCAATGGGGAAATCTTCAGACAGGTGAAAAAAGGGTAGCACTTGGTACAACTGTATCGGAATATATGTAGCATAGAATGTGTTTAGAGGGAGGTATACAAATGCAGCCAGAGGGGCATGTCTATGATTAATGTAGCAATCACATTGCAGTTGCTTCGATATTGATCAGCAAAATGGCATTTTACATGAGCTAATTTTTTGTATTTACGATAATATGGAACAAACCTTATTTTTGGCTCACATTTAGCTGTTGTGAAACAAATTTCATTGCAAATTTAGTATTGCAAATTGTAACCCGAGTAGTCTAGTACACGAATAATGGAAGTCGTTCTACCTTTCAAACATTTTTCGTCTGATAATGTTTCTCGCGCGTCTTCTATAGCAAACGAGCGAAAACTTAATAGTCTAAGTGCCAAATACAAAAACAAATCAACTTCAATTGGAATTCTGCTTAATTTCAATATTTCGAAAGAATTGAAAAATTTTGAAGTGAACAAGGTCAATGTCATGATTAAAGTTCTTCTAGCTTTTACTGTCACGCGCTATGGCACCTTCGTATCTTCTTGTTCCTCTCCAAATGCAGATACGTATTCTAGACGAGCGATTTCATTTTCCAGAATTTCATTCTCCTGTCTCAGTTTTTCAATTTCACTCTTGTGTCGCGAATTGGTCTTCTCCAGGTTGTCAATGTAATGGCATGCTGATTTCAAGACCAGGCATCGTGGAACCTTATCCGCGCGTTCTCCGTAGACGTATCGCGGGATCGACTGCCGCAGAAGTTCAAATTTCCCTGAGATTAGCTTTCGTCTTCTTCTTTCAAGGGCATTGTGGTAGTCTCGAGAGCTGCTATCCTGGTATCTTGCTTTGCATTGTATACTGTCAGTAATACCGTCCATCTTTCGGGCAACTTCTAACCAACTCAACAGGCCACACTAGCTCTCTTGCAACCCAGGCACGTTTTTGTACCAGTCGAACTTTCTACACGTGGCAGTCGCAGGAGAGTTAAGCAGTGCTAGACAGCATTGTATGATCTGAATATCTTTGCATAGTTTCTAGCATACACTTGTACCCTGGTTTTCTAAAATAACTGTCTTTGCATTCTATTTGCTGAATTTCGAAGTTAAAATGTTGCGAATGATTGCAGTAGTATAGAGCAGCGTTCTGCATTGTGATATGATTGCCTGAGGTGTGATCACACTCTCGTTTCTTTCACATCTGCATAGAATTCTTTTGTTCCTGCAAGCCACATTTTGGAAATTTCGTTTTACTCGCTGGTGTCGTACTCATGGGTCCCCTCTTTACAGCTATTCAAGGTCTTGTAATAACGGAGGGTTTTTTACAAATTATGAGCGCTCTGGTGAACATACTATGTCGTATGTGGTAGGCCCATACTCTGCGATCCACGACACGTAGCGAGGGACACACTGCAATTGAGAAGGTAAACGTTTAACCTAGAGATTAGCTCTTTAAATGTTTATGCTGTTTCTAATATATTCTTTTCAGCAAGATAACTCCCATTCCTTCCTCTGTCGAACTGGCAATAACAAAAAGCCAATCTGTGATAGCGGGTGCCCTAATTTTCGGAATATTCTTTGAATACGATGTTATCCTGTATGTAGCTTCTTTACTACCGAGAACCGAGTGCACATGACTAAGATGCTCTGAACCTTACCCAACTTCCCATAATAACTCTATACAATATACCCAAGACTTTTTTTTCTGCAAATCAAAATCCAAACTCAGAAATGTAGAATGAATTGGGAGTGTAGCTACATGCTAACCAGAAGTCTCTTTATTTTGGCAGGAAGGTAAACCCTCTCTTGACTGGTTTATGCAATTCTCCATACATGGCAGCCTGAAATGGAACCTGACCCGGTTACCGCATGTCCAGTCGGCCCTCTTGTGCTTTACTAACATCATAGCACGAACATTAGAAGGTGAAGCGCGCAAATTTTTCTAGTAAGTTTTCTGCTTCTTAGTAGAAAAGCAATTTTGTCATTTCAACCCTTATTTAAAAACAAAAACTTGACTAGCGAGACATTCCTTTCTCACGAGGAAACAAACAATAAGCTATTTTTTAGACTTGAGCAATAGAAAAGGGGCAGCTTTAAAATGGAAGATAACCCCCCCCCTTCCCTTTTCTGAGTATGACATACACGGCTTCAGAGTGCTCACTTTGTTTTTTGTAAGTTAGAAATATACTAACTTACTTTCCTACGATACAGACTTGCCTTCCTATGACACAAATTACAGCCCAAGGATACAGTGATAATTCCTAGGATGCTGACTTACTTCCTATTGCTCAGACGTACCTTCTAATAACAAAACTTTCTTTTCGAAGATACAGTGCTAATTCTGAGGGTGCTCACTTACTTTTGTATTATAGTGACTTGCCTTTCTAGTAAAATTACTGACTTTTCTAGGATACTTTATTCCTAGGATACTGAATAACTTTTCTGGTATACTGATTTGCCTTCCTTTGACACTGAGTAACTTTCCTTGGAAAGAGAAATATTTCCTACGATACTGACTTAATTTTATACGATACAGATTTACATTTTTTGTAGGCTGACCTATCTTCTTATGACACTGACTTAATTTCCTAGGATACAAAGTTACTTGCTAAAACGCTGACTTCCTTTTTTAGGATACTGACTTGCTTTCCTTTTATGCTGACCTACTTTCCTTTTATGCTGACCTACTTTCCTTTTATGCTGACCTGATTTCCTTTTACACTGACTTGCTTTCCTATGGCGCTTACTTATTTTCCTAGGATTCAATTATACTTATAATTAAATAGAAAAAGGTTACTGGCTCTCTTCGGGACTTCTTTTCTATGCTCTGCGTCATACAAACGATTGAGTGAATGGCTTTACAAACACATTAGATGTTCATGTCCATTTAAAAATTTCATCTAGGCTGAAGTCTTTTTGATCTGCTTTCTAGAATAAAAATGCACCGTATAATTCTAGCTTTTTTCTGGAATTTAAAACGCTACTTTTTTCATGAAAAGACAAACAATTGTGAAAGCTTCAAATAAGAGCAAATTCTAGGAAGGCACTAATACTAACAGAACGAAAAAGAAAAATGCCGGCTTTACCAAAGCATTTTTGATAGACTATGGATTTGATTTGGTGCAAAGGCCAACATTATCTTAAGCTAAATTAACCTGAAAATCATTTCTTTTATATCATTATTCCTTTCTTGATAAATATACTATACCATTTACATTCAATTTCGTATTTTTCACGTTGCATTTTTAAACTAACAGTATAGTCCATAGTTTGTCTTTTTTTGTTTGTCAAATTTTTTTTTTCATTTAATGTAATCTAATCATTTTCTATCATTTTTTCTTCATTGACAAGTTTACTTTGAAGCCCCTCGTGTAGGGGGGGGGGGCGGGGGAGTCATACTGTTCTCAATTAGCCAATTCGGGCAAACTTGCTGAATGAACATTCTAAAGTTCTTTGTTCTTAAATATCCTGCCTCTAGAACAACCATTTGCCAAGCACCTAGAATTTTTCGTATACTAGCAGTCTATATCTAAAAATAAAGCATCTTTTTAATATCCTGGAGTAACATAGCCTGCTTGCAGACTCTGAAATTTAAAAGAGGAGAGAAAGTAGAGTCTGCGCAACAGAGCCGCTTTTCTTGTTCGCTGACATCAACATTTTATTCTGAGCACTAGAACAACAACTCAATTAGCGTGCAATGTTTTTCTGTAATTTTAGTTGTTCAAAAGAACAAACAGACCTACTCTATTATCCTGATACCATTCATTTTATAGTTACTTTTGGAGGCGCCACTTTGAAAACTGAAAAAAAACAATTGAAATTTCCCCAACCAATCAAATTCGGTTCCTTGATTTTGAGGAACCTGTGAACAAGAAAATCGACTCGGCTTCGCAGACTCTACTTTTTCTCCTATTTTCAATTTTGTCAACAGAGTCTGCACGCAGGCTAGGAGTAACATGGTATCTCTGCTTCCTCCTCTCAGAAGCGTTGGCGAGCTTGGCCCTCGGAACGCCCTCGGGACGCCCGCGGGATACATCATTCCTCTTGAATGCTATTATAGCAGGTAGTGAACATGGTGTTCGGATTGATCTGCAGCGTATTTATGAATAGAAGCAAAGCATTGGTTGTCCTAACATTGTTTGATGTCGGGTGCTTCTAGTTTTTATAATAACATGCAAGTCATTGCTTCCTTACGATTTTTATGAACGTTTTATGTGATATTTCAATGACAACTTTGCACTGAAGATTGTGGAAACTTTCGTAACAAGGTATGTATCGCTGGCAATTATATACGTGCATAGCATCTATTTGTAGTCGGCTTATTGTACGAAAACCTGTCAAACCAAGCCGTCAGCCAGTGAATTACCTTGTCTTGAGATATAAAACATCTTTTAGCAGCGATCTTTGCTTTACTGTAAAAATCAAATATCAGTGATTTAACTATTTGCCATCAAAGCTCATTGCAAGTTGAAATGCATTTGTCTGCAGGATCAACACCACTTCGAAATATGTGTGCACAGTACCCCCAAGGGGGGAAGGGGGCTACTCCAATTGAGGCCTGACTAAGTTTTGTTTGATTCGCTAAAGGACTAAAGTGGAATCGCTGAAGTATATTCTTCAGTTGTAATTCAATAAATAGTAAATTTTTATCGACTTTCATGTTCGATGCACAATGCAAAAATTTAAACAGCGGTGCAAATAACGAAGTAAGTTGAGGACTCGAAATTTCTGCTGATTCTTATTTACTGAAAAATTTCGTCGATTTTGAGCACGTTTTTGTCTCAGCAACTTGCTGAATTTTCTAAAATATCAGTTGAAAAACATTTATTTTAGGAGCTTCAAACATTACAGTAGGAAAATAGTCAGATCCAATCCTTTGTTGCAGGTTCATTGAACTTAATTTTTTGACATAATAATGTGTCCTATTAGTGATGACCACATCTGACTTTAAATTGTATGGAAAATGTTAACCATTCTTGTTATATTCCAGGCCATGGAAATGTTTTTAGAAACTATTACGCTTGCAAAAGAGCAGATTGTTGGAGAAAAGTTACCTACAGTGGCTGGGAGGAATAAAGAGAAGCAAGAGGTCTCACAGAATCACAGAAAATTACTGGATGTGGCATGGAAAGTATACGACTTGACATCTGAGATGGCGCACTTGCAAATGGATGTTGACAATTTGGCAAGTAAGGTTATCTCATTGGAAAAAACGTCTGGGAAAAGGAATTCCGAGGGAAAGAGCTCTGGAAAGGAGAATTCCAGAGAAAACAATTCTGAGGGAGATAATATTGAAGAGAGAAATTCTGGGGAAAGAAATTATGTTGAAAAGCATCATAAAGAAAATAACTCTAAGGAAATGGATTCTGGGAAGAGCGAACTTCATCCTTGTGCAGAAAAATCTGAAGAACACATCTTTCGAGATAGCCATAAAATTCATGATAAATACACTCGTGCCAAAAGCTTGAAAAAGCCAAAGTTTTTGACATTCAAGGAGGCTATGGAGGATAAACTAAATGGGAATGTGGAAGCAGACGGCAAAAAAGCTAGCAAAGGAAAGCAGGAAGGACTGTCAATGGACGATTTGTCGTTTTCGATTTTCAAAGAGATCGTAGGCGAAGTTACAGCTGATTGCGTTGGAAAAATAATGGGAATGCAGCAGAAGGAAAAAGCATTTGCATTGAGTGGTGCTGATGCCAGTAAAACATGTAATAAATGGTCCGAAGAGTCCGAATCAATGTTGCACACAGGCTCCACTAGAACAGACAATCAAGCTGGAACAGGAATCAAGTTGGACAATAGCAAACGAGAGTTGGACTCTAAGCCAAGCTATGAAACAATGCTACGTGATTTCTCATTATCCAAATATGCCAAACCTAGCAATAAAGCTGAAATAAGAAGGGTACGATTTAGAAAATCGAGCTCAGTCGATGAGGATGATGAGTTTTTTTCAACACTTAATGACTCTTTATACTTTCATCGCTCCCACATTCAATCTGGAAGTAAACTGGGTCCAAAGATTAGCACACCGTTCGCTAGGCCTAGAAGCTCTTCAATAATCAGCTCTGATGGAAGTGATTTCCTATAGGCAACTTTCAATGGAAAAAATACTCTGAGCTATTTAGGTAGATATGACAGTGTATAATCTAAATATACATTAGCTCACAATTTTAAGCACTAATGCTTGTGATATTATACAAATCTGTTTAATTGGGTTCTCAAAGATGCAATTAAAGGAAAATGTTGAACCTTCTGTATATATTATTCCTTGATATAAAACACAGACTGTTTTGTTTGCGTCTAGATCAGTTCACGCATTTTCCTGTGTTGCAATTTCATTGGTATGTAATATAAACCCTTCTAGCCTTGCCTTAATTTCAAGAATCTCATCATTAAACTTGAAAATGTTCGCTTGCAGCTTTCCCAGCTCAATTTCGAGATCATCCAACGAATGTGTATTCCTTAAATCTACATTTCCGTAAAGAATATTACTTGTCTCTGCGCTTGATAATTTACGATTTAAAAAACGAGCTTTTAAGTTTGCTTTCCGTTCATCATCTTCCTGTAAGAGTTGTTTTAAAGAATGTGACCAACGTCTTCTGCGATTTTCTCTCAAAGTTCGGGATCTGGTCTGCAAGTCTCCCTCCCCTTCTTCTTTAAGTACAATACTATAGTCAACCTGTTGACTGGATTTTTCACATGTATCTTCTTCTTTGAGAAACTCTGGGTTCTCTGCATAAGGAATCTGCTTTTTCGTATATAAACTGACCATTTCAGCATGACTTTTATCCGTCATGGCTGCTGATGATAAAAGCTTGTTTTCTTCAGTACTGCCAGTTTGTTCAACCAACTCGCATCCTTTGCTAACTAGTTTCTTTTCAGCTTTGTTCTTTAATTGCCCTTCTTTCTTATTTTGGCCTGTTTCTTTGTCAGCTTCAGCCATTTTCTTCTCTGTGTTTTTGACATCAAGGCTACTTTCCCTCTTTTTTTCAATAGTTTTTCCTTTCAATGCATCTTTTCTCAATGCCCTGAGCATTTCTCTTTTGTACCTTCTAGGGCCTTCAATTATTTCCACTATGCTTAGCTTTCTATGCCTCTTACTGCCCTTGAGCTTATCCTTGTTCTCTTTTATTCTTTCCATGATTATCTTTTTGCGTATAGACAACTTTAAAATGTCCCTTCAATGCATGCGAAATAGAAAATATATCAAAATGCTAGGTTTACTGAACCTTGGCATCAATGTAGGAACAATGAGAACATCTTTACAGTGAAAATCAATGAGAGCATCCACATTTACCACATGAAATTTGAGTCAGAAGTAGAGACTGGTAAACAAGCTTGAAATGGCATCGTTTTCCATCGAAACATAGACTTTTGCTTGTCGACATCAGTTCACACTGTTGATCATGGTCTAGTTGTTGTTTTATATTGGTGATGTGGAGATTAAGATCTTTTCGATAGAACGAAAGTCTTTTCTATTGTCTCATCAAAGTCGTGACGTTCTGCACAACTCGATTTTACGGTCAAGTTCATTGTAATTGGCTAAAAACGTTTTATGATAATCACCTACTGTGAATGATTTATCCGCTACGTATTGTGCCAACTTGTTTCCTATCGAAACCCTTTTGAAAGTCCATTGAATATAAAAAAGCTGATTATAAAGCTTACGAAAATTGGTACTAGACCCCATATTTGCTTGCCAGGAACAAAACACAAAACGCAGCCTTTTGATTTTAAAGGCATTTCATAAATTTAGACCTTAAGCCTTATACTCAATTTTTTATCCACAATTTAATGATGATGTTGTTTTGGGTCATTTTTTACTGGAATTGCAATAAAAATAGAACTACTTAGGTCTATGTGGTGAATTTTATTAAAACTAATTAGCCTTAACGAAAAAACCTGTGCCCCAGTCCACAAATGCTGCTTCATTAATGGACTGTGCAATATTGATAAATATCTTGTTCACAGTTTCCACCAGAATCTGGTGGTAAGACCCAGGCCTCTGCGTGGACTGTCTGTATAGGAACGACTTTTGGTGTTGATTGGTTCCTATATGATTCCTTTGACTTTCCATCGTTGATGTTTGTTCCAGTCTTATTTAATGTGCAGAGAACACGGAGCCAGTGAGAGAGACAGTGTGTTGCTGTATAATTCTGATCTGATCTGAACTGACCTGACTGACTTTATACAAATTAACATTTATACAATAGTGAAGGGAATGCCCTGTGGTAGGTGATGCCGTAAATGATGTAAGTGGGTGTCATGGTGAAGGCATGGTCGATGAGGAGTAGGAATATGGCCTACACTCTTTTTTCATAAGAACCAGAAAATTTAAGTTCAGGCTGACTGTTCTACATTTTTTCAAAAATCTGAGCCTGGATTGTTCTCAATTTGTTCTTAAATTGATAGGGTGTACGCAGTGCGATAGCTAGCTTTTCAACTCTAGGGTGGCGTTCAGGCCTCATTTGCCAACAAAGTGAGTGAGACAAATTTGAATATTCACCGAAAAAACCCACAAATCGCTAAAAATCCTCGATTTTGAGAAAAAAACGTTGTTCAAAATTGCATTTTGCAGAATCTCGGCCTCAGCTTGTTCTTAATTTGTTTTTAACTTTTGACCAATTTTGAGGCTCCTGTTCTTATAAAATTGTTCTTATAAAAAAGAGTGTACTTTATAATATTGAAACCTCTACATCTCGACAGGATATTTATCAACATTGCACAGTCCACAAATGTGGCAGCTTATTTCTGCCTCATTGGGAGCGCCCATTCGTGGCAGAAAAGAACTAGGCTTAATCCATTTTTGCGTTTACATTATAGTTTGAATATCTTGCTCCGGTTTTGATCATCCGAGAAGACGGTTTTCTCGAAGCCAGGGTGTCAGTACTGTTAGCATGCTTTCAAGTAAGAGGAGTCTGGTCTAAACGAATCAACATAAAAGTAGCTTTTCCCAGACCAATTAAATCACAGATCAGCTAAATTCATCAGGGCTGAAGAAGCACGGAGGCACGGGGGCACGAGAGCACAGTCCCCTCACCTGATTGTAAAAGTGCCCCTTTTTGAAAAATATTGCGTTCTTTTTTTCTCTGCCAGATATTCTGCTTTTAGAAGCAATGTAAAATAACCTAAATCTAGGCGTAGTTGGAAAACCATTCACTGACGTTTCCTTACATTAATACTTGGTCATAATGCAAAAAGCGCCAGCTCATGCGACGAACATTATCAACTGCATAGGAGACTGTCAGTTTGGCGAGAAAAATGTTCTTATGTCTTTAGCAAAAAAGGCAATAGTGAAAGGTCAGTTAAAAACTTTCTTTGTTCATTAATGACCATTAGACACCCAAACCACTGCATGATTCTTTCGATACACAAAGAAAATACTGATGAGATAAACCTAATAACGTTTTTAAGTTTGCTTTGGTAATGAGAAGCACCATTGGCCGATTGTGCGAAGTTGAGTTTTATAGCTTTCAAAAAATATTTCATGAAGGCGGAATAATTCAAGTGGCGTAAGGATGGGAGGGCGCAAAACCAAGGGGTACTAAATTGCTTAAATGTGAAGACAAGTTAATTGCCATATTTCCTCTAATGAACGCCGCCCTCTGATAAACGTCAACCTCTATTGAACGCCGCAACTTGAATAGCGGAGTTCATTAGAAAAAACACCAAACAAGAAGTAACTAATAAGTTATTAGCTCACTATTCAAAAGCTATTAAAGTTGTTTTGTAATAGAGACGAAGGCTTTCACGAAGAGAGGATTGACATTCCTTGACATTCCACAACGTGAACTTCACACAAGCTTTATCATGTGTTTTTGGGAAAAGAGAACATGGTTTTAAGTCTGTTTTTATCTTTTTTCATCGCACTTTTCTTGGCTTTTTTTTATTTGTCAACTTTTTATTTTGTATTAAACACCGCCCTCTGATTAACGCCGCCCTCTATTGAACGCCGCATCCAAAAGTTGGACTTTGCATTAAACGCCGCGGCGTTATTTAGAGGAAATACGGTATAATCTTTTTTCGAATGGGCTTTAGATAATCATAGAGACTGAAACTTTGCTTTGAAAGAGTTGGGGACTTGAATTTGCTCTAAAAATTCGAAAAGTCCTTTCAGTTCTTTACATCAAATTTGAGTTCCATTTTTTAAAGTTTTATTTAATTTTGTAAGTTTGTATGATAGGATCAATGTGGAGTCATTGGTATGTTGCAATAAATCTGAACATTTGTTGAGTATAATGCGCCTGTCACATGTATGGGGAAAGGATGTGTGGCTGCCGCTTAACCTGGGCCAACTCCACTTACATTTCAAATTATAGGAAAAATAGGTACAACTTATTGTAATAGAAATATGATTTGTACATGGAAGAAGAATTGAAAAAATTAAGTATGGTCAATGGTGCGTGGTCCCTAAATGGAGTAAATAGCCATGTCTGCTTTCAGCGAAGATTGCTCTCACTATGTGCAATGTATTTTAATATTTTTATTAATGTCTAAATCAACATGAAAGCTGTATCATTTTTGGCACTAACTAATGATTCGGAAAAAGATGTTTGTACTCTTTTTATTCGTTTGCCCCCGCCCCCTTTTTCAAACCTGCGTCCGGCAGCCCTCATTTTATGCCATCTTTCATCAGACTTTTTATATGCATGCACCTTTCATTTAGATTTATGTGCATGCAGCCAAAACTTTTTATGTAGATTCTTTCTGGTGCAAAGTTGAAAGCCATTAAATAATGGGAATTCTGTCAATGCGCCACGGTGCCTTACAAACCGATTGAAATACTTACTTGAAGTTGCTAGATTTAAAGGCACACAGACTTAAAGGCCTGTGGAGCAAAACTCAAAGGAAAAAGAAAAAGAAGGAGGTGAGGTTGTTGAATTGTGTTTTTTTTATAAGTGACATGTTATAAAGAAATGAGAAGCAAGAAGATTTAAAGCGTTCCATGGTTAACAAGCAGATTAAAAATTGTAAATAGCTACATGTTATTGAAGTATGAAAATAAGGGTGTATGAAAATAACCCAAACAAAGATTTTGTGCTGTTTATTCAACAATAGAAGAAGTGTGAAAGGTAAGATTGGATGAAACAAGAAAAACAAAATGTTGAAGGAAAGTAGAAGTAAATCGGTACCAGTCAGATGAGCTTTATCACCAAAAGATTGCCTACCTTATTGCGATAAAAGAAAAGAGGCTATTGGTGAAGAGGATGAAAAAAATAGAAGAGATGATATCACCTTGTGGAACACCAACATTAACTGAGTAAGATTGGAGAGGGATCCATCAACTCTTGAAGAAAAATCTTGAAAAAGAACAATAAAGTTAAAAACTCTGTGTTTTTAGTTCTAAGGACAAATAAATATATAAGATAGACATTTTCCGTTCTGAATGGTTATTGTCGCTGATACAGACATGCACTGACCACTAGCACATCCATAAAGATGAACGTTTCGTCTGTGCTATGTAATGCAGCCATAGGAGAGTTTGCTTGTATGATATATCAATAGCTATCTTGCTCAGTGGATGTTCATCGTTTTCTGAGATTTTTCAAGAGGCCTTTAAAGATTACCCAGAAAGCAAATGCACAAAAATCAGATCATCCGAACGCAAAAGATTGTAAATATTGTAAATAAAACTTGACATACAAAGGGAATTAATAGAGGAAATGTTACAATATTGCAATATATTAAAATTAACATCGTATGGTAGAGCAAGGCAGGGTATATAATGTCAGATTTATTGTATGTTTCTATCCTACTTACTCTTTCTGGTATTTAGGATGCATTGCTCGTTGTAAACCAGAACTGGGCCTACTGAATGGGCAATCGTGCATAACAAATTGTATAATGATGTATGATGACAAAAAAATCTGCAAGCATTCGCTCGCTTCGTATGGTCTAACAGAAGATTCTACCAGCGATAAAAAGCATTCTATTACGCCATTGTAATTTTCTTCAATTCCCTGCATACTCGTTTCCCGTTTTTGAATTCTAGTGAAGTGGTATTCTTTCTAATGAACTTTTGGATAATTGTCCCCAGGCTCTTGCGTTGCAAAGCTGCATCATTTTCACTTCATTTTTGTATAATTTTACTACGGTAATTTCTGTCGAGACTGCTTTACAGAGCAGAGGGCATCTAAAAATGCTACTAAACAACTAATTACAAGTTATTAAAACAACCAGAAAGGAATGTCCATGCCAAGCATGTTTGACATCTGTGCTCAATTCGTTCCATAGCTTAGGCTTAGAAAATTAAATAGACTTCTGCCTATTTGATGTTTTGAGAAGAGAAACAGGCAGTTTAGTTTTAGTGTTTTATAGCCTCAGTGTATTTTGAATCGAGTATTTTGTAAATAGTTTCGACAGATATATTCAGGTCGGAAGAAGGTTGTAGAAGCAAAAAAAAGTCGAGGAAGGTGACCAAAAATTTGGAAACCTGCGGATGTGAAGAAATCCTGTTTTTAATATAAATTTGTTTGCAGAACTGCTTTGCACTGGAAAATTTAGGCATTAACTTTTTAAAACTTGTATATTTTAATTATGGATACGCTTTTGTTGTTAATTGACTCAAGCATTGAATTTTCCATCTGTCTCAAAAATATCTATAATTTAAAACAAGCTACGATTTTTAATGATTCGAGCACCCCTAATTTCCTGACTATGCCCATTCAAAACCTATTTAAATGAGAACATTTTATAGTAAGATTTTCCTTTTGATGACAACCTTTCTGCACGCATTGTCTTTCGGGTGGAAATAGATCTTGTATATTAGCAACAGAACAGTTTTTAAATATGAATGAAATTTCAAGCGAATAATGTTTTATTAATTTTTCCTTCTATCTTGCTCATCTTTCTTTTGTTTTCCAGCGTTTTTCTTACAATCGGCAATGGCTTCTTGTTGTTCTGCCATGCAAATATGCTTTCGTCTGGTGAGGAAATAGAAGAAAGCATAAGAAAATTTGATTGATGATATCAACGCAGTGTTTCTGAATTATTTATGTTCAAGATTTTCGCAGAACGCCGGAGCAAACATACTCGCTCATTTATAGCCAAGAAATTGCTGTCTGAACGGCCTTGACACGAGCTTCTCATCCACAGAGCCTGCTAATATGCCAACGCCATTAGAGAAGATCACCGAAGCTGCTCAAATGTTGAGAGTTCCCTCGTTACCTGTTCGACACATGCTCTTTTCGACACAAAGAGTTACAGGTAACATTAGATAAAAAGACGGAAAATTATTCAAACCTTTCCTAATTATAATAACATTGATTTAAGTATTGATCTAGCCGTCTACGCACGTCAGTGGACTGTTTATAACGCTCTCGTTACTTGATATATGAAATAAAGAACTTGATGTGGCAGCAGGTACCCGACTAAAAATGAATGACAATCTTTCCCTCGGTCCAAGAGAGTTTTGCTTGGAAATGGGTATAAACACTACATCAAGCAGGTTGCCGTTGATTGTTATTCAAACGCCAGCTGAAGTCGAAGCCGGGCTGTGCAAATACTGGTCAAATGATGACCCATTCGTACAGGGAAACCGCGAAAATAGCGAGAAGCGAGAGGATTACGAAGACCAAACAACGGGATTAAGCCAGGAACAAATGCTCGGGTTTTGCAACTTTGCAACTACACCGAACAAAAGTTTGTCAGCTTTTTACAGCAGTTTCTCGACTTTTTGCAACAGTGGTCTAGCGACGGGTATTCCTACCTTTCAATTTTCAAACAACGGAGGGGTACATGTTGATGCTTGCAGTGAATTCAGAGCGCGTCGACCAAGTGCTCGAAGAAACAGACTCGTTCGAAACAAAGCGAGGAAAAATGCCTCCAACGAGCACAAGACTACAGTTGAAGACGCATTACTGGCCTTTAAAAAAATGAAACTGCACACAGACGAGGATGATGTTTGAGACCTAGCCATGTCAAAGTTGAATATAATAAAGTATTAATGTGGGCATTTTCATGGCTCCTCCATTTAGTGTAAGTTAAATTAGTGTGCGCAAATATACTTATAAATAGTTTAAGAAGAAGATATTAGTATAGGGTCTGTTGTAAGCAAAGGGTAATTGTACATAAAACATGAATGCTAACGTGCAGGTCGCGTTAAAGTCACGTGCAGATGAACAAGTTGCTAGAGAAATAGCTAACACCTGCTAGCTTCAAAACGCTGGAGGAACTTCAGTTTTCGCAATCTGAAAATAAACTAAACTTCCTAGAATTGACTAAACTGGTAATTATCTAAATACCAACGTCTTTGCCTAAAAAGAATATTTTAGACAATCGAGACTGCATTTTAGTTAAGTGACTTATTTGTATTTAAGGCTTTAATTTAAAGCAAGGTTTTTTGTTTGGTATTGTACATTTGGCACAAAACAGCGGAAAAATAGCTATTTCACAATTTTGTGCCATCTTCAAATTTTGCAGTGCTAAAAACTAATTTGGTTATTGTATATTTATTTTTAAAAGGGATTTTTTTCTTAAAAAAAAATTTGTAGAAAACTATCACATAGACCTATCTATCGAAAGGAGTAGAAAGTAAACATTTTTTGTCAAGGGAATTTGTTCTTGGGAACAGGTATGCAGTTATCTCTGTCCAGTCTTTCCTTGACCTTGGACAACAGTAAAGCATTTTTTATAGTATTTCAATGCATCGCAGAATGTTTCATCAGCAAATGACTAATTTGCGCATACTTTTCTCTTTTTTCACCTACGCAGTCGGTTTATTATGGCAGCCTTTGTGCTTTATGTCATTCCCTATATTTTTCTTATTATCGACGTGGTTCCGTCAGACAGTCTCAGGCATCTATACATTGAACAACCCTGTTCAGTAAGAGCAGAAGATAGTTGTTTGTCTACAAGATTTTTTAAGCAAGTTGCTTATGTTTTAAAATTTGAGATTATCGTGCAAGGAACAAAAATGAATTCAATCCAATCTTCTGTAGCCATTCACATTGTTTTAAAACGAAAAAAGATCTTCTTAACGTATTCTATTACGATGATCTTGATGGTCCATGAAGCAATATATGTTAAATCTATCCAATAAAAAATGCTAGCTGGAAATGTACCTAAAAGTTTGTCAAAATTTTAGCAGGCAAAAGACAATTTGGGTCCAGTTTTACGATTATGTGTATGGGAAAAGAGAGTTTTAGATAAAAATTAAACTTCAGAACTTATCTTAGTCTATTGAATTCTATGTTGTCACCAGTATTGGGGTAACAAAAAATGATCGATGCAAGATGTACTCAAAACGAGACCTCCTTTGAAAGTGACCCAAAAAATGTTCGGTCGGATAGCAGCTCCTTAAGCATACGGATCCAACAGTCCCCGTGTAAACGCCAGACACAATCGCACTCTTTCAGATCCGATCCACTGTTCGGCCTTAGCCCCACAGAACCATGGAGGTTTTTTGCAATTCACGTTCTTTTATCAGCTGACATTTTGGCAGGCCAAGCAGGAATCTCGTAATAAAAATCAATATACTGTTCAGAAGGAGGTTGCACGAGAAAATTTGCACTCACTGCACATATCGAGTTCCATCGCATAGAAAGGCAACACATTGATTGTTGAGCTCGCTGGCCCACACAAATTGGAGTATAAAATGTTAATAAACATGCTTTCATATAATTTTAGAATGCTTAGGACACCAAGTAATGTGTGCTTGTCTTCAGCTTCTTTTGTAAATACCTTTGTGAGGGCAGCGTCATTTCAAGCTCAGCTTGCGGAATTGAATTTTGTAAACGGACGAAGGTCGAAGCCAAATGATGCCGGGAACTGTGAAGTTATTGATTCTATCGAGCCAAGAAGCGGAAAAACTCTTGGACAGTTCTACCTTTCGGGAAGGGAAGAAGTTAGCAGAGCTATTGACAGTGCAAAAATTGGACTTGATATTTGGAGAAAATTTTCAGATTTTGACAAATCAAGAATTATGCAAAATGCTGCAGGGATTTTGCGAGAAAGAAAGGCAGACATTGTATATCTTGATGCCATTGATACAGGTTAACAAACCGACAAAAGGCGGATTTTATTTGCCATTCCGTATTTATAGTAAATCACCATTAGCATTTAGTTTCAACAATTGGCTATGCAGTTTTATTTGCCATTCCGTATTTTTAGTAAATCACCATTAGCATTTAGTTTCAACAATTGGCTATGCAGTTTTATTTGCCATTCCGTATTTTTAGTAAATCACCATTAGCATTTAGTTTCAACAATTGGCTATGCAGTTATGTTTCAAGTTTTAAGTTCAAGCTCATTTATTATCAATAGTCCATACTACATACACTCATTTTTTTGTGAGAAACAGGTTATAAGAAACGGTAGGCTCAATTTTTCGAAAGTTAAGAATCAACCCTACCCAAATTGAAAAATTCTAAGAAACTTTTTTCATTTGCAGTTTTAATTTTCTGAGTTGACACTCGAAACAGTTTTGACATTGAACATCACTGTATATTGCAACACTACACTTGACATGCAGTTTGACTTCATTCTCAGTAAATTGCACACACAAGAAGTTTCCATTTAAAAATATAATGTGACTTCAACTTGACATTGATGAAGTTCAATGAGCTTAACTGTTTACAGAACTCAACAGAGTTAGTCATTCTAGATAAACAAAATTCCTTGATCACTTTATTAGTTTATCTCTGAATGTGAGTGAACTATTTAATTTACATGGAAGCATGTTTAAAAATTCATTACCTAAGAAATTTAAGAAACATGTAAGAAACTTTTGATAGCAAAATGGCCAGAAAATTCAAGAAACTGCCTACCAGCACCCCAGTCTGCAGAGTATGGCATGTGCACACCGGAGATATTTTTGTGCAAAACCTGTTGCACACCCATATTTTTGGGTGTGGCAACTAACATGGGTGTGTCTAGGTGTGGTCTCATAGAAAATGTCAGCTGATAAAAACAAGCACAATTGTGTATGAACAATTTGAGATATCATGAATCTTACTTGACAAATATACAAATAAAAACTTGCACTATCTTCAGCAGTATACTTCACACGCATTTCTACGGTGAAATGCAAATTCACAAATTTAAACCACAACAGGGGAAAATAGTTGGTGTACACCGGCACACCAGGCTTTTTGCTTGTGCACACCGGAGATCTCGTCGAAAAGTGCCATACTCTGCAGACCGGCCAGCACCGGACCTTAGTTTCTGATAAAAAAAATATGTTTACAAATAGATTCTTTACTGAATTAATAACATCAAATGCAAACCTACAAACTAAGCAGAATAATAGAGCATTACATAATTGTATACAGAAATAGTCACCTCGAAATAATCATCTCATTCTTCTAGGGCGTGTGATTTCAGAATGTGAAATGGATGTTGACGCTGCCATAGAAAGTTTAGAATTTTATTCTTCATTATTGCATGTGCCTTTCGGCCAGCATATTCCATTTCAAGATGGATCATTTGCATATACAAGAAGAGAGCCTCTTGGTATCTGTGTTGGTAACTTAAAACTTTCATTTCTTTAAAAAAAATTGCCTCACAGGCTTGAATGCTTGCTAATGCTTACAGGTGTGCTTTAGGTAAAAAGCAAAATGTTAAATTCAAATATCTTTCATTCAAAGTATGGAAACTTGTAGAGTCTGGTTGCTGAACATAGATAATTTCAGATGCCTTACATAGATAATGACTAGGCAGCCTAACTCAGAAATTGACTCTTTAATGATAATATTTAATTATTATTATCAGGTATTTTAAGAAGGCAAATTTTTTTCCACACACATATTCCCAATCCCTTTTTATGTATTTGTAATTTTTTCAGGATTTCAGTCCTACATTTCTTAGAATGGCCTATTCTTTAGATTAATTCAAAGACAGGTACTATTTTAAAAAAGTGCTTTCACACAAATTAGAAGTTTCCTTGCACAGACATATGAAAAGTTTCTTCAAAAGCCCTTGTGGTGGATAGGCTTGAATTTTAGGCTTGAATTGGAACAAAGTTTTATTCTACTTTGGTATAAAATGGCCTTGGGGGCTATATATTCCTTTAACATTTTTTGCTGAACTTTGATATCCAGGTAGTGGCATCAAGGATGATGGGGAAAAACTGCCAAAAAAGTTTCCCAATTTGTCTAGAGCCCCCATACTTCAAAAGGTCAAAAGGTGTTTTGGCACCCCATATGTGTGTCTGTTAGCAGTGACACAGTGCAAAATCCTTGCATTGAAATCTTGAGCAATTTGAGAATACACAGACAATTTTTTACATAATATGGATGAATTTGTTTACTATTCAAATGTATTAGATGTTTAAAACATTGGAGCAATAGATGATAATCTGAAAATAAATATATTTTTTTACATGACAAGCCCAAAATTGAGGGGTTTGGTCCCCCTTTGACTTTAAAAAGCCAGACCTGTACAAGTGAATGTTTTTGCTTGTAAATGACTGATGTTGGACTGAAAATATAACATTGATATGATGAATGAACCATGATTCCAAGATCAATCCCTTGAGTTTCTCCTTAATTCAGGTTTAAATTAAATAGTTAGCGAATTGGTGTGATGATGAGTTGGTTTATGACAGCTTAATTGAAGTAAAATCATACTACTACCTTTTTAAGATGCTTTTTTTCTATCAAGATCTGTTATTTTTTCACAGAGTCTTGTCTAGGCATGGTCTCTCATGGCTATCTCTCATTTCATCTATGTGATTTTTATAAGAGGACCTTCTTATTGCAAGCCTAAGAAACTGATGCCCTATTTAGATAAGTGCAATTAGGATTGTTGCAGTGAATTACAACACAGTTTTGCTTATTTCCTAGGTGAAGACACATACTACTGTTTTGAATAATGCCATTTTAGCAAACTGTAAAAGCAACCTTTGTCATCTCAGAAGAACCTGTTTTCATATTACTGGAGGATAAGCCTCATGATTTAATCAATCTAATACTATCTCTTTCTGGTTATTTTCTAGGTATCGGGGCTTGGAACTTCCCATTTCTAAACATTGCTTGGAAAGTTGCCCCTGCTATTTCATGTGGAAATGCTGTTGTTTATAAGCCATCGCCTTTTACACCAGTGTCAAGTGTAATATTTGCTGAGGTTCTTCATGAAGCTGGCCTACCTCCAGGTGTCCTTAATGTCATCCAAGGAGGTGCTGAAACTGGTTCTTTGTTGTGCAGGCATGAGCATGTTGCAAAAGTTTCATTCACTGGCAGTGGAACCACAGGCACTAAGGTATTGTATTTTTGTCTGTATTTTCTGTTTACCTATGTAGGGTGACCAAAGTTGTGTTTCAGAAAAAGAGGACACCTTTGCATAGATGCATGAAGGGGTCAGGGTGGCTAGGAACATTAAGGTTGGGGTGGCAGTTTGGTGGTTTGGGGGCAAATGCATCAGTACAGCAGGGTGGTCAGGTAGATGAGCTTTTTTTGCCCTTATGAAAATTGTGGCCCCAAAGATCAAACTTCAACTGAACATTTTGAACTCTTTCAGAAAATCTTTTGGAAGATATCTTCTTCTGCCAGCGTTGTCTTTAGTGATCAAATACATATTTGATACAATACCAAAGATTTGAGTAAAAATCCAGAAAATTGGAGAAAAGGTTAACTCCTGATTAAAGCTTGTTTTAGTCATGCTGAGGTTGTAGTTTATGAAACATGCCCATGATGTGACAAATTTTAAAGTATCTGAAAATCCTGGGCAATTTTTAAAACCCGACCACAAGGTGCAATTTTAAGGTTTCCAGAAGGACATGTCAAGCGAGAAGAGTAGCTCTCACCTATGCATCTAACTTTGATTAAAGGTGCAAATGTGGCTTTGTTGTGAGGATAGAAACTGCAGGTCCAAGGGTCACTGACATGGTTAAACTTAAATTAGAGTGAGGAGGGTTGCCAGCTCACTACAATCCCAGTCATAGGAATCATAATGTATGGTCACATTGAAAGAAAGGACCAGAACACTGATCTAAAAGCACCGGTCTCTTTGGGTTTAAAAAAACTACCCTCTTTTTGTTGCTAGACAGGGAAACCATATTCAGCTCTTTTGTTGCTAGATAGGAAATATTGTTGATGAATGGCACATGATTTGTACCATTTGGGGAATTACAGATACACTTGTGCATTAAGGTTGGAACCTGTTCAAGTCAGATTGCTACCATTTAGAAAAGCACTGCACTTCTCGCTTGAATGGGTGCTCATTTCATCTTTCTGGTCTCAAATAAAATTTACTGATGGAAAAGGTTGGGGTTCTCCAGATTTTAATGTACATATTAGAGTAAGAGTTTTAGATTTGTTGAATCTTTCCAATGACATAAAGGTACTATATTTGACAATTTTTTTGCATACTATTTAAGACAACTCAAAGACATAAAAAACTTCCTTTGGGCTTTAAATCACTTCGTTTTTCACATTGCTGGAGCTGCAAAAAGCTACTAATGTATGAATGTATCTTATTTAGGAAAGCCTCATTTAGGACTAGGGCAGTTGACAGCTATTTCTGATTCTCAAGACAGAGAATACAAAATTTTGATAATTTATGATTTTAGATTATGCAAGCATGCGCAGAAGGCATAAAACGTGTCACCCTAGAGCTTGGTGGAAAGTCTCCTTTGGTAATATTTGCTGATGCAGAATTGGAAAATGCTTTAAATGGAGCATTGCTTGCCAATTACCTTACCCAAGGACAGGTATGGCTTTTGTATGAAGATTTTAGTTTTTTGTGATTCACATGTATAGCTATCATGATATAGAAGTCTTATGTAATATGATAACGTTCCTTAGTGATTAGTAAACTGGAAGCTTTGTATCTTCTGATGTTGTCACAAGAAATAAGCTAGCTTTCCAATCTTGTTTCCCTGGGTCAAGTATTTTAGACAGCTGTGGTGGCATTCTGTGACTAGTTTCTAGCTATATTTCTGAGACTAAGTAATGTAAAAGGATGGTACCCAGTGTAGTTTACGTGGTGAGAGGGAGTGACGATACTCCCTCATAAAGTCAGGGGGCTATCAACAGACCCTCTGCGTGCTAGGTCTTAGAATGAAAGCAAGTGACAAGTTCGTAGATAAGCTGGAAGCATGAAGCCACCCCGGTTAGAATTTCATATTACAATTAAACTTACGAGAAAAAGTGAGTGACATTTATTTGGGCTTTTTAAGACAGTTTTTTTCAGAAGGGACTATTGGATGGCAGGTAACCCTCATTCAATATCGTCTAACAGCTGCAATGAGCCAACGATTCAGGGTACCAAGGTAAAGCTGAAACGAAGAAAGAATATAGTAAAAGCTTTTTTCTACAGACTGATACGAACATCAGAGCATAAAACA
Organism: Rhopilema esculentum; assembly: GCF_057945365.1. Lineage (NCBI taxonomy): Eukaryota > Metazoa > Cnidaria > Scyphozoa > Rhizostomeae > Rhizostomatidae > Rhopilema > Rhopilema esculentum. The sequence goes on from NC_142825.1 coordinate 9,290,175, forward strand.
CCATGTCAGTGAAGATTATATTAAAAGCGTTAGAGAGGGTTCGAGATATTAAGATACAACGAAATGGGATAACGTAAAAACAAAATTCAATTTGGCAGCAAAAGAAGCTATATCACAGCATTGCAAGGAAGAAAACGATGTTAGATGAGATACAAAACTCGTAGATAAAAGAATAGTTGATAGAATCTATAATCTAGATGATGAATTCAAGATTAAATAAGCCAGGCTGGCTAAAAGAGCAGGGCAACGGACCAGATACTGCATTTATAAATACCTTGTATGGAATAAAAAGGTCAACATTGAAAATGGCATTGCACAAATTTCTTTCAAAATTAGAGTTTGTAATCATCGCTAGTAAACCCTAATTCATTGTATTTGTGATTATTTTATTTTATTTCTATTGCAGCTGAAGAACTTGTACTTAAGAGATCTACTTTGATGATTTGTTACTCTAATGATGTAATTTTGTAAGGCTTTTCGTGGCTACTTGAACCCTAAAGGACATCGAAATGAAAGAAACACCACTCTTCGTAATTTTTTATGGTCCGAAAATGACCTTAAGAAAAGACTCATTGATGCTTGAGCCCGAAATTGCTTTGAAAGCCTTTACCATTGTGCTTGCAAATTTTACCTAGAAGATACGTCTGAAGTGTATTCAAATATGGCACAAATATCGGTTTTACCAGTTTCTATTCTATGTTTTCTACCTTCTTCCGTCCGGTGCATTAAACGTTTCCCACAAATAGGAACCAAAGAAAGGCGTGTGGTAACTAAAATTTTTTATTTCCAAAGGCCACTCTCGTATTCTTCAATTCTATGAACATTAATATTCCTGGGTTCTATAGATTTTTTACATGTCAAGAAGGGTACAATATGTTTTCAATTCAGTCATTAAAATTGAAAAACTAAATGAATACACTTCCGTTGCTAACTCTCGTTTAGTCCAAACCGCCCAGGCAATCGATAGAATGAGTATTTGAACCCTAAATATACTTTTACCAAACAAATGGCATTTTAAGCCCTAAGAAAACCATCTTTATCCTATTCCAATGTACACTATTTTCTAAGTAAAGAACTTTTTTTAATAAATGTAGTTAAAGAGTTCAATGATGCTCGAAAAAGTTTTTATTAAGAAGATATTTATATTAAATGCTTCAGAATCATATTAAAATGACATTGAATGTCAAATTTTTTCATCATCTCAGAAGATTGTTTATGTTGACCATTGATGCTGCAAATAGGGGTTTTATGGCCTTGCATGGGAGAAGCATCTTTGAAGGCGGTAGCAGATCCGTTAAAATCAAGAAACTCTGTTTTATCCAAAAAGAAACGTTCAAACGGTGCTTTGATACTTAGCTTGTATGCTCTGATCATGAAGTGAGTCGTATGTTGTATTGCAAATTTACCTAAATTTTGCCTTTGAATTCAATTTTGCCATTGTTCTGCGCATTTGATTGCAGGTTTGTTCAAATGCTGCACGAGTTTATGTACAACGACCAATATTTGATGAATTCTTGGAGAAAATAGTAAAAAAAGTGAATAATATCACAGTTGGTGACCCACTCAAGCCAAGTTCACAGATGGGAGCTTTAATTTCTGAGGAGCATTTGCAAAAAGTTCTTGGCTACGTTGATGTTGCAAAGAAAGAAGTAAGAAAACCATACTTAATTTTATCTATTTTTTTCAGAACGACAATACCCAATCACTTAAAAATGAAGTTGATTGAATTTTATCATACTTATCCACCGTAGATATAAAGATAAACCCCTATTATATAAGCCTTCCTACCTCAAAGAAGCCCTCTACGACTTAAATGTAATTAATTCCACTTCAGTTTGAATCTCTAAGTGCGCTGATGACCAAAGCCTATCAAATTCAATTCCGTTCATCAATTTTGCTTGATATAAAAGAATATTACAGTGCCTCAAATTATATCTCCCTTTACCCACAACAAATCATCATGTTCAAATTAAATGGAGCTGTATTTTTGAACTGTTGATTGCATTTAAAACCTGTGATTTTGTAGCAGCTAACAAATCTAAAAATCACACCTAAGGTAAAGTTACTGTCAATCAAATTATTCTGCGGTGGTATCTAACATTAGGTGAGCTGGTTGGCATACAATTAAAGATAATCACACTTTAAAACTTAAATTGTGCTACATCAGTCTAGCAGTGCTCTACTGCTATTCTAGACATAGATGCTAGAGAGGATTAAACTATGCTAAAATTGGTTTAGAAAATTCGATGCAAAAAACTAGATACCGTAAATCCTTGAATAAACACCTACCTTCGAATAAGCCCTACCCTAAATTAGTTTTTTATGAAGTAAGCCCCCCACCCGCAATTAAACCCCGCGGGCTGAAGTACTGCCGCGACAGCAATAGGTTTATCACAATATCTCTGCGTTTTTAAGCATACTGACCAGCCTAAAATAGAGGAAGAGAATTTACTCTGATAAATTTTTAAATGCTGCTTTATAAGCTCCCACCATCGAAAAAGGCCCTCCCCCACGAATAAGCCCCTGTCCCAAAATATTTTTTGCGAAATAAGCCCCCGGGGCTTTTTCTTGGACTTGGGTGCATTTGGATTCCGATGCCCAACCTCAGTAACTAGCAGCAACTAATCGAGAAAACAATGGATAATTGAATAAGTAAATAATAAACGTTGAGAAGCGCGAGCATGTGAAATTTGACTCAGCTTAGATATGAGGTATCCCTAACATCGAATACTTTCAAAAAGGTGGTCAACCTCATGATATAGTAAACACTTTCTTTTGTCTCCTCTCCTCTCTACTTTTGATTGTTCGTTAAAACTGTATATTTTATCTTCAATATTTAGGGAAGTTTATATTTCCTTTTTGTTATACTTCAGCAGAGTATATTGGAAAGAGTAGTACCGTTTTTATTCTACTTAAGTATTATAAATGGAAATAAGTGCGGCAAAACGTACTAATGTATAAATGTTGAATGAAAATTACTGTATTGCTGACCTGTCATGTTGTGTTCCGAAAGTATGCTAGGCGGAGCTGTACACACTTTTGTGTACAGACGAACAGGTCGGTTCTATGTTGTAACTTCGTGTTTCACCCATTTGGCTTTATATGCGATCCACAACTGTGTATATATTTTTCATTATGTTTTTTTGGACCCTCGTTCTGACGTTTTTATTAGTATGTTGTGAAATTTTTACTTTTTTCAAAGCCATTTTCAAGTTCTTTACCGCAAAAAATTGTTCCATTTTGCTTTGTGTCACTTTGCTTTGTTAATATTCTAGGGTGCAAGAATACTATGCGGTGGCGAGCGGATGCGGCTTGACGACCCAGAATTACAAAATGGCTTCTATATGTCACCATGCGTCATGGATAATTGTAATGACCAGATGACCATTGTCAAGGAAGAGCATTTCGGCCCTGTCATGTCGGTTTTGGCGTTTGACACAGAAGAAGAGGCAATTGCACGCTCGAATGACACAAAGTATGGTTTGGCGGGAGGGGTTTTCACCAAGTAAGTAAAAAATTATTGCTCGTTGCTCTTGGCCATAATGGCCCATACAAGAAAATTTTGTTTAGAATTGAAATGGCACCTCTAAATTAACGCACACCTTGAATTTCATTATAATTTCAATTTTAAGAGATCGAGCCAGATAAAGGCGAAATTATACGTTTAAAGAAATGTGAGGGTTCTTTTCGTTAGTTTTTGGTGATTTTACAGCAATTTCTAAACTCCTTTTATCAAAGTAACTCAAGAAATTCAACTATAGCTAATTCAACTAGAGACTAAGATAAGTGTTTCAAGGCCCTCTTTCAGTTGTTGAAAATGCCATAGGTTTGTACCTCATTTCAATTAAAAAGGCATAGGCACTGCTTTTGTCTGCTATTATGGAGCAATAAGATGGAAAGTGATCCAGGGGTGTTGTCTTTTATTATATTTTTGTTTCTGCATCCCATAATGTTTGAGTTAATCCCATTTTGGGGGATGCATGCAAAAAAAATTGATACGCATTGCCACGGCACGTTAATTGCCCTTCATAATTTTAAAAACAATTGCATGTATTTCCAGCCACATATATGATTTCAAACATAGATAGATTCCAAAAAGAGAGCTCGCTGTTTAAAGTGTTTTTATCATCATTTGTAAACTATGTGCCAGTGACATTGATTTTACAAAGCGATTTTGTTGGGGAGATGAGATGCAGCAAGTTCCTGAGTATGAAATGAGTACCCCCGTTTTGGGGCCATTTCACATGCGTATTATATATTCTGAATCAAAGAGGCATAGAACCCCCCGAGAAAGGAACAAACAGAACTTTGCGATCGAATTTCAAAACTAAGTGAGCGGTCGGAGCTTATCATTCACATTGACATGGGAGTTTGATCATAGCAGAAATATCTTTCATACTGAAAAACCTGCCTGGATTTTCTGTTGTTTTATGTTTTTTGTTTGTATTAAGGCTCACTTTACTTCCAAAGGTAAGCAAAAACATCGAGAATTTTATGACGCGGCCTAAGTGTTTACAGAGAGTAGACATTCGATGTAAACAATACGACCTGATTTTAACTGACCTCCGACACTAGAGCCAGGCCAAGGCAACTAAAACAACAGACAACGTACCTTCAATTCAATTATTCAAATTTTTAAGGCGGAAAGCTTCGAATTTTGATCTTCCCCTTTTGACTACATCTACAAAAAGTTCCGAGGAAACCCCTAAATGAAAAATAAACAAAAATACGTCCTTAAATTATATGCGTAAAACTCCTCAGAAATTACTAAAATTACTGTTCTCGACATGTTTGCGAGATCTCGTTGTGTTCCCTGGCTTTTGTTGCTGAGGATGGCCCGGGATTTTGTAGGGATAATTCGTTAGAATACGCATGCGTCCCTGCCCCTCGACGTTGATTGGCTCGAACAAATCATTAAGCCTTTTGTCTCAAACAATAGGAGTGAGATCTCATCTCCCCAACAAGATTGATCACATGCTTCAACGTGCTAAGGCATAGGCATCTCAATAAGCCTCCAAGGGAGTTTTTTTCTCAGAAATTTAGTTCCAAATTCTTTCGTACCTTCGATAAACCAGTAAAATATTGAAGAAAGTTGATTCACTTTGCCATTGCTTTTAAATGATGTGTTCATTCCCAACCTTTTTTGCTATGCCCCTGCGCAGCAACTGCCGCACGAATTTTTTCCAAGCTTTGAAAACAATAGCAGCACACGCTTTCATGTCTCTGCGTAGCAGCTTTAGCACCCAAAACAAAAGAACAGCTAGTTGGTCAAATATTATTGAGATTCTATCTATAGTGCTAATGTTTATATATTTTAGTCCAGAGCAAACGATTTCAGAGGGCAATTATTACCTGAGGAAGATTCCGTGGTTAATATTAGGTTATCTTTGGCTACCTGTCCTGAGTGACACCCTAGCCTTAAGCAGCTTTTGGCATGAGTGCAAAGAATGAAAAATATGGAGCTTTTAACATGACCCTACCAGAATGAAAATATGACCCTTCGGTTTACAGCTGAAATTTTAAGGTCTTTACTGTTTCCTGTCGTGCAGCATAACACAGATACGCAATTTTGCGACGAAGGTATCGCCTAGAAACAGTTGAGTGCTAATTGAGTGCCAAGCCATCTTCAAAAAAGAAAAAAGAAAATTTTTAAGAAGAATTGCCTTTACTCTTCTTATGATTCATTTTATCGTAAACTCGGATCTACAGTTTACGCAGCTCGAGAAACCTAGATTTATTGTACAAGCTAAAAATGGGAAAAAGGGGTTTAAGTCCAAAATATGGTTCAAAATTTTTTTTGATTCTATTTCTTATCTAAACTTTCCCAAAGTATATTTTTGTGATAATTATGTTAAGTATACGTACTGCGAAAAGAGAGTCCGAATTGCGAAAAGGAAATATGACTGTGGATCCTCCCAGGACGTAGTTGTCGATTCACGTTATTAAGGATCCCGGGACAGAATTATTATTGATCCCTGTTACAAGTAGAATTTTGAATTCTCCGAAAGCAAGACAAAAAGAGTAAATCTGTGTGAGGGAACCCTAATATTCTACCGAGGACCCAAAAACAGGGGCATAATCAAATTATCGAGATGCTCCCCCATTGTTATTTTATTTTTTCGATGTCCATGTTGGAAAAAACAACGTTTGTTTGTTCTCGCTTTTGCAGCTGCATCTTATTTCACTCTTTTTGGCTCCCAATGTTTTCTTACTAGAACAAGTTTTGCAAGTACCGCGAGTACTGCGTTCTATATTTAACCGCCAGTGATGCGTTCTAAAAGTTACCGCGATTATTGCGTTCTGTGAGCTTGCGCGAGTACTGCGTTCAGTAAGTATCCACGAGTAAAGCGTTCTGTAAGCTTCCGCGAGTACTGTGACTGGCACATTAATATTGAGCGTGGAAAATTTACAGAAAATATTTTCATTGATTTGGAAAAGGCCATCCTTATTCAAAAGCTATCTAAGTACGGAATTCAGGGTCTTGAGCTTCAATGGTTCAAATAATATCGCAGCAGTAGGCAGCAATTCACTAAGGTTAATGGAGTGGAATCTGACATCGGAAGCATCAACTGTGGTGTTCCACAAGGCTCTTGTTTAGGTCCACTACTCTTCCTAATCTTTATAAATGATCTGCCATTCGCCTTGAAAAACTGCAAAGTTACGATGTACGCCGACGATACTAGCATATCCTATTCCTCTTAGAGCGTTGAGGATCTAACTGAAACGCTCAACAACGAATTGAAATGTTTGAAAGAATGGCTTCAGGGCAATAAATTGTCTTTGAATGTAATCAAGACTCGGGCAATGGTAGTCGGATCTAGACCAAATCTTAAAAAGATTGGTGAAAACACTGTGGATTCTCCTGCATTCGTTATCGATGATTCCCCTGTAGAACTCGTCGACAGTATTAAGTATCTTGGTGTCCAAGGTCCAAGTTGACCAATACCTCGTGTGGGACGAGCAAATTAAATCTGTTCAAGCCAAAGTCTCCCGCTCGTTAGGTTTTTTAAAATATGCAAAGAAATTTTTGCCAAAAACTGTACTTTGCAAATTATATAGAGGTATTGTAGAGCCACATTTTCGGTACTGCTGTTCTTTATGGGGGAGCTGTGCAGAGTTCCGACTGGTTGAGCTTCAAAAATTGCAGAATCGTGCCGCTAGAATTATTACAAATAGCAGCTACGATGCTCCTGCCGAAGCTTTGATTACAGAGTTAAAATGGCCAACTGTGAGGGATATGATCAGAAGTGAGACTGCAACAACTGTATATAAATCTGTTAATAGTCTCGCGCCTGATTATCTCTCGCATTTATTTGTTAGAAATTCTGATCGCAATATTATCAACCTTAGAAATGCCGAAACTGACTTGCTAGTGCCATTCATGAAAACTAGTAATGGACAGAAAGCGTTCGCATTTCGTGGAGCAAAAATCTGGAATGATCTCAGCCGCGAGGCCAAGCAAGCTCCCTCTTTATCTTCTTTTAAGAACAAGATAAAGGGTTTGTTGTAAATTTATTGTAAATAGTTGTAGATAAATTATTTATGATTGTTATTTTTTTTTCTTTTTCCCGTTAATTAATTTTAGTAGATTTTTTAATTTGTAAAGTTTTTGGCACGGCCCCCAGAAAATCAGTCATGACTGACGGGGCTACCGCGCATAATTAATTTTAAAATGAAAAAAAAATGAAAAAAAGCGCTCTGTAAGCTACCGCGAGTATCGCGTTCTGTATGCTACCGCGAGTACTGTGCTCTGTAAGCTTGCGCGACTACCGCGCTCTGTAAGTAACCGCGAGTAACGCGTACTGTATTTAACCGCCAGTGATGCGTTCTAAAAGTTACCGCGATTATTGCGTTCTGTGAGCTTGCGCGAGTACCGCGTTCAGTAAGTATCCACGAGTAAAGCGTTCTGTAAGCTTCCGTGAGTACTGTGCTCTGTAAGCTTGCGCGACTACCACGCTCTGTAAGTAACCGCGAGTAACGCGTTCTCAAAGTTTCCACGAGTTTTCCATTTACCGCAAGTTTTGCGTTTATCGCACAATTTAACAGTGTTTACACAGTGTTTCGAGGCCAAGTGATTTCATTGCACTTCAAGGCTTGGCGTATCCCTGACAGAAGATATCAAATTTGGTTCATCTAGATTACAGGATCCCTCAGTTCATTTATCATTCTAATATAATAATTAGTTTATATTCTCTTCGTGAAGAGGGGAAGTGGCTTATTTCCAACGTTGGATAAATTTTCCTTTTTGTTCTTTCTTATCAGGGATCTCCCACGGGCACATCGCTTCATTTCAAACCTTCAAGCTGGGTCTTGCTACATCAACACATACAATATGTACCCTGTTCAGATACCGTTTGGAGGCTACAAACAGTCTGGATTTGGCAGGGAAAATGGATTGGCTGTTCTTGATGGTTATTCACAAGTTAAATCAGTTTATGTTGAAAATAACGATGTATCACCACCGTTCTAGAGTTATAGTAAAACGAGATTGATTTATAATTGTACCCTAACTCCAATGATTCGCTTATAGAGTAGTGGGCTTAAAATTTGCATACCATCATCCAAGGATTTGGCATACGGTATTTGTTTCCGCGATGTTTGAGGGGGAGGTGGAGGGGGGAGATGAAATATTTCAAAGCAAATCGATTGATCTACCAAAAATGTTTACTAATCTCAACTGCTTTTGAGAGCACAACAGGGTTTTTACAAAAGCAACTGTACGTACACCGCCTTTGCAAGAATTTGTTCAGTTTTGCAGCTCTTGCTCAATGATATGATAATACAATAACCATTTAATTTCGTATTGATTGTAGAGGTCCTTAGCTTGTGGTCATGGAGATTCTCCTTAGCTTGTGGTCATGGGGATACCATAATCCCTTGCGTTTGTAGAAAACCCTGGCTTGCCAGCATAATCATTTGCTATTGTGATGTCTAACTAGAGTAAATCCAGTGATCTGTATGTGATAAAGAGACTACCTTAAAAACCTTAAGGACAGAGGCGATCTTCCAAATGGAATGAATAGTTGAATGACTTTATTCCCAGGATTTATGATCAGAATTACAAAGCCTAGTGACTATATATCTTAGCCTAAAGGATAATAATCTACTTGATTGGTTGCTAAAAGGGAACTTTGTCATTTGCTGTTGAGGTGAATGTAAAATGAGATCAATTGTCTTTTTCTTTCGTATCACTGCAAAAGCTAACGAATTTTCATACTCTTACAGAACGACTTATAGTTGGCTATTATGCGTTTGTTATTATTCAGTTTTCTAGTGGGGGTTGCAAGTCAGGCAAGGCTTTGCCTCTTCCTTGCAACAGCTATTTGATAAGTAGGTTTTTCAAATATTTATCTGCATTTGTAAATGATCCTAGCTTCTCGTCAGTCTTTCATACAAATCCGCAACATTTCAATTTTACATTTGGGTGCGACTGGAAAAGGAAGTGAACGGGAATTTAGATGCTGTTTTCAGTTCTTCAAAGGAATTATGAATATTCACTCCATTGGCTGTGCCCATAGTTGATGTGCCAAAGCAGGCCATTACTCCTGTAACTTTTTCAAATCCAATACCTCCCCACAATCACGGCGAAAGCCTCTCTTTGTACTCACCTGTGAAATTAGCACGGCAAAGACCGCCCCTCTGAGAAATTTCCAGACCTGGAAGTCCTTGCTTGAAACAGCGAATTACCTTGGCATTTTTCAGTTTCCCTGCGTCCTTTGCCGGCTGATCTTTTTGTCCCTATTTTGGCACGACAGTGGGAAGATTTTAAAATAATGAATAAATCCCCCCATTTAACCCAGTTTTGTAATTAATTCTGGGCGCTGCCTTAAGCTTGCAAACGTTACCCATGTGACATTGTCCTGCTAATCAAAGACAAATTTTGCTGCCCCTTGCTATATTTACCTGATTTCCCCGGGTATAAAAAGCTCACCGAACTAGTTACAGAGGAGTGTCTATTTGTTGCGGCTCTATCAACGAAACAACAATTGGTGTTTTTACAAGAGGGTGTTTCTGTTCGCGTTTGGTGTTTTGTTTCGGGCCTAAAAGCGTACATGGCTTGAAATTAGCCAGATTAAAGTGTAATTACTCTGGATATTCTTGAAAAGAAAGTTTATTTTTCTTTAGCACCTTTGCATTCCGATTGGACTTACTTGCAAAATTTAGGAAGTTTGTTGTGGCTGCCCCACGCACTTGTCGACGACTTAATAAAGTCGGATTCTTAACGTGGCACAAATTCAAACAGAACTATGTTAACTGGAATTATCATAATTGATAAAGACAAAGTTTAATCCACACAGCTTTGTAAGTTAAAAATGGAATGTTAAATTTACAATACGATACTCTTGTCAATGTATCACAACGTATATGTACGGGCATGTTTCTCTTAGTTTCCTCTTTCCGACTGTGTTGCTTTATGAATCGAACCTGAGACAACGAAGAACTACGATCGAACATGTGATGATTTCTTCGATCTCATTCATTTGTATATGAATTCATTCACTAGTTTCTCCATTCACTGCATCATGATTCTTGCTAATTATTCAATTGATTATTATCAGTCTGTTATCTTCAACTCACCCAGCTATTTAAAAAGTCCATTCTATTTTTTTCTTGTATTGTTTTTCCTATATCTGCGTTCTCGTCTCTCCCTTTTCCAAGATGATTTCTTTTCCCTGAACCTTTCACGACACGTTCGTTGACCGGAGTAAGTATTCTGTCTGAGGTTTGAAAATCGATTCAACTGAGTATTAATCAATTAAGTAGCTCGCTATACTAATGATTAAAATTATTGATTTTCAGTTTCAAATGATTTGAGGCATAGGTGCTAAATAATCTTAATTTGAGGCTCCCAAAGATGGATATTTCTCTTTCCCTTGTCAGTTTTTTGTAGAGAAATCCAAACTTTACTTATTCATTGCTGGGTTGTTTTCTTTTCTAAGTAAATCACAGTCCTGGTTCAAGATCCCCTTTTCTACAATTATTTTTCTGGCCGATCCCAGGTATCATTAAACAGCATTAGTCCCATACCCTTTGATTTCCCTCTATCGCCCTGCAAACTTACTGAATGGTGTTTTCTCTTTGCTTCGCCATATATATTATGAAGCCTTTGAAGTTGCTTTGCCAAGATGATTGTCCTTTCCCTAATATGGCCTAAACCCTAGTTTTTTGTGCAATTTTTTTCGTAATGATTGTGTTGTTGTCACTTGTTTTTGATGTCGCAAGTTCCCACATTGACAGCCAATCGACCACATACTCCGAAACATACCACATATTGTCACGTCTCAGTCAAAACATAGTATGGTCGCATGATTCCCGCATTACAAGACATGCGAAATATCTCTGTATTGCTGTAACGGCAAATTCTCCCGTAGGTTCGTTGGCACAAGCGCCGATAAAATGTAGCTGAAATTTGGGGGGTATATTCTCCAGAAAATTTCCTACCATAGTGCTGCAACGATACTCGAAGACATCGTCCAACAAACTTACATTTTCATGGGTAATGTTTGTCTTTCTAAAGAAACGCCGGAAATTGCCGTAATATTGAACCGATATTACTTTTAGCCATTTGCATTCATGAGTGACCTCAATAGCCCTCTTCATAACTGAAAAGTCCATAAATGCTGGCAAAATTTTCCACTTTTAATTCAATTTTTAAAGAATTTTCTACTCAAGTAGCAGGTAGACAGTGGAAGATGATTTAGCCCTAGAAAAAATGGAAAGGTAGAGAAATTGATTTTGGGGGGCCATACAATTAGTTTTGAAAACAATTAAAAAATTAATTTTGTATACAATATAAAGAAAGCTCTACATTTCTTGGCTCTACACTACTGCTTCAACTACCAAAAAAAACTTATGTTTTTTCAGAAAAATTAAGTTTCTCTCAATACTTTGCAAATCTTCTTCAAAAAGTTTGAATAGTCCTTTTAAAAGTGCTGCATTATTGTCCCACACTCAAGCACCGTGGAGCGGTGAAAAAAGTGGGGTGCCTAAAAAAGTGCGGGGGCTAAAGAGGAGTGCCTGTCCATAGACGGCTACCAGAACCCTCAATTTCTTCTTGTTACGCATCTTCCAAATTATTGAATTGCATTAATAAAAATTTTGGTGATTTTGGTTTATTACGTCAACGGGGCAAGTCGAAGCAGGCAGGGATACCGCTATAGCTTACAAATAAAGGTAAGATATCAGTTGTTATGTTCGAATTTACCCTTTATGCACAATTTTATTTATTTTCGTTTGTTTTTATACATTATTTTGATTTATGGTGGTCGCACAACATTGCATATAGATAGATATGCCATTTGTGTTCCACAGTACCTGACCTTGACTGACCTGCTTGGTTAGGCCGCAGACTGTAAATTTCTTTTGCCGATGGAATTTGCGAGATCTGTGCCTTGCAACTATGTGATTCTGGTTTCTTGGCGTTTGAGAGCCATTCTGTAAGTCGTTGAACGTATTTCAGTTTCCATAATGGTACTTTAAGAGTTATTAAGAGCTGCCAAATTCAAGATTTTGGTTGCTCGGGTCCGCCTAATGAAGCTGCTTTCCAGAACGATTTGCTCATTTCCTTTATGTAGATTCATCCACAAAGCTCTTTATTCTGTCGTTTCTTTCATGTATTTATTAGTAAATTTTAGTCCTCGAAACTTACTTGTGAGCTGAAGGGGTGAATTTTTTGGGTGTAATAGTTTATGTTCGTAACTGTATTTCCGGTTTACGCAGCACCGCTTTGTTGCAAGGCTCTAAAAGCGACTAGGAAGGTCGGAATTACGAAATTTTAATCGACATAGAATTAAAAATTCCTTGCTCCAATTTCTTGGATCGTTAGAGCATTGCCATAGCTATTACTTGATAAAGAGATGGAGTTGAGAAAGTGCTCCCGGTCTTTGAATCTTACACGTGCAAATGTTAGTCACCACATTGCAGAAATTTTTTTGTCGATGAGTCTGCGTTCGACATTTTGCTTCTAAATCAATATTTTGATAATCTGTTTTACCTTAAACGTTGAATGTTCTTTCATTTTATTCGAAGACGTAGCATGTCTTTATTTGGGGAAAGGCTTCACAAAATGAGACGAATATTTTACTCATTGTTTATTCGTGAATGTTCAAATCAAAACAAATCAAATCAAATCAAACCTTTTTTCAGAAACAAATCAATTAATTACAAGATACATCATGTTAGTTGTTGAGATACAATCCTAAATAACAACAAAGATTACATTACAAGGAACACCAGGTTCTCAGCAGGTCCTCATAGAAATCCCATTTAATTAGAATTATAATATAATACAAACATTTAATCATGAATTTATCAAAGGTTAATCTCAAATTGTTTATCCAGATGTTCGAAGCAAGTTTCGCGACATGGATGTGTGGATGATGTTCATATATATTTTCATCGGTTTGTGATTCAAATTTTAAACCATGAGGAGCGAAATATATGTTGTCAGTGTTTTGAATATGTAGAAAAGACTATCTCCTTGCTACATAAATTTTTCCACAAATAACAGATCCATAAACACTGGCATTATTTTCCAGTTTTGACTTTAATGCCATTCTTTGAATTTTCTAAAGAAAGCTAAATTTCCACATATGGGCAAACAAAAGTGAACTTTGAAAATGTAACCCATGCAGCTTTCATAAACAAATAGGGATCAGGATTTGTAGTAAGTTAAAGATTTTATATGCAGTAAAGAAATTAAGAATGATTTACAAATCTTGAATTTTTTAAGATTTATATCAGTGGATGGGGCACCTGAATCAATTGTTGAAAAAAAGCTCTTTATCTATATTTTCAAAGGGTGATTTGAAAGTGCATTTTACCTGTTGTGGGGAATGTAAGTGTCCTCAGAGCTGAAGTCTGCAGGAAAAGTCAAAATAATAAGTCATAAGTGTATTTACGAGTCAGGCACTAGAATGAACAAAACAGTACTGTAGTCACAGGATAAGTGAAAGATGAGTCTGATTGTCTTCAACAACTTTATCTTTCTGCCCCAATCTTGCACTGCAAATCCTGCTTCAGATTAGGCTTGTTTTAGTATGCAAATTCTTCCAAAATTATACAGCATTTGTCAGTATTCCACTACTTTTTTAACTTGGCTTTAGATGTTGGTGCCATTGCAATGCAATGCCCTTTAACCTATCTGCAGAATGATGCAAAAAATACAGGCATTAGGCTTTTTAAGAACAACACACAAAATATAAATTTGCACGTTGAATAATCAGCTGATATTACAGAAAACATTTCTTTGCATACCCTAAGATAACTGGTTAAAACAGTTTTGTATATGGGACACACCACTGGAATGTTTGTTTACATTAGAGATCCTCCTAAGAATATTCCTCTGTAGACTGTTCTGCTGTAACAGGAAAACAAAAACCAATTTGAAGGTAGTCAAGCTGAAATTGAAAAAGATTATTGCAAAATATGAGCATTTGTGCCCTGATGCCCCTTCCCACCTCTCTCACATGCTCCGATGTATAAAATGCTCCGATTTACATAAAGAGTATAAAGATGATCAGCAGAATGAAAGTTTAGCTTGTAACTGAATGCTTGTTTATCTGATAGGAAACCATTTGTAGCTTTGAAAGCTTTTCTTATTTTATCCTTATTATAACTAAGATTAATTTTCTTATTTGGTGTGAAATTCAAGAGAAGGAGATGAAAAGGCAAACTTGTTTTCTGTATTATTGTAAAAAGGCAAACTTGTTTCTGTAATACCAGATTTTTACAAAGTAAGATAGGAGTTACGATAAGAGGGAGTAACATGACCAGGGCAGGAATCAAACTAAAGAACAGTGACTCTGTACATTGTTGCCTTGATGTCTGAGCTACTCACTCATGTTTGCAAGTCCATGCCAAAAGCTACTCATTTTACCATACTGCCCCTCTTTTCCAAGTAGGATCCATCACTGTACCATTGTTATGCACACCAGCCATGGTTTTTGTAAATATGGGTAAGTTATGTGTATTATATTGATCATCTGCTGAACGTGAAAATGATCCAATTATAGCAACAAGCCTGATTTTGCCTCATTTTTCATTAAAATAGGAGCTGGATTTTCAGGGGTCAAATGTGCCTTATGCTTAAGTCATATTATAAAGCAAAGAATTCTCCATGTGCAAAGAGGTTTATGTTTGTGGGGAAAGCCATTTGCAGTTTTCTGAGCAAATATAGGGTATAGGTCTAACCACAGGTCTATTAGGGATGGTGTATGAATTCAAATTATGTATGCTATGTAGTTGCGTGCCAAACAATTTGATGGTTCCTTAGAGACATGAGCTTCGTCAGGTTTTGATATTTATGAATCACTTATAAGAGTTAGTTATGATTGAATTAAAGCACTGAAAGAATTTAAGTATTTAGGAATTTTACCTCTGTTTCAGAAAATTTGGAGACACAAAATCCCTTTGCCCCATGGTGCCTCTGTCTATGTTTTGCTCCAATCTTCTTCAAACTGCCATCAAGTTTTTTCCTAAATTTCCTAAAGTTATTATCTTTGCTGGCTTTGCTTCTTGATTTGTTCTGCCAAAAGAACCTATTGAACTCTATTTGAAATTTTTAATTTGTTTCAAGAAGGAACTTTCAAGTTCAAATTCTGCCTCTTGCTGATCCTTTCTCAATTAATTTTTCCCAATTTTCTGCTGTTTTGAAATGCTGTGTGGAAAATAACAAGGAAGGGATGGGGGTGGGGGGGGGGGGCGGTGGTGGGTTAATTTGATGAAGTTTTTACCCAAAGATTGGTGTTTATCAATAATTTAGTGAAGTTGACAAAGGACATGTAAATAATAAATTTGGGCTGTCATAAAAGACCCCTAAAGACATCAAATCCGAATTGGCTCCCAGTTTTTTTAGAAAAGCACCTGTTTCAAAAGTTCCCCATGCTGGAATGTTTATATCTGACGTCCCTGACAGCATCCATTGCTTCTGATTTCCTTCCTGATTTTAACTTCCTTATTATACTATATGGAGTTATAATACTCGGAGGATCTCAAAATTGTGTTGGGGGAGATCAACTCAAGTTGACTGTCCATTAACAATAAATAAAAGCCAGTTTTCCTTATTCATAACCCCTCAGACTTACATGAAAGGTAATACTTGAGATGATAATTCATATTAAGGGAGGAATTACATACCTGATTGTAAATTGAATCAAACTACCATTTATTATCATTTAACTCCAGAATGATATAACAAATGAAAATACGTTACAATTCTTATTAATCTGAAAAGTGGTATGTCTTACAGTGGTGCGACACTCTTGTATTTTAATTTGAACTATTCCACAAGCCTTTCGTGGCCACAGAATTTGAAAATCACTTAAAACGGTGCTTCACGTGTCTTGAGGGTTGCATGTTCTCACTCTCATGAGGGACCGGGCAAGCAAGGACTTGTCGCTTATTTGATTACACATTTTCATTCAAAGCTTTATATTTCTAAACATGGAATGACTAGGATAGATATACTTCAAAGTCAGGCGCGTTTCAGGTTTATTTGGGGTTCAAGAACTTTCGTTACTCTCTGTCGATTTGGTCGAGAACGAAACGAATAGCAAAGCTTCACCACGAGATTGAATATTAAGGAATGGGTGGAATTTCATTCTTGTTCGGTAGCACTTTCATACAATAATTTACTGTGTACCAGCAGAACCACAATTCCAAGATCGTCAATCTAAATCACCACACAGAGAATGGGTCTTAAACAAATCGACCATGCAAAAGAATGAAAAAGGTGTAATGAAAGAGGCAGAGTGAAAACGTGAAAGCAACTTTCGTTTGCACAGGCAGCTGAATCGATTTCAGAATTTTACGGACGGAAAATCTTGTGGTATGTTTTAGTTTTGAAATTTGTATCCATATTGTTATCTGAAGCGAAATATTGTTGCTTATGCAAATAATGGATAATTCTGCGTAGGACGAAAGATTTTGTGTAAGATCGTTTTATTCGGTCAGTTTTGGAAGGAGGTTTCGCCAACATAACAAGGGGTTTACTTCACCTGCCTTAGAGCAGGATAGCGGAGGGATCGAGAAAAGCAATTTTATACTTTATACTTCTTCTGTTGTCTTTCCGCTTCCTCTCCACCGATTTGAAAGCCCCCAGTGTACCTTACGTTAAACAGAAGAAATTTATTTTACGCCTTTCACGTGACGTATTTGTTTAGTCTATATGGTGGCGAGTAAGAAAGCTATTTAGTTACCGTGAAGATTTATTTGAATTCAGTCTGGTATTATCTAGAACAGACTTTGAAAAATGTATTTTGAGATATTTTATCTGCTGTGCAAGGAAAATCATGTTACACACAGTGTGGCTTACGATAAGGCCCTCAAGCTTAACTTTTCTATGTTATAACTTTTATTTGATAAAAAACGCTGCAGACTGTAATGATTGAAAATATTTTAAGAGATAAAAATTTAAGTGTATTATGACGAAACATCTGACTGCAGGTCTTGGAATCTAGATATCTTTCTCCTGGGGGATTAGGTCTTATGTGAGTCATGTCAACCATTAACCAGTCCCAAAATTCACGTAAATTTGCAAAAAAAGAAATGTCATCAGCTTTTTAAAGAAGGCAGGATTGCACTGTGTCAAGTTAATCACCAATCTCTGGCAAATTTGATCACAGGTAAATGACAATGGAAGGTAACTCAAATTTAGACGTATCAGAGGGAATCATAGTCATTGTCAGGAAGGGCCGAGCTGAAAATGAGAGCACGAAGTAAAACCGAAAAAGGAGGGTAATGCAAATGGGAAGGGGAGAAGCAGGGATGAACAAGTAGTAGAAAATGGGAAGGGTAGAAGCAGGGACAACACTTGCTCAGATATTGGGGGAGGGGGTGCAAGACTATTGTTTTGATGACGTCACATTTTCCCATTGTTTTATAACAAAATACCATTGTTCTCCAAAATAGTGGGAGGGTGACCGCCCCTCGCCCCCTCGCCCCCTTCAGATGTCCACAACTGGGTAGAAGGGGGCGATGAGATTTCCACGATTTCAACTAATGGAGATTGTCAGAAAAACAAAAGGATTCCTCCAAAGGTGCACGAGATTTGTAGGGGTGATCTGCAGGATAAGGGGGCAGGATAAGAAGGGTCATTGTAAAAGAGGGCAGGGTTAAAAAGGGCAATGTAGAAGAGGCTGGGTAGTTGAAGGCAGGGTAGAAGGATGCAGGTTAGAGGGGGGCAGGGTTGCAAGGGGCAGTGTTAGAAGAGGGAAGGGTAGAAGGGGGCTAGATAGAAGAGGGCAGGGTTGAAGAATGCTGGTAAGAAAGGGGCAGGGTAGAAAATAACAGTGTAGAAGAGGACATTGTTGAAAGGGGCTGGATAGAAAAGGGCAGAGTGGAAAGGTGCAGGTTGAAAGGGGCAGGTTAGAAAGGGGCAGGATAGAAGGGAGCAGCGTAGACGTGAGAGGTTGATACTTAGATTACGAGAGTTTTTATAATTCCTTACAAAACGTATTGTTTTAGCAGTCAGAGATTAATCAACATCCTTCTAAGAAGAGCGTTGCCAACAAAGTTTTAATCCGCAAGTCGTCGATCATATCGTAAAGGGAGCTTGTCTAACCATATTTCTCGCTTCATACCTAAGCAAGAGACAACAAAGAAGTATGGCAAAATTAGAGATAATTAATAGATATCCTCTGTATAATCCAGCCCATATCTAGCCGTTTCAGTCTATGAATTGTGAAGAAATAAGACCATCTGGTTAAGTGATTAGCCAGCTTGGTAGATCCGCAAAGAAGAATTCGCCTATCCTCAAATGTAAAACGACTGTACTTCGGGTGCAAGATCGCAACAGTTAATTCAACCAAATTTAATGTCTAAAAAGTCAATAGGAAAAGTATCTCCAAATGTCACAACCGGTACTGCGTAAAAGCAAGTTATACGGTTCTAGCATTATTATATCGAAGAAACGGATAAATTGGATTTGTGGGGCCGT
The DNA here is from genome assembly GCF_057945365.1 of Rhopilema esculentum. NCBI lineage: Eukaryota > Metazoa > Cnidaria > Scyphozoa > Rhizostomeae > Rhizostomatidae > Rhopilema > Rhopilema esculentum. The sequence continues at coordinate 9,309,112 of NC_142825.1, forward strand.
TTGCCAAATTGTATGTTTCTGCAATCTATCCCCGCATAAGAACCTAAAATTTTGTCATTTCAGCCTAAATAAGTTCATGTATAAAAGGATGATCGGAAAAAGACATGTTTTTGGTTTCTAAGTGTTTATTGTTTCTTTCAGAATCAAAATATTGTGGGGGGGGGGGGGGAGGGGGGACTTTATTTGTCTCAGTAGTGTATGTTCGCTGTCTAGGTTCACATGGCAGATAGAATTTTTGTCGTAAATGAATTGCTGACTATAAAAAGCTGTCTTCGTTTCGGTAAACAGATAAGGGTCGAGGTTCAGAAATGCAGATAAGATTATATAGGTTTTGCTGGTAAGTTTTAATTAATGAAACTCCCTCGTTAGCTTAAGTTTTAATTAATGAAACAACGAAGATTTTATCAGGGTTAATACGATGACCCAGTTATGACCCGATCCTGGCATTGCGAAGGCTGGTATCAATGTTTTGGGGAAGGTGTCAGGTTTGATGAGTTAAATTTTGTTTTTTCAAAGCCCCCTCCGCCTAATTTAAGTTCAAGGCGTGGTCCCTGCTCATTTACAGAGTGACCAATTCTATTTCAACGTTATACTCCAAAATTTTGTCCTATCGCTGGAATTCGCTTTCCGGTTTCAAACCGCAGTTTCATAGAATAACCTAACCTTAATTCTGTGATGCTAGACACACAAAGATCTTAAGGCACCGCTTCAACGATAATTTATCAAGAGTTCTCTTGAAAAAGTTCGCAGCTGAAAATAGGGCACAAGTCTGTAGATTGTCAAGCGAAAATGTTCGAAGGTGAAATTTGGTTGTCACTAACAAACGCTACTTATGTGCGATACTGATTTTCGGCAGTTGTATGGATGGACAATAGAGATTAAACTGACGTTCAAGATAGGTAGGAACATCGTTGTTTTATGATAGGGCTCACAGGCCACTTTATTCTATGTCTGATCGTCAACATTCATTTAAGTGACATGATGTACTTTATGCTGGCGTTTCAATGATTCTTAATCTATATTTTTACTTAGTTTACATGCCTTTTGTCAACACAATACAACCCTTTGTTTTTACAAGCCGGAGAAGTCTTAGGATTTGTTGTTTTCATTTTCCAAAGTTGGTTCCAAAGTAGTCACGCAAGTAGTCAATGTTATCTACCCTATATTATGTTTATAGATAAGTTTAGCAAAATTCTGTTTCACTCCGTGTGTTGAAGAGGTTACCCTGTCTGAACTTTGTTATTACTATTATTATTATTATTATTATTATTATTATTATAGACCCCTTTTAACAATTTGTTTTTCTCATTACTACGATGTAATAGTTTTTATTTTGTAAACACAGGCTAGCCAGTTACAAATTACCTTGTAATAGTGAGATTTGTAATTGTAGTTTTAACAGGAATTCAAAATGAAAAGTTTCCATTATTATTATTATTATTATTATTATTATTATTGTTTTTTCTCCTCTGATTCGATAAAGGCGGAAACCTGCATGTAAATTAACCACGTTTCATCTATCAAATTGTGCATATCAAAGATATGCCAGTGTAGTGTACTTGTCATAACACGATTGCGCTGGTATATTGATATGTAATCCGAAAGTTTTCTGTTGTAATCATTTGTGGACATAGTATTGACTACTGTATTCCACAAACAGAAGGACCATGTGACTGAATGTAGTATTTGCTGGAGGTAGTTTGAGGCGAGGGCATGCTGCATGAAATTGGCTAGCTTTTTAGCTAGTTATGAATGGTTCGTATTATAAAAGCAATGGCTAGTGTGGCATTCCTGTATGTCTATTGTTTTTATGTCTAGTCACTGCTAGCTTAAGGTTCAAGTTGTTTTGTGAGTAAGGTAGATGGTGATGGATTACAGGGATTGCCTGCGAGAAAGCCGCTTTTAAAATGGTCGAAAAGCTCTTGATAGGGTAACGACTAACATGCTGAAGTTTTTCAAGCGAAATGGTACAAGTTATTCGTCTGAAGTTTATTTATATAAGCATTGTTTTTGTATCTGTGATTAGCCGTTCTAGAGGTTTTCGCAAAGGCTCATTAAATACGGTGTGGGTTACTCTATTGCTTGTTAACAGCTGGAAACGATCAAAAATCCCACCGCTATATTTGTGGTAAGAAATGGAGGGTGATGATAATGCGGAGTGGTGTACTAAGGTGTATTAGAAAATACTGTTTGTTAAAATTTTCATTCATAGAAATGTGAATCTCTCTTAAAATATGAATGAACGGATTTGAAAATATTTAAAATTCCCCCAGCGTATCTTTTTTGAATAAATCTTAGATGTCATTAATTCGTTAAGCGCTTCTTATTTAGTCTTTCACATCTATTAAAGAATTTTCCTACAAGAAAACTACGTTTTAGTTTTTTCCTACAAATAGCTAAAAAGTCGATTTCTATGTGATTAGTGAACTCGAAGTTCCTTTTTAGTAGATACGTTGGGGCTAGTAGATAAATTAAGATGATCATTAGGTAGAATAAATATAAGATAAAAAAAGAATAAAATTGATAGTTAATTAAAGTAATAATTTAGAATATTAACTTTAATGTCATTGCATTCAACTAAGCTCTAACAACTCAGTTAGATTATATTGTTTTTGTCAAAGTATATTACCATAAATAACATCTCAGATAGAAAAAGCCTAACTATTTCGAAGCAGGCTTGGGGATATCACGATTTTACTGACGAATTAAACAATTTCATGGACCAACTGAAGATTTACCGACAAACCGCAGAGAATTTTGGATGTTACGCCCCTTACATCCCCCGCTAACCACGCCCCAGTGTTTGCCTTCTATTCGAATCTCTCGGTGTCTCAGTGTAAGTGAAAATGGAGTTGGGCCATAGCCTTTGATTGTAGCGGCTATGGTTCTCCAAATTTCTTTTAAGGCCAAAATTAACGGATAAAACCTGTTTATGATACGATAAAACTTCTGTTCCTTGACGGGGGTTACGTAATTAGCGGTTGATAATTCCTTTCTTACGCTCCTTTGCGGCCTGGCTTAATCCGTTATTTGGATTATGAGCTTCGATGTTACTTTGACGAAGATTCGATGGCATTTCTTTTGGTTGCAGGCCTCCTGTGTATCAATCCTGTTCCTTAAAATGCGAAATCCTCTTCAGGCGATACTTGCCTTTAAAACCCTATCGGTGATGGACCATCCAGAAATTTTGGGAGCTAATGTATCGAAGCAGTAGATATCTCATTCAAATATTGTGAGTTTTCTAAAGTTACCTTGAGCTTCATGATGTAAAGAAACTAACTACTGTAAAATGAATAGTTAATTTGTGGGATTAATCTCATATCAAACGCAACAACAACGTTCTCGACACAATAAGAAGGCAAAACGTACAATATGAACATCAATGTTTAGCAAGGTGCCAGCTTATGTTTAATGGGGCTTTATTTATGTGTAATCTGCAAACATCATATGTATGTTCAATTATGGATTATTTTGTATGTTATGTGCATGTGTGCGTATATTTTCGGACAATTTTAAGTTATACTCTACCTAGCTACAGTCAAGGGAGAAGAGTGTTTCAAAATTGCCTTTGGTTGTTTTATACTACAAGCTGTTCAGATTTTTGGTGTGGTGATCAGAATAATTTTTATTCAACAAATCTCTAGGATTATATGCCGTTGTAGGAACATTATAGGATTACAATAAAATCAAAATGAAAGCATCTGCTGACGTTTTTAGCGTCTCCTTTTAAAATGGACATTTTCACTTTTATTGGTAATATAGTTCTCCTCTGTTTAAAAGACGTAATTAAACATTTCATTTTCGTGGGAAGGATTTAAATCGTGATGGAATATACTTTTCTGTTAACAGGGCTGCTATGTTTGCACATCTTTCTCCAAACGAGGTCGAGACTTAGCTTCATATTTAGGTCTAATAGGATCATTTTTTATAAGAAACTGGCTATAAGAAACTAGTACTAGACAGTCAGAGAAAATTAAAAAACTCCAGTACTCGAAGCAAAAAGATTAAAAAGATATTAAATCGTGATAAAACTGAGAACGACGAAATTTTCCAAGATCCAAGAACATGATTGCCCTGTTGGCCTAGAATTTAAGACATCAGGAATAAAATATACTTCCCACACCAAAAAAAGTGTCAGAATGTAAGCGAATCTCTTGACGTGAAAAAAAGGTCACGAACATTTCATAAGATCACTCATGACATCATAATTAAGAAACTCATAAGAAACAATGAGTATTGAAATTTCCAGAACATTAAGAAACTGGAGTACTCAACATCGACCTTTGTTTCTTATAAAAAAATGAGTGTACAGTTTTGTGACATGACAAATTTTGTATTGCGTTTTGAAAACATCTAAGCGTGGCACTTTTTGTTAGTTAGGCTTAGCAGTTAGGCTTAGCACTTCAAATACACTCGATAGGGCTGCTTTGCAGAGCGATACATAGAAATGGTTCCATTAAGCCAACAATGAAAATTGTTCACCTAGTTTACAACCACGATTATGTGTACTTGAAATGAAGTAAACTTAAATAGGATAGAATCAAGTACAGCCACGGTTTAAAGATTAAAATTTTGAAGTTGTCCTATTGAATGAATTTTGTTCGAGGCTTAAACCAAAGGCAAGTTCATGATATGGTACAAAGCATTTTATTAACCTAGAATTTACCTTTTGGATTAATTTTCAATCCTAACATTACATTATTTTTTACTAACATTACTTTTTACTAACATAATTTTTACTAACATTACTTTAATAAGAACAATTTTATAACTACATGAGCCTCAAAACTGGTCAAAAGTTAAGAAAAAATTTAAAAAAAACGAGGAGGCTGAGAAATTGCTACGAACAATGTTGGAAAAAATGGGAACAGCCAGCCTGAACTTCATTTACTGGCTCTTACAAAAAGTTGGTGTATTTTCACCAAAATGTATGTACCCATTGCCTGCAGGCTGGTGAAATTTAAGGTTGCACAGGTGACTTTGGGTTTTGTGTGAAACAATACATTTGTGTTACGTCTGAATTTGGTTTTAAACAACCAAAATATTGCGACTGTGGTTTTGAAAGACCTTTCCAAGTTTCATGACAGCAACTGAGACTAGACCAAACTGCAAACCAACTCGGAAAGTTTGCCTCATCCCAGTGTTTTATTCTAAACTGATTCAATTCATTGGAGTTTAGTGTACGCACAAGAATTATATTGTGTTTTGCTTTCTATCGGTGTTTTATACGAAAATCACCCACCGGAGAGCGATTATTCTTAAGCTCTTTTGACTGTGGCCTAACTCGAACGCAAGTGTAATCATATTGGATTGAGATGAACCAATTATATCTCGTATTACTAGCAAAGAGGCAGAATGATAGCAGAACTTAAGTATCGTTGTGGTAAACAAGGTATTATCCAGATATAGATTGAGTTTTTATTAACATGTAACAGCATATCTATATGGGCAGTGCATGTCATGTGCTCGTCTTCAGCCATACATTGTATCATCGTTATTTCGCAATGAATTGTCGACTCTTTTTCATATGGGCTTTAAAGGCAAGTTCCACATTAATCGATTTTGTTCTTGAAAGTGGGGAATTTTCTTCATCAAGGACATTCTCAATTAGGGAATGTTTACTTTGAGAGAAGTCTCTGATTGCTCTCATAACTCTTTGATAATTCATCAGCTTGTTCCTATCCCTCTTTTAAACTGTTCCTTTCAACTTCAGCTCACAAACTGCTAGAATACTGTTGTTGGTTTTATCAAACAAACTTTTGCACGAAAAGGACGTTTGTTGTGTCAAATTGCTTATCGTCGAGCAGCTTGCAAAGTTCCGGCAAATATTAACGTCTTTATTGATATTACAATATTTTCGTGTCACTAGCAATTCATTTGATTGGGTTATTTCTGATACGATGAATTAATTTTCAAGAATAAATATAATCCATTTGGTTTTATTTTTTTAAAATATGGTTACAGCGTAATTATAACATTTTGAATTTTAGTACACCTATTTGTTTGATAATGAACCGTTAAAATCTTGGTACATGAGTTGCTTAACTTTTTGCCGCATTTTGGTACAGAAAGTTTCTTATCTTGTTCCGTAACATGAAAATTTGTTTTTACCTAATTTACAATCTCCCATCGCTATTTAAGCCTCATTTAGCACTCGTCGAGTAAACAGGTAATGAAAATCATAACACTTACCACAGGAACCCAAAATATCTTTACAAATAACAATTCTGAACTACCAAAAAAATTCTGTTTCGTGTGAAAAATTTGATCTAGCAGTTTGAAAAATCAAATCATTTATCAAAAGTTTGATAACGCAACATCAAAAGTTTGTTACCAAAAATAGATTTTTGTTTAAACGTCTTAAAAGGGGTGTCTTGAATAGAGAATAAGTGAATAACTATTTCACATGTCTCCATTTATCTAAACTTAGACCATTTTATTTAGGCCATTGTTACGAGTCACCCCAACACTGCCACAAAATTTCTTTCCTTTTTTCTTTTTATTCAGTTTGTTTTTACGGAGAATGGCGAGGTATATCCTTTCTGACTCCTTAAAGGAGGATATCGTAGTTCATTCTAACACACCAGTTTTCTATAGATATAATGACATCAATAGAAACGGCATCGAGCAGTGTAAAAGAGACTGGTAAACAGTAATCATCATTACTGACGTCACAATTTTCAAACCTAGCGATATTCCGTAAGGGGCATTCGTCGAGATCATATTTTTTCAAATAAACGTTGGAAAACCAGAAACAGTTTCGTCACTTTTTGTCACAAAAAACCATTTTATCGATGCCTTGAACTAAAGTGTCTTATGAAGGGTAAAGCTATGAAACAAGTGACAATGTCTTGATAGCAGAAAATCCAGTAGAAATTTGCACTTTAACTAATCTGTCATTTAATCACTTTAATATGATAAGAAGCCATGGAGCTAAAGCAAAAACGAACAGTTATTCGGAAATTCAAGTTCATCTAAATACAATGTAATTTGAATTTCAATGGCTGGACCAGTTGGTTTGTGCGATAAATGGCTAACTACAATATGGTGTGTTGATAAGGAGGTTGTTTGGATTACGAGGTTTTAGTCTTTGATCACAGGTTAGCACAGCTTGGCTGTTGTAAGTATTTAGATGACCTAATGTCTGGATGTTATTTGTTAAAAGACTGCCGATGTAAAACTGCCTGTTTAGGGAATATATGAGCAATCGAGCGCCGTGGAAATTCGACATCTGTAGAGTTCTTTGACATCTCTTTGTTGATTGTCCTTGTTAAAATCGCCCAGGGTAAGTTCGCATTGATCTTCACGAACAAACGAATTCTGAAATTTTCTTCTTTGTTCTGGGAATCAAATTGTCTTGCTAACCATTTTGACGGTATAATAATCTTTTATTTCTCTTCGTGAAATATTAACTGCTATTTTGGGAATGAGCTTATTTTTTAGCCAGAAGTCTTAACATGCAAACGAAAACTTGATTAATGTGTCTATATTGAAGCAAGACTTAATTTATTATGATAATGGAACAGTGATAATTTGGTAAAATAATTTAATTTTATGATTTAATGATGATGTGGGTATACAAATGTATTACTTCAGGTTTCTGTTTAGCTATTTTTCGCTATCATTTACATTTTCCTGGGAAAACTTTCAGCCACAGTGGTTTGCTTTTCTGGGTTTGCGGGACAAACTTTGTTTCTATGCCGACAGCCGTTTTTGAAAGTTATAATTTTGTCTCAAATTGACTAAAAATTTTTCAAATTTGAAATATTTTACATTAATAATCGTTTTTTGTGCATTAAAGCGTTCAATGCTTTGAAATATTCGTTCATTTGATATTCGTTATTTTTTATATCATTTGATTAATGTAATAATCGTCCAGATGCTTTTTCCATAGATGCGTTTCTAGTGTATTATGCGGACCACGCAGAATAGAGATCTAGCAATCACGGTAGTCAGCCTGTCAGCCTTTTAATGAAATGGTGCATGAGACATTACTTAGTCAATTTGCTTCAAAATTTACTCAGAAGTTCTGGCTTCTGCATTTTATAGTTATCAGTATCTTTAACCAAGCAAACCTTAGTCTATGATTTGGTCTGAAATCCTACCTTTCCACAAGGCAGGTTCAAATTATCTGTGCTACTTTTTCTGTTAAGGAATATAACTCCAAGCACGCCCTGTATGTCTGTGCCAAAGTCAGTAAATAATTCATTTTTATTGAAGTTTTCGTTATTATCTTTTCACATTGCGTTGTTCCATGTTTCCTTTTCGAAATCATCTTCACCGCAAGTATTCTTTGGAGGTCTCTCAAGCAGTTCTTCTATACTGTCTTTATCATTCTGCAAAATTTTCTATGCCTATGCTTTCGCGCTAGTCGTCTTCTCAATAGTTGAAAGAATTGGACAGCCTCGTTTAGTCATGAACTTACAACCTCGTTTAGTCATGAACGAACTGCCTCATCTAGTCCTTTAGAAGGATTCTCAAAGGTATGGAAACACCACTGATCTCTAAACAAAAGCTTTTTGGGACAAATGAATAGCTCCAATTGGGATGCCACTCAATGATGGAAAGTTGGAAAAGTCGTTTCTCGGTATTTTTGAACATTGAACAAATACTGGTTTGCAAGAGTATTATTGGCCAAAATAGTCATAGAGATTGTGATAATTGTCAGCTTATCGATAACGTGGATACTAAATAATGCAAAGCTTGTTTTTAATTGTTTTAATTGTAAGGGTTGTGAATTTACGGTGGAAGTAAGAAGCTAAAGAAATAACAAGTTTCTTTTTGTTCGTAGGTTTTAGATGAATTTTACAGAATGCACATTTCTACGAGAACAGCAGTTTTATCCGTGGTAAGGTTTCAACAAAAGTTTATTAAACTTCTCCCTTCCACAAGAAGCTGCATTTATTTAAAACAAGATAAACAAACAGATTTCAAGTTGAAGACGAAAGTTACAATCTGTCTTCTAGGCTACGAAGATAGTCTAGATATAAGCTTAAAAGTTTAAAGGGAATTGCGTTTCAATTATGCCCGTGCAAACTGTCAAGACTAAGGTAGCCCAAACACACCGCCAACGCCTCGGTTTTTAACGAGGAGAATTGGTTCTCCGTTATTTTGTGCTATGGGGGAAAGTATACAAGGGTATTGTATCCGAGGGGGTTTGGCCCCGTTAGTTCAAACGATGCCACGAAACATCCGAAAGCCTCTATTTCTGTTTCTTGTCAAAAATCATCAGATATTCGAACTACCTGTACTAGAAGATCTAGGCTTGATCTTATCAAAATATTAAACTGTCAGCTATTTCGTAAGTAATGATATCATGCCAATAATGCATTTTGACGATAGATATTTCTAGAATAAAATTCATTGCAGCTGCAGCTGTCCTTGACCAATTGATTGATTTGTTTTTCAAGCTTGTTATGTGGCTTAATAGTTGCTTTGTCATGTGGCTAATGCCATATTAGTATCATATTAATACCATACTCAAGAGCACTTCCGTTCTCTTGAATTCTATATTAACTTAAATAGTTAAGGAAGCTACTAAGCTGTGCCTTGCAAATTGATGTCCTATCGAAAGGTTGAAAAGGCAGAAAGTAAACTGGTGCCTCCATTCTGTCACGCCAACTATCAGCACAGCTTTCTGAAAGAGCTTTTCCATACATGTGGATGCACACTTTACGCGCATTTAAGAAGGCGGGCAACACTTTCGAAGCAGGCTTTTATGTAGATGAATTCGTTACAAGACAGCTAAAAATTCGGGTCGACAATGCTGTCATTGTGTGGTTTTTTCCTTTTGGCCATTTTGATTCTGACACAGTGCCCAGTACCTATGGTAAAATGGGTAAAGTGAATAAAGGCGAGTGTCGTTGAATCAGGGTTGTTTTGAATAGCAACACTACTAGGGAAGTCTAGAAAAAGAATACTAGCAGATATGAAATATATGATTTTATGTCGCTGGCGATCTTCTATTGCCCTCTCATGACGTGGCAACGGTAGCACTGACGATACCACCAAGCTCTTAGCTGCTGGACCACACGCATTCTTTTATAAGAAACTAAGTTCTGGGAATTTTAGGCTTTTAATTCAGTAAGTGGTCTTCTTTTTAGTGCAGGAGATTAGTGCAGAAATACAGCAGAATTGTGGAAATTGTGGTGCAGGCATCAAGATTTCAGAGAGCGTCAAGTTTGATTCGCTGAACAACATGTGACATAGACCCAAATCACATCTTGCCCCTAATTTCTATTTTTAGACTGAGGTACTTTTGTCCACACCCCTAATTGTACAATTGACCATAAATGGAGAACACCAGGTCATAGAAGTTGAAATTCACGGTATTTGATGTCACATCTTTTTCAACGTATCAAACTGCCTTTGTATTGTGAATTTCAACTTTCTTCGACCTGGCGTTCTCCATTTATGACCAATGGTACAATTAGGGACCTTGACCGAAGAACTCTAGTCTAAAAATAGATCTTAGGGGCAAGAGATGATTTGGGTCTACATCACATGTTGTTCAGCGCATCAAACTTAGTATTTTCTGAAATTTTGATGCTTGTATCACAATTTGCACAAGTCTCATTTCCCTCACTATTTACGAAATGGAATGTCAAAATATTTTTACGAGACGTGCTAGATGATTAAATCAGTGACGTTTGAGATGTGTTTCTTAATTTGTCCAGGTTCTCTGAGAACGGAGATTCGGGCTTGCCCCTCGTCATACCTGGTGTAGCAAGAATTATAAGTACATTATATTTGATGCGCCTGAATTTTTTACTTGCACCTTCCTCCTCCACTTACGCCGGAATCCCTTTTTTAAGTTACTTGCAGCTTCATTCCTGAGCCCTTGAGTAACTCGATGCCTAAGCAATTTGCTCGTTGCTTGTTTAAAAGCGTGTATACCCATATCCCTTTTAACTACGAACTGGTATTAATTGCCCTGGTTAGACAGGGGGCGTCTTTCCACGAAACTATTTCATTTCACTGTACTTCCTGTCAAGTATCATCATCATTTTCGTTCTCTCAACTTCGGGGCACTCCTAGGTGTGCTTCGTGGAAAGGCACAGAAAGTACCTAGGCAAATGTTATATTATAATTTTCTCTACCTCGGGCTTTCCGCGATGTGCATAGTGCAAAGTCGCAAAAAGTACATGGTCAATCATCATCATCGTCATAATATGTACCTCCTACTTTCCCGAGCTTTCTGCTTTTCAGTCACAATCCTGCTTTTATGTTTTTCCACATTTGAAAACCCACATTGGGGAATTTCCATTCTCTTGTAGCATTTATTTAATTGGCATCGTATGACCTCGCTCAGGAGCGTGCCAATCTTGTTATGGTGATGGATCTTTTCAGCTGGTTAATGCTGCAGCAAGCATGATTTATAACGGCTGAATGCCCTTGGCTCATATTTAAGTGCTGTAAGCTATGGTTAGCGAGCGGAACTGCTTTAGAGCCAGTTTATCGACTGTTACACCACAAATTTTTATGTCCAATTTAAGAACCAATTAACCGCGTCACAAATTTCTTGCTTTAATAGGCCTCGTTCATCATCTTATATTTCACGCGGCTTTGCACATTAAAATCAAATCCTGATTGTTGTTATTTCGATCATTGAAAATGATTTGTTTCCTATGTTATCCGCAAGATGATTAAGCGACTGGTTTTCTTGTAAATCCTGGTGCTTGGCGGTTATCCCGATCCCTGCCACTACCTTAGACTCCCCAACAATACCATTTCTAGGAATGAAAGAAACTCGTTCTTGTCAAATGAATGATATATTATATTTCACGACTCCGTGCATGCCTTTGTTGAGAGTCCCAGTTATTGAGACTTCACCTGCAGAGGACGGATCTTAGTTACTGTAAAAGTTTAACAATAGTCTATTGTCTGGACAAAGAGGGGTACCGGAGCTGGATGAGTCCATAATCTTTTTTAGTTGATATGCAAAAAAGCGTGTAAAAATCTTAAATTTGTCGCTAGTACCTGTAAAATCTTGTCAGAATCAGAAAACCATCTGTTTTGACTCCGGTCTTCACTCTGATCACTTAAGCGGCTGTCATAATGATTTGGTATTTGTTTACTTTTAAATGATTCCTTCTTATATGTGATTTATATGTTTTAATTAAGTTCGATTACCAATTTCGATTTCCTAATTTCTTAGGCGTGGTAACCTACAAGTGTAAAAAATTCTTAAGAAACACCCATTCAATAAAATAAATTAAAGACATAACAATAAGCACAGCCAAACCAAGAAGAATAATTTAGATAAAAAGATGTATTTATGCTGCCATATCATTTTTGCCATTTTTACCATCTTTGGAACCAGGTGAACGTTATTTGACATTATTTGGGAGTTCATTTCATTGATGTGACCTCCCAAATTTGACGGTATTTGGGAGGCCATGTTAGATGGGGCATCACTTTTTGCAGAGTTGAATGGATTGCAATGATGCTCTACCCAATTAAATATGGTTAACAAGTTTCATAATTCCTCTCTTTCAGATATTATACTTAGCATCTAAAACGCATTCAGTTATAACCCCAAGTTGCCCGCCGAATCTGTATATTCACCAATTGGCTGACAACACATTTCAGTGCTGCAGATATTGCCCTGCAGGTACACATGTCACAAGCCATTGCAATAATGGAAATGTTTCCAGCTGCCAGGAATGCCCATATCAGCACTTCTATGAAGAACAGAATAAAAACACTGGTTGTTATAGGTAATGAGTTATAGAGTTGTTAGTTAAACTTCTAATTGCCACCAAAAAAATCTCTAAGAGTATGGCAAATTGATTGATTCAAAAACAGTTTATCACATCTTATCTGTATATCTGCTGTTTGAAACCATAAGTAGATTTTGAATTTAATGAAATTGAATTTTTTTATCCCTTGCCACATACAAGCATGTAAGAGTTTAGCACCCCTTCTTTCTAAGGTGCTAGAACAGTGGCAGATTTAAGGGGAGGGCAACTAGATATTAGGGGCAACTAGGGGCAGTTGCCCCTCCCTCGACGAGTTGAATCAAGTCTGGCACCCCTTTTTTGAAAATTGTGCATCCCTTTTGAAGAATGAGAATCAGGGGAAAAAATTTCTGAGACCGAGAGGTTAATTTGCTTCAAGGATTACCTCAAATTAATTTTTTTTTCTGAAAGTGGATCTGAAATTGTTGTATACAGCGTACTTTCATCATCAATTTTTAAAATTTTTTCAGCGCCCCCACTATCGACTGCCCCTCCTTCAAATTTGCTCTGGATCTGCCTCTGTGCTAGAATACTGTTATATTTCCCCCCGCGTTAGGGGCTACCATCCTGGAGATGTATGCCTGATCATGATAACAAGAAGATATTATAATTAGATTTTTATTATGTTTTCTCTTCTTCCTTTTATGCAATTTGATTATAACAAGCTGGCTGATTTTGTAGTGGTTTACTTCCTCTATTTGGTGGTTTAGTTACGAAACAGTTTTGTTCCACTTGTTTCAGATGCAGTGAATGTTCTGAGCTAATGGTGATGAAATTCCCCTGCACTACTACTACGGATACTATTTGTGTTTGCAAAGAGGAACATTATTATAGAAGCCTATTCCGAACATGTACCAAGTGCAGTACTTGCAAAGAAGGCTATGGAGTTGTGCAGGATTGCTCCCACTCAACCAAAAGAATTTGCCAGCAATGTGTCAAGGTATTTTGTTTTACAATCTTGATGAAATTATTCTGTCAAAAATTTTTTATTAAGGCAACTTTACGATGTAGTGAAGTTTGAGAGGTTTTTGCTCATGGCGTCTTTAATTTCTATAGAAAACGTCTATGCTTCTGCTGCAATCTTAAGTGGCTAACAATTTTGATGATTGAGTCTATTGAATTTGTTACCAGGAAACCATTTTCTGACATCAGAGCTAAAGTTCCTCTTTTGGATCACCAAACAGCACTGATGTTTTTTGGCAGCATTAAAAAAAACTCACAACTGTGTTTTGGCTTTTGAACAAAGTACTAGAAACAGCAAATCTCTCTGGATTTCTAAAATGTCTCTATCACATCACTTCCATGTATTTTTCCTAGTTTGTTTAGTCTTTCCACTTTTGTGAGTCTCAACAAGCACTTGTGAGTTTCTCCATATATATTGCTCATGAAACTGCAATATTTGATCATGAAAAAGCAGTAATATATTTTCTTCTAGTTAAAAAATATGATAAATTGAAAATTACCTGAACTTACAGTGAGCATGGTTTGGCCTTGGGCTTATCCAGAAATTTTAAAAACACTAACTAGCACAGATAAGATTGAAGCAACAAAACATTGATAAATAAATATATAAAACATCTTTTTATTTTTTCTAACCTTCTTCAATATTTATAAAAATGTTTCCCCCATGTTCTGTTACAGGGTGAAACTTTTACTAACAAAGAGAACACAAAATGTCGAAAATGCTCTTACTGTGGAATAAATGAATTTAAAGTTGCTAACTGCACAACAACACAGGATACAATTTGTAGGGAAGGTAGGTCATAAAACTTGTGTAATGTAGGTTTTAATCTGAGGGTTTATCATAATTGAACAAATCAAACAGTCCCTGCCCTGTTTACAAGGAAAGCTTTATTACTTGTTGACTGATGCATACAAAATTCCTTAACTCAAGTTTTAAGTGAAAAACATCACACTGCATTTGACAATGTCTTTTAATAGAGCCTGAATACACCTAACAAGTGATTTTTCCAATAGATTTTTTCTCCCTTAGCCGTTAAAGCTTGACCATTAATGAAGCTATGACATTGCTAAAAGCTTGGTGTCTGGTGTTATGCATTTATCACTTGCATTGGTACAAGCAGGGCCGTAAATCCGGGGGGGACGGGGGGGACTGGACCCCCCCAAAAATCTGGGGCAAAACGATTTTTTGGAGAAATTACCATCATTTTCCTTGAAAGAAGGAAATCCCTGGTAGCCGGGTTAGAACCAAACTACGTTTTCTGTGTTATTGCAACAAACCTCAGCCACTAAGGCTATTTTTGTAAGCAGAGTGGTTTTTATAATTTTTACAAGATAAAAACTTACCGTTTTCTACCGTTTTTTAATGTTTTCTACCGTTTTATTTTTGAAAACAGAGTATGAAATAGAAAGAGAGCAATCTGTCATTTTATTTGACCTAATTACTAACTTATTTACGTAAATTTCTATAATTTGTCTATTATTTACTTTTATTTAATAAATCACTTTTTGTATCATTAAAATCTATTCATTTTTGATGTGTAAAAATAGCCTACACAATGTGTGACAATGGCCTAAAATGGCCTGAGAAACGCCAAACTTTCTATCCTGAGCGATTCTAGTATTTTATTAAATTTAGTCTGGGGGATGCTTCTTTAGCCTTTCTAGAAGGTAAAATTTCATCCAATTTCATTCAAAAAATGTTATCCATACAATCATACACACAAGTCAATGTACTAAGGAATATCTGTAAATACCTTCTATAGAGCAGAAAGTCTTGAGAAATCCAAAAATATTGACTTTTGTTTTTAAAGTAATTTGCCCCTCAACTGTTTCCATAACACATACCACAAATCCCTTGTGGTGCCATGACCCACTGCATACTTTATATTCATTCGCTCTGCTGACCCCCCAATTCACATGACAGATTTACGGCCCTGGGTACAAGTCATGGTATGCCAATACTGATTATGAGCAAAACTAATTTTAGTCTTAACTCTCTTTAGAATTTTCTCAAAGCAATTCAACTTTTTGTTCTAGTTGCAAGGCAACCTGAAAGGTCAATGACACTTGTAATAGTCTTGGTTGCTGTTACACTGGTTATTTTAATAGTTTCACTAATTGCATGTGCCTTGTCAAGGAAAATGCGACCTCATTGCTGGTCTAGAGATGGTAATTGTTTTTTTATTTTTTTCAGTTTACCTTAATCTAAACCATAGAATTTCTGTGTGGATATAATTGAAGAACCTATACTTATTGCATGACGGCTTGGATCTAGATTTTTAGGATGGTGATTGAAATCCTATTGTTTAAGGATATCTAAAGTCTGTGTGTCAAAAATTAAGATGGTGCAAAGCTGTAAGTACTTATTTGAAATTGAAAAGGCCAAGTGAAACACAAAATTTGCAGAGAGATAAAACATTTGCAGCAAAATTGAGTGCTATAATCTAACAAGTATTGTATTTAGATACATTGAGCCATGGTAATAGTCATACTACTAAGGTTGTTTTGATTTAGTATGCTGAGTGTTATTTGATCTAATTAGGACCACTATAGTTCCATGTGGTATGGTCTTGGCAACCATTATTTATAGCAGATAAATTAAAACCACCAGTTTAAAAAAAAGATCAGCGTGAGTTGACTCCGGCCTTTTTGTGGGAAATGCACAGGCATGTTTCAAACCTGGTCATGCCAGCAAGACACAGGTATTCTATGAAGACTGTTTGGTTAGAAGAATCTTCAAAATACAAAACATTTTCAGCAAAATGCCATGATGATTCTAGGTATTCCCCTAGATGCTTGATATAACTAGATAAGCTCCAAAATATGTATAAAATTGCATTTGAGTTGGGCCGTGTCATACATGTCAAAAGATTCATTTTCTGTGATGCAATCAAAAACAAAATTCTTTTTCAACTGTACCTCTACAAACTGATGTCATTTAAATTTCTGCTTGGATTTCCATTTTTGGCTATTAATTAAAGCTGATTTGAAAAGCTGGTTTTACAAATAACATTCAGTGAACTGCAATTCAGGCATGACAACATGTGCTGTGGTGACAACTTATCTAAGAGTCTTTAAGATTGGATGATTATCACATCTATTTTTGGTAAACTGGAAACACTCTGGGATCTCAACTTCAGTAAATATTTATTGGCTCTGTTACTTTTAGAAGCTCTTTGCTCCCCCATGATCTCTGGAATTGGGTGGGGGGAATGTAACACAGAAACAATCTTTGATAAAATCTTAAACCTTTACAAACTAGCAAGTCACAAAAAACTCAAGTTGTAAGAACACCATCTAATGTCATTATCTGCTGGTTCGAATATGTTAAATTGTTTAGTTATGTCAGTTGTCCACTGATTTTCGAATGTAAGAGGTTGAATGTGATCTGTACCTTACAAAACAAATGTTTTTTGAAAATATATTGAAAAAGAAATTGAGGTAGGGGAGTTATGAGCAGTGCTGACTTGCCCTTGAATGCTCCTAAGGGCCATAAGCAAATCTTTATTTTGTTTAAATGGTTGAAATAATGTTTGCTGTCGTATAATTAACCACTGGAACAATCTGCCACCCTAGAAATTCCTTCAAAGGCCTACAGAAACAACGATTTTCATATCAGTGTTTATAAAACATAAAGTGGAAAGAAAAGCATACTGATTTTGATTACACTTTGGTGCAATAATATCTTTTTAAAATTATTTAATATTTTCTCCAACTTTACACAGCATCAGCAAGTAATGGAGAGAGTGAACGAAAACCAACACCATCTTCATCAACAGGTGGTCCTTCACCATCATCTGAGGAACAAACACCTTTACGTATAGTTATTCCAGCTAAAGATTCATCTTCAGGTAAATTTTTAAATTCTTCTTTCTGCTGTTTTTTAACCAGTGTCAAACAAAAAAAACCTTGCTACTTTTAAAGAGAATCAGCATGTCAACCAAAATCATCCAATGATTTATTTGAAGAATCACAAAGATACCTAAGAAATTTGATTATGATTAAATTCAATGCACCAGGTTGACTAAAAAGTAATTATAATCATAAACAGAATGCTTATGCAGGCCTTTCCAGGAGACTTTCCAGAAAAATTGATATATGAGGGCTTTTCTCTGCCCGCACAGTTTTTCAAACCAACGTTCTCATTTAATCTGTGCAGTTTAGCTTGTCAATGTTTGTCCTACTTACTGCTAAATATCAGGGTGTTAGTAAACAAAGAGAAAGAGGTCTTAGACGTCTATGTGGTTATCAAATGGTGTTATAAATAGGGGATTTCTACGGTGGCCCATAACTGCCACACACTAAAACTAAACTGATTCGCATACAAACGAAACTGATTCACATTAAAACAAAGCAATTCGAGCGGGAACAAAAACGACTTGCACTAAAATCAAGCGAGTCATACAAACTAAAAAGGACTCACACAAGAAGAATACTGATTCACACAAAAATTTAACTCGTAACAGATTTTCAATCTCAAGCGCACATGAAAAACAAATTGCATATATAAAGCAAAATGA
This sequence comes from Rhopilema esculentum, assembly GCF_057945365.1. NCBI lineage: Eukaryota > Metazoa > Cnidaria > Scyphozoa > Rhizostomeae > Rhizostomatidae > Rhopilema > Rhopilema esculentum. Next base: position 9,327,335 of record NC_142825.1, read on the forward strand.
GTCGCACAATTAGGAAAGCGGTCACACTTAAATAAAATGAAATATTAATGACAACTGTGATGCAAGTTTCATTTTATTTCATTTCATTTCAAATGTTTAGGGAGGTTAGCCCTTTGATCAAATTGATTTAGATTTTCATTCTTGTAAAAAAGCACCTGTTAGGAAAAATGATTTTACAAAAAGTTGATTTTCCAAAAATTCAGCACAAAATTTCTGCATCTGAAGTGTTTTTTGTGACAACAAAATGTTTCCGCAGTTTCAGCAAAACATTGTAGCCGAGACTAAACACCAAACATCAATAAGAAACCGACTTTATTTTCCAATATGTGACTCAAAAGGGCAACCTTTTTTCTAATAGTGCGACACATTCTGCTTTATGTGCGATATGTTTTATTTCATGGGACTAAAACTGAAAATGTGTGTCGAGTTTCAATTTGGTGCGAGTCTCTTTTCTTTTTGTGCAACTTGCTTGAATTTTGCGCAAATCAGTTTTCTTTTCTGTGACTTGCTTTAATTTTGTGTGAATAAGATTTCTTTCTGTGCGACTTGTTTGAATTATGTCTGAGTATGTATGTATTTATTTATAATTCGCCACACTAAAAGTATTTGCAAGTTATAAAAGTTAAACAAATATAATGAAAAATTGATTTCCTTATTTTTGACTCTTTAGTGCCTCTACACATTCATTTAAATCAAATTTTCAAGTAAATTGAAGTAAATCAAAATTGAAATTCAAATCTACAGTTTGATATTTTCAAATCTACAGTTTGATATTTTCAAATCTACAGTTTGATATTTTCAAATCTACAGTTTGATATTTTCAAATCTACAGTTTGATATTTTCAAATCTACAGTTTGAATGTAAACTACAGCACCTTTTATTTAGGTGGTCCTTCACAATCATCAGAGGAACAAGAACCTTTACGTATAGAAAATCAAGCTAAAGATTTATCTTTAGGTAATTTTTTGAATCCTTGTTTTTTTGCCTTTTTTAACCAAGTTCAAACAAAATAACACCCTGCTACCTTTAGTAAAAAAATTATAATTTCAACCCGAATCAGCCAATGATATTCTGAAAATTCACAAAGATACCTAAACAATTTTGTTTTGATTGATTGTTCAATGTACCAGGTTGACTTAAAGGCAATTATGATCATAACCAGACTGCTTATGAAGCAACTGTTACCTGCTTTTCTCAATCCTGGGCCTTCTCTCAGCCTCTAACATAGTCAACCCACCCCTGTTGTGACACAGCCTTGTCTTTGGCCTTCCATTTTCGAGGTTTCCTTTTTTCATTCCAACCAGTAACTACATATTCAGGCTGTAGTTCCTCATGAATGCCCATAGAAAGACAATCTCTTCATATTATTGCATTACACAGTCTGTCATTGCAATCAATTACTCTAAGCATGTTGGCCTTTGTTTGGTTATCTAATGCTCAGACTAACTTATGAGTAATAGTATATGGGCTTGATTCTTTATAACCCTGTTTGAAGTAGTTTTGGCAGACTTTGAGCTTATTCTTCAAAATAACTTTTTCTGAAAATGAAAATGCAAAAGAGCAAATGTGTTTAATCAAAATAGGGTTATGAAATTCTTTACAGAGAGTTGATAACCAACCTCCATGTTCCTGATTGGTTTGATTTACTTTGCTTTGTATATTTAGAATTTTTTCATCTTGTTAGTGTATCTACTTAGAGATGTCTGTCATGTTTAAACTTGTATTATATGTTCATATTGTTACTAGATTTTATGAAACTGAATGCCAGATCCTTGACAGAAATTATTTGTCCTTCTAGATAAAGGGCTGGATATTAGAAAACTTCCATATGATGTTTTTGAAGAGTTAGCAAAATTGCTAGACCCAAAAATTTATTTTGGGAAGAATTGGAAAAGTCTTGCAGGTTTGTTGAAATACACACAGATTGAAATTGAAAACTTTAATCGTCCTGGTGATTCTCCAACTTTACAACTACTATGCGACTGCAGCTCACAAATGAGATGCTCAGTCCAGCAGCTTTATCAATTGTTCAAAAGGATGCGACGTGAAGACTGCGCAACACTGCTTGAACCTCATTTGAGTTCATCAGATTCGGAAGTTCAGCCATGGTCGTATTAGAGGGACGAGGCAATATCCAGTCTTATGCAGATGATGCATCCGTTCTGAAGTTTTGGCCCTAACAAACCTCACATGAAAAAGCTGACTTGCCATAGGTCCGTAGTCCCTATCGCATGTCTTAGAGACAGTTGTACCACCATGTCTCATTGAAGTTGTATTTGTGACCTGCTTGACATCACTAAGCAAAATGGAAGGTCTTCACACAGAATGATATTCCAAGCCCTTATGCAGGAATATTTTACTGTCATCAATGGATAGGTCAAACTTGCTAAGAATCACTGGATGTTTTAGTCTGTTTTCTGCAATCCATCAGTTACCCATTCCATAACCCTATTCATTATTATAGCCAGTAACCTATCTACAATGGTGTTTTTTTAGTTTATTTAGAGGTGTCTTTCATACAATTTTGGCTTAACTAATCTACACTGTTGGAGATGATGCGTTTAACATCCAGATGATAAATTATCACTGTAAAGGCACAAAAAGCATAAGGTGCTGAGGGTCATTTTAGCTCATGTTACAGCATAGGCTGAATAGTACATAAAGCCATAAGAGAAGTATATTTTTGGTAGATGGCAACTGCAGGCTGACTGACAATTTTTCAGTAGAGCAATATTAAAGTTATTGTCAGCCTTCAGGTTCTGCCTTTATTGTATTTTAAGATGCTGTTATGAGCCACATTTGTATCTCCTAGCAATAATTCATAGTACCATCATACTCTCAGAAAATTTCTCTTAAACCAGTATGGAAACTGTTTGGTGTCATCCTCTGCTAAACACCATGGCCTATTCACCAATAAAAGGTTTCAATCTGCTGGGTTTAAAATCTTCAAAAAATCCAAAATTTGTAAAATAAACTGGAATTCTGGTGGTATAGATATATAGCCAGGGGCTCCCTCCACCCCTCTGCTAGAGGTTTGTAAAGGGATTGTACAAATAATATCCTTGCAGGATATGATATATCAGAGTTTTGGTACTTGAGTTATTTTAGTAACTGTAAACGTAGATATTTATATTTTAAGTTTTGTACCTGGATTTCACATGCATGTTTAGAAGTAGTTTAGAAATGTTCTGTAAGAATTCAATGTTTTCCACTTGTTCAAGATGCAAGCACATTTTAAGAAGTTTTCTTACCTTTGATACAGAAGGTTTTAGTTACTAAATTGCTTGATAACACTAGGGTTTAAGTGGAAAGTATCATCCTTGGTCCTGATCCCAGCTTCAAGTGGTTCTGTTTGCTCTTCAGTGTGTTTATCTTAATGAGTTATCAGTCAGCTTAAACGCAAACTGGAAATAACAAATTATATCACTGGCAAAAATTGTTAAGTTCATTGATCAAAGAGTTCTCTTTCAATTTATAGTTGATGCCAAGGAATAATAATGTTTGAGTCGACATAATTTTTCATTTTGAGCCAATTTCCTGTTGTCAGAAATGAATTTCCTACCATAACTTCTGGTTGTTTTAAACATATCAAGCTTATTGAGATATTGAAATATGGCATTGCAAAATGGGGGTGCTAGATTCTAGAGCGTGCACGTCATATCAAGCCTGAACAAAATTATTTGGGCCTTAAAGCTTGCAAAACCTATCAATCTTATCCTCAAAACTTATCAAACCTGTGACCTAGACTTTAAGTGGATGTGAACAGTTCAAAATGTGGAAAATGGAATGAAGTGAAAAATTCTCAATGTCACTAAATATAGTGAAAGATGTTTACGGGAACCAACCCTAGCATTCCAGATGTTTCTCCACCATTTGGTGCTTTGAAATAATGTCAATCTAGAAGTTGTTGAAACTGTAAAACCTAGATAATGCATAGAAGAACCACATGTGTATATCCAACTTCAATTAAAACATCCACTGAAATAAATACTTGATGTTTGCTTCAGTTGTGAAAGAAAGCTCTTAAAACTTTCTCAGAAGTTGCTTGAAGCTTTTATACAGAAAGTATGTTTTGAACAAGTTCAATTTGCATATAGGAAGTAGTTTTACTGCATTTTGCGTTGTGTGTTCTATGTTATGAATTTTTCAGTCTCTAAATTTCAATAATTTATGGTAGCTTGTGTTTCTGCCAGAAAGCATGTTCAGAATTGTTAAAAAAGACAAATCAATCATCCATCATCATGTTAAAATGCAAAATAGAATGTAGTAATAATCTATTGACTTTGTATAACTAAACTGAGTAAATTATTGTTAAACTTAGATTTTCATATGGTTTTTTTACAAAATCAACTGATTGCCTTTTTTGTCTCACTATGAAACATTGCTAGCAAGTTTCAATCTCTTTTGTTGTTAATTAAAACCACAAATTTAAGATATAATTTAATTTTGGAGCCTCAAGACTGCAGATTCCATTTATTTTTAATATTGGTTGGGAAAGATTAAACCGGAATTTTTTTTAGATAATTTACAAAACTCCTTAAACTGAAGCTTCTCATAGCATTTTGTAATCTTTTCCAATGATTGTACACATAAACAATGTTTGCTGGTTAAAAATGTGAAGGGGTCACTTGAATCTTGGAAACATGTAAACATTAACAAAGCAGACAGCAAAACTTCCTAATAATTCAATAACAAAGTTGGTAAGTCAAAAGCACTACATTCCACTAATGGTATAAAGGGCTACTAGCCCCAGGGGGTGTACTCATATATTTTTAGGATTTGGATGCTCAGGTTACTTTTTTGGTCTAGAATTTGTAGTGAAGTTTTTTTGGGACAGTCCAAGCCTATCACCTATCTTAAATATATTTGAGTACCCCATTCCCCATTGATGCTTGCCATCGTAGAGTCTTTGTTGCATGAACAGCATCACATCTGGTTTTGATTGTTTTCCAGCCAATCCAACATGAAACTGGAAACTTGGAGTAGAAACATACATCTGCCCTGGCTATCACACCAAGCACTTCCAATTATATCTATTAGCATTCTTTAAAAGATGGAAAAGTGAAGGCATTTTGCTTCCAACTTGCAAGTTGTATAAAGAATACAACTTATAAGTTATATAAAGACCCAAAGGGGATTCACTGCCTTCTTAAATGGTTTGCCTCCTTATGAAAGGAGTCTGAAGAATCTTGTTGATATACATGTGGCACTTTGGTAATCAGCTTTCTGGCTCCAAAAAGAATGTTTTCATTGCCTCTCCACAACTGGCTCAAGACAAAACATCTGAATAATCCTATCTCACACTATGTTCTTTTCACGCAGCGGGGTACAGTCACGAATTCTATCAAAACCAAACCTGGTTAAGTCTGTTGTAGAGTATTTGCCATCAATGAGAAGTTCACTGATTGCATTACCAACAGCTGGTGACTGTTGAATTCCATGTCCACTGAAGCCATTTACAAAATACAAATTGTGTATATCTGGGTGAACACCAATGATTGCATTTTGATCAAATGTATTGTAGTCATAGAAGCCAGCCCATGAGTGCTGCAGCTGTTTAGAAATATAAATTTTGTATTTTATTGTCAAAGAACAACCAGTTACTATTTGTTCAATTTTGTTCAGTACAGTTTGTTTTATTTTGAATTCTTGATATAAAAGTGCCTCCAATAACTACATTACAGTTAACTCAATTACACAATATTTGATAATAGAATTAATGACTGATTTACCAATACGCTAACATTTTAGGAATTACTCCAAACTTCATTGTACAACTTTCAAGCTCAGATAGAATTTCCCAACATATTTTCAATGCAAACACAATTTTTTCTATTTTAGTGCTTTATACATTTTAGATTGTATGATGATATAAAGTTTGAAAGTCTTTCTGGGTGAACTTTTCACCTTTAATTTCTAAGCTAAGAACTCACTTTTTGAACTAACAAGTGGAGGAAGAGGCAGCATTTGCAACCAGGGGCAAGGAAGGAAAATTGTCCCAGGGCCTCAAGGTCTAGGGGGCCTCATAAAGCAATGAATTCTGTTCTAAAATAGAATCAATTAAAAGTACTAACAAAATCGTAAGTTTTGGAATTGATCTACGTACAAACGAAAAAGCTGCTATTGTGTAGACAAGAAGGAGCTTTTCTCTCTCTTGGAATTCATTGGTAATTTTTCTTTAGGCATGCGGGCACTGATTGGACAACCACGCCAATCATTTGCTTGGGTTTTTTTGATTGGTCAATTTCAATCCACAACTGGGTATATATTTTCCATCGTATTATTTCAGACCTTTATTCTGATGTTTTATACTCTGAGGAGTGTCAGATAAAAAAGTTTTTAGTATGTTGTAAAATGTTTGCTTTTTAAAAGCTATTGACAAAATTATACTTAGAAAAGTAAATAATTTTGTGTGAATGAATGAATTTAAGCTACTCTAAGGGGCATGGTTGCAAAATTTTCTGGTCACTTTGATAGCAAGGGGCCTCGTCTTTTGCTTTTGTCCCAGGGATGTCTTGGCCGCCCTGTCTGCCACCCTAAACAAACATGTCAACATACATCAGCCTGCTACAATACTAACAGTAGAGAATACCTTAAGTTCCTCAAAGGCTGGAACCCTTTCTGCAAGGCATGGCCATATTTCCTCTTGAAAATAGTCATAATCTACAATGAGGTCAGAGGCATCTGGGTCATTGTCCTGAAAAAGATCATATCATGTAGTTTTGACTTTTAAATGTGAAACTGCTTCATTTGTTAAAGAGCTGACCAGCCATATACAACATAATAAGTAAAATTGAAAGATTAAATTTGACAGAAAATGGTTATTTTGTTGTATGTCCTCTTGAAAAGTTTCTTTTAGCTATTGGTTTTGCAATATATGCAAGGTTCTTTCTAAAGCTGCCAATGCAATAGCCATGAGTTTAATATTTGAGAAAATGTTTAATATTTCTTTTGTGCAGGATGATTCATCATATTAGGGGTTTGATCCTTAAATAAAAAAACAATAACTTGCAGTTTTATAAATGATTGCTATAGATCTTTATAAGATTAAAAAATAGCAAAATTGTCATAAAGAATAATTGCTAGATATCAATCTTTCATGTTATCCCATTTTTTAAAATAATTACATAAAATGAAAATTTAAAATGATATCACTCTGGAAATCCTTGATTTCTCATCATTAAACTCAATACTAGAGCCCCTAAAAAATATTCAAAAGTGATTTAAAAAATGTCTGCTTTGTCCCGTGATGCTCAAAGGTCTCAAACTCAATTGCTTTATTGAATTAAATGGCAATATAACAGTTTTGTTGTGAATACAGTGGCTGAATAGGTCTTTTAGTTTGATTTTTGTTCATTTTTTTGGTTAGCTCTCCCATATCTTTTTTTTATTCCTTTGTTTATGCTTATCTCTAATGGGGCTTAAATTCCATTTTCACTTCAGTAACTCTGTTTTTATAGGCTCTTTTCTTCCCATTTTTGTTTAGCATTGGCTGCTTGGTTTCTGTATATTAGGGCATTAACATAAGGAATTTAATAAGGAAGAATGATATTTGTTGCAAGCACTAGAAACTCATTTCATGTTATGCCTGTAAGTTTGAGCATACTATGGCTGGAGATAGCGGTCTTTCTAGCATTCAAACAGTTATTCAACATGCATTTGAATATAATAGGACAATTTCTGTTGTAGATTGTAATTGTATCTGTAATTAGCCAGTTGATCACCTCATCTGGGGCTTTCCCACAAAGATAGAGATCTCCTTTGCCTTCTTTTCTGAACCAGCATCCTGAAGGATCAACAGCCAACACCATGTCTTTAGGTCCTTTGGGGCAGCTAAATGTAAAAACATGTCTCTTTCGGGGCCTGACAGGCAAATCAATACCAATAGATTGCACTAGGTATCCAGCCCAAGGCCCTGCTGCATTTACCAGTTTATTGCAGGATATGTAGGTTTTTAATTCTGGATTGCTTGGGTCTTGTAACTGTTATAAAGAGAGAAAATAAAAGTTACCACCCTACTTAGCAATATGTAAGGAGACAAAAAGATTTTGAAATTTAAATTATTTCCATAGAACTTAAGACTGTTGAGTTGGTTTTAAAAAAAGACAACTATATGCTATGAAACATATGTAACAGTGGGGGGGGGGGGGGGAGGAGGTGAGCACTTCAGGGTTTGCTAGGAATGACTTAAGGAAACTCAAATCTAAATTGTGGTTTGAGGCTGATTTTGCACTCTTAAAAATTACCTTCTCTTCTGAGGCTTAACAAAAACATAACAAAGTGTAAAAAACTACAGCAGACCATGAAAACTGTGTAGCGGGTCTTGAAATATGGGTTAAAAACAACGTTCAAGGCACCACAAAAGTTCTGCTACCCTCTTACAAACTATGAAAAAACAATGCAGTAGACATTGCTCCATTGAATAAAATTTAAATTATATTCTTGTCATTTTTATAAAAAAGTTACTAAAGAAAAGTCAGAGGGCTGTTTTCACAAATGACACATTTTTGTCTTGTCTTGTCAAATTTTTGTCATGATTTGAAATCTATATAATTTCGAAATTTTATTTAAGTTTGACAATATGATAAAACAGTAAAAATATGGTTTATGTGATGTTTTAGATTGAAATCAGTCTGGTAGACAAATTTAATCCAAAGTTTAATCCAAAGGAAAACTAGAGAGTTGTTTACTTTCAAATCATCAGAGTGAATCGATTGAGAACTTCATGGATAACAAATCGGACCATTTTCATTGGGAAAAAGAAACATTTACTTATATCAAGTTTAGGTATTATTTGTGAAGGCTGAGGAATGACATAAACAGGTACATTCAAGTAAAAAGGACCTTGTATTGGCGATTTATCACTTCATCCCTAGCATTGATTTAATTAGATTAAGATGGCTTTGAGATTATTGAATTAGCTTTACCAGACTTTCCATCAGCTATCCTGTTGACTAGGATAAAAGCAAAATTGGTTTCTTCTACATTTCATCTTCATTTCATATCAACATTTAATCTTCACTTCAATTCTATCAGTTCATATTTTGTTTGCCTGTTTAAAATTAAAATACTAGCAGGCTAAAATATTAAAATACTTGAGGAGAGGAAAAAAATATCTGTAGGAAAAGCTGAGCCAGGATATAATTTTTTTTCTTAATTGCAAATAGCCATAAATGGGGCATCAAAAATTACCTTTTTGCATCAGTGACTTCTTTTGGTAATCTAAGTTGAAAAATATCTTCTGGCTTCGCAGAGCATCTTGGGAAAGGCAATATATCCTGGCTAGGTTGGATCATGTGTACAGCCCCTTTTTAATTTTTTTCAAACAATTCAGGCATTGAAAGTTTTCTTGCACAAAAAGGTCAATGGAGACAATCTCACTTACTGCCTATAGTACAATCAAATTCAATTGTTCCATGGAATGTCAAAGGCAGCAATTCATAATGCCCCTTTGCTGGATTGTGAATTATAATGATGGATGCCGGCCTTGTGAGCAGCAAAAAGCAGGTGTTTGACAATCATCAAATCATCATTGAGTATCATCAAATATCATCAATTAAACTCCTTTAAATTTCAAAGGTGCCTGCAGAGGTGCTTGATTGAGCGCCTCTCCATGCAAGCCCTGGGGTGAGGATTTCATAAAGTTTTAACTACTTACATGGGCACCTGCAACCATACCATCATCACCCTTAGCTATATTAACAGCATCAGCATTGATATATTTCACACCCAAAGCAATTGACTTTCTCCTCAAACTGTTTAACAGTGACCATGGATCAAACCAACCCTCGTTTGCTTTTCCTACAATAAAGAAAAATAGTTGTATCTACATACATATTAAGAGTCTTGTTGTCAGATGAATATATTAAGTATTTGAAACATTAAAGATTAGGTTTGGGCCATCCTGTTTTGTACCTTAAGTGTGTACAGCTTGCTACATTCCTTTGCACAGAGCACTTTGAAGCAGGGTGTTAAAAATTTGATACTGCTAAAACTAGGGATTAGTGGAATGCGTGCGAACTAAGCAGAACGACCGAGGAATGACAACAGAACTAGCAGAACAACCAGGGAATGAGTTTGGAACTAATAGAACAACCATAGAACAATGGATTTATTTTTACTTGATTTTCAAAAGCAAAAAATTTTACTTGGTTTCCAAAAGTCAAATGCAAGAACTACAGACTGTGTCCCTGATATCCCAAAGAATTGTCTTCACTCTTTGTCGTCTTCGTCTGTCATTTACTTTGTTGGTCACCATTGCGCTTGCTGCTGGTTTCGTTATCTTCTTTGCATTTATTGCTTTTTAGCATAGATATTGGGAATACATCTCACTTGAACTTTACTGTACCAAAAGTAATTTTCAAAACTAGCTATCAACTTTCACAGAATAGCCATACCTACTGAAGCAGAGTAAACTCCGTCTGGGTTTATCCAAGGGAACATTGTTTTCAATTCTTTTGGGTTTAGTAACTCAACTTGAGCCCCAACAGACCTATAATCAAAAATTAAACTTTGTTAAATAATATCAGAGTGAAAGTAATATATATTCTAATCAAACATAGGAATACAATCTTCTAAAATATGCTATGTATTTCAGGAATTGGTTATATGCCCCAGGTCTGCATATTCTTCCTTTTCTTTGATTTGTATAATTTTTCTTTGTTTTGCATATACTTGATGTTCCTCCTTAATAAAATTTTAAAACTAACAAAGTATGAGAAAAAATAGAATAAGGTTGTTTTGATGAACAAAAAAAGTAGAAATTATCACTTTGATAAAACAAGTTTGACAAAGCAGTTCAAAATTTAAGAAAACTGAGCTTGCTAGACGCAACAACAGAAACATAGTATGTCAAAACCACCTTTGAAGCCCAACATTTTCACACAGCACACTGTCCCCAGTCTCTGAAGCCAAGAACAAGTATGCACCATTTTGAAGCTGCACATCTGGCATGTCATCATCTGAGATTCTAAGATGTTTTCCAATTGATGACAGAAACTGGTAGCTCCACATTGACAGATGAATATTTTCTTTGATTGAAAACTGTTGTCGAATTGATGATACTGACAGTGTTGTGGCAGCTTGGGTATACTAGAAATAAATTCCATAAAGATTTCTATCAAGCAGTTTTTGAACAATTATGAATCTCTTGTAATTTTTAGCTCATAGGACTCAAAACTGCCAAAAATATATTTTTACTCATATGTCTCAAAAACTTTGGTGATAAATGTTTTTTTGTACAATAAAATACAATTTAAATTCTCAAAAAAATTACAAAATGGATTGCACTTAACGGAGAAAACATAGAAGAATGATGCAATGCAATATTCACAGATATACAAATTAAATGAATTTTAACTTGAATTTCAAGGGGCATAGCATTATGAGGGAGGGGGGCCGTTTTCTAAGATAGGACCTTGATGGTGGCTACACCAAGTTTCAGCCAAATTCTATATGCAACACGTTATCCTTTAGATATGTGAATACCATGTCCATATGTGAATGCGACATCCAGGATTTTAATGAATTTTACCAAGTCTTCAGGCAAGCATGATACATCATTTTTATATGATTGCATAATCTACAGCCCAAATCAAGTAAGTAGAACAGTAAGTTAACATTAATCACACTAACTATTAGTAGGCTGCTCCCAGGAATGAGAGACCTGCTTTGTTCTTTTGGACTTTTTTGTTTTGGGTTGTGTGCTTGTTTTAATGAACAAAAAATCCAGCTTGTCTTTATAAGCTTAGTATGACATGAAAAACCCCAGGGTGACAATTATCCCAGTAAAAGAATTTTTGCTGCAACATAAAGGGGGGCTATTATAGGTTTCTGGCTTTACAGCCTCACCCCTAATTCTACATACTTTCTACAGATCTAGCAATGATTTTTCTGCAGATTGCCAATTCAGCATAAGGTGCATCTTTTGGAGTAAATTGGCTTTTAGGATGCAGATGTGTTTCCTGAAAATATGCAAGCAATAGATGTTGAATTAAATTTGGGCCAAGGCAACAGCTACGGCTAATTCTAATTATGTTTACCTTTTCTTATGAGACCTTTTATTGATGGGCTGGGTTGGAAGACTGTTGAGGAACTGATCACTGGTGAATCTAAGACAATAGTCTTCAAGTCCCTGAATGAGCTAGCTCCACAATACCTGTAAGACCTCTTCACCCAAAATTAGTTTTGCCCACCATATAGCCTTCGTAATACTCGCCATATTACAGATTAACAATTAAAAGGTGCTAAAAGATTAACAATCCAATGGCCAGAAAAGATTCTCTTATAAAGGTGCTAAACTATGGAATAGCCAGGGGCGCCTACACAAGCGGGGCTAGAGGGGCAGCTGCCCCTCCTGCCCTCTTCGAAGAGGGGCAGAGGGGGCAAAAAGTGCCCTGAAATATGATGACCACTTTCACTACTCTCGTTATGTTAATATCTATTAGAAAATACTAGAAAGAAGATAACACCAGCTCAAAAATGCAAAGAATGAAAAGTTTGTCTGTGACAAGGTCGGCCACAAGGGGGAGAACGGCAAAGGTAATAGATGATAAACAAAAGACGTGTTCCCTCCGAAGTACTCCAGAAACCTAAGGAGAATAAATCGGTATAAAAACTTGGCGGGCAATCAAAATTTTACATCCAGCCTATTTATAACAGCCATGATTTTTAGAAAACCAAACATTGTGTATAGTGACAAGGCCATTTAATACCCTTTTTTCATTCATGGATAATTTCGTCAACATTTTCTTTATGTTTAGAATCTTTGATGGTAAAAACCCCAACTGTATGGGTGGCACATATTCTAGTTAATATTTTATCATGTTACCCCAGCCTCGCCCCCTCCCACCTAGGAATGCTCGATTATGTTAATAGAAAAATTCAACGATTTGCCCTTGGCACCAACACTGCCCCACCTGCCCTAATCTTGTGCAGGCGTCCCTGGGAATAGCCTGTCAGCCGAGTCAAAGAAAGCAACCTTTCTGTATAGTTTCAAGAAAACTATTTAGAGAAATGCTGATTTTGCTTTCGTTTTTCATATTTTCATATTTCGTTTTATTCTTCACAAAGTTTTAAATACTGTAAATAAGATTTTAGAGATTATTTGATTAATAGCTGTTTCCTTTTTAAAATCATATTGTAATTAATGTTTTTTTATCGCAGGCCCCCTTGAAAATCAACTTGTTGAAGGGAAACCCACCTTAAAAGAAAGCAATTAGTTCGCTTTTTCGCCACGGCACGTTTTGTAATAGCCCCCCCCCCCCCCCACCCCTCCCCTCAGCTGGAATCTATCAAAAATTGAACATTTGCCATTTGGGACAAAATCATAAATAATCAAATATTATATGATGTCAATTAATGATTTGTAGCACCGACGATTTGCAGTTCTAATAAAAGCAAAACATAAACCTTTCGGCGATTTGCGTTTAAACCCACGGCACAAAGACATGGGGCAAAAACCATTTGTCGAGGGTTCCGTGCGAGGATGTGGTGTCGATCCTCTGGTAATTTACCTTTGGGTCTCTTTCGACTACTACCACATTCAAGTCTGGCGACTTAGATTTGATGAAAAATGCAGAAGACGATCCCATAGCACCTCCGCCTATGATGAGGACATCGGCGTCCTTCGTTGAGTTTTGCTGTGACAGACAAGAGATGCATGGCCTACTTTTTGCATGTGGCAGCCACTGATGTGCTAGTAGCTGTTCGACTCTCTGATTTTTTACGACGCAAGCGGCCAAAGACCTAAACATGATTGTGTGCTGACTTCAACAATGTATCTAGCTGTTCGAATATCAATTGAAGACAGGTTCCCGATGCTTAATCTCCGTCCATCTGACCATATCCGATTAAGTTCCACTCCGCGTCAGCCATAGTGGGCCTGAGCTATACGGCTCATGAAAATTGTACGGCTCATGTCAAATATGTACGGGTCCTGTCGAATTTTCAAAATAGATAAGCAAACAAAAAACCGTAGCCAATGCACAATATGTTCCCCTATCTTTCAAGAATAATTTCCAGCGTTTGTCTAAACCGCCTGAAACCAAGTGTCTACCCCGAACATGGTGGGTGATTAACCCAACCCTCAAAACCCTAATATTTTAAAATAAACTTGTTAAAAAGGTTGAATTGCACGGGGATCCAACCTTTTTTTGTAAAAAACGGTTTAACTTCACCCGTTAGCGTGAATTTTCGATTCTTGCGTGAGCCGTACACGGAGCTAAAAAACGGTTTAACTTTACCCGTTAGCGTGAATTTTCGATTCCTGCATGAGCCGTACACGGAGCCAGCTCCGCCAGAAACCAAGTGTCGACCCCGAACATGGTGGGTGATTAATCCAACCCTCAAAACCTTGATATTTTTAAATAAACTTGTTAAAAAGGTTGACTTGCACGGGGATCCAACATTTTTTATAAAAAACGGTTTTATTCTGGTTGAAATCTTGCTGTTTTTGACGTTACTTGCTCGTTGCTAGAACAGAGGGAATCCCGTGCGATAAAACTGTTCGAAAAACGTTGGGAATTATTCTTGAAAGATAGGGGAACATTTTGATGCATTAATATTGTGCATTGGCTACGGTTTTTTGTTTGCTTATCGATTTTGAAAATTCGACAGGAGCCGTACATATTTGACATGAGCCGTACCGCTCCGGCCCAACATCGCTCCTCCACGTGGGAACCAGGAACCACTTCCCACAAACCGGTAGGGAGCGTATCATACTTGAACTTGAACAACTAAAAAATGTTTGTCTGGAGAACTGCTTTCCAGAGGATGTCACTCCAGTTTACATTACGGAACACATAGCAAATTGCAAACATAGCAACTTAGCTGGTGTAAAATTGCAAAAGTGCCTGGTTTATCTAGAAGGCCCCCCCCCCCCCCAATAGCTTTTACCTGAAGCTGGATTGGACTTTTTTGGACAGCGAAAACGTGAATCGGCAAATGTTATAGCGTGATTTCGTAAATGAAGGTTCGCTCGTGAACGTGAATACTCAGTTTTTATGCACGGGAATTCGTGAATTCGTGCACTTGTGAAAATTTTGATAGAGATGCATCTTGGTGGACCATCAGAGGAGACGCTGCGCAAGAAACAGGCGGCCTATACAATTAAATCTGGAGTGCATCGATATCTAAGTCTACTTAACTACTAACTTACAACAAGATGTGAGTCCAATAATATAATAATAATGATAATGATACAAATATTTACAGAGGATGGCCTCAGTCACTCGAGGGTGCTTTTTATGAGGGTCCTCTATTCGTCCAATAAAGCGTCTCCCCGAATTCACTCAAGTAAACTTCTCGTATTTCCAGTAGCATTAGGCAACGATGGAACTGCTTTAAAACCTGCAATTCAATTTGATGAAAGGACAAAGTCGAATGTAGGACTTCCATCAGAAATTAACATGCAGTTTGTACGAGATACGCCTTTTGTAGACAGTGACACATTGCAAAAAGAGCTGGTCTGTGAGGCCTTGGTAAGTTCGATTTCAACTCTTGATAAAAAATATAGCATGCCTGTTTCGGTCAGGTATCCTCCAAAAAGTGGAAAAACAGGCGAAGACATGAAAAAGCTGCTGATAGAGGAGATTAACATCTTACAAATGTGCGAAAACTGTCAGAATAGGTCAAGGGAGTCAGATTTAATCTTGCCTGCAGCACAGCTCACTCTATTTCTATATGAAAGTGAATGAGAGCAAAACTGTCTTTAAAGATTGTGCAAAGATAGGCTATGTCAATTACATACCATCTGTAAAACCCTGTGAGTTTTGCATGGTGCCCGATCTTAAGTGTGTTCGTAGGGTAGTAACTGTGTTAACGCTTGACTGCGAAGAAGGAAACAAAAAGTGCGTGGTTTCCTTCAAAAGAGACGTCGTCAATGGAAGTGTAGGTCCAGCCTTAAGCCTGCTGACGGTCTAACCAGACGCTCCACATGTGTTGAAGACCCTGAAAGCTAGCTTTTCAAACTGGCCCCGACAACTGGGATGCGAATGTGGGAACCTTAATCTTCTATATACATTGAGAAACAGAGCAGAGCCTAAAGTCTGAAAGGTGATAAAGAAGTATCTACCCTGAACGATTACGTGAGAAACCGTGACCATCAAGACCCAACAGCCGTTTTTAAACTTTGCAATTTCAAGATGTGTGACTATATTTCGAACCTTTGGTATATATGCCATACCATTGTTCCTGAAACAGTGGGGTTTACAGCAACAAACCGGGTTGGTGCATTTCCTCACATTATAAGCATTGCAACTGGACGAGCAGGAAGGCTGCTGTTCCTGTCCTATGATGCTGAAAAGGGAACTTCAAAGCTCTACAAAGCTAAGCTTCACAGCCCAGTCCAAGTAATTGAGCTCATCTCAGGAGATATCAAAGGCACTCGCATTTGCTACTTTAACGGTATCATTTTCATTTCTGGCAATACACCAATTTGTTTTTTGGATTTAAAGCCCGCAATCCTGCGAGGCAAGATGTTGCTAGCGTTCGTTCCTTGGAATAAATGAAAACAAAACAGTGTTGGACAATCTCAAGCTGAGTGTCTCATGTACTTTGGCTATTTGCAAAGACCGTATTAGGAAGCATCAGGAACAGCTGGAAAAGAGATACAAGGAAAACAAGTGGGATGCAAGAGAGATTAATTTTGGTGGTGAGGAGAAGATGTCCTTCACCTGCCTTACGCATGTCGACGAAGAGCTCATCTTCGCTGCTTGCAGTTCAAGAAAAACTATCGAAGAATTGAGAATACAGAGGGATGGACTAGGGCTTATTGGAGTCAGATCTAAACTTTCGAAATATCCTGATAAATGGAAATATATTTGTGCTGTTATGGTTATCAAAGTAAACCTGACAGTTTTGTACGACAAGGGAGCTGTGTTGATAGATCTGCAATAAAGAGAAAAGAAATGGATACTGATGGAATCAAAAGGCTTCACTACCGATTTCGGGATTCCTTTCAAGGAAGAAAATGGCTCTAAAAAATTTGCAGGGCCTGGAGAAGAAGGCACACGAGATGGAACGGCACTCTACGCTCAGTTTCACGAGCCATGTAGTATGGCAGTAGGGTTCAATCATGTTGGATACATTTGTGATTCTAGTTCCGGATCCATCAGGCAAATCACAACAATGATGGAGACTGCACTTTCCTTGAGAACAGTCGGGGAAATTGGTTAGTGCATTTTCCATTCAAGAGAAAGATAGCAAGTATGATGTTAAGTGCTTGGCAGAAGCCATAGAGCTTGTCTCCCAATGTGCTTTTTCTTTGAAAAGCTTCTTTTCCTATGCTAGATAAGATAACAGCGAATCCGTAAAGCTTTAAGCGATGTTACATTTATTGGCAACCCTACACAAATAGCAGGTAAGCTTTTTTGTGACTATGACACATTGTGAATTGATTGGAATTGTCCTGGAGGAGCATAATATCCCTTAAGTTAGAGTTTCACTATTGCAAATTGCAATCGGAGCGGTCAGAGCGGAGTTACTTTGTCTCGAGAATGATACATAATTGGGGTAGCAGTTACACTACGACGTTCCGCTTGCTCGTTCGCCTGCATTACTTCCTCTGCATTCCTGGTCAACAGTGCTGTGCACTTTTGCAATCATTTGCACAGCCCAAGGACACCAGTTTAATTTGTTTCATGATTATGCACTGTTATATATTCTTTCTCGATAAAAACTGAATAGAATGGCGAAAATGAAGCCCCTTCAATACCCCCCCCCCATTTCTGCTCAAAAAAGGCGCTTCCGAAGAACTAGAGGGCGTGGCAAAAGAAAGATGTTGACAATATCAAAAGTAGTAACATTAATATGCCAAACAAGCTCAGTGGGCCTGAGGGCAGTATTTCTGGAAATACTTTGGAATCTGTTCTTCTTTTAGAATGGGGACTGCAAAAATTGAAGGCAAATCTCGATACTTCTGAATACAATGACATAAATTTACTCAGCTGCAGGACCCTCGACATTGAGCAGTTGCACTCAACAGTAGATTATCAGCAAGGCTGTCAAACTTCAATATGCCAAATCATTTGCATCCTCAATTAAAGAGAGCCTAAAATCATTGATACAGTGGAGTGCATATTACTACACAAGTGCATCGAGCTGGTATCCTCTACCCGACGATAGTTTAGAACTGAAAAACTCCGTGTTTCCTGCACCTCTACCCGCTATATCGATGATGCCAGACGACAAAATATCGATGAGGGAATGGGCATCGGTTAACGGTCAAGTTGTGAGACAAAGGACAGTTCGTCAAGAGACAACAATGGCAAAAGCTGGTACAATACCAGAAGCTGCTTATAGGACGGCACTAGCGACGAGGGATATAGGGAACCTAGCGGCAGAAACAACTTTACTGGAAGGACGAAACAACATAGAATAGGCGGACGAAACAATCTTATGACACTGATACCGAAGAAGAAAATTCCAGTGACGAATAATTTGATGGAATTATTGCATAAATTATTGAGGAAAACAGAGAGGCAAATTTCCTAATTGGACATTTCTCTAATTGGGCAGGAAATTTGCCCACATTTCCATCGAGTTTTAAATTCCGAACACAAATCAGGTTAACTTGAACGTGAGTGCCGAAAAAACTCTGCATGAAAACGCGAATTTCAAAACTTTGCGTCTTGAATACTAGATTCAAACCCCCTAATGGGGGACTACCTAAAACTACCCTGGATTGGTTTCCGCGTATTGTTTACAGTACAAGAAAACCCTTCCATCCATTCAAAAGGGTTGCGTTGATGCGTTCCTATCAATGGTTCCTACCACCGAAAAGAGTTCTGATATCTATGATTATACGCAAGGCCGCGGGGAGGATTTATGGGTCCCAGGTCAGGATGAAAAATAAATGATAAAGCATGCCTTAGGCAGACGCTTCTAGAAGGTAGGGGGAATGCTCCCTAGGAATGTTTGAAATTGATGATTACTAAAATTGCTCTGGTGGCTAATTTGGTTGCTAAAATTGCTATGGTGGCTAAACGGCGCTGGTGGCAGTGACGTAGATAGAGGGGGGAGGAGGTTCAGCGGAGGCAAAACCCCCTGTATAGCTAAACTTCCATTTTGTCAGAAAACTTCTGGTCTTGTCGGAAATTTAACATTATTGTCCATGTTCATCTAATTGCCATGTTCTGATAGGAAAGAATTTCAAGCTAAATAAACACAAGAATGCCTGAATTTATCGAAAGATTCCTTTATTTTTGTTTTGATGTCGTTATGTTATGTTAAAATTTATGAAAAATATAAATGCTTGTTGGAATTTTGTCAGAAAATCTAAGTTTCTCACCCCTCCTATGAATTCTCTTATCTAGACCATTGTCTGGTGACTATTACTTCTGTTTGCTATTTGATATAATTTTAGCATAACTGATGTCTTAACACCACAAAGATGAGAAATTCTTAACGAAAATATCTTCAAAACTCGGGCAGTCAAAGACTCAACTGCTCCTACCTTATTTGATTCATAGACTTTTGTCATTATCGTCTCTATTAATGGCAGTTTGTGGTAATGGAAAGGCTGGATTATAATCAGGGGCGGCGCTTAGGGGTAATCAAGGTAATCGCTGATTACCTTTTTTTTCCAGAACTTGAGAAAATTATGCTTAAACCTAAACTGAAGTATTACGACCACAATGAATGTTATAGGTCTTGATTGAACCTGTTGTGAATCGAAATCCATAAGGACAAGCTCGTCCAGGGGCTGTTTTACGGCGTGTTGACATTTAGATCTTCATTTGTTTTGGCTTTTGTTTCGTGGCAGGCGATAATTATTTCTTAATCCTCTGACGCATGTTCTTTTTGTTCTATTGCTCAAACGACCGCCAGAACTACGAGAACCGCGAGGGCCGCGAAGCTGCAAGGTAATCAGATCCCTGTTTGATGACCTTTTCGTTGTTTCTGTGACGTAGGTCTTATTGTGCTGATGGCTTTTGAACAAAGAGCGCCACGCAGCAACGTAATCATTCCGCAGTTTCATTACCTCGAGAGCAGTTCCCCATCCTTCATGATTAGTAGAGTGCTTACAAACGACTATCACTGGGGTATTTCACTACATTCTGAGCAAGAAAATCATGAACAGCGTTTGTAATTAAAAAAGGATGGTTAGCCATGCCCCAGAATAAAATAAAAAGGATGAACCAGTGAGTCTGTCTATGTGTTTATTCCTGGATATGTGGATGTAACAACAAAGAAGGAAGGAACATTTTTTATCGCTGGTCTCTTTGTGATGGGTGGTTTATCAACGGTGCGCTTAAAATTAAATAATTTATTTCAGGAATATTTGCCAAATAGGAAAGTTTTTTTTCATATTTTGATAAAAAATTAAAGATTAAACAATTTAAAGAGGCTTTTAGTAAATTTAAAAAACTTTTCAAAAACTACTAATAAGTGTTCTCATGGAAAATTATTGTCCAGAAAATGTGCAGAATCGTTTATCCTGGACAAATAAGTCTGCATGAAATCTCTACGTAGTGATTCCTGGTCAATCCTTTCAAGGTAAGCAAATCCACTTTTGATTACCTTGCCCTTTTTACGGCTCACGAAAACGGGCTTTTGGCCGATTTGAATAGGTCTGTTATTCCAGAATCGTTTACAGGCTCAAAACCCGTGGCATGAACTGTCAGCCGTTCACTGCATCTCCGAAACAGAACCTCAAGGCATTTGGTTGTTGTGTTGTGCGGCGGAGTATTCTGTGGTTGTAAGCACAGAATGGGAACTCAGACATTATGTAAATAATCAAGATCGAACTTAAATAGGTTGAATGTTTAATGATGATTCTTTATGTACATTTTAGACGAAAGCGCCTTTCGTACTAATAGGCTTTCATGGTTTACTTCGACAGGGTACAAAATGGCAGTCATCAAGCATCCCAAAACCAAATTCTACCCAACGGCACAGCTAGGTTATATCGATGTTGCTTGTGCATTAGATGAGGCAAGGCAAAGAGAGGTTGTTAGGCACAACAAAAATGCATCAAGATACGCATAAATGGTTCATAATCACATTGATAATGTTGTATATTAATCCGCACAATGAAAAGCAAGAGAGAAATTGTTTTCGAAATTGCTAAAACAGTTGAACCATCAAGCATACGATTCTTCACTATTCTTAGGGTTTTTGAAAGGGCGTGGTCCTGAAAATTTTTCCGGGGGCTCCACCCCCGGGCCCCCTGGAGGATTCGCTCGCTTTGCTCGCCAATTTTTGATTACCTACTTTGCGACGCTTCGCGCCGCCCCTGATTATAATATATAATTTTTTTAAAAAAGTTATTATTTATGGACCCCTATAGCCAAGTTCTTCGGTAAATGGGACTTGGAAATCCCCCTAGAGCGACGCCCTATACTCAACCCTCTTTCAGAAGCGTTTAACCTACTACTCAAAAGAATCATGGAATGGATCAACAGGTCGAAACCAGTGGCGGCTCTAGCCTGGGATAAGTGGAAACACTTCTTGTTCCCCAAAAAAATGTCATTTAAATGCGAAAATCTAGATAACGTACACCCCCGAAGTTTTTCCATCCCCCCACATGGCTCCGCCACTGGTCGATACGAAAACATAACTCTACTCGCATTTCTGTTTGAATGCGTGTTATAAGAAGTTGTCAATAATTGGTCACTATTGTTTTCTTCCCTCATTGAAAAACATGCTCCGCTTAGGGAAATTCGCGTTACAGAAAAATACTGCCCCTGTATTGACAAACACCCTAGGGGTCTGATGATCACCAGAGACAGACTGAAAAAAGCAGCTCCTAAAAGTAAATCACCAAATCTTATTGATTCATACAGACAGGCTCGAAATAAAGTCAACTCCTTTGATATCCAGCTCACGAAGCAATATTTTGCTACAAAGATTTTGGAATATAAAGGAAACACAAAGCAAAAATTAATGAACTCCTGAACAAAAAATCAAAATCTAGCAATATTGATTGTATCAAAGATTCAGGCAAGGTATTTATTAACAAAAAAGAAATATCAAGTACAATAAATCGTTTCTTCTGTACAATTTGTGAAAACTTAGCCAGCAAAATTGAAGCTGTTCCAAACCCTCTTCTATATGGGAACTTCAATAATGCTAACAACAATGTCAAGTTCAAGTTTAGGATGATAGAAGTGCAGGATTTGGGTTCATCATATTTACTAGTATTGCAAAGAATTTCATTCTTGTAAATTTACACATGAATTTTCCTTGTAAAAATAGAATGTTTATATCTAAAGACAACAAGGTAAGCTTTGAAACAGAGGGAGTGTAGTTTTATACTTTTTTCTAAAAGCCATAAATCTCGCACCATTCTTTATATCTTCAGTAACCACATTTAGATAACTCTTGTCAGCAATTCCCCATACTTATTCCATATCTGGCTGAATAAAAGAATTATAAGGAAATTTTACTATTTTGTAGGTACAAGATATCCAAGCTTAGAAAGGATTCCCTACCATTAGAAAGCTTTCCAATTCAATTATGTGTCCAACTGAACTCTAAGTTGGGTATTTGTCAGGTGCGAAGATGGCTCAGTCGTTAGGGTCGCTGACTACAGACCCAAGGGTCCGTGGTTGAGTCCGTGACATGACCAAACTTTCCTTCAGAGTGAGGAGAGTCGCAAGCTCTCTGTAATTCCAGGCGTAGGAATCACGAGGTGTGGTCACGGTGGAGAGGAAGGACTAGGACACTGCTCGATAAGTAAAGCTTTCAGTGTCTTTAAGCTACCCTCGAAAGCTAGGTAGCAAACAGCACAAAAAACAATACATGTCTTTTTTATATCTTCTCGCTATTAATGCAGAGGCTCCTTTCTTTATAACTGATTTCTATCTTTTTAAATTAATAACATTTGATTTCTAAATGTTTAAGCTCATTTTTTAAGCTCGTAACCAGATAGTTATGTTATACAGCTCGTTATTTGAATACATTTCTTTGGTATTGTTGTCTTTATTAGAAAAGGAAACTCTTCTGCAAATAGACGAACATCAATTGAGTTTGATGACTGGTTAATGCTATCTATGTTAAGTAGAAAAAGCAAGGGTCCAAGGATACTACATTGTGGCACACCAAAACTATAAAGTATCTGTTCTACTTTAACACACTGTCTGCGACTACTTGAATAAGATTGAGGTGACAGGGGGCACGTGCCCAATTTTTAGAAACATAAGAAAGTACCTATTTGCGATTCACAGAGACAGAGGTTCCCCCCTTTTGCCTTTATGCCCTTTACTTTTGAAATGCTTCGACTATGGATTTAAACCAGTTTAGATGATTTAAGTTCTTATGCAACAGTGTTTGAGTTTTTCATTGAAAATATGACAATTAACAGTATAAAAAATTTTGCCAGATCCAACAAAGGAACATGCGTTTTCTTTTTCTTCAATTGCATTAGAAAATTTTCCACCGATATCTATTACAGCTTGTTCAGTAGATTGGTCTTTTTAGGAGCCAAGTTTAAATTTTTGACAGAGTGTTGAATTTTGTGCTTATATCCATCAAAATAGATTGAATGAATTTTTTTTCAAGTTACTTATCATTTTAAAAATTGAAATGGGTCAATTGTTGTCATCAAATGGAAATGGTTAGACATCAACATCTTTAATACACGAAACTTCCAACAGGAATTACTTAAACAAATTTAAATGATTTCAAAGGGTTACTTCGTTAATGAACTTATTGAAGAACTGTGGTATTGGACTTGCTTGCACAGGTGAGGCTATTTTAATATGTTTTGGGGTAATGCCAAATATATCTGGGGATCTGTTTACCACCAGGCTGTTAATAAGGTTTAAAATTTCACCTTAATCAGTTTTATTCAAAATAACTGGAATTTTTGGGTTTTTGAGGTAGACCTGGTATTTGCATTAAGTTTTTTATTTTTTTCTACCAGATTTTGTTTAACAAAAAAGTCATTGATTAGATAAAAGTTCTCCATTATCATCTTTTTATAGCGTATTTCATTTAATGTATCTCTCTTTCTATTATTACAGAGAATTTATATCAGTCCAAATCTCGATAGCACATATTTTTACTTTTTCTTATTAATTAAGGAATTTAGCTGATCTCGATGAAACTTGTAACTTCAAAACCAAAATGAGTCCTGCAATAGTCGGACAATGAGGTGTGATCAGTGCATATTTCCCAAATTGTGAAGGAGAAAGAGCACAGGGAGTCATTCTATTTGTTTAGAAAAAGAATCATGGCGGAAGACGTAAGCATGGAAGCCCGAGTGCCTGTCAGCAAAGAAACGCTGAAAACATCTTTCAAGGTTCCAACTGATCAGGAGAGGAAGAGACCTTTTCTTATTGGTGTGGCGGGTGGAACATGCTGTGGAAAAGTATGCAACATTTGATAAGATATTTTGAAAGGCATTTAGGCCTAAGTGTAACACAGAAAGAAGCAATGCTGTCACATTTCATTTCGAAAGAGTTTTGTTATTAAATTATGTTACTTTGTATTAAAACCTATGGGGTCCCTTGTTTCCATTAAAAAGTTTGTTTATTCAATCTAGCAAGTTATCACTAGCACAAACATCGTTGGAAGGATGTCTTTGTATGATGCTTGATGGACATGGACACCCTGTGTATTTGAATGTCAGTTTCAGAGAAAACATTTTGGGGTTTTATAGTCAGTGCAGTAGGCAAAAGATGTCAGTGCTGAAATTTTTAAGGTAGAAAATGTCTACCCTGAGGGCAAATCAATCCACAAAAAACCTTTGGTAGAAATCCCATTGATTTGTCCATGAATCCCTGGAAAATCTTTTGTTTTTGTTTAAATTTTGTATGTATTTACAAGGGTGTATTGTCCCAGAGCCTTCTTAGGGAATAACTTGAAATAAGATAAAATGAGAAATCACAAAGATGGAGCTGTTTATAATTATTTTTGTTAACTTGCAAATCTGCAAAGGAATTGCTTATACTTGTGTCCAGGCATATTCTTATCCTTTGTAAACACAGGACCAAGAACATTGTTTAATGGACTAGCTTCCTAAAATAACTCCCTTTCACCCAAAGGCATAGAAGATATAAGGGTTGGGGATTCCTGTTCCTCAAATCAGTTCAATGTTACGCCATTCAGGCTCAGTTCGAGCAGTTTTATCTCAATAGAAGCAAAAATATTGGAGTAAGATCCAGGCCTTTCCCGGAGACGCAGGCTATAGCCCGGGCCCGCGTGAACCCCACCCAAAAAAGTTTTGGGAGTGCTTTTTTCTGCCCACGCAGTTATTTGTAACAACGCTCTCATTGAATCCACTTCGTCTCACTCTCCAATGTTTTAACTACCTACCGCTATATATCAGGGTATTTATAAATAACGTCGTGTCAAAGAGATATATGGTTTTAATAAATATCATTATGAAAAGGAAATTCCTGTTTCTTTTGACATCAAATGTTAACTATAGTCTTATCTGTTAAAACTAGCAATGGAATAGGAAATGATTGTGTATGAAAGGAACAACAGATAGCGTAAAACAGCAAGAATGAGAATTGTTACACAACATTGTCAAGCATGAAATTTGTGTTACGAATACACTCATTTTGATAAGAAACATGATATAAGAATCGACAACTGGGCAATCAGAAATTTTTCTCTTTGACTCTTCAACAAGGTGGGATAGACGGTTGGGATTTTTCAAAAACATAGAACCAATCATTCACCCTGTCTGAACTCTTTCTTGTTACTTTCGATCTGCATTTCTGCTTCCCTTTATGCTTTGAGGTTTATGTATATGTTATTCACCAATTTTAATCATGTTATTTTTTAGCTCTTCTATGCTTTTTTCAGATTAAGAAACTCTTAAGAAAGAATGAGTATTGGAATTTTCTATACTTTTATGAAACTGGAGTACTCCAAGTCGACCTTCATTTCTAACAGAAAAGAAGTGAATTTCAGCTATTCTTTCTTTAATCTTTAATGCGAAACAACTTAATCTTCAATTATCCTTTGAATAACATTGTACTGCTCTATATGTTTTTGAATAAAGATGAGTTTTGTTGGATACTACACATTAAACCTGTGTTCCTACACAAAACGTTGCCATTTTGCAAAAAACCAGTTTGTCATTTGGGGGTAGTAATGAACACAAAACATCTGTCTTCTTAAGATGAATCATGTTTACAAGTAGACAAGGTAATTTTTTTTGGCTTGTATATACTCAAATATAAATAGATAAACAACAAATTCTGCAAGGGCTTAATAGCCAAACCAGCAGGGGTCTTTTTAAGCCTGTGTGCTTTTTATTCCCGGAGTGCCCTGGTAAGATCTAAACTCAACCTCCCTCAAAGTTTACCATCTGCTACCCCAATGCTTTTACTGATAGGCATTTATTGCCTTACTAAGACTGAATTATTTAAATACGAAATATTTCGAGATAGGTATCATATAACCCTCTTTTATCTGTTTATGATTATACACAGTACCTCCAACAACACAATATTGAAAATGGAAAGATATTATAACAATATCTATTTTTGCCTGCTATTGCTAAAAAAATTTATTATTTTATAAGAAATAGCTTTAGAAGGCAAGCTTTAGTAGACAATAAATGTCAATGAAAGGGGTGTCAGTCCAGTTCAATGTTCAAGCTACTGAACAAATCGTCTTCATGATTGAAAATCTATAGCAAGGTATTGATGGTCAAGGAAATAAAGTAAGCATTTGAGTAATCACTTGATTAAAGGGTATTTTGTGAACATAAAATTGAAGTACACAAATAAAAGTAAATGAAATTGATTTTTTATATGAGAAAAGCTTAGCACTTGGCATGTTTTCATTTTCATGCTATTGGTCATGTTCATCCCAAGGTCTTTCCATTCAGCTGAACCTCCATAACTGAACTTTGAATCACTGTCTGTTAAAGATTTCACTGTTTGTTAACAAGAGAATATATTTTAAAATTAGAGGAAAACAGTAGAACGTATGCATACCAACCTAAACATGGACACTGAAATTGCACTAAATAGAACATTATTCAAGAAGATACTCAAAGATCTAATTAAGGGTCATTTAGTGTCTGTCACAGGCACCTTGAATTTGTTAACATTGAGCAGAATATTGACAGAAAATTTTTAGTATGTTGTTGAAATGCACCTACTTTGAGCATTACCATCACTCAACAGCCCCCTTATGATGTTAAAAAAGGTCTTTCACTTAAGTTTATGCCCTGGTATGGGACATGATCCCAAGATGTAGAAGCTGGAATTCATCATCAACTGATTAGTTAACTCATTATCAACTTACTATCAAGCTAGAATAATTTTTGCCAATTTATATTTAAAGAAAAATATTTTTTCAGCAGTAACATTTCCTGCGTTCTATGATTTCAATGATTTTTAAGATATCTTCAGCTCTGCTCATAATGTTAACATTATCAATTGGCACTCTCTTATTTTTTAGTTGAAAATTATGATGTTCAAATTAGGCTGATTCATAAAGACTTCTCATTTGCCATGCAACTTTCTGACTCATTTTTATGCCATTTTGCTGTGTAATCTAAATCATTTTTCTTCTAAAGCTCCCACTGAAGTGCTTTGGCTATGTTGTAATGCCTGCCCTTTTATTCATTTTGCAATTGCATGTGTCTGCAACCAAATATTCATTCTTTAGAATAGCTACGCTGGCTACTGAAATGGAATTTGTATGTTAAAAAATAGATTAAGAATGGTTAAAAATGTCTAGGGTTTTTTACAAGCCAAGTTATTAAATTCGGAAAGACATTCTACCAGTGGCAGAGCCACGGGGAGGAATGGGAGGGACTAGGGACTAGGGCACTCTTTCAGAAAGTTGGTCCTCGAGACTATTGCAAAACTGATGACAGAACCTCATGGGGGGGGGGGGGGGTGTGCGTTATCTAGATCGTCACATTAAATGACATTTCTTGGGAGACAAGAGGTGTTTCCTCCGGAAGAAAATGTTTCAAACAGGGAAAAAGGGCTTGGTCCAAAAGGGGGTGGTCCCTGACACACCTTTTGTCCCCCCACTTATCCCAGGCTGGAACCACCAATGCATTCTACTTTCTCTTTTCTTTGTTCTCATAATTTTGAATAATAGTTTAACTGTATTTGAAATTTAGATTCATGGTGTCACAATTTTAAGTTTTGCAATGAATAAATGGAATAGTATTCCTTCTTGTGTATGCTGACCATGCTTTCCAACCATCCTTTAAAACGACCTGTTTCTGAGATTGCTTTAATACCAAAATGTCACAATAGCTTGATCATATTTTCTTTATAATTTTTCTCAATATGATATACTTGTATTTGTCATGTTGCATACAATTTGTCATGTTGCATACTATAAAGTAGGAAAGGAGCCAGTTTTATATTATTACGTTACAACTTGTTTCACTAATGATGCTTCATTTTTTTGACCCATGAAGTTACAAGCCTGGAATTATTTTTTGATTTCAGTCGGAGGTATGTAAGAAGATTTTAAAAGATCTTGGACAAGCAAATATTGAATCACAAATGAGAAAAGTCATCATTCTCAGCCAAGAGAGTTTTTACCGTGATCTTGATGAGGAAGAATCAGCCCAGGCAGATACAGGAAACTTCAATTTTGACCATCCAGGTAGTTTCACACATAATGTCTACTTCACAATTTACTGACATATATAATCGATTTTAATACCATTTCTGTTGCATATACATAAATACAACCTGAAGGGGCCATTCTGGAGCAGGATCAAGGTCGGTTTTGATTGGTGTCATAATACCGTCTTCCATTTTCCATCCCCAGTCTTGCGGGTTCAGACAGCAAAGGTCTAAATGCTTCCACTGTGCTACCTGGAAGTTCAAACAATTTTTGGGAATTGATTTCATATTGTGAATAAAATACAGAAGCTAATATGTCATTTTCTTACTTAAACTGACTATAAATTAGAAAAGGAATAAAGACAGTGTTGGGTATTTCGTCCACTTCAGTTATATGAATTGTCAGAATTTAGTTGAATAGAGAAACAAGAATGCACTCGTAAAGCATGGTAGTATGTCGCTCTTTCAGTTGGAGGAAGATTATCTGGTTCTACTACATTGGTCGTTGTAACCATTTCAATGTATTTGGTGTATCGTATACTAGCCAACGAGTTGTTTTTCTTGCCACCGTAGCTGAAAAAAAAGTATGCAAAATTCAGTTAGTTGATTCAAATTGGTGATACTATTGCTCGATATTTTATTTCAGAAGCTTATTAAATATCTTAAATAGAAATGTGTTTACATTTTAACCACCAGTTGAACACCTGCCTCTCCGATCTCTTGCTGAGTCATTGACAAATTCCCAAATTGTTTTGATATCTCAAGTATTCACCTTCTCTCAATTCTAACTGCTTCAGGATTTTCAGCTTCCCTGTAACAAAGAGAGTGCATTAATAACAGTTTTCTAAATGGTGAAAAGTGGTATATCATTGTAGTTATCCTAGTACCTAATATCAACTGCAAGGTATGTCATTATAGGTTATGCTGTACAAAGCTATTATGCTATTATTATTTCAGTATTATACCTTTTTGGTGCATAGCTGAAGTTGTGTCACAGCCACTCCAAGCATGAGCAAAAAAAGTGCTTCTTGGTACTGTTGTGTTGATGAAAGGTCCCGCATGCTTCAGTATAACAATTTTGAATGTCGCCTTCTCTTTTCCTTTTTCTCTGTTCCAAAAAACAGTTCTCCCAATCCATCTCTCCAGTGGCTCATCATAAGAACCAATATATCCGTATCTTTTGCCATCACAACAACACATCTACTAGTTTCTGCGTACTCAAGGGCAGTCTTCACAATTGAGATATCCGTGTCTCCGTTACTTTGAACTGCGACAAACCTTTCCCTCTCTAACCGAGTACAAAGCAACTTAATCAACCTTTCCTTGTTATCTATGTTCGCCAGAAATGCTTCCCTGCTACAAGTAACTTTTGAGCTTTCAGTGATTTCAATGCTAGCTGACGTTTTGCTCATTCGACGAAGATGCTCCTGAGCTTTTGTTGACATACTGCCTGAGTATCCATCAAATACAACATTTACGCAAGTGTACTTCTCAAATCTTTGCTTCACAAATGCAATGTACTGTTCAAGCACTTCAGAATACGTTGGTTTAGGCCAGTGGACTTTGTTGAGCAATGCACCACCATCAACCACGCAAAAGTCATTTGTAGTCGGGATAGTTGCATTCTTTGTACCCAGTAAGTGATTTCTAAGAACAGCTTTAGTCAATTTTCTCATCATACCTTGTTTAAAGGGAGACGTCGTGTCTGGAGTTAGCTCATAGCAGAAGTTTTCAGTAACGTTACTTTGGCAGTTAGCCAAGACAGTCAAACGGCTAAACAGTATAGATGGTCATTGTACTGTTCCCAATTTTTGTCTTAGGTAACAGATCTTCAAGGCATCTTCCATGCTCCTGTTATCAAGTTGGTTTTGGATATTTCGTCCAACATTCTCTGCTTCATCACAGTTTACTCGATCATCAGCAATCAAGCCAGTTGAGAGACTTTTAAGATGTTGCTCGTCTTCACCAAAAGAGTTGTGGAGATTCTTTGATTAACGTTAGATCTTTATTGTCTCGAGACACTCTGCTTGGGCCTAATTGAACATGCTGTTCACTTGTTTTCCTATATGCGCCAGTCAACTCACTCATTGCATTGTGTATGTCTGCACATCTATGCATACTTCCGATCCATAACTCTTCCTTGCGTCAGACCACCGTTGCTCTTCAATGCTCTCATCATCACCTGTTCAATGAACAAATCCGTCCATAAGCCTGACCAAAATCGCTCGCTGCGCCTGATAGTGTGCAGATTGCCTCTTGCAAACTGATCATAGACCCAAGGATGAGGGCTTTCCAAATCAAGCATGTTTTGTAGATGCAATGTTGCACATTTAGCATAGTCAACATGGGCTGTAGCGGCGAATAAGTTCAGCATTTTGTTCAAAGACACCAAATGCCAGTTCTCTCCGCACGAATAAACATTTTACCACAGCGACGTAATTCAAATATTGCAACCATTACTTTGATGTCCGAGACGTTTTAGCGAGGTACTTCTTGTACTCTTCGAGATTGAACGTAATCTTTGAGAGGGTTGGGAATCGTAGCATATTGATATCACGGTGATGCTTTTCTCTGAATTCATTTTTCAATTTTTCCAAATCAGAGCACAAGTCCTCAATCTTCACTGTCGCTTCTTAAAATGTAGGGCGATCCATCTCTTCACAACTATCACCATTTTCTTGTCCAGATGCAATCAATGGTGTCATTAAATTGCAAACCAATGCAGCCTCGGTAAGGAAGTGTCCTCTAAGCGCTCTCGACACAGCCTTCCCAGAGAGGATATGAGGAACTGTGGTCTTCCCATAAACACCTTCAAGGACTTTCTCTATTCCACTTTCTTTCATTACAGCACCAATGAGAAAGCTCATCAGAAGATGAAACCCTCCAAAGATGGTTCCATCATCACCACCATCATCAGAAGATAAACCCTACGTTCATTGATTTTGCATTTATTATCTCCAAAGCTTTAATCCACAATGGCTGATCAAATGTGATAACTGGCGTGTGTATCCCAATATTCTTTGCTTGTGATTCTACGAATTTCAAAGTCGAATAAATGCATGACATATCTGATGGGTTTAAATCAACAATTGGCAGCAGAGAGACGGAAGATTTACCAGGATATTCACCATGGCTTATATCAGTCATGTAGCCAGACCAGCTTGGACGTGGACTTGGAAGGAAGTATGAAGCATGGCAAACGTAGTCAAGGACATTCTTTTAGTGCATGGCAGATTTTACGTTTAGTTCATTTAATGGTTTGAGTCCCACGGATGACAGACCTATCTTTATTATGGTAGTTCAAAACTGGAAATCCACTCCCGATTACAAGATTATCAGCAGACTTGATCTTCTGCCTTGGGATTGGTGAAAGGTCTTGAATGGATGTGATTGAGACCCTGGTATGGTTGAGACCACCAAGCCCATCCTATGAAATGTACCTTTTTTATCGATCGTACATACGTTGTGATCTTCATTTTCAGCAGACCATTGACTGAAGGATCCACAGAGATTTGATTTTATAAAATCATTCATACTCTCATTACAGACGACAGACTGTTTATACCGTGCTACTTCATCATAACTAATTGAGAATCCAAGTCGATTTGACTCGGTCAAAAGCCACCTTGATTCGAAAACTTTTTCCACTTCCACTCCTAATCCAAACATAATAGGTGCAATAGTAGACCTTGGTCTCACTGCATTCACAATAGTTTGAGCGATGCGAGTTTGCTTCAGACCTTTCTTAACTAGTGTCTCTATGAAAAGACGTAAATACCCGGCACCCATTCTTTGCCAAATTTAATGCTGCTAATTTGGTCTTGTGATGGGTATTCTTCAACATCAAACTGAGCAGATCTTATTTGTCCTAAGATTATTTTGGCAGCTTGTTTATCAACCCTTTCTGCCTCTTCCTCAACAATATCTTTTCTGCTCTCATACCACTTGTCATTGATAAGATATTATGCAGAATCTCTAAAGCATATAACGTCTGCCTTGCCTTGTTTTTCAGAGAAAAATATCATTCCATCATAATCTTCCTTCAGCTTTGTCTTTAACCATTTTCTTGTATATACATCATCTGATCGCGAAATTTCCTTCATTTTTCATGCAATTCTGCCCTGAATAAACTTCACCTTCTATTTCTAGCTAGCTACATAATCTTTGAAAGTGTTGTTGTTGTGCAGAGTTGTTTGTTCTTCCTTTGGATTTTGGTGCACTAGATTCTGATTTTGTACCTACAGTAAATCTCACTCTGCATTCGTCGTGATATAGTGCTTCTTCTTGTACAAGATCGACGCAGTTGATCACCCTTCTTTTTACCTCCTCGGCCCAAAAATCATCTTGTCTTGACTTGCACATATGCAGAATGGTTTCCTTGTAGTGTAGAGTGTAACTCTGACAACTGGTCTTCTACCAGGGTGTTTTGGGTCTTCTTTACATTGGCTGCCACGGAAGAGGCAATACTTCTTCCGAATAAACGTATCAAGTGATGATCGTGTAAGCTTCTCTGGTACTTCATGCTTATTTCTAAAATTAAATTCTGGATTTGCTTTCCTTTTTCTTATAGAATTTCCTAAACTCTTCTGGCCGTTTATGTGAATCTTGACACTGCAATTTTCTTTCTGCCTTGCAATAAGATGTGCCGTTAATGACACGAGATTGAAAATATTTGCATATTCGATTAATTTTGGAATCCCTGACTGACAATCACGAAGTCCATCGGGGTTTTGTCCTTGGCATATGACACACAAAAAGCTATGATCTTGAAAATTGAGAGAAATAAACGGTTCATATTACACTTAATAAGTTTTATCCATTTCAATCTTAATAATATTAGATACAATTTGGATTGTACAGTATCTGCAAAATAGTCAAAGTGAAGAATAATAAATCAGATTCTTGGAGATAACAAAATAAGTCAAAATATACTTAAATTTGAAATTACAAAATCATGCCTTCAAATAATCACGAAAGCAAGTTAAATATTAGAATAGCGTCAGAAACAGTTTTCGCGCGGATTTCGTGTGAAATTAGACCCAGGCCCCTCGTATTTGTAAAGCTTTATAGCCTTTCAAATTGTCATATCATTTGTACAAGCCCCTAACAAGCCCCGAAATGTTCGATAGTGATGACGTCACTGATGACGTCATCATGTTATTTTTAAACTTTGTTGGATTAAGCGTGACATATTTCAAAGTATTAGTGCAAAGTTTGAACTGTTTTCAATATGCAGTTTAAGGTACATAATGTCTTTTCAACAGAAGGATTCGCAGTTAAATATCGGAAGTCACATCAAATATATATATAGGAAGTTAATCGTATATATATAGCTTGTTTTTTCAAGGACATATATTATGGTTTATTTTCTCAATCATTCTTAATTTCTCAATCTGCCGCTGATACATCTACATACCGAAATGTTTTTGCCAAATTGGCTGTCTTTAGCATGATGCAACATAAAGCATCTTTGACCTGTTCATTTCTATATATTTTCCAGACGGACTTCTGTCGTTCTTCCTAGTGTTCCATCATATGCCATTTAAGCTCATTCCCACGCACTGCTATTAGCTCCTCCCCCTGCCCATTAGGTTCTCAGAAGCTGGCGATGACATTTTATTTCAAATGTTTAAACTATATTTAGTGCTTGTGTACTTTCTCAAACCAACCTGCAACTCCTTAAAGACTTACTTAAGTTTTGTTCTTGTTGATTCGTTGCAGATTTTTTGTATGCGTTACTTAACGTGCACAAACTACAAGGAAAACTTATACCGATAATCACTGAATTGTTCTCGCAACTTCGTTCTTGGTACTTCTATCCTTCTATCCCTATCCTGAACATTCTACTTTCCTGATCTTCAAAGCCAAAAATAGTTAATTGATAACATCACTCCCATACGAATTTATGATAATTTAGCTAGAACCTTATTATGACAGAATGAATTCAGTTTGTCAACAGCCTTAGTTGTTTCAAATTTACTCTTTCTCTTTTCTTCTGTGTCTCTCTTATTTTTCTTTTCTTTCCTCTTCTTCTCCCTTTTCGGTGACAAAGCTTCCTTCTTCCACCTCTGTAGCGACGTCAGCTTTGTCAAAAATAAAACTTGGCTGTATTCCCTTGTTGCCCGACAGTTTATACAAGGTACACCTACCAGGAGTGACAGCCACATGCCAAATTAATATAAAATTTTCGTCTCTATAAGCCTGTTACGTGATTAGATCACTGTTCAGGAGATGTCGGTGGACTGAAATATTTCTCGTATGAATACAGTAAGGTAAGTTAGCTGATAGATTAGTCGGTACAAAAGGTTTTGCAAAATTCTTAAAGCTATAATAGAAGGTGTCATATCAGGATCTTTAGAGTAAAGATGTATTTGATAAGATAAATAGAGTTCCTGAGTTCTATGAGTCAGAATGATACCGTAGCGTTTTTGTATCTTGTCTTGAATTCGTTTTCTTAAAGTTCGATATATGTTTCTGTAGTTTTGATGTCTCTGCCTGTCAGGGTGACTTTGTAGATGACGGTTGAGTGTTAGACTTGCTACATACAAGTCTCTCTCTCACATTACTAAATAGCGAGAGAGACTTGTAGCAAATCCAGTAGATTGCAGCACTTTTTCTTCAGGGTACATATGTTATTTTGTTGGTTTTTGCATGTTTTGTTGACATTGGATTTGTTTGGGGGTGGTTTGTCAACCGAGTCTTGATAACCGAGATATTGATCAAAAAACAACTCGTTTGCTTCAAAAAAACATTAACATTTCGAAATAACTCAGCGAAAACATCAGCAAATCCAATCTAAAACCATCTTGGCGGCCATGTTACCACGATCACGCGGGCCAGACTCCATGGGTCGTTACCAGACTCTTTAACTGGCTGCGCAGCGGCACCATGTCAAGAAGCCCGATAACCGGGTGCGGGCCGTTGTGTGGGGTGGAAATACCACAAAGTTTATTTATTTACTTCAAGTAGTAACTAGTGTCCTTCACAATTATCATGCATATCATGTAACAGATCTTGACGGTGTTGTGGTTGAAGAGATTTTTCTGAGCTTGTGGTCTTTGTGGAAATGTTTTTCTATGAGGTTGAGGAATCTGTGTCCGATGTTGGTGCTGACATTTTTGTTGAGTGGGATGTTATACCATATTACGTTGTTCTATTTCTTTTCTCCTCGTGTTGGCCATAGTTGTCTTGCAGTGTCGAGTGTGCTTGTATCCGCTTTCATCGAGAGCCTTTTCGTAAGGCTTGGTCGAACGGTACTCTGTCGGAGGAAAGTGATAATTGACGTTGGTTGAGACCAGTGGGTGTATTTTTAACTGAAAATCTCAGGTGGTTGCTCTCGCGGTGGACATATTGTAGGGTGGTTACGGGCTTTGTGTAGGGTTGGTAGGTACCTTTGTTCAGACTTAGGGTGAAGTTTAAAAAGTTGAGGATTTGTTTGTTTGCTTCTGTTGTGATACGTGGTCCGTTGTGGTTAATAATACGCCATATTTTCTTTTTGGTGTTGTCTTGTCTCTTGATGGTGCGCCTATGTTGATTAAGAAGGTAGTCCTATGTTGATTAAGAAAGTAGGAAGCTTCCTACCAACTCGCCTCTTTCGGCGCTGTAATAGCTGCCCATCGTTGCATCGAATGTGGTGCTGTTTTTGTTTTCCCACGTTTGCCGTTTGGATATTAGGATGGAGTTCTTGAAATGAACAACCATGTTACGTTCGTCATTTTTGATGTTGTCTGAGGCGAATTCGAGTGTTCTGTTTGGGAAGTCTTGGTTGGTGGACGAGTAAAATTCATCTCTTCACAAAATCGAAGCAGAAAAAGTTGTGATTGGGCTTGTTTTTGATATATATCTTTATTTATTTATTTTCCAAAGTAACAGTTGATTGAGAGATATAGAAAAATATCTTAATTGCGTTTGATTGCTTTTTTGCAGGAGCCTTTGACGACAGCCTGTGTTTAAAGACATTAAAAAGCCTTCTTAGGGGAGAGCAAGCTGTTATACAAAAATACAGTTTTAAGAATCACTCAAGGTTATTAAAAACTATTCTTTGTTTTGAAAATTTAGTTAAAGGATGTATAAATTTTATTTAAAATATAAAGCTAATAGCTTGATAATATATTTTTGAAATTCTGCTGTGATTGAAATAAAATTATATTTGTGACAAGCAGATGATTGCACGATTTTTTACTGGTGAAGCCATTGTCTATGAGGTGGAGTTTTAATATAAATTATTTCCGCATACTTGAGTACATTCTCTTCACATTCAACGTGTTATTTATCTTTATGTTCTATTATTCACCATCGATCAGCATTCCTGTTTGCATTTTTTTGTAATTTTTTTCATTTGAAGATTGCTGACTCAGGTGGACTCCCTATCTAAAGAATATTTTTTCATTTTTGGAAATCAAGCTTATTATAGAAATTTGAGTTAATCATTTTCGTCGATTTTGTATGTATTGACTTTGAGAATGCTGAATGATGGTTTTGAGCAGAAAAAGAAAGAGATCAGCTTAACTACTTGTTATAGTCACTTCTGTAGTATTTACCCTGTCTATTATTATTCATACAGAGAAACAGACTACAGCATTGTCCACCCAGCTGATGTCATAATTTTTGAAGGAATTCTTGCTTTATATAATAAAGAAATACGAACACTTTTGGATATGAAGATATTCGTAGACACTGACAGCGATACAAGACTAGCCCGTCGAGGTAAGTTTTGCTTAACAACTAATCCGACTGTACAGATATGAATTTGCTTGGAAGACGAACAGTGTTGCCAGATAAATCATCAGTTCCACTTAAAGTTTGCTTCTCAATGCCAAGTCTGAACTAACACTGTTGATTACTTTGCATTGCAGTCTGGCCCTGTACTTTTTAATTTCTGCACCAGCCCAAATCTCTTGTAATCTTGCCGTAAGGTGGTAAACTAGCACCAACCGCTTTTTATTTCTTTTCCGAATTATTTTTCAATCCACTTACAACCTACACTGCTACCCTTCATTGCTACCCTCCGCTGCTACCCTCCACTGCTATTCTCCACTGCTACCCTACACTACTACCCTCCACTGCTATTCTCCACTGCTACTCTCCACTGCTATTCTCCACTGCTACCCTCCACTGCTACCCTCCACTGCTATTCTCCACTGCTACCCTCCACTGCTATTCTCCACTGCTACCCTCCACTGCTATTCTCCACTGGTACTCTCCACTGCTATTCTCCACTGCTACTCTCCACTGCTATTCTCCACTGCTATTCTCCACTGCTACCCTCCACTGCTATTCTCCACTGCTACCCTCCACTTCTACCCTCCACTGCTACCCTCCACAGCTATTCTCCACTGCTACTCTCCACTGCTACCCTCCACTGCTACTCTCCACTGCTACCCTCCACTGCTGTTCTCCACTGCTACTCTCCACTGCTATTCTCCACTGCTACCCTCCACTGCTACCCTCCACTTCTACCCTCCACTGCTACCCTCCACAGCTATTCTCCACTGCTACTCTCCACTGCTACCCTCCACTGCTACTCTCCACTGCTACCCTCCACTGCTGTTCTCCACTGCTACTCTCCACTGCTATTCTCCACTGCTACCCTCCACTGCTACCCTCCACTGCTATTCTCCACTGCTACCCTCCACTGCTGTTCTCCACTGCTACCCTCCACTGCTATTCTCCACTGCTACCCTCCACTGCTATTCTCCACTGCTACTCTCCACTGCTATTCTCCACTGCTACTCTCCACTGCTATTCTCCACTGCTATTCTCCACTGCTACCCTCCACTGCTATTCTCCACTGCTACCCTCCACTTCTACCCTCCACTGCTACCCTCCACAGCTATTCTCCACTGCTACTCTCCACTGCTATTCTCCACTGCTACCCTCCACTGCTACCCTCCGCTGCTACCCTCCACTGCTACTCTCCACTGCTATTCTCCACTGCTACCCTCCACTGCTACCGTCCGCTGCTACCCTCCGCTGCTACCCTCCACTGCTACTCTCCACTGCTACCCTCTACTGCTATTCTCCACTGCTACTCTCCACTGCTATTCTCCACAGCTACCCTCCACTGCTACCCTCCACTGCTACCCTCTACTGCTATTTTCCGCTGCTACCCTCCACTGCTATTCTCCACTGCTACCCTCCACTGCTACCCTTCGCTGCTACCCTCCACTGCTACTCTCCACTGCTACCCTCTACTGCTATTCTCCACTGCTACCCTCCACTGCTACTCTCCACTGCTATTCTCCACTGCTACTCTCCACTGCTACTCTCCACTGCTATTCTCTACTGCTATTCTCCACTGCTACCCTCCACTGCTATTCTCCAATGCTACCCTCCACTGCTATTCTCCAATGCTACCCTCCACTGCTACCCTCCGCTGCTATTCTCCAATGCTACCCTCCACTGCTACCCTCCGCTGCTATTCTCCAATGCTACCCTCCACTGCTATTCTTCAATGCTACCCTCCACTGCTACCCTCCACTGCTATTCTCCAAGGCTACCCTCCACTGCTATTCTTCAATGCTACCCTCCACTACTACCCTCCACTGCTATTCTCCAATCCTACCCTCCACTGCTATTTTTCAATGCTACCCTCCGCTGCTGCCCTCCACTGCTACCCTCCACTGCTACCCTCCACTGCTACCCTCCATTGCTACCCTCCACTGCTACCCTCCACTGCTATTCTCCAATGCTACCCTCCACTGCTATTCTCCACTGCTGCCCTCCACTGCTACCCTCCACTGCTACCTTCCGCTGCTACTTTCCATTTATTTTTGGTGGAGCAGGGCAACCGTAAATCAATCCCACCAATTTTTTTTTAAACCGAAATTTTTCTTGCTGAAAACTTCAAACGCTAGCAAAACCTCGTTTTACACCGATGGACTTTCAAAATAGCGAAAATTTTTCCTTGGTGCTGTTTGAGTATTACTCTACATCCAATGCATATCAATTTTTAGTTTTTGGTTCTTCTTCGTCTATGGGCTAAACTCACTACTCTTCTACTGGTTCTTTATTTTTTTCTCAATCATTTCTTTCTAACGTTCCAGCTGTTTCAATTTTTTAACTCCAATTTGGATGCCTAAAGTTTTAACTCACAATCGATCAGAATTTCTAATCCTGCCGTTGCGTTTTGCGATCGAAATCATTGAAAACTCACTGTACAGGCTCCAAATTTATTTTCCTCCACGGGTTATAAAAAAAATGAAATAAAAGTTACCTCCTCCAAATGAGAGGTTATGACATTCGTGCCTACTCTTCATTTTCATTATTGGGCTGACATCAAAATATGATGATTGTGTTGAAGATAATTTTATGTTGAAGATTGAACTGTTGCCTTTATTTTACTTGCCAAATTTTTTTCTTCTCACCGAAATTTTTCAAGTTCTCACCGAAATTTACACCGAAATATAGAAAATATAAGCGAAATTCTTTCCACCGAAAATCATTCCACTGAAATTTTTGGCACCGGATTTTTTGATACTTATTCTAGACTCCCAAATTAACAACGACATACTAACGCTAGCTGCCGACCTATTCAATATTGTGGGATAGTTTAGGCCCAGAAATTATCAAAAAGATAAGCCGACACTTTCAGTACAGCTACGTAAAAGGCGTTGATTTATTCCAATGATATTGGGCCTATATTAAACACCTTTGCTCTAAAGTTATTGTAACGGCCAAAGACGTAGGATTGAATATTAATGAAGCAAAGATAGAGATTACTCTATCAACATCAAGCACAATGTGCTAGGCTCTTAGCTATTCGATGAAAAATTGAATGTGCGGAGGATCGTAGGTGGATAGCTTTTTCAGCTAGGACACGTAGGTGGATAGCTTTTTCAGCTAGGACACGTAGGTGGATAGCTTTTTCAACATATGGACAACTAGGCGTGGACTGCAATAATGGCAATTAACATCATCTGGAAGCCATCTGTGTTAGATGAAACCTGAAGATACAGTTGTGCAGATCAAAACTCAAGAATATTTAACTATAATTCACCTGAAGCGTAAACATTGAAATAGTGAATTAGCCAAATTGCACATGCACCTGACTCTCAACATCATGCCTAAAATTTGCATTTTGTACAACACATTATCAATAAAGACCTTTACGACGAAATTCCCCTGCTTTTTCATAAATCAAAAATGAAAAATAAACTTTGCTGGATTTTGCTTCAGACGAGCAAGGTATTATTTTTCCTTTCGGGAAATTATGCAATTGGGGTATTAACTAAAAAGGGTAGGCTGGGCCACATACAAACTCATTGCTTACTTTGATTGTAGCTAAAGTACCTACTTTTCCCC
This sequence comes from Rhopilema esculentum, assembly GCF_057945365.1. Taxonomy (NCBI): domain Eukaryota; kingdom Metazoa; phylum Cnidaria; class Scyphozoa; order Rhizostomeae; family Rhizostomatidae; genus Rhopilema; species Rhopilema esculentum. The sequence goes on from NC_142825.1 coordinate 9,368,144, forward strand.
ATCACCTTTCCTTAGTAGAATAGCTTTTTGAAGCCTGGGTCTAATGCATAAAATACTGCTATTGATCGATATGTGTTATTTATAAATGATTTCAATATTTTCATGCTTAAGTTTTCATATTTTTTTTCTAACATCCAGTCATCGCTTGAATATTTACATAAGCTTTTAGGTGCGATTGCATCAGTAATTGTAAGTGAAGCAATCCTCAAGTTGTTGTAAGGAACAAAATTTAAAATTGTATGCAGTACAACACTGCAGAACGTTTATCAATAGGATAGTCTACTTGATGCTGAGATAGCTATCCGTCTAGAATTATCATTTAACACTTCATTCATTAACTGCAATATTTATTTAATTTTTATTTTATCACTATATCCGTTAACCCATTCATGTCCAAATTTGGATTCAGATTAAGAAAACTTGTATGTTATTTTGTGCTTAGAATTTGATTATCAAATTTGAACTTGACTGACATTTGGGGGCGAATTTGGGGGCTAGGACATATGGCCTTTGCGGGCACTCGGGAAAGCTTATACCAGAAATCAGCTGACAAGAAAGGACTTCTGTTAAAAAAAATAATATTTGAACTTTTTACACTCTTTTTACTTAAAAATTTCAAGTTAAACGTCCATTCGCCTTGTGAAATGACAAAAAAGCAGCTCCCTTTGTCAGTTAAAGACAACCCTTTTTCACATTTTTGACATCCGACTCTTGTTTTCCCCACATATAAAGCACCTTGGTCTGTCCTTTCCTTGGCCAGTGCTAAGTTCCATCAAAACGAGGAGTGGCTCCAGGTCCTTGCACATTTTGAGCTTTTCTCGGCCTTTCTACTCTTCTTCATTGCTAGGGCGGCCTTTTCCTCTTTTCTTCACTGCTTTCTTCTCAAGTACTTTTCCAACAAGTGAAGTAAAGTCTAGCCTATCAGTTTGCTTTGCTTCTGGAACTTCATTTTGCTTTGCAAGGCGTCTGTATGAATCCATGAACCTATAGATCCTAATATTGCCTTTTCTGTTCATGTGCTCCATCTAGTACAGTGTTTGAATCAGGTCAAATCTACAAACCCTGTACCTCTGCTGTATGCCTCAATAATTGCTGACCTTGGTACTTCAATATGTTTCCTTTCACTTGATGACCATCTCTTTACTGAGTCGATTGGCTCTGTATAGGCATAGTTACAAAGCGGGCCATTTTGTTGTCGAACCCGAGAACAAGTGTTAACCCTGAGTTTAAACCAACAGAGGCACGAAAAGAGCCACAACACTTTATTCAACTCTTTTTCTGATTTCAGTTGGCATCCTCTGAGTCTCCTTTGACGAAGAGTGCCAATTGTCCAAAACTTTGAATCCTTCATTCTGAGTAGCAACTCAAGAAAAATGAAATAATTATAGTTTCTAATTTTGACCCTCAGTCTGAGTAGAACCTGTCTTGAGAGCAATATCACTAGCAACACAGCTTTCCATATAAGGGGCATGAGTATTCAGGGCTCCTTTCATGTCACAATCGTAGGCAAACCCGCCCTACCCATTTCGGGGAAAAACAGCTTAAATCCCCATTTCTTATTTTCTCAACTATATTTTTATTTATTGCTTTATTCATTGCATTGTAGTTTTTAGATTTTATGTACTTGTTGCTATATTTCTTTGATTATAGTTTTAAACGAAACCCCTTTTAATTGCTGTGTTAATCTAACTTAATTTTCACTCGATATTTTTTCTGTTGTTGAATACAGGCTATATGTGTATGTATATATCTGTCATTGAACTGGAGTTCATTGAAAACATAGCAACCGAAACCAATAAGCCGTGGGGTTATTGGGTTCGCTACTAGAATGTATGCTTCAATGTAGAGTTGTTATTGTTCATTGATTCTAAGCTCTGCTCAAAGTCTCGCCTTTCATGCATACAATACGTTGCATAATATCTAGCAACCTGCTAATGCGCTCTTGCTGCAACTTGTTCTACACTTACTCCTGTTTCCTATAGGTTATTATCAAGAATTCTTTGTTTTTTGTAGTTCTAAGAGACATACTAGAGCATGGAAGGGACATTGACAATGTGCTTAGCCAATACACAAGATTCGTGAAACCTGCATTTGAAGATTTCACTTTACCGGTATGTCGTATTTATAGTCTTCTTAATGACCAACTCTTGTCAGGTTTCGACAATATCGTTCTGCTTAATTTTGCTTAGATTTACCTTGCTCTCAAAGTTATGTATGAGCATTGAAGAAACAAAGTTCGTTTTAGTACGCTTATTAATCAAAACAAAGATTATTAAAATCATTTACGTATATTCAGGAGGCCTAAACGTGAAGACCACACCGAAGCGAAGGAAGCTTTTAAATGCAGATCATCACACTATTCAGCGTGTTTGGCAAAGTTCTCACCTTAACATGAATCACGAGTCACCATCAAATATACCCTTAGAAGCATTTGACAGGGGCGTAGCTACAGGGGTATGGGGGTGTTACACCACCCTAATATTTCCAAACAGTATTAAAATTCGGGGCAAATACTCGGGGAAAAAAAATTCCGACATTGGTGATATTCCTCTTAACAGCCATATGAATAACTTAAATATAGATAATTATTTTATTTATTATATATTAATAGGGTTTAAATATAATACAATAATTGTTTTATGTTTTTCATTGAAATCCTTATTAATCAAATTTTCGGGAAATTCATGAAAAACGGGAAAAGAATTTGAATTTGACCCCCTCCCCCAAACACTTGAGGTATCAATACGCTCTTGTTTAGAACTATCAACAGGTTTTTGACATAGTTCCCCTAACCAAATCTACCAAAAGAAATGAAGCTAAAGATGAAACTTCGAAAAAATAAAGTTACATACTTAAGGCATTTAATCTACATTTGTGTATCACTTTTCCGAAACGGCATACCAGATTTCTCTAGAACAAGAGGATTTTTAGGGATTTTTGGCAAATTTTTCTCGAAGACAAGAGGATTAAACGAGATTTTTGTGGAGTGATATTCCACTCAGACTGATCTCAGTTATCTCTGTTTTTGCGAAGATTCTTGAGAGAGTTGGCATAAACAGTTATACGATTCCTTAAAATCCAACAATTCGTTCACGCCAACTCAATCAACTCTATTAGACAGTTACATCTTTAGTAATTATACTGAATTTTGGTATGCTTATATAGATCAAGCGCAGTTAAGCTTGGCAATATTTTCAAATACGTTCGCTACTATTGGCCACGAAGAACTAAGAAGCAAGCTGAAATCATATTGGATAAGAAATTATTCTGGGAAATGGTTTGAGTTATACCAATATGTCGAGAAGCTACTTGTGGGATTCTGCAAGAATCGTACCTGGGTTTACTTCCCTTTATTCTCATTCTATAGTTATGTTTATAGTTATAATATTTATCCTAAAAACAGAATATATGATCACTGGAAATGCACACTAAAGACAGGAAGTGTCTAAAGAGAAACCTTTGAATTTAAATGATTATGAAATAAGAACTAAATCACTATGATAATCACTCTGAATCATTATTGATTGTACTCAGTTTGGATGAACAATTTAAGGCAGGGAAATCTAAAATACAAGAGATTCTTTGATCGATGAAAAGATTCTTCCTCTATCCCAGCTGCTCAACGCATGTAGAGCTTTTAAAAAATAATATGCGCTATGCAGATGCCATTTTTCGACGTATTCCAAAACAGAAAATTGATTATTTACAAGTCTTTTAGAACACAACAGTATCCATCATTTCAACTGCTAAACAGAAAAATTGTGATCAAACAAAGTTTGAGAATTATTAGTCTAATATCGTTTGACAGATCTATCATGAAATATAGAATTGTAAGCTGGTTTTGTTTCGAAAGTCTTTGGAATAAATTCAGTTTAAGACCCCAAATTTCAGGTTTTAGCGCAAGATTTTGATAAAATATAGAGATTTTTCGGTACAATTTAAAACATTCAAAGGAATTTTTCCCATATAACGCTCGTAGTGCCTGGATTAAACCATATGACAATGGGAAACTCCCCAGCCTATGTCAATTAAAAAAGAACTCAACAACATTTGTTGAGTTGAAAACATAAAACATGGCGCCCTGGAAGATCAGCAATTGCTTCGCATCTTCTATAGCCAAATATTTTTCAATCTATTTGTAAAATTTAGACTGTTAATACTTAAAAGATTTATTTATCCTTGTCAGTAAGAGGTTAAGCGCAAATCATGTATGCAAAGTTGAATGTGAAATATGAATTTAACTCGGGCTAGTTTGCGGCTATGGCTTGAATCTTTCTACATTACTTTGGCAGGCCAAAATATTTTAATTATTTCTTTGATCGATATTTATTCATACGTCTTCTTAAATAGATTAGGTGAACTCAAGCTGGTTGCTTGCTCGATACTATCATTTTCATTGATTTTCTTAATTCTAAATGCAGGGAGAAATGATTTCCTTTCTTGCTTTTAAATTAATTATGAGCGCCCGCATCTGCGGTTCATTTACCGACCTTCTTTTTCGTGTGAACTAGCTGCCACCATGCTATCTTGCTGTCATAAAATTGCTTGACATGACCTGTTCAATAATTGAATACGCAGTACATGATGTATATTGAAAGTTCTGTCATCATTGCATTACACAGATTCCACTTTCCAACATTTAAAGACATATTATTTTGTTCAACAGCTTTTTCGCACACTGTCATACTGAGCAATGTGATCCAAAATCATCATTTAAAATTACTTAACAATGCCATAAGAACGCACATAATAGGCCGTGGGTGACTTATCGAGATGTACTGTGATATGATGAGCGATGTAGTTATCATGTTTGCGATTAGTGACCATCTGAATCTGACGACTTTGATTATTTCAATAGCTTACGGTGATGCAAATGTCTTCAGTGATAATGGTACCAAATTTGAAATGACGAGGATTATCATAATTTTTGCTTTTGAGCAATATATACTATTGAGCCTTCAATTTTGTCACGGTAGACAAGCACGATGAAGTTTGGACCATTCTTTCACCTCTTGTGTACCCTGTCAAACTAGTGATCTAGGATAAACCATGTAAACTCTGTCCGAATGTTAGAAAGAATTTTACCAACAAGACTATACATAATACGCAAAAATCCTCCAGCCAATCTTTCCCATCGATAGAGATATTTAGAAGAAATAAGCCTTGCTGTCGCCAATATTCAAAGACCGAAGGTGGAAAATCGTTATCATGTTTGCAGAAAATCCTAATGTCATATGTCAAGCGGTGTTAAATTTCGGGGTCTGTTTGATAGTAAATCTTAATCTGAAGAAAAATTGCAGGAAAAACTTATTAAAAACTTTATTAAAATTTTCAGTCCACGATAATGAGATAGCAAATACCATGAATTCTCCCTAGTTTTCTATTGATGGCAAGATCACCGATAAGATTGAAAGTCCTCAACACCACTTCTTTTTTTTACCCAAAAACCTGTTGATCACCTGGGACAGAAAGACGTGTCTTTTGTTGAGAGATGTCCGTTGTATAAAGGTGTCCGTTGTAGAGAGGTTTCTTTAAGGAAGTTTGGCCACCCGGGACCGGACCATTTGCTTGTTGTTGAGAGGTGTCTGTTGTATAGAGGTGTCAGTTGTAAAGAAGTTTCTTCAAGGACGTTTTGACCACCTGGGACAAGAACATATCCCTGTTTTTAGGTGGTGTCCGTTGTATAAAGGTGTCCGTTGTAAAAAGGTTTCTTTATAAATATTTTGACCACCTGGGACAGGAACATATGCTTGTTGTTGAGAGGTGTCCGTTGTATAAAGATGTCCGGTAATCGAGGTTCCAATGTATATGGTTGTAGCTAAAGTAGGCATACTGAAGTCCAAGATGGCTTTCTGCCAACATAAAACCTTCAATGAAGTTTTGCTAGCTAAGCCATCAGTCCTACACCCCTTACGCCCCCCTGAATAAGCTCCCATCTCCGAGTTACTTTTAACAAAAAAGGCACCCTCTCAAATAAGCCCCCTTGAGAATCAATTCCTACTCCAAAGGATGTTGATCTTGCGGAACCATCCAAATTGCTTGTTGATGCAGATTGTTCTCTTGAAGAGGAAATCTATGTTGAAAACTGATTGCAAAATTTATTACTTGCATGAGTTAAAGTATTGTAAGCGATAGAAGTATTTCTTCTGTTGAATAGTCTTGACCCGTGTTGAGTCCAGTGTTCTCTATTCCCTATGTTACGACATGAAAGTGGCACGAAGATATGTCACAAGATTTTGTGTTGCTTCTACTATACCAATACCTGTAGTTTCTCAAAACACAACGTTCGATAGTAAAAAGTAAAATAAAAGATGGAAGAACATGTTTTAATTTTTATAAATTGCAGATTATTCTCGATAAATTTGCTGTTCACATTTTGATTTGCAGCAAGCCCTATTCCCGAGATTTTCTGTCTGATCTCATTTTGTTTCTTGTTTCGATATTATGGCTTTCAAAGATTGTAAAAAGTTGTAGCTTATTGGGGGTTTTTTATCGTCATCAATTTGGTAATCATTGTATTTATGAAGGCCTTGATTTTTAAAAGTTTTTCTTTACTTATATGTTTTTGTTATCATTAAAGTGTTTAATTTTGTCTTGTCCTTCATTTTGAACTTCTTGAATTAGCCTTGCGTTTCTTGGGAAATTTGACCCAATGTCATTATTGTGTGTTTATGTTTTGTTTGTTGATTTATATAAATACACTGGTACTTTATAGTTTACTTGCTAATCGTGACAATTATGTTTGAGTAGAATTCATTTTAATGAGATTAATGAGATTAAGTGGTCGAACGTATGATTTCGTTTTTAATTTTTTTTCATTTCGACCCAGTATTATATAGCCATTTTCAAGAATATGTGTGCTTTAATAAAATATTTATGGTGTTTGATGTATTATTAGGAGCACGTTTGGTTTTAGGATGTTTAGCACTGTATTCCAACGTTTATGTAATTTTAGGTCAAAACCAATTCTAGATTGTACGTTCTAATGGTCAGGAGCGCAATATTCAAATCCCAATAGTTTCAAGTTTATTATTGCATTCAAAATTTAAATATGTTTTTATTTCGACGCTAGGCGTGTTTTCTTTTACTGACAAGTCTGTTACGTGTTTTCGTTGCTTGTAAGAGTCAATATGGAACAAGAGATAATAAATTATTACCACTTATGTGGGCAGATGGTTACTTCGGATGTAGGTGTTCCCGAAGAAAGTATGATAATGAAAATACGATATGATGTTGCAGATGCAATTATATGCTCTTTAGATAGAACCAAATTACCAATATTTACAAAATCTGATCTTGCTGCCGAAATCGATTTATTAATGTTTAGTCTTTTGGATCAAATCCAAACTTGTTAGAGTCATTTTTAAGAATCTCCAGATCTTTCGGTAAAAATCTTGGACGCGGTCTTCTCTCGAATTCCTTGTTGTTTTGTTAATCAGATCAGTCGTAATAGATATTGCGGACTGTCGTAGCTCTATTACATCTATAATCACGGAACAAATACGTTTGTGCATCGTTATCGTTTAAATGCACGTTTATTCATGTTATTTCCTCAGCTGGCTGTTTTGCCTCATTATAATGTAACTTAATTTTGTGTCAAGGCCAGTGTGTCCGTAAAAGTATTCCCAAAAAATTTAAGGGTTTTGTTAGAGCTGTTGATACTTTCAACGCTTCAGAGCAGTTTCGCGTTATTCGATGTTTGGTTGCTCGAAGTTTTTCTGGGTTTTTCGGTTATAACTGTAAGAGGACATTTACTGGACGATTTTCCTTTTGTCTTTCTGCGTTGCACACATCTCTTGCAAAACGTTTTGAAACCCTTGTGTAGGCCGGCGTATATGCAGCAGTTAGTGACGCTGCTCAGGAGGACAAGTGATCCAAACCAATCATTCATTGTTATGTAGTCGCCCAACCTCTTCAAGTCTCCCGTAATTCCAAGCTCATACACCATTGCCACATAGAAGACGTTATACGGCAGCGTGCATGCAGTGAAGACGAGGAAAGCTACCAACAACACAATAAGAAGATTTACTTCTTTTGCATGGCCACGTTTCGATTTGCCAAGGATTGCTTTGCCGCGTTCGCGCATGACGTTTGCTATGCAGATGAGGGTGTAGCTCATGATAACCATTGGTACGAGGCTTTGAACGAAGAGAATGGATAGATTGAAGGCCAGCTCTTTGCGGGGGCTGTTCCAACGTGGCAAGCAGTGTTTGCCAACAACTGTTATTGTGTTTATGTACGGTATAAAACAGATGAACGATAGTAGCCATATTACCAAAACAGTTAGATGAATACAGCCCCGACGATATCGTGGTTTTAGAGGCTGTACAATACCACGATAGCGTTCTATGGCAATGCTGGCAAGTATCCAGGAAGAGGCATTAACTGATATTGGTTCAATTGCAGACATGATTCGGCAACCTGCTTTCGTGAAGTGGGCTCTTTCTTCATGCGAGAGTATAGTAAATATGGTACGTGGTGGAGTGCATAGTGAGACTAGCAAATCAGCAATGGCCAAGTGAAGAATGTAGGTGTCATAGAGTGTACGCTTTACCTTTTTAGCGAAGAATACGATCACACAAGAGTTGCCAGCAACGCCCAGAATGAAAATTGATATGTAAAGGGTGATGAGCAATATTGATTTTGTGTCGTACATCAAGTCACCATTATGCATGTTTGAAGAATCTGTTGGAAGGTAGGAAGTTACTGACCTTGCAATTGGTTGGTTTGTGGTAGCTGTTAGATTCATTTTCTTTAACTGTGAAGTGGTGATGTATCTTCTACTCAGCAACTAGCTGATCTCTCGGAAGGTCTCTTGCCAAATAGATTTTGCAGACGGTTCCTCTGTACCCAACCTGCAATGATGACAGCTGATTTTAAATACGGGGGATATATGCGTTATTTTCGCGTTCATTTAACGTAGGTTGTATCTACGATGGCTTTTTTGTTATAATGCGATCATTTCAGGGGGATCATAGAGGCAATAAAACCATTACTAATGGTCGAAGAACCTTTAGGTTAAAGCAAATATCTGAGTTATGAAACAGATTGCACCTAACCCTCCCGATGTCAAAGCTCTATGCAGGTGCAAAATGTGAGCATTAGTTTCATAAACACTCAAGGTCTTTTCTCAATGGCTTTTAAATTTCGAAAGATTTGTTCGAGTTTGCTGAATACTTTCCTTTTTAAATAAGAAACTCAAAACATGCTTTTATTAATGAAAGAATCTTGATTTTTTTATGAAATTGAGTAGGTATATTAAAAGTATCTTGTTTATTGGGCTAGCAGAAAGATATAGAACTTGGAATTGTCTGTTTTACGATTTTTCTGTGCGATGTAGCCTCAAAACAATATAATATCAGTTGAGTAACGGGTGGTTAAAATTTGTTTTGCATACAATGCCGTAGTTAGTTGAAGTAGCATTGCAATGCATATAGTCGTTTCTTTAAAAGTACAGGGCATGATCTCTTCTAACAAGTAGCGTTACTACTGATTGTCAAACTAAGGTTTCTTGACATTACAACACGGCACTGCCAATTTTTTTTAAAGAAAACTGTCGGGTTTTTAAATAGATGCAAACGCACATCGCGGGGAGTTCAGCAATATTTGAAATCGTATTTTTTTCAATCAGCAATTATTGAAATTAAAAAAGGTTCCCATCCAATAGATTTCCAAACAATTTTAAAATGTTGTTGTTGAACCATAAGCTAACGGGAAAGCACGGTGACACATGTGGTATTTTTAAAATTCTGAGAAGCTAAATAACCAGAATTTTATATTTATCACTCCACGGACAAAAAAGATGCTTCCTTCTCATTCATATCTCATTCATAACCAGCAAGTATACTAACTTCTTTTGCTGTCGTGTTTGGTTTGTACTTAAAACCATCACCTGTATACAAGGACCGTGGAGCATATTACTGATTGAGGGAGCTAAAATGTTTTGGGGGAGCGAAACATGCTAAAACCAAGAGCAAGGCAATTTTTAAGTACATTTTCAAAAAGAACCCCTAGCAGATGATGAAATTCTGGACCCACTTCTACAAAAATCCGACGAGAAAGCAAACAATAGGTTTAATGTCAGATTGTCAGGCTATATGTCCTGTTTATAAAGACGATGCTTTATCTGAAATAAATGAATTAAAAGGGGTTAAAAATAATAGCTGCCGTAACCGACCTTTGAAGCAGATTTTTGAACGCCCCATCAAAAGAGAATGATGTTTCCCGAATACATGTAATCTCCGACATCGAGGGTATAACTACCAGGATATAATTGACAGGCCTTTAGATCAAGTAAGGGAGGCTGAAACATTAGTTTGTGGATAACTTCTCAAAGAATAAAATGTATCTTTCGCGTATCCATCCTCGATCAGTCAAAAAGGTCAGCCTCGGGTTTATCAAAACAGACTGTGTTGATATAGATGTGCAGTTTGGCTTGGTTGCTGTTCAAGATAAATGAAGGATACCATTTATTAAGTTGTCCCGAGGAGGCAACATCCGGATCCCTTTCGCACTACATGACCGTTGTGATAAAATTTGTGACAGGTAGCCTCAAATCTACTGCATTATCTAAAAGATACGCGGATTGTCCTACTCAAGCCAAAACTTAATTTTCCAAGTTGATTCTTGGTCTTCCTGCCTTATTAGTTTACTTTTCCAGCCTATGGAGTTTGTAAATGACTTTTTGTAAGCTTATTATTCCAACCTTCTTAATATTCTTACGCTTTACGTGTCGCATTTCAGTGCTGGGAGTTCCAATCAGATGTTGCTTTGTCAAACCGCTGCAAAAGTCAACCTTTATAATAATCTGCTTATCGTTGTTACAATCAAAAAAGGATTTTTGTGGATAACATAAGAATTAAGAACAAGATCGATTCTTTATAGCATATATAACCTCTACATACATTAACTGTAGGGTCAATCGCTAAAACTTTCGAGAGATCGGTGGAAAAGAATTGAACAAGCTTTGATGATACATTCATGTCTAAAGATATTGGAACATGTCTTCTTTCTCCAAAAGTATCGTAACCTGCCCGTGTTTTAAAATTTTCCACAGCAAACCCTAGCCCAAGCCTGTTTCCGTTTTTGCTTCACCTGAGTAATAGACAGTTACTTTATTCATGAAACCAAGAAGATTATTAAGTATTTGAATAAAATGTTGATCGAAACTTCAAATTTGTTTCATAGCAAAGTTGCGAAATCTTATGCAAATTTTCACTGAAAACCTGATATACGTTATCAATATTTATCATTAAAATTCTACTACAATAATAATTGTTAACAAGATACTGATAATAATGATATAGAAAAATAAAACAACAACACAATGCAACTAGATGTAGTAGAGTTCTAAAGGAGGAGCTCTCAAAGTAGGTAAACCAACGAGATGAGAGATAAACTAACGAAATATTGGTTTGTAGCACAAGATAATAAAAGGCCGATAAAGGTTTTAACTTTTTGACTGATAAAGCAGCAGTACCACTTTGACATGTACAATATACTATTGCCAGCTTACTTTAAGGGAGTAGAGAAGATTTGACCATACAGTCTGGTATCCAGACCGCAAGAAGAAAAAACACTATTCTTACGAGATATGCGAAGACATGGAATTCATCTGCGCGTAATCCACGTAAGCTAGATTTTGAAAGCTTTAATATTTATGAATGCTTGTTTCAAACAAAGATAGATATCCAGAAACTGGTTCAGTTATAATGCTGTTGTAGGTAGTTTACTTGCTTTTTGGACTTGAAACTGCTATAAAAGTGGAGTATGGCCTTATTAAGTTTCTAACTATTAGCTAACATGATGTGGTTAATGCTTTTCACTCCTGGAGTTAGTAACGCCTAAATCAACTCAGGAGTGAGCCCCGGAATTCAGGAGTTGTTGTTTGAATGGGAGTTGGTTTACTTATACGTTTTTAAGTTTCATCGAGAGTCAAAAGAAAGAAGGACTATGCTAAACATCCAATTCGAGGGATGAATAACCTTTCTCTACTTACTTTTTTGAGTCGTTATTTTGCTTCATTGTTGTCCCAGTGCATGTAAGGGAGGAGGCAATCACCTGAAAAGGCAAGCTGGAGTCGAAAAGTTAGCCGGGGCAGAGGTAGGGGACAGAGGTAGGGGACAGAGGTAGGGGACAGAGGTAGGGGACAGAGGTAGGGGACAGAGGTAGGGGACAGAGGTAGGGGACAGAGGTAGGAGGGGCAGAGTAAGAAGAGGGACTTGTTTCTTGAAAAAGGGGGCACCTCTAAAACAAGGACAATTTTCCAAAATGGCTGCCCTCGATTTGAACGTCCCTCGATTTCAACGTCCTCTGCTGCAGGCGTCATTGTTTAGACTAGCCAATTTTAACTTAAACTTGAGACCCGTTTTTTCTTTGCTCTTAAGTTTTTCGATATCTTCGTTGTGAATTTCGTTTGCAGTGCGTTTGCTCTGCAGTGCTTTAGTCGATCCCGTAGAAAGCGGATAATGCTGCGTAACAATGCACTGCGTTATTTTTCTATTAGATCCTTTACGTTGCAAACTGATGTACTATTGATGATAAAAATCGATTCCAAGAAAGCTAGATAATTTTCTATAACGTTCTAAACTCATTCGTATTCAAATTTTGAATGAAACCTATGAAGATCCTTGAAGACGTCAAGGGACTCAGAACCTCTTAGAAGCAAGTTGCGAAAGAATCATTATGTGGGGGGATTGTTTTTGAAAATGAACAGCCAGGACGTTAGAAACATAAACATCCAGTCAACGCCTCCTACTGCACGACAATCATAGTGCACCCTACATTTCTCAACTACTTTTGAATTTGCAGTCTATGAACTTTCGATACTCAAATTCTGCAAATAAAGAACTTCTTGAATCATGGCCGGAGTTTCTTCATGACGTTTTTGGTGTTTTTTGATGGTAGAAAATGCTCTTAAACTTGCTTTGTATCCAGCGACGTATTATGTGGTAATACTTAGACCCTTCCCACAACAATTTGTGCAAACGGACTTGCTAATATTTCAAAAATCTTCTTAAGAAGGTTGTAGAGATGAACTTTCAATACCAACCCTCAGAACCTCTCAAGAAGTGGGAAAAACAAATAACTGGTTTGAGCTGATGTTTATAAATGAAACTCTATGTGGTAGTCCGTTTACCCTAAATAGCATTAACAATTTATAATATATTTGGCAGAGTTCACACTTAGATCTTGCAAAATTTGAGTAGCTTTGTTTTATCTTCTTATTCATTTCTTTATAGCCTGTTTTTGCTCCACATTTTTCAGTTTGTAATGAATAAGGACCGTTTTATACGTCGTGTCGTGCCGTGCCGAATCTGAAGAGTTGTGGTTCGGCATCGGTAGGATTAGTGGTACGACTTGGTTATATACAGCCGTGCCCAAGTCGCGCCGTTCCATGCCGAATCTTCACCAGCACTTGTGGGACATACCATCGCAAAACGGATATGCATGAAGTCACTTTGTGCACTCTAAAAAACCTTTTTAAATCTTTCAACTTAATTATTTGTCTATAAACTTGCTTGTGTTTCACAGCAAACGGTGACAGGATCTTTGGTGTTCATTGCTTCATTCAATGGACTCAAAAATTGCAATGATCAAACATGCTAAAGACTTTCCTCTGCGTTCTTGTTGCAATCAAATTCATTCCTCTTCTTATCAAGGCAAGTATTTTGTCGAGAAGAGCTCTCGTAGAAGAACAGTGGCGGTAATCGTCAGCCATTTTATTGTGTTGATGCGCATGCGTTGGTAAGGTTCGGCACGGCACGGCACGGCACGGCACGGCACAACATTTGGTTTTATAAGTCGAACATGGCCGGGCCGTGCCGTGCCGTACCGGGCGTGGAGCTCTAGGCAAATGGTTCGACTCAGTCGTACCGTGCCAAACCAACAAGAATTAGCTTTGGGCCGTTTTATAACGGCGCTGTGCCGCGACGAACTAGCAGGTTATTGGTTCGACTGAGGTTCGACTGTGATTCACCTCCGTTTTATAAAGGCAAAAAGTTGGTTGCGCTGAACTGTAGTTTCGCATGCGCATAACCACTTGAGTCCTTCGTCTGAGAAAACACGATGGCAGACGAAAGAAGTGTGATTCGTGGTGCAGATCGACTGTTGTTTTTAAAAGTCGCTCAGGGTCGACCCAGCCGAGCATCCCTTGCCGTACGGTTCGACTCAGTCGAACCACGTCGAACCAAGTGACAAATTGGTTTTATAAAAGACGCGCAGAGAAATTTCACGTTGCACCAACCAAATTTCACGTGGTTCGGCACCGCACCGCACGACTTATAAAACGGCTCTTTGTCGTTAAGCCTGTAGATAAAGATTTTCGAAGACATCTTTCACGGAAAGATTTATGGATTTCTGCAACCTACCATGCCTTTCAGAAGTCTTTGTACGCTATTCAAAATTTTCGAACATTTTTAATGCATTCCTTTCTCTCTCTGCTAACAGTGTTGTTTTGTTCAATTTTTAAAGGCTCGGTATGTCAAATTGATTTATTTCTGATTGCTATGATATTTAAATCTAAAGCCAGCATTGATTGGCGGAAGAGGGGTACAGTGTCGACCAGGTAACAGGGTGTTCCGAGGACAGCCGGCATGGATTGTAGCGGCTAACGACAATAGTTTTAGTGTATCGGTTCAGCAAAATCGAGGCGTTGGTAGAATTTTAAGTTGTCTAAAGCCAAATGATTTAAAGCTTTCTTGTTATGTTAATTAACTAGACGAATTTGCAAGAGTGTTTTACGATAAAATCATACGCAAAGATGCTCAGCATCTTAGCTGGATGCTACCAAAAACGTCGTTTTGATTTTCATGACCGCTTTTTTTTCAAGCAAGATTATCTTGAAGTAACAATTTTTTAAAAAAAATACTAATTCCTTTAATCTCAATTTCAAGATCCCGACTCATTTTCAACAAGCTGCCAGTTACATTGTTTCCCATCTATTGGAGCTAGCTGTCATGTCCCCCATTTATAGGAGACTGTGTAAACAGCCAAATAATCATGTGCCTTAGGCGGAACCTGCATTCTTTTGACTTCTCGCTGTAAAAAAGTGGTTTTTATAATAAGCTACATACCCGAGAGAAATTGTGGCTTGCGATGCGCATGCGTCCAGTGTCATCAGACAGTGTCCTGTTATGAATCACAGACGTGGTCGCCTTTTCATTTATGCCGTTTGACTGTTCACTGCCGCCCATCGTATCAATTCCAATTCAAATTTGCATAGGCCTAATTCAGGGATTAACTCTGTTGGTTCTAATGCAATTTCCGCGGCCCTTTATCTTGAAACGGTTCTAATGGACATTTTTATGAGTTTTAATTATTACTAATCAAATAATAGTGCTGTTTTCATATAAAATAATAGTTTCCAATAAGATTGAAAACTACATTTTGAAAATCACAGACAATACCCGATAAGTCTGTGATCTACTTTTAAATTTCTATGTTTCTTGCTTTTTACCTGAGTTTTATTTGTACGTAGATGACTTCTTTACCGGGTCTTACAAGATACTTTCCCAATCTAGGGGTGTACCGGATCAGGATTTTCAGAATCCGGCCGGAACCGGATTTACCGGATTTCTTCGTGGAATATCCGGCCGGATTCTACCGGATAATCTGACCATTTATAGAATTTTCAGTAATAAAAAGTTTTGAGCCACTTTGTGAAAAAATGTATAGCGAGAAGATCAAAGAGGCCTATTCAGGGTTGCCAGATTGAATTTACAAACGAAGGCTAGACTGGTGAGCAATTTAAGCCAAAATGCTCATAAAAAGGCCAAATCAAAAACTCTCTCAAGAATCCATCGAGCAGGTTCTACGCTTGTGCCTGTTAGATAATTTCTTAACTTTGATAAAAATCTTACTTTTTTCCAAAACCCTTTGCTAAAATCAAGATAATATTTAGGTTAGGTGATAAAATTTGAAATTTGGTTAACACTTTGTAGTTAACTACTAATTATTCTATGAATGTAGTAATTACTTATTAATTTTGGACGTCTGCTGAAAAGGCCAACAAGGTCAAATTTATTTAGTAAGCAAAAACAATTTTTCCAGGCAATCTAAATCTAAAAACCAAAAATGAAAAATTTGGCCTAAAAAGCCGATCTGGCAACCCTGAATTATATCATCCAGTCTTCCTGTTTCGTGATGTTTAGCACTTTCATTTCAAATCTGTTTTCAAGGCGCTTGTTTTATAGTCGATATTGTTTAGTTCTGGAAAATCCATTTTTAATCACTGTATAAAGGGAGTCTGACTTGGTTTCCAAATTTTCTTAGTTATGATTAAAGTTCTGGAAAATCCGGCAACTGGCCGGATTTCGGAAACAAATCCGGCCGGAACCGGATTTTCAAAATATCAGCGATCCGGCGTCGGATTATCCGGCCTACCGGATATCCGGTACATCCCTATCCCAATCATGGAAATTGATGGATCGTGAATTCGAATGAACCAACGCTTATGATGAAAATTAAGTGCTTTACCAAAAAAAGCCAACCGAAACTGTCTGCTAGGTTTTGATACATTTCACATAGTTTGTATTATTTTATACTTGATCCTCTTCTCCCCCTCCGATAAAAATTTGTTTTATGTAGTAGTTGAAGGTTCGCTATGGCCAAATTGATCCATTTCAGGTAGCTATGATATTTACCTCTAATACCACTCTAACACAACATGGTTTTCAGGGGGAGGGGGGGGTAGGTTGCGGTTGTTTATTTACTGGAAGCAGTTAATTTTTGGCATCATTTTAAGCATCATTAAGAAGGACTTTTGACTAGGAATATGTTATAATGAGCAAATTCCTTATCATTTAAAGCTGTAAGATATTGCAAAATATCACTGCTGTTTTTGGCTATCAAATGTTTTGTTCTTTTGCGTGATTTCTTCAGGACTTGTTATGGATTTCTTTGTACTGGAAAGTCTATTCCACACTTGTGCACCATTTTCACCTAACTCAAGATCACCTCAATCTTTTTCTGTTTTTCCTGTTGCCCAGAATCAAAGCTGTGCTTAGTGGAAAGTTTAATGAACAAATTTTATATTACGGTAGAAGTATTTAATTTGCAAAATCTTACACTTACCAGCAAACCCCTGCTTTTGACAAATTTAAAGACGTTGGTATTATTGCCGTTTAATGTTTAATGTAAGTTTGTTAACCATTAAATTTATAGAAAGTGATCATTTTAGAATTTCGTGGTTTGTAAAAATTTTGCAACTTTGTTCAAAAAGAGTGGTACACCTTCCATATTTCTTGCCGTTGGTGTTTTGCCTTCATGTAGTTATCATGTTTGGTTTGGTGTAAGAACACGCCGTTTGGTGTAAGAACACGCCGTTTGTATAAGAACACGCCGTTTGGTGTAAGAACACGCCGTTTGGTGTAAGAACACGCCGTTTGGTGTAAGAACACGCCGTTTGGTGTAAGAACACGCCGTTTGGTGTAAGAACACGCCGTTTGGTGTAAGAACACGCTGTTTGGTGTAAGAACTGAACGGTTATAAGTTGCTACTCTGAGTTTCACGGTTAATGCGATCATCAGGCAAGTTTATGAATTGTCTAGTAACATTATCAACGAGGTCAAGACTGTGTGGTAACGAATTAAGTGAGGCAAATAAGCATCCAAGGAAACTTTGCTTCTAGAAAAGATACTTTGCAAAATTTCTATGCTTTTTTAAGTCATTCTATAAAAAATTGAATAGTTTTATTACTTGTTCTGCAAAAAAGGTGGAAACCGTGATTAGATTATGCTATGCAAAATTCTGTTATGCAAAAAACAACAGTAAACACACGTTAATTAACTTTGGCTAATAGTTCGCTCCAGCATACGGGGCTTCATCAGAGCAAAACTGAGCGGACTAAAAAGTGTAAAAATTTAAAATAGGCGATGATGGTATGCGATATGGATAAGTTGACTTATTTTCAAATGTTTTTCATTTGTTTTTGTCACCTCATTGCAACTCTTTTTTCTATGGTTGATTATGAGATCGTTCAAGTAGTTTGCTGATATTTACAGTGGAGCCTCCACATTAACCTAGAGTTACTGTCTTTTTATAGGGTGGTTTCTGTTGAAGGGAGCTGTCCGTTGAAGGATAGTGTCCGTAGTGGCAACCGAACTCCAAAAACCAGCATACTAAAGAAATCAGGGTATACCAAAAGCAAAAAACGAAACCCTCTTTGTAACCTTCCAGGGTTGAAGAGAATTGTCCTCTTGTCCAACCCTACATCGTTTTACCCTACTTGTCTACTTCCTTAACACTAAATCATCCTGTTATAGACAGTACCTCTCTCAGATTCGTTCAAAGCAAAGATTTTGCTTTTTCTAAAACGTGTATAAATGTATCCCGTTTTTTCTTTTTAAAGTATCTCTCTTTTTTGCATAGACCAAGAAATATGCTGATGTAATAATACCAAGAGGAGCAGATAACACCGGTAGGTTCGACTTTCAATTTGTGCTTCTTTGTAAGGCCCCGGTTACACGAGATCGGATCCATATTGGATCCAGAATGCTGCGCTATTTGCTAGTGTTACAACGACAAACTAGGAAACTATGGACAAAAAAGAGAAGCGGAAGCAGTCTGTACCAAACACCACCTTTTGTGAACCAACAAAATAATCGATAGAACAATACCCCAGAGTCAAAGCGATGTCGACATTGAGGCCTGTCATACAAAATAGTATGCTTTGACAAATTTGATCTTTTGACAGAAAAAATCTATGCAAGAATTAATTTTACCTAAGGACCATTAAGTAGCCAGGAGATCATGAGACGAATTTGGTCACTATTTCGGCCTTTATAAAACATATAAAAGCATGTCACACATAAAAGCAAATACATTCTATCAGCAGTTATTGGCTTATGATTATGATCATATTGCTTTTTCAAATATCTCCTAAAAAATCAGTCAGTTTTTATGTTAGGCTGCTGTTTATTGAGATGTGTGAGAAAAATTAAACTTTTTCTACCTTTCTGTTCAAATAAAAAAGTTATTATGACATTGCCTTAACTTCAAGTGAACAATTCGTTATAAGTTTCAAGAATGGACATAATCAATGTTAGCTTAAGAAGGCCCAAACGGAAAACTTTCAATCAAGCAGAGATTTTAATTTCCTGGATAGCTTTATAAAAAATTTTAAATATGATTGTTGCTGTCCTTTAGTGCCAAGTTAACTGCATTATGTGAGGAATCGTGTTAGTAGAACGGCTACTGGCATTCAAGCTAAGCATAAAAAATTCATTATTATTCTGAAAGTAAGCAATTTTTTGATAAAAAATATTTTCCTCACAGTAATTCTTGCATTTGCGGATGTTTATTGATGTCTAATACCAAATTATTTTTTAATTACATCGACCATTAATCTTATCAGCAGCTCAGTTTTGTACTTTGTCTTTGATATGTTAGCATCGTCTGACCAGATATCCGTCGTTTTTAAACCAATATGTGCAAGATAAAATTTCTATTTTATGCCATTTGCCGAAACGGCATTTTTGGTATGAACTTTGTTATTGCTGCACTTGTTTTGCGCTATCAGTATCGTTGCACTTAAAATTTTGCTTGACTTGAACCAGAGATGGTGTTTGGGTTTCATAAAAAAGTTAAAAGACCTTTATTGACTGATTTAAACATAATAGACTGTTTTACACCCAATTCACTGGATTGCGATGTAATAATTTTCGTGCGAATTGACTGACAAACAAGAAATTGATTGTTATAAAACGAATTAGTTTTTATACGACAAATTATTTGTCATGCGTAAGATTGACTGGAATTTTACGAATCAATTTGATGTACGAATTTACTGTCTTATAACGAACTGACTTGAATACCTCAAACAATTCTGATTAGAACAAAATGTTTAGAACAATAAATTGAATGGAATAACTACATAGGGATCAACAATGGAATAGCTACACAGTTAATTCAACGTGGCATCTTAACAGCTGAAATAGCAAGTCAACATTTCCCTTTTTCAGAGTTTATTCAAACATTATGGAATTAACAAATCCGGATCGATAAACTGATCAAGTACATGTCTTGTATGCCATGGTGCTGGCTGTGTTTGTGAATTGCTCGTTTAACGACGAAAATAGCCTGATCTAGGTTTTAAGCTGCTTAGCTTATTAAATCTATCCCATCTATCCATCCAGGCGCTCCCACTATCCAGTTAATTCTAGAATCTGTAAAACTGAAAATAATGTGCAATTTTCTTATAAACAACATATGTAGGTCAAGAGATATTTTGTTGTTGGGAGGTTTCCCTTTCCTTGAGGTTAGTTTTGCAATGCTATAGCTGCAGGAAAAATTTTTGAACAGAGTTATTTGTATGCTGTCTTGAGTGGTCCAAAATAAGAAAGCGACAGTTGAACCAAATTTAACGCTATAAATGCCGTTTATTAGTTTTTTATCTTTATATGTCCTTACAGTAGCGTAGGCACGTGGAGTTTGATGGGGGCGATTGTCTCGACCCCATTTGGTACAGGTTCTTACCAATTTTCCTTGGGCGCTCATTGTTGCTCCAAATGTAGCATATGTTCAAGCGCATCCCTGTGTCCCGCCAGGTATCACATGAAGATGAACGAAAAACCAAAACTCAGAACGTGGCTTGAATCTAGTTGCCTCTGTAGCTATATATATCGAAGCATTCGAAAAAACTATAGCACCAATGGCGTCTAAGCACGAAGCACGTAGCGCCCAATTCACCTAAACTGTTCTTCTTGCTGAAAAAGGCCTCTGTGTCTATGTAAGACTTGTCATCTCTAAAAAACGTTTGCATAGCAAAAAGGAAAGGTTAGTTATGTTAGTCTCGTTGCATGCATTGGTTAAAAGAAACAAAGAGATTCTTGCAAATAGCCAAGAGCAATTTAAATGTTTCTGTCTCTTGTCAACAAACAAGTGCTTCCTCTTGACATCACAGCAGTTTGCACGTTACGTTACAAGTGATTTTTGCAACCACTTACTTTAAATTTAGAAGGATTGAAAAGCTAGCAATCCCAAATATGCTTTTTGGAATATATTCAAACCCAAAGTTAAGGGTGTTTTCCAATATGTGCCTCGCCAAGACCTTTCTTTTCTATTCCCTTTCTCCTACTGACCTTACCTTGTCGGCTCCACTGCTTGTTCAAAAAGTTCCAAATAGAACCAATCTTTCTTAGGATTTGCAGTCATTAAAATTTCCTGTTTCATCCAGATGTAACTCATTGACTAATGTAACATTTAAAATATAAATTTGTTGACGATTAATTATTTGCACATATTTCAGTGGCCATTGATCTGATTGTCCAGCACATCAAGGACTTGCTAAACGATAAATCAGCGGACAGCACTAAAAAACGGACACGCCATCAGTCCGAATCCGGAACTATCAGCAGTAAGATCCGACCGCACTGATTTATGCTGCAGCAATGTTGTTGTCTTGTGATCATTTCTGAATACAGTTTGATCATGTGATCAGTTCAGATCACTGATCGTGTGATGATTTCTAGATAGAATTCCCATTCAGTACGTAGATTGTCGTTTAGTTTTGTGACATAGAGTGACGTAGTTTGTATTTATTATACTTGTTTCTCCTTTGATATGTATTCTTAAAATTCTTTAGAATGCTGTACATGACTCGAAGTTACTTAAAGGCATTGAGTCATGGTAAATAGGCTTTCTCTATAGGGGGTCATTTGGTTTCGGCGTGATCGCTGCTGTTTCATGTGATATTGGCATCCGTTGTTGACAACTTGCTATTGATGGAAACTGTTATGTTAATCAGTACGAGGTGAGTTCATGTGACCAGTTCAAGGTCAGCCAATAGCATCGCAGTCATGGAAATCATGACTCAGCGGATTTTGGCACTTAGGGTATACCCAGTCTATTTATCATGACTCAATGCCTTTAATTTGATAATAACCAATTATCTCGAATCAAAGCTGTTAATTCAAAGAAGCTCAGCTTACTTTCTTGTGTGGCTACATTATTATCAGTGCTGATATTTCAATTTATCCACCATTTATTGTCTGCTTCTATTGTATTTGACATTTTTTAAATTCATAACAAACTTAATAGAACTCTAATTTGGTATTTTGGCAAAGAAATGTAGGTCAAGCATGATTATCTGAAATCATTTTAAAATTCAAAGTTTGTAAACTCTGTGCGGATAGGTTATTCAAAATCTTAAAAATTGAATATGTTCAGAAAAGAAAAGCTAAACAGTAACAAGTATATTCGTGAAAATATTCAGTTGCAATGTATGTCAGTTGAAAGTAATAAAGAAACATTTTAAGAATTATTATTACACTAATCTTGTAAGATATATTTTAAAAAAGCTGTGTATAACACCTTTTTTCTATAATCGCTCTTTAATCATCTACCTTGTCATATGCCTTAAATTTAAAACTGTCAGTTCAGTTACAGGAACTTCTTCAAACTTGAAAATCTTTGTCATTATATTATTGTCTTTGAAATGGATAATCTTGTGTTCGGTGTCCGTATAGAGATATCATAGCAGTAATATCATTGTCGCGGCTCACGGTTTACTGGAAATTTCCAACTCTCTTCGCGTAGATGTTATCTAAAGAGTCATATTGTCATTAGATTTTGCATTTCGGAAGCTGTTTATCGTATAGATTTGATGCCTCTTTGGTATAAAAAGCGAGAATGATTGTAAAATTTACTTTTTAGTGAAAAGAGTTTACTTAAACAATTCTTAAGTTGGAGCGCAATCAGTGGAACCCAGTTGTTAATACTGATTTATATCTGATCAGTGTTATCGACTGTTTGGTTTCACGGCTGAACAATAGACAAGTATTTGCCATATAAAAAAGCCACTTTGGCAGTTTTGTGGCTTCAATTCTGCCAAGAAATGCACCCATTTTCAGGGATAAACTTTTTACCTATAAATATTTAAATCATCACTTGACCATGATAGAATCTTTAACGATGCTATCGATTACGTAGTATAAATGAATCTCGAAATCTTAATTTTTAATTCTCTTTATGGCAAGTTGCTGCTCATTAAATAATCTTTATCAATCCATGCTTACTTACATTCCTCATGAGATTTTTCTTGTCTGGTCAATTTTTGGACCCTATTCATCAAATTGCTTTATATGCACTTTATTATCATACCCATCATGGCAGTTCAGCACAGAAATGACTTTTCTAAATAATCAAGTTTAGCCTTTGAAAAGTTAATGTGCATGCTTTGCTTTTCGGACCATGAAATTGTTTACATATCCACAGCATGTATATGGATATGTATATGAAATACTGGATTCCGCTGTCTCAATTAGGAATGGTCAATTTTTGCTCGTGTTTTCTTCTAGATATGAAATAGCCAAATCTATTTTCACAAAACAATCTTGCTCTGGCTCCTTCCTTGTGGTAGTGAAGTGACAAATCTATTTGGCCATTTTTATCACGTTCAGAATGCTCGTATTCAGCCCCAAATTATGCCCACGCGCTATTAGGGGAGCCTTACGATGCTGCGTAACCAATATTTGCCTCAGTTTCGAGAAGAAAACCTTATCGAAATTTAGCAATTTAACATTCTCTAAAATCCCTTTGTTAATTCTTTGCAAATCTTATTCAGAAGTCAATTTTTTCGATACATGCTCGTTGATTTTCTAGGATCAAAATAGGGTTTTCCACGGCAGGGTGTTTTGCGGGTATTCCTCTTCATAGATAAATCCAAAGTAAGCAATTAATTATTTTGAAAAATAGAAACTTCCAAGTTGGGCGGACAAATAATCAAACGTCTAATTTCTCTTTTATCTAAACAGGGCTCTTTTTGCGGGCAAGATTTTCTTTTCTTAACGCGTCTAAGATTAGGCCTTTAGCCTTGCTGTTTTCACAAAAAAAAGGAACCTCAAAGCATTGATTTTTCTCATGGAAACCTCTTTCAATGACCGAAAGACATGCTCCAGATCTTTTGATAGTTTATTTAGAGCAGCTAGAAAAATCTTTGGGCCAAGAAATTGTTGATAGAAGAATAGCAATTTCGGTAAGTATATAGACTTGGTTTTGCCGCCAAAGGAAGCATTAGAAACTGCAATTGTTTTTATTTATTTGCTTTGGATATCTGCAAGATATGGTTTAGACCTCTTTATAGTTCAAAGAGAGTTGTAAACGCAAGGTTTTAGACCAAAAAAATTTTGATGAAAAAATAACAGTTTTTGTAAGCCTATGGACTTGGCTTTTTTTGTCGCGAAAAGAAGCCTTAAAAACTGCAATTTCTCTTGATCTATTTGCTTTGGATGTCTTCAAGATATGGTTCAAATCTCTTCATGGTTCATAGAGAGTTTTGAAGGTGTAGGCAAGGATTTGGACCAAAAAAATTTAAAACAAGAAATGGCAATTTGTATAAGCTTATAGACTTGGTTTATTCACGCAAAAGAAAGCCTCAATGATTTCATTCTTGATGCCCTCAGGTTTTTTGTTATTGTATCTAATTGTATCTTTCGAATGAACATGAATTTTCACATCATACTTACCTAGGCTTTCGAATTATTCTCAACTCACTGGTTTAAAAATAAAAAACTCCTTTATTAAATCTTTCCGTCAATAATGGCACAAAATTCTTTTTTATTTATGATTAAAATATAATTTTGATTCATTCGTATTCTTGTTTTAAGTCTTGTCCCTAACCCTTTCGATTATAATTTTTTTTTAAAAAACACCTATTATTGTTGAAAATCTTTGCTCCTTAACTCGAGGCAACCTCCTTTTCATTCCTTGTTATGAAATGAAAACAAAATGGTGGTAGGCCACGTGAAGTGAATTGATAAAGTGAAATTATGGCAATGAATCCAAAAAGGTTAAGGTAAGGCTGAAAACATATTTATTTGTAACCTCTAGGATTTTATAAGATACGTGTTGAATAAAATGATACCGTTTTAAGCTGTATGATGGACCTTCAACTGGAAGATTTTGTTGTTGATCTGTAAAATCAGATGAATACCTTCACTGAACTCGTCTTCAATCGTTTTCTCCTAAAGCTTTACAACCAATCTGGAGCATTTGAAAAATAAAAAGGAGAATTAACTCAGAAGTAAGATTAATACCATTTCCGCCCAGCACTCCAATTTGTTGATTTCCATTGGCGGCGCCAAGTAGGGGGGGGGGGCAATATAAAGCGCTAGGTAGGGGTGTAGATCATATTGTAGATCCTATTTCCTAAGGAAAATAGAGTTGTCAAGTGACGAAGTCATAAAAATCTACTTTTGGGATTTTTGAAATTTTTTCCCATAACCTGAAAGAGTATGATGAAATCCCTCTAAGTCTTGTAAAATCAATTAAAAGTATGACGAATTGGCTGAGA
Source organism: Rhopilema esculentum (assembly GCF_057945365.1). NCBI lineage: Eukaryota > Metazoa > Cnidaria > Scyphozoa > Rhizostomeae > Rhizostomatidae > Rhopilema > Rhopilema esculentum. The sequence continues at coordinate 9,393,435 of NC_142825.1, forward strand.
TCTGGAATCTATCTGTTAATTATTTGCAAATCTTTTTCAGGGACCCTATTTTTCACATCCCTTACACTCGATTCTTTTTAAGATTTCCCTACAATCTTGTTCTCTTGATTCTCCTTTAACACTCTCAAATAAGAAGTCCAGTAGAAACTCTCCTTCAAACATTCCCTAGAATCCCTCTGTTAATTCTTTGCAAATTTTATTCAGAGACCCTATTTTTATCACACTGCTTATGCTCAATTCTTTTTAAAATTTCCCTAGAATCTTGTCTTTTGGTTACCATTTAACTCTCTCTTCAATTTATAGTCCAGTAGAAACTCTTCCTCAAAACATTCTCTAGAATCCCTCTGTTAATTTTTCACAAATCTTATTCATAGACCCTTTTTTTATCACACTGCTTATGCTCGATTCTTTTTAAAATTTCCCTCAAATCTTGTCTCTTGGTTACCATTTAACTCTCTCAAATTTATAGTCCAGTAGAAACTCTCCCTCAAAACATTCTCTAGAATACCTCTGTTAATTCTTCGCAAATCTTATTCAGAGACCCTTTTTTATCACACTGCTTATGCTCGATTCTTTTTAAAATTTCCCTCAAATCTTGTCTCTTGGTTACCATTTAACTCTCTCAAATTTATAGTCCAGTAGAAACTCTCCCTCAAAACATTCTCTAGAATACCTCTGTTAATTCTTCGCAAATCTTATTCAGAGACCCTTTTTTATCACACTGCTTATGCTCGATTCTTTTTAAAATTTCCCTCAAATCTTGTCTCTTGGTTACCATTTAACTCTCTCAAATTTATAGTCCAATAGAAACTCTCCCTCAAAACATTCTCTAGAATACCTCTGTTAATTCTTCGCAAATCTTATTCAGAGACCCTATTTGTATCACACTGCTTATGCTTGATTGTTTTTAAAATTACACTGGAATCTTGTCTCTTTGTTAACCTTTAACTCTCTCAAATTTATAGTCCAGTAGAAACTCTTCCTTAAAACATTCTCTAGAATCCCTCTGTTAATTCTTCGCAAATCTTATTCATAGACCCTTTTTTATCACACTGTTTATGCTCGATTCTTTTTAAAATTTCCCTCAAATCTTGTCACTTGGTTACCATTTAACTCTCTCAAAAAAATAGTCCAGGAGAAACTCTCCCTCAAAACATTCTCTAGAATCTCTCTGTTAATTCTTTGCAAATCTTTTCAAGGGACTCTTTTTTTTCACATCCTTTACACTCGATTCTTTTTAATATTTCCCTAGAATCTTGACTCTTGGTTACCATTTAACTCTCTCAAATTAATAGTCCAGTAGAAACTCTCCCTCAAAACATTCTCTAGAATCCCTCTGTTAATTCTTTGCAAATCTTATTCAGAGACCCTATTTTTATCACACTGCTTATTCTTGATTGTTTTTAAAATTTCCCTAGAATCTTGACTCTTGCTTACCATCTAACTCTCTCAAATTTATAGCCCAGTAGAGACTCTCCCTCTAAACATTCTCTAGAATCCCTCTGTTAATTCTTTGCAAATCTTATTCAGCGATCCTATTTTTATCACACTGCTTATGCTCGATTGTTTTTAAAATTTCACTAGAATCTTGTCTCTTGCTTACCCTTTTAACTCTCTCAAATAAATAGTCCAGTAGAAACTCTCCTTCAAAACATTCTCTAGAATCCCTCTGTTAATTCTTTGCAAATATTATTCAGAGACCCTTTTTTTATCACACTGCTTATGCTCGATTGTTTTTAAAATTTCCCTCAAATCTTGTCTCTTGGTTACCATTTAACTCTCTCAAATTAATAGCCCAGTAGAAACTCTCCCTCAAAAAATTCTCTAGAATCCCTCTGTTAATTCTTCGGAAATCTTATTCAGAGACCCTTTTTTTATCACACTGCTTATGCTCGATTGTTTTTAAAATTTCCCTCAAATCTTGTCTCTTGGTTACCATTTAACTCTCTCAAATTAATAGCCCAGTAGAGACTCTCCCTCGAAACATTCTCTAGAATCCCTCTGTTAATTCTTTGCCAATCTTATTCAGAGACCCTTTTTTTATCACACTACTTATGCTTGATTGTTTTTAAATTTTTCCTAGAATCTCGACTCTTGCTTACTATTTAACTCCCTCAAATTTATATTCCAGTAGAAACTCTCGCTCAAAACATTTTCTAGAATCCTTCTGTTAATTCTTCGCAAATCTTATTCAGCGACCCTATTTTAATCACACTGCTTATGCTCGATTGTTTTTAAAATTTCCCTCAAATTTTGTCTCTTGGTTACCCTTTAACTCTCTCAAATAAATAGTCCAGTGGAAACTCTCCCTCAAAACATTCTCTAGAATCCCTCTGTTAATTCTTTGCAAATCTTATTCAGCGACCCTATTTTTATCACACTGCTTATGCTCGATTGTTTTTAAAATTTGCCTAGAATCTTGTCTCTTGTTTACCCTTTAACTCTCTCAAATTTATAGTCCAGTATAAACTCTCCCTCAAAACATTCTCTAGAATCTCTCTGTTAATTCTTCGCAAATCTTTGTCAGAGACCCTATTTTTATCACACTGCTTATGCTCGATTGTTTTTAAAATTTCCCTAGAATCTTGTCTTTTGGTTACCATTTAACTCTCTCTTCAATTTATAGTCCAGTAGAAACTCTTCCTCAAAACATTCTCTAGAATCCCTCTGTTAATTTTTCACAAATCTTATTCATAGACCCTTTTTTTATCACACTGCTTATGCTCGAGTCTTTTTGAAATTTCCCTCAAATCTTGTCTCTTGGTTACCATTTAACTCTCTCAAATTTATAGTCCAGTAGAAACTCTCCCTCAAAACATTCTCTAGAATACCTCTGTTAATTCTTCGCAAATCTTATTCAGAGACCCTTTTTTATCACACTGCTTATGCTCGATTCTTTTTAAAATTTCCCTCAAATCTTGTCTCTTGGTTACCATTTAACTCTCTCAAATTTATAGTCCAATAGAAACTCTCCCTCAAAACATTCTCTAGAATACCTCTGTTAATTCTTCGCAAATCTTATTCAGAGACCCTATTTGTATCACACTGCTTATGCTTGATTGTTTTTAAAATTACACTGGAATCTTGTCTCTTTGTTAACCTTTAACTCTCTCAAATTTATAGTCCAGTAGAAACTCTTCCTTAAAACATTCTCTAGAATCCCTCTGTTAATTCTTCGCAAATCTTATTCATAGACCCTTTTTTATCACACTGTTTATGCTCGATTCTTTTTAAAATTTCCCTCAAATTATGTCACTTGGTTACCATTCAACTCTCTCAAAAAAATAGTCCAGGAGAAACTCTCCCTCAAAACATTCTCTAGAATCTCTCTGTTAATTCTTTGCAAATCTTTTCAAGGGACTCTTTTTTTTCACATCCTTTACACTCGATTCTTTTTAATATTTCCCTAGAATCTTGACTCTTGGTTACCATTTAACTCTCTCAAATTAATAGTCCAGTAGAAACTCTCCCTCAAAACATTCTCTAGAATCCCTCTGTTAATTCTTTGCAAATCTTATTCAGAGAGCCTATTTTTATCACACTGCTTATTCTTGATTGTTTTTAAAATTTCCCTAGAATCTTGACTCTTGCTTACCATCTAACTCTCTCAAATTTATAGCCCAGTAGAGACTCTCCCTCTAAACATTCTCTAGAATCCCTCTGTTAATTCTTTGCAAATCTTATTCAGCGATCCTATTTTTATCACACTGCTTATGCTCGATTGTTTTTAAAATTTCACTAGAATCTTGTCTCTTGCTTACCCTTTTAACTCTCTCAAATAAATAGTCCAGTAGAAACTCTCCTTCAAAACATTCTCTAGAATCCCTCTGTTAATTCTTTGCAAATATTATTCAGAGACCCTTTTTTTATCACACTGCTAATGCTCGATTCTTTTTAAAATTTCTCTAGAATCTTGTCTCTTGGTTACCATTTAACTCTCTCAAATTTATAGTCAAGTAGAAATTCTCCCTCAAAACATTCTCTAGAATCCCTCTGTTAATTCTTCGCAAATCTTATTCAGAGACCCTATTTTTATCACACTGCTGATGCTCGATTCTTTTTAAAATTTCCCTAGAATCTTGTCTCTTGGTTACCATTTAACTCTCTCAAATTTATAGTCAAGTAGAAATTCTCCCTCAAAACATTCTCTAGAATCCCTCTGTTAATTCTTCGCAAATCTTATTAAGACCCTATTTTTATCGCACTGCTTATGCTCGATTGTTTTTAAAATTTCCCTCAAATCTTGTCTCTTGGTTACCATTTAACTCTCTCAAATTAATAGTCCAATAGAAACTCTTCCTCAAAACATTCTCTAGAATCCGTCTGTTAATTCTTCGCAAATCTTATTCAGAGACCCTATTTTTATCACACTGCTTATGCTCGATTGTTTTTAAAATTTCCCTCAAATCTTGTCTCTTGGTTACCATTTAACTCTCTCAAATTAATAGTCCAGTAGAAACTCTCCCTCAAAACATTCTCTAGAAACCTTCTGTTAATTCTTCCCAAATCTTATTCAGAGACCCAATTTTTATCATACTGCTTATGCTCGGTTCTTTTTATAATTTGCCTAGAATCTTGTCTCTTGCTTACCATTTTACTCTCTCAAAATAATAGTCCAGTAGAAACTCTTCCTCAAAACATTCTCTAGAATCCCTCTGTTAATTCTTCGCAAATCTTATTCAGAGACCCTATTTTTATCACACTGCTTATGCTCGATTCTTTTTAAAATTTGCCTAGAATCTTGTCTCTTGGTTACCATTTAACTCTCTCAAATTAATAGTCCAGTAGAAACTCTCCCTCAAAACATTCTCTAGAGTCCTTCTGTTAATTCTTCGCAAATCTTATTCAGAGACCCAATTTTTATCACACTGCTTATGCTCGATTCTTTTTAAAATTTGCCTAGAATCTTGTCTCTTGCTTACCATTTTACTCTCTCAAAAAAATTGTCCAGTAGAAACTCTCCCTCAAAACATTCTCTAGAATCCCTCTGTTAATTCTTCGCAAATCTTATTCAGATACCCTATTTTTATCACACAGCTTATGCTCGATTGTTTTTAAAATTTCCCTCAAATCTTGTCTCTTGGTTACCATTTAACTCTCTCAAATTAATAGTCCAGTAGAAACTCTCCATCAAAACATTCTCTAGAAACCTTCTGTTAATTCTTCCCAAATCTTATTCAGAGATATAATTTTTATCATACTGCTGATGCTCGATTCTTTTTAAAATTTGCCTAGAATCTTGTCTCTTGGTTACCATTTAACTCTCTGAAATTTATAGTCCAGTAGGAACTCTCCCTCAAAACATTCTCTAGAATCCTTCTGTTAATTCTTCGCAAATCTTATTCAGAGACCCTATTTTTATCACACTGCTAATGCTCGATTCTTTTTAAAATTTCCCTAGAATCTTGTCTCTTGGTTACCATTTAACTCTCTCAAATTTATAGTCAAGTAGAAATTCTCCCTCAAAACATTCTCTAGAATCCCTCTGTTAATTCTTCGCAAATCTTATTCAGAGACCCTATTTTTATCACACTGCTTATGCTCGATTGTTTTAAAAATTTGCCTAGAATCTTGTCTCTTGGTTACCATTTAACTCTCTCAAATTAATAGTCCAGTAGAAACTCTCCCTCAAAACATTCTCTAGAATCCTTCTGTTAATTCTTCGCAAATCTTATTCAGAGACCCTTTTTTTATCACACTGCTTATGCTTGATTGTTTTTAAAATTTCACTGGAATCTTGTCTCTTGGTTACCATCTAACTCTCTCAAATTTATTGTCCAGTAGAAACTCTCCCTCAAAACATTCTCTAGAATCCCTCTGTTAATTCTTCGCAAATCTTATTCAGAGACCCTATTTTTATCACACTGCTTATGCTCGATTGTTTTTAAAATTTCCCTCAAATCTTGTCTCTTGGTTACCATTTAACTCTCTCAAATTAATAGTCCAGTAGAAACTCTCCCTCAAAACATTCTCTAGAAACCTTCTGTTAATTCTTCCCAAATCTTATTCAGAGACCCAATTTTTATCATACTGCTTATGCTCGGTTCTTTTTATAATTTGCCTAGAATCTTGTCTCTTGCTTACCATTTTACTCTCTCAAAATAATAGTCCAGTAGAAACTCTTCCTCAAAACATTCTCTAGAATCCCTCTGTTAATTCTTCGCAAATCTTATTCAGAGACCCTATTTTTATCACACTGCTTATGCTCGATTCTTTTTAAAATTTGCCTAGAATCTTGACTCTTGGTTACCATTTAACTCTCTCAAATTAATAGTCCAGTAGAAACTCTCCCTCAAAACATTCTCTAGAGTCCTTCTGTTAATTCTTCGCAAATCTTATTCAGAGACCCAATTTATATCACACTGCTTATGCTCGATTCTTTTTAAAATTTGCCTAGAATCTTGTCTCTTGCTTACCATTTTACTCTCTCAAAAAAATTGTCCAGTAGAAACTCTCCCTCAAAACATTCTCTAGAATCCCTCTGTTAATTCTTCGCAAATCTTATTCAGATACCCTATTTTTATCACACAGCTTATGCTCGATTGTTTTTAAAATTTCCCTCAAATCTTGTCTCTTGGTTACCATTTAACTCTCTCAAATTAATAGTCCAGTAGAAACTCTCCATCAAAACATTCTCTAGAAACCTTCTGTTAATTCTTCCCAAATCTTATTCAGAGATATAATTTTTATCATACTGCTGATGCTCGGTTCTTTTTAAAATTTCCCTAGAATCTTGACTCTTGGTTACCATTTAACTCTCTCAAATTAATAGTCCAGTAGAAACTCTCCCTCAAAACATTCTCTAGAATCCCTCTGTTAATTCTTCGCAAATCTTATTCAGATACCCTATTTTTATCACACAGCTTATGCTCGATTGTTTTTAAAATTTCCCTCAAATCTTGTCTCTTGGTTACCATTTAACTCTCTCAAATTAATAGTCCAGTAGAAACTCTCCATCAAAACATTCTCTAGAAACCTTCTGTTAATTCTTCCCAAATCTTATTCAGAGATATAATTTTTATCATACTGCTGATGCTCGGTTCTTTTTAAAATTTCCCTAGAATCTTGACTCTTGGTTACCATTTAACTCTCTCAAATTAATAGTCCAGTAGAAACTCTCCCTCAAAACATTCTCTAGATTCCCTCTGTTAATTCTTCGCAAATCTTATTCAGAGACCCTATTTTTATCACACTTCTGATGCTCGATTCTTTTTAAAATTTGCCTAGAATCTTGTCTCTTGGTTACCATTTAACTCTCTGAAATTTATAGTCCAGTAGGAACTCTCCCTCAAAACATTCTCTAGAATCCTTCTGTTAATTCTTCGCAAATCTTATTCAGAGACCCTATTTTTATCACACTGCTAATGCTCGATTCTTTTTAAAATTTCCCTAGAATCTTGTCTCTTGGTTACCATTTAACTCTCTCAAATTTATAGTCAAGTAGAAATTCTCCCTCAAAACATTCTCTAGAATCCCTCTGTTAATTCTTCGCAAATCTTATTCAGAGACCCTATTTTTATCACACTGCTTATGCTCGATTGTTTTAAAAATTTGCCTAGAATCTTGTCTCTTGGTTACCATTTAACTCTCTCAAATTAATAGTCCAGTAGAAACTCTCCCTCAAAACATTCTCTAGATTCCCTCTGTTAATTCTTCGCAAATCTTATTCAGAGACCCTATTTTTATCACACTTCTGATGCTCGATTCTTTTTAAAATTTGCCTAGAATCTTGTCTCTTGGTTACCATTTAACTCTCTGAAATTTATAGTCCAGTAGGAACTCTCCCTCAAAACATTCTCTAGAATCCTTCTGTTAATTCTTCGCAAATCTTATTCAGAGACCCTATTTTTATCACACTGCTAATGCTCGATTCTTTTTAAAATTTCCCTAGAATCTTGTCTCTTGGTTACCATTTAACTCTCTCAAATTTATAGTCAAGTAGAAATTCTCCCTCAAAACATTCTCTAGAATCCCTCTGTTAATTCTTCGCAAATCTTATTCAGAGACCCTATTTTTATCACACTGCTTATGCTCGATTGTTTTAAAAATTTGCCTAGAATCTTGTCTCTTGGTTACCATTTAACTCTCTCAAATTAATAGTCCAGTAGAAACTCTCCCTCAAAACATTCTCTAGAATCCTTCTGTTAATTCTTCGCAAATCTTATTCAGAGACCCAATTTTTATCACACTGCTTATGCTTGATTGTTTTTAAAATTTTACTGGAATCTTGTCTCTTGCTTACCCTTTAACTGTCTCAAATCAATAGTCCAGTAGAAACTCTTCCTCAAAACATTCTCTAGAATCCCTCTGTTAATTCTTCGCAAATCTTATTCAGAGACCCAATTTTTATCACACTGCTTATGCTCGATTCTTTTTAAAATTTGCCTAGAATCTTGTCTCTTGCTTACCCTTTAACTGTCTCAAATTAATAGTCCAGTAGAAACTCTTCCTCAAAACATTCTCTAGAATCCCTCTGTTAATTCTTCGCAAATCTTATTCAGAGACCCTATTTTTATCACACTGCTTATGCTCGATTCTTTTTAAAATTTGCCTAGAATCTTGTCTCTTGGTTACCATTTAACTCTCTCAAATTAATAGTCCAGTAGAAACTCTCCCTCAAAACATTCTCTAGAATCCTTCTGTTAATTCTTCGCAAATCTTATTCAGAGACCCAATTTTTATCACACGGCTTATGCTCAATTCTTTTTAAAATTTGCCTAGAATCTTGTCTCTTGCTTACCATTTTACTCTCTCAAAATAATAGTCCAGTAGAAACTCTTCCTCAAAACATTCTCTAGAATCCCTCTGTTAATTCTTCGCAAATCTTATTCAGAGACCCTATTTTTATCACACTGCTGATGCTCGATTCTTTTTAAAATTTTCCCAGAATATTGTCTCTTGCTTACCATTAAACTCTCTCAAATTAATAGTCCAGTAGAAACTCTCCCTCAAAACATTCTCTAGAATCCTTTTGTTAATTCTTCGCAAATCTTATTCAGAGACCCTATTTTTATCACACTGCTGATGCTCGATTCTTTTTAAAATTTCCCTAGAATCTTGTCTCTTGCTTACCATTAAACTCTCTCAATTTTATAGTCCAGTAGAAACTCTCCCTCAAAACATTCTCTAGAATCCCTCTGTTAATTGTTCGCAAATCTTATTCAGAGACCCAATTTTTATCACACTGCTGATGCTCGATTCTTTTTAAAATTTGCCTATAATCTTGTCTCTTGGTTACCCTTTAACTCTCTCAAATTAATAGTCGATTAGAAACTCTCCCTCAAAACATTCTCTAGAACCCCTTTTTCATTTGTTCGGAAATCTTATTCAGAGACCCAATTTTTATCACACTGCTGATGCTCGATTCTTTTTAAAATTTGCCTAGAATCTTGTCTCTTGGTTACCCTTTAACTCCCTCAAATTTATATTCCAGTAGAAACTCTCTCTCAAAACATTCTCTAGAATCCCTTTGTTAATTCTTTGCAAATCTTATTCAGAGACCCAATATTTATCACACTGCTGATGCTCGATTCTTTTTAAAATTTGCCCAGAATCTTGTCTCTTGGTTACCCTTTAACTCTCTCAAATTAATAGTCCAGTATAAATTCTCCCTCAAAACATTCTCTAGAATCCCTCTGTTAATTCTTCGCAAATCTTATTCAGAGACCCTATTTTTATCACACTGCTTATGCTTGATTGTTTTTAAAATTTCACAGGAATCTTGTCTCTTGGTTACCATTTAACTCTCTCAAATTTATAGTCCAGTAGGAACTCTCCCTCAAAACATTCTCTAGAATCCCTTTGTTAATTCTTCGCAAATCTTATTCAGAGACCCTATTTTTATCACACTGCTTATGCTCGATTGTTTTTCAAATTTGCCTAGAATCTTGTCTCTTGGTTACCATTTAACTCTCTCAAATTTATAGTCAAGTAGAAATTCTCCCCCAAAACATTCTCTAGAATCCCTCTGTTAAATCTTTGCAAATCTTATTCAGAGACCCTATTTTTATCACACTGCTTATGCTCGATTGTTTTTAAAATTTGCCTAGAATCTTGTCTCTTGGTTACCATTTAACTCTCTCAAATTTATAGTCAAGTAGAAATTCTCCCCCAAAACATTCTCTAGAATCCCTCTGTTAATTCTTCGCAAATCTTTTTCAGAGACCCTTTTTTTATCACACTGCTTATGCTTGATTGTTTTTAAAATTTCACTGGAATCTTGTCTCTTGGTTACCATCTAACTCTCTCAAATTTATTGTCCAGTAGAAACTTTTCCTCAAAACATTCTCTAGAATCCCTCTGTTAATTCTTCGCAAATCTTATTCAGAGACCCTATTTTTATCACACTGCTTATGCTCGATTGTTTTTCAAATTTGCCTAGAATCTTGTCTCTTGGTTACCATTTAACTCTCTCAAATTTATAGTCAAGTAGAAATTCTCCCCCAAAACATTCTCTAGAATCCCTCTGTTAAATCTTTGCAAATCTTATTCAGAGACCCTATTTTTATCACACTGCTTATGCTCGATTGTTTTTAAAATTTGCCTAGAATCTTGTCTCTTGGTTACCATTTAACTCTCTCAAATTTATAGTCAAGTAGAAATTCTCCCCCAAAACATTCTCTAGAATCCCTCTGTTAATTCTTCGCAAATCTTATTCAGAGACCCTTTTTTTATCACACTGCTTATGCTTGATTGTTTTTAAAATTTCACTGGAATCTTGTCTCTTGGTTACCATTTAACTCTCTCAAATAATAGTCCAGTAGAAACTTTTCCTCAAAACATTCTCTAGACTCCCTCTGTTAATTCTTTGAAAATCTTATTCAGAGACCCTATTTTTGTCACACTGCTTATGCTAGATTCTTTTTAAAATAGAATCTTGTCTCTTGGTTACCCTTTAACTTTCTTGAATTAATAGTCGAGTATAAATTCTCCCTCAAAACATTCTCTAGAATCCCTCTGTTAAATCTTTGCAAATCTTATTCAGAGACCCTATTTTTATCACACTGCTTATGCTCGATTGTTTTTAAAATTTGCCTAGAATCTTGTCTCTTGGTTACCATTTAACTCTCTCAAATTTATAGTCAAGTAGAAATTCTCCCCCAAAACATTCTCTAGAATCCCTCTGTTAATTCTTCGCAAATCTTTTTCAGAGACCCTTTTTTTATCACACTGCTTATGCTTGATTGTTTTTAAAATTTCACTGGAATCTTGTCTCTTGGTTACCATCTAACTCTCTCAAATTTATTGTCCAGTAGAAACTTTTCCTCAAAACATTCTCTAGAATCCCTCTGTTAATTCTTCGCAAATCTTATTCAGAGACCCTATTTTTATCACACTGCTTATGCTCGATTGTTTTTCAAATTTGCCTAGAATCTTGTCTCTTGGTTACCATTTAACTCTCTCAAATTTATAGTCAAGTAGAAATTCTCCCCCAAAACATTCTCTAGAATCCCTCTGTTAAATCTTTGCAAATCTTATTCAGAGACCCTATTTTTATCACACTGCTTATGCTCGATTGTTTTTAAAATTTGCCTAGAATCTTGTCTCTTGGTTACCATTTAACTCTCTCAAATTTATAGTCAAGTAGAAATTCTCCCCCAAAACATTCTCTAGAATCCCTCTGTTAATTCTTCGCAAATCTTATTCAGAGACCCTTTTTTTATCACACTGCTTATGCTTGATTGTTTTTAAAATTTCACTGGAATCTTGTCTCTTGGTTACCATTTAACTCTCTCAAATAATAGTCCAGTAGAAACTTTTCCTCAAAACATTCTCTAGACTCCCTCTGTTAATTCTTCGCAAATCTTATTCAGAGACCCTATTTTTATCACACTTCTGATGCTCGATTCTTTTTAAAATTTGCCTAGAATCTTGTCTCTTGGTTACCCTTTAACTTTCTTGAATTAATAGTCGAGTATAAATTCTCCCTCAAAACATTCTCTAGAATCCCTCTGTTAATTCTTTGCAAATCTTATTCAGAGACCCTTTTTTTATCACACTGCTTATGCTCGATCCTTTTAAAACTTCCCTAAAATCTTGACTCTTGGTTACCATTTAACTCTCTCAAATAATAGTCCAGTAGAAACTCTCCCTCAAAACATTCTCTAGAATCTCTTTGTTAATTCTTCGCAAATCTTATTCAGAGACCCTTTTTTATCACACTGCTTATGCTCAATTGTTTTTAAAATTTCCCTAGAATCTTGACTCTTGCTTACCCTTTAACTCTCTCAACTTAATAGTCTAGTATAAACTCTCCCTCAAAACATTTTCTAGAATCCTTCTGTTAATTCTTCGCAAATCTTATTCAGAGACCCTATTTTTATCACACTGTTTATGCTCGATTCTTTTGAAAATTTCCCTAGAATCTTGTCTCTTGGTTACCATTTAACTCTCTCAAATTTATAGTCCAGTAGGAACTCTCCCTCAAAACATTCTCTAGAATCCTTCTGTTAATTCTTCGCAAATCTTATTGAGAGACCCTTTTTTTATCACACTGCTGGTGCTCGATTCTTTTTAAAATTTCCCTAGAATCTTGTCTGTTGGTTACCATTTAACTCTCTCAAATTTATAGTCCAGTAGGAACTCTCCCTCAAAACATTTTCTAGAATCCTTCTGTTAATTCTTCGCAAATCTTATTCAGAGACCCTATTTTTATCACACTGCTGATGCTCGATTCTTTTTAAAATTTGCCTATAATCTTGTCTCTTGGTTACCATTTCACTCTCTCAAATTTATAGTCCAGTAGGAACTCTCCCTCAAAACATTCTCTAGAATTCCTCTGTTAATTCTTCACAAATCTTGTTCAGAGACCCTATTTTTATCACACTGCTGATGCTTGATTGTTTTTAAATTTTTCCTAGAATCTTGTCTCTTGCTTACCCTTTAACTCTCTCAACTTAATAGTCTAGTATAAACTCTCCCTCAAAACATTTTCTAGAATCCTTCTGTTAATTCTTCGCAAATCTTATTCAGAGACCCTATTTTTATCACACTGTTTATGCTCGATTCTTTTGAAAATTTCCCTAGAATCTTGTCTCTTGGTTACCATTTAACTCTCTCAAATTTATAGTCCAGTAGGAACTCCCCCTCAAAACATTTTCTAGAATCCTTCTGACCCTATTCTTTTTAAAATTTGCCTATAATCTTGTCTCTTGGTTACCATTTAACTCTCTCAAATTTATAGTCCAGTAGGAACTCTCCCTCAAAACATTCTCTAGAATCCCTCTGTTAATTCTTCGCAAATCTTATTCAGAGACCCTATTTTTATCACACTGCTGATACTCGATTCTTTTTAAAATTTCCCTCAAATCTTGTCTCTTGGTTACCATTTAACTCTCTCTAATTTATAGTCCAGTAGAAACTCTCCCTCAAAACATTCTCTAGAATCCCTTTGTTAATTCTTTGCAAATATTATTCAGAGACCCTATTTTTATCACACTGCTTATGCTTGATTGTTTTTAAATTTTTCCTAGAATCTTGTCTCTTGCTTACTATTTAACTCCCCCAAATTTATATTCCAGTAGAAACTCTCCCTCAAAACATTCTCTAGAATCCTTTTGTTAATTCTTTGCAAATATTATTCAGAGACCCTATTTTATCACACTGCTTATGCTTGATTGTTTTTAAATTTTTCCTAGAATCTCGACTCTTGCTTACTATTTAACTCCCTAAAATTTATATTCCAGTAGAAACTCTCGCTCAAAACATTTTCTAGAATCCTTCTGTTAATTCTTCGCAAATCTTTGTCAGAGACCCTATTTTTATCACACTGCTTATGCTCGACTATTTTTATCACACTGCTTATGCTCGATTGTTTTTAAAATTTGCCTAGAATCTTGTCTCTTGGTTACCATTTAACTCTCTCAAATTTATAGTCCAGTAGGAACTCTCCCTCAAAACCTTCTCTAGAATCCCTCTGTTAAATCTTTGAAAATCTTATTCAAAGACCCTATTTTTATCACACTGCTGAATCTCGATTATTTTTAAAATAGAATCTTGTCTCTTGGTTACCCTTTAACTCTCTCAAATTAATAGTCGAGTAGAAACTCTTCCTCAAAACATTCTCTAGAATCCTTCTGTTAATTCTTCGCAAATCTTATTCAGAGACCCTATTTTTATCACACTGCTTATGCTTGATTGTTTTGAAAATTTCACTGGAATCTTGTCTCTTGGTTACCATTTAACTCTCTCAAATTTATAGTCCAGTAGGAACTCTCCCTCAAAACATTCTCTAGAATCTCTTTGTTAATTCTTCGCAAATCTTATTCAGAGACCCTTTTTTATCACACTGCTTATGCTCGATCCTTTTAAAACTTCCCTAAAATCTTGACTCTTGGTTACCATTTAACTCTCTCAAATTAATAGTCCAGTAGAAACTCTCCCTCAAAACATTCTCTAGAATCTCTTTGTTAATTCTTCGCAAATCTTATTCAGAGACCCTTTTTTATCACACTGCTTATGCTCGATTGTTTTTAAAATTTCCCTAGATTCTTGTCTCTTGGTTACCATTTAACTCTCTCAAATTTATAGTCCAGTAGGAACTCTCCCTCAAAACATTTTCTAGAATCCTTCTGTTAATTCTTCGCAAATCTTATTCAAAGACCCTATTTTTATCACACTGCTGATGCTCGATTCTTTTTAAAATTTCCCTAGAATCTTGTCTCTTGGTTACCATTTAACTCTCTCAAATTTATAGTCCAGTAGGAACTCCCCCTCAAAACATTTTCTAGAATCCTTCTGTTAATTCTTCGCAAATCTTATTCAGAGACCCTATTTTTATCACACTGCTTATGCTCGATTGTTTTTAAAATTTCCCTCAACTCTTGTCTCTTGGTTACCATTTAACTCTCTCAAATTTATAGTCCAGTAGGAACTCTCCCTCAAAACATTCTCTAGAATCCCTCTGTTAATTCTTCGCAAATCTTATTCAGAGACCCTATTTTTATCACACTGCTTATGCTCGATTCTTTTTAAAATTTGCCTAGAATCTTGTCTCTTGGTTACCCTTTAACTCTCTCAAATTAATAGTCGAGTATAAATTCTCCCTCAAAACATTCTCTAGAATCCCTTTGTTAGTTCTTCGCAAATCTTATTCAGAGACCCTATTTTTATCACACTGCTTATGCACGATTCTTTTTAAAATTTCCCTAGAATCTTGTCTCTTGGTTACCATTTAACTCTCTCAAATTTATAGTCCAGTAGGAATTCTCCCTCAAAACATTTTCTAGAATCCTTCTGTTAATTCTTCGCAAATCTTATTCAGAGACCCTATTTTTATCACACTGCTGATGCTCGATTCTTTTTAAAATTTGCCTAGAATCTTGTCTCTTGGTTACCATTTAACTCTCTCAAATTTATAGTCCAGTAGGAACTCTCCCTCAAAACATTTTCTAGAATCCCTTTGTTAATTCTTCGCAAATCTTATTCAGAGAGCCTATTTTTATCACACTGCTTATGCTCGATTCTTTTTAAAATTTGCCTAGAATCTTGTCTCTTGGTTACCATTTAACTCTCTCAAATTTATAGTCCAGTAGGAACTCTCCCTCAAAACATTTTCTAGAATCCCTTTGTTAATTCTTCGCAAATCTTATTCAGAGAGCCTATTTTTATCACACTGCTTATGCTCGATTCTTTTTAAAATTTGCCTAGAATCTTGTCTCTTGGTTACCATTTAACTCTCTCAAATTTATAGTCCAGTAGGAACTCTCCCTCAAAACATTTTCTAGAATCCCTTTGTTAATTCTTCGCAAATCTTATTCAGAGAGCCTATTTTTATCACACTGCTTATGCTCGATTCTTTTTAAAATTTCCCTAGAATCTTGTCTCTTGGTTACCATTTAACTCTCTCAAATTTATAGTCTAGTAGAAACTCTCCCTCAAAACATTCTCTAGAATCCCTCTGTTAATTCTTCCCAAATCTTATTTAGAATCCCTAGAATCTTGTCTCTTGGTTACCCTTTTACTGTCTCAAATTAATAGTCCAGTAGAAACTCTCCCTCAAAACATTCTCTAGAACCTCTTTGCCAACTCTCCGCATATCTTTTTCAGAGAATATTTTTACGCATTCCTTATCCTGGATTGTTTTTGAGGTTATCCTAGAATCTCGTTCTATTGGCTGTCGTTTATCTCTCTCAAATTGCTAGTCTGGTAGTGGCAACTCATCCTCGATACTTTTACTAGCAACTCTCTGTTAATTTTTTGCAGAACCTTTTTCTGAAACTCTTTTTTCTTTCTCTGCTTTCTTTCCCTATTCTTTTTAATACTCTATTAGAATTTCATTCTCGTGGATCTTTCTCTCTCGATTGATTCGGTTTTTTGTTTCTCCCTCGACCTTTCTCTCATTTTCTCCTAATATAGAATTTTCCTCAAAGTAGTCGATTTATTATTAAAACAGCTTTTAGTATATCGTTCTTGAGACCCTTTCTTATTGCTTATTGAAACTCTCTTTTCCATTTTTCAGAATCCCTCTAGAATGCAGCTTCTTTATGCAAAACCCTATAGAAACTCTCTTTTTCCGTCTCTCTCTCTCAGCTCTCTTTCGAAACACCGTTCAGAAACTCACTCGCTTGATTTTCTCCAAATTCTCTCCTGTTATTTTCCAGTAGAAATTCTCTTACATTTTGTAGAAACTCTATGTGAATTATCTGCAAACTATCTTTAGGAATTCACTTCGTAAAACGCTCTATGAACTCTCTCTAGAAACTCTCTCTACAAACTGTACTCTCTGAAAGATCTTTCTCGTTGCGTCTCTCCTTTAACTCTTTTCGAAACTCACTCTCTCTCCTTTGTCTCTTTAAATTTCTCTAGAAACTTTCTTTAAGCTCCCTCTCGATATTAATTTTGATATAAGAATTGATTTTTGTTAATGTCTAGTTTTAATAACTTTTTTGCACATTGAATCATTACCAATTTCGTCAGGGACATAACTACTGAAGTTCTTAGGGGACTCGTGTCCCTCGATAAGTTATAACCATTCTTTGTTTCTAATCAACCATCTATTTTTTTCAATTCTTCTCCAAAGATGGCGCCCTTCCAATTTCGCATTTAATTAATTGACTGATAAGTTTTTTTATTTTTCGATGATCTGCAGATTAGTTTAAACAGTTTAAACTTTATGTTTTTTAGACATTGCTCAAATGAACTGCGTCGAAAAAAATTTTGAGACAATTTTGCTTGTTCTTTCCAGGTAAAAAGACGTCTTTAACCACCGCTATTTCAAGCAGGTACGGTGCTCTGTCTCTCTGGAGGAGTCTAAGCAGATTTCAGTGGAACTTGTGACCTTGAAGTTTTTATCTTATCTTAATAATATCTTTATATTAGTAACGCATACAAAATTTTTTTTAACTCAGAATAAAGCTTCGAATTAGTCCTTTGCGTGAACTCATGAATGCTAGGCTTTCTTGGACATAGAATTATTCATTTGGGCTTGTACAGGGGAACAAAAACCACTTCGACGTCCCTTTATGGAACATCTATTTTGTTGCTCATACTCCAGTCGTTTAAAATTGCTACTTCATTCTACTATAAATACATGTTACAGATACTACAGATGCGATACATTTTTAGTTAATTGTTATCCAGTATTCATTTTTTTATCGTTTGGGAAGCCCAATATTGTTGCCATGCAGGCATTTATTAGCAAATACGTCTAGGTGTGTAATTTTGATTTCTGGGATAAATGATTCTAGTTTTTCTCTTGTGAAACAATGTATCTAGAATTTCCGTTGAAAACTGGTGCTTGTTCCGGGATATTTTTGGTCTAGCCCAAATTCGAAAGAAGGCAGAAGAAAAAGAACTAAATTCTTTATGATGATTTACGATGAGTCTAAAAATAATTTCTTGATTTGATCATAAAAAGGTAAAGGTTCTAGTCCCGTATTCGATATCGAGCGCTGAGGAATGCGCTGCTAGGGGGCGCATCGTCATGAGCCACGGCATTGTGTGGTACTGTGTGGCAGTATCTTTCTACGGCGCTTTTCATTTTATTCGATCGTACCTGATGATATTTTATGATGATATCTGATTAAAATCATGATGATATTACTACATTTGTCCACTGCAAGGGCAATTTTAATGAGCCTGGTAGAATAATATTTTAAATCATTAAGAAATAACAAGATCGAACACTTCCTTGGTTTATTTGAAATTTTATAGGCATTTGATACATTGAGTTTGAAATATCGAGCCATCATACTATTAAAAAGGAGCAAATTATTTACAAGCAGCCTTCGTGGACAAATTTCCTACAATTAGACAACAAAGGGAAAAGGGTGTTTTGGAGCTAACGCCTCCTTTAGTTCTCTGATCGTAAAAGATGCAAGACAACATATAATATAAGAAAAACATATGTCATTTTGCTGTACATTTTGAATAAACACAGAGTAAATGGTTCATTACTGCAAATGTAGCAATCGGGCCACTGAGCCCGACTCTCTCCTCTACACCCCCCCCCCCCCCCCATCGCATCCCCATTCAAATATTTAATCGTTACCACCAGCCTTGGCTGAAGTTTTGCCATCATTTCTAAAGCAAATTCCTTTGCCCTCTGCTTATTATTGACTTAAGAACATGATAATACTGTTCAAGGATATCTTTATCGAAGCTTTTATCAATAGCAAAATGATTAAAAACAGTTCAGTTATAAATGGAGAAAGGCAATCCCCTTTTACGCTACAGGTTTAACCTATTGAAAATGCTCGGAATCATTGTTGCCAAACCTTGAAAGCGAATTGAATATAAACTATTGAAAGAGTTATTCGCACGCTTGTTCTTAACACACTAGAGACTCAAAATACGAAGAAGTTTTGTTCAATTGAAATACGAGGGTAAACCATATGTCTTCCAGCTTGATACAGCAACTTATTCGAGTTTTCACCGTTTTTTTTTATTTTTTCTACTTCAGATGTCTATTTTTAGGAAGGCCACAGTCAGTATGTTAGAATATTAATAGATCACTTGAAAAATGGCACAACAATTTGGCAATGTGATTGTGCTGTTGCCACGCCCATTTTAAAACGAGCAATAACACGACCTCTCCCATTTCATCGTTAGGCTTAATTGATCTCCAAGTAGACGTAGTATTGAGTGTCATAAGGGTCATATTATGAGCAAATCCTGTACAAAAGTACGGCTATTAAAAGTCAAGTGATCACTTAGAGGAAACTTTCTGCAAGCTGTTTTTAACGTGGGAGGGACATGTGCCCCCGACGTTTTCCTGGTAGCTATTTTTAGCGCCAGTAGTTATTCAAGATGTGACCTTTATTTACGTAATTCTTCCTGGTCGCCTAGAGTAAATGAACAAGAGACTTGTCCTACGTATTTCTTTTCTTTGGTTCCTGTGCAGTGAATTTCTTTTAGGTTCGGTTCCGTGACTGACTGAATACCCGGCATTCGATTAATTGAGGGTGAATCTCCTTAGTGTAGCCCATAGAAATGGTGCCAGCCTTAGAAATCTGCTATTGAATTTCTTTTGTGTAAAGTGAGAAGTCTTTGTTAAGCTCGTTTTCGTATAAACTAATTTTTCCTAGCTCAGTATTTTAACCGATTTATTAGCCCTATTGTGTAATAAAAGACGAATACTTGAACAATCCGTTGTATTTTCTGTGAATTTTTTCTGCTTTTCTTAGTGACGATAATAAACATTTTCTGTGAGCCGGCTCCGAAATTCCTCTGTTTACACAAAGAGAGCCTTTTGTCCCAGTTTGAATGGCTAGTGTTTCAGCTAAAAGCCACAATTTTGGCAAGAGTATAACCTTGATGGTAATATAGGTTGCACCACAGGATGCAGAAGATTATTCTCTTTCTTTTGATGTTTTCAACGAAAAAATTGGACCATTTTTGGCGAAGTTATTCGACTTCTTCTCAATTTTTGGCGAGGGGGATTCAGGTTTGCACAAAGCAGTTCAGAAAAAACAATAGGCTTGTGATTCCCAGAGTTTCTAAAGATCTCGGTTTTGGGCGATTTACTCCCAAACTATAATAGTTATGAATTTGTGGGTACATTCATTCGACGCGCCGTACAATGCTTGATTTTTTGAGCCGTTTCCCGTATTTTTAGGACGAGATTTGACAGAGTTATTAAGGATTTTGTCTCCAAAATCGCCAAAAAACGGTTTTTTGCACTTTAAAAATCGAAAATAGCCGATAAAAATCTGCTGATACTTTCTAAAAATCGAGCCAAAAATCGCCAAAATTCTGATGTACAGCTTGCTCTATTTGAAGCTTGCGTTAATGAATAAACGCGAATTTTCTGAAAAGTGCACTTTTCAAATTTTCTCAAATTTGCATCGCAGCGACCAGGGCTGGTGAAAGCTGTCGCTGCGGTGGCCGTGACTAGTTTCTGCTTAAAAACAGTATTTTCTTGGAGTTTTGAAACGGGGCAAGCTTGTAACATACTAAATACGCTTTTTAGAATTTATCTAAACACGTTTTAAGTCAATTTTCGTGATTTTAAAAACTTTGGTAAAATTTCAAGAGTGTTACTGGTCGCCCGTAGCCGATCGTCTTTGAAAGCTGAGAAACCATTTAAAATCGGCCGATTCCTGCATCTTTCTGTAATTATTCGACAAAACATTGGATTATCAGTTTATAAATGTCAAAACAAAGCCACACTGTTTAGAAGGGCATTTGAACAAGTAGCTGGGAGATTCTATCATTTGCGAAGTTGAAGCTCAGGGGAAGCCCCAAGGCGACCGTGGTTCGATAAGATTTGGCGACTTTAATTATTCGTTTCTTAAGAAAACAAAGCATAAATATATGCAGAAAATAGGTGAAATGGATTAAAAACAGTCGTACGTATCAATTTATCTTGCATATTTAATGTAATGATAATCAACATATATCTGCTTTGACGGTTTGACCAGATCTACTCAAGTCCAACAGTAGGACATACATTGATAAAATCTGCCACTGTTAATAGTCTAATAGTTCCTAATTACAATTATACACTGATAATCCAATGTTTTGTCGAATAATTACAATAAGATGCAGAAATCGGCCGATTTTAAATGGTTTCTCAGCTTTCAAAGACGATCGGCTACGGGCGACCAGTAACACTCTTGAAATTTTACCAAAGTTTTTAAAATCACGAAAATTGACTTAAAATGTGTTTAGATAAATTCTAAAAAGCGTATTTAGTATGTTACAAGCTTGCCCCGTTTCAAAACTCCAAGAAACTACTGTTTTTAAGCAGAAACTAGTCACGGCCACCGCAGCGACAGCTTTCACCTGCCCTGGTCGCTGCGATGCAAATTTGAGAAAATTTGAAAAGTGCACTTTTCAGAAAATTCGCGTTTATTCATTAACGCAAGCTTCAAATAGAGCAAGCTGTACATCAGAATTTTGGCGATTTTTGGCTCGATTTTTAGAAAGTATCAGCAGATTTTTATCGGCTATTTTCGATTTTTAAAGTGCAAAAAACCGTTTTTTGGCGATTTTGGAGACAAAATCCTTAATAACTCTGTCAAATCTCGTCCTAAAAATACGGGAAACGGCTCAAAAAATCAAGCATTGTACGGCGCGTCGAATGAATGTACCCACAAATTCATAACTATTATAGTTTGGGAGTAAGTCGCCCAAAACCGAGATCTTTAGAAACTCTGGGAATCACAAGCCTATTGTTTTTTCTGAACTGCTTTGTGCAAACCTGAATCCCCCTTGCCAAAAATTGAGAAGAAGTCGAATAACTTCGCCAAAAATGGTCCAATTTTTTCGTTGAAAACACCAAAAGAAAGAGCATAATCTTCTGCATCCTGTGGTGCAACCTATATTACCATCAAGTTTATACTCTTGCCAAAATTGTGGCTTTTAGCTGAAACACTAGCCATTCAAACTGGGACAAAAGGCTCTCTTTGTGTAAACAGAGGAATTTCGGAGCCGGCTCACAGAAAATGTTTATTATCGTCACTAAGAAAAGCAGAAAAAATTCACAGAAAATACAACGGATTGTTCAAGTATTCGTCTTTTATTACACAATAGGGCTAATAAATCGGTTAAAATACTGAGCTAGGAAAAATTAGTTTATACGAAAACGAGCTTAACAAAGACTTCTCACTTTACACAAAAGAAATTCAATAGCAGATTTCTAAGGCTGACACCATTTCTATGGGCTACACTAAGGAGATTCACCCTCAATTAATCGAATGCCGGGTATTCAGTCAGTCACGGAACCGAACCTAAAAGAAATTCACTGCACAGGAACCAAAGAAAAGAAATACTAAGGACAAGTCTCTTGTTCATTTACTCTAGGCGACCAGGAAGAATTACGTAAATAAAGGTCACATCTTGAATAACTACTGGCGCTAAAAATAGCTACCAGGAAAACATCGGGACCACATGTCCCTCCCACGTTAAAAACAGCTTGCAGAAAGTTTCCTCTAAGTGATCACTTGACTTTTAATAGCCGTACTTTTGTACAGGATTTGCTCATAATATGACCTTTATGACACTCAATACTACGTCTACTTGGAGATCAATTAAGGCCTAACGATCAAATGGGAGAGGTCATGTTATTGCTCGTTTTAAAATGGGCGTGGCAACAGCACAATCACATTGCCAAATTGTTGTGCCATTTTTCAAGTGATCTATTAATATTCTAACATACTGACTGTGGCCTTCCTAAAAATAGACATCTGAAGTAGGAAAATTAAAAAAAAAACGGTGAAAACTCGAATAAGTTGCTGTATCAAGCTGGAAGACATATGGTTTACCCTCGTATTTCAATTGAAGAAAACTTCTTCGTACTTTGAGTCTCTAGTGTGTTAAGAACAAGCGTGCGAATAACTTTTCCAATAGTTTTATATTCAATTCGCTTTCAAGGTTTGGCAACAATGATTCCGAGCATTGTCAATAGGTTAAACCTGTAGCGTAAAAGGGAATTGCCTTTCTCCATTTATAACTGAATTGGTCAGCTAAAATTCTTCATTTTTGACTGGTGTCCTGAGCCGTCTTTTAAAGCACCAATTTTAAGTGAAGTTTTGTATTTTCCGATTGATTATCCTTATCTCTTTGACCGGAAAAATTCAAAAGCTTAGATTTTCGTTACCATTGCCATTATGAAGTTTATCTGTGCAAATAGAAAATGTTTTGGAACTTCTTCTTACATTTGCTAACTTGCGGTAAAGAATGTTTATTTTCTGAAATAGTAACGTCTTTTTTCTGAATATATCAGTCACATGAGTAACAACGTTGCATCTCTAACAATGAGATCACCCTCTAGAACACTAGCTCCAGGGTATCGAGTTTTCTTGCCGGTCAATGGCAATGCCTTTTATTGATGATACACATGTTCTTTTGCTGGATTGATCAACGGTAGGCAAAATGATTCAATAATGCTTGAGGTAGACGTATTGCCTAAGTGATCTTGATGTAAGATAAGATAGTTATAAAATATTAAATAAGAAATTATCTTACTTTCCTTAACACTGTGAGTTGAAATGCTGTATTTCATTTCTTTGGAGCAATTTTTGTGATCCTTAGGTTAGTTGCAATAAGAATATGCATAAAACATCAAGACATTCTCACATCTCTTTTAACGATGAATTTCTTATAACGACAAAAAATTCTTCGACGACAATTGGAAACATGATATAAATGCAAAACTATTTTCAAGGATAAAATCTTAATTGATTTCAGAAGATTTCGTTTTCCACCATAGATCTTCATTAGACAGCTAAAACTAGGGACGCTGGAGAGGGGGGCGCGGGGGGTCAACCACCCATGTTGCCTTTTGATAGGAGGGGCAAGGGGGGCTAAAGCGCTCTTTTCATAGAAGTGCCCTTGACGCCAGTCTTTTGTATGAAATTTACGAGATTCATATGAAATCCTGACTGTTGTGCCTTGTTTATGACGACATTTCTCGAAACTCGTGAATAAATTTCTTATGGCAATATTTAGCCGATTTTTGAGATACCGACAGAAGATCGAAAGAAAATGACAGTTACGGAAAAATTGTTGATAGCTGGGAATTAATTTTTTCAAATGACCTTTTACTCAAGCCCGCCCTCTTGTCCCTTGATCGTTCCGGCGTCCCTGGCAAAAACTACATATCACAAAACCACAAAACCCTTTACATCATTACAGTTGAGGTAATTCTGAGATACCTTCTATGCAAAAAAGATATAACGGTAAATTAACGCTATTTTAGAATTTGAGAAGAAATATAATTATGTGCTCAACATTTCTCAAGGCCTTGTCCGACATTTACCATTATTTATTTCGATTAAAACAAGCAAAAATTAAGTTGACTATAAAATCCTTTATAATAATTAAAACTGGAGTAATATTTTGTACAATAGACTAAGGATCTAAAGAGCAAAAATTGATCACAAAGCCTGACTAAGACCTTTAAAACAAGAAATAAAAAAAAATGATGCTCCACAATAAGTATATTCACATTTACATATTCCTCCCTCTCTTGAATGTCACGAAGCAAGAATCTACATTTTCCTAAGACCCTGTTCCAAGAAAGTGCCCAAAAAGCAAAATAAACAGCCTAGTTTAACTTCAGAAAGCAATCAAGGTGAAAAGAAAAGGAAAATTAGGCTTTGCTAAAGGCCTCATTTACACATTTTCTGTAGTTATACATCAAAAGCTTCACTATCGATTGTCTGTTGCATACTCTTTGGTTCTTTTATGATTCTCGCTTAGAAACTATAACATCAATGAATAGACTTCAAAGCTTGTATTACGTTGGCCTCTTAGATTGTAGCTAATTAATCTTGAAAGTACGCACGATTTCCTAAAGTATTTTACATAAATTTCTTGTTTAACAAAGCAACAAAATGAATAATGGTTTTATATAATAAGTATGAAGAGAAAATTATCATATAGAAAAGCATTAGGATTTGATACCGCTGATATGAAGTAATACCTCATGCATGTTTTCCTCAAAATTATGATTTGATCCTTCAAATGTTTGGATATTCCTTATCAATGTCTTTTTATCAAAATAGTTCACCTATCGGCCTTTTCAAAAGTTTAAACCAAACTCACCCAAAATTGTCTCTTCTGGAGAATCTTACAAACCATTCTAAGCTCTCAAGGAAACTGAATTAGAAAGTCAATAACCCACTCAAGTTCCAAGCTGTGTGGTGTAGTGTAGCGTTTTACAAACTATATCTGAAGCAAACTCTATACCTTCGATTGATCTTAAAGGGGATGGAAAATAAAAGTGATAGTGATGGCAACTTTGGATTGGCAGCTGAGAGAAGAAAGCAAACGAGATTTAAGAAGAGATAGGAATAAATAGCAAAGAATATACCAAGCAGAAACGAATTGAAAATGTTTGAAAGGTAAGAGGAGGAAGTCATAAATAACATTTATATTGTTTAAGAGGAGGAAGAGAATTGCAAATATCAGAGAGCGAAGGGGGATGGAAAATAAGACTGATACAAGGAGCAGAGAAATAAAAAAGATGCGATAAAAAAATAAGAAACAGTCGTGCATTAATGATTGCAACTTTTCGTAGGCAGATGAGAAAAGGAAAGAAAATATAACATTTAAGAGGAGCAAGTACAACCTCGAAAAAATGTGTGAAAGGTAAAAGGATAGAGTAGCAAATAGTATAGATATTGTTTTTAGAGGAGAAAAAAAGCAGTAAAGACCAGAGAGCTATGTGGGATGAAAAATAAAAGTGATACGCGAGGCAGAAAATTTTAAAAATATAACAAAAATACTAGAAAAAGTTGTGCATTAATGATTGCAACTTTGCATAGACAGATAAGATGCAAAGAGGCAATTTTGATCGAACAATTAGAATTTTCGTTTGAATATAAATTTCTTTTTGTGCCGCAAATAAAAGCTTTAAAAACAAGAATTTTTCTCATTTTATTTTCTTTGTATATCTGCAAAGTATGGTTTAAACCTCTTTATGGATCAAAGATTGTAGTATAGGCAAGGCTTTAGAACCAAACATTTTCTATCGAAATATTGCAATTTTGACAAGCCTATTGACTTTGTTTTTTGACGCAAAAAGAAGCCTTGAAAACCGCACTTTTTCTTACATCATTTGTTTGGGATGTTTGGAAGGTATGGTTTGCAACTCTTTATAGTTCAAAGAGGGTTGTTTACGCAAGGTTTTAGAACAAAAAGGTTTTGATGGTGTAGGCAAGGTTTTGGGCCAAAAAATGTTGACTTAAAAAAATGAATTTTGATAAGCCTATAGACTTGGCTTTTTGACGCAAAAGGAAGCTTTCAAAACTGCAAATTTTCTTATTTTATTTGCTTTGGATATCTTCAATGTAAGGTTTAAAACTCTTGATAGTTTATATAGAGTGGTATACATGGCTTTTTGAGGGAAAAGCAAACCCTTTGTATCGAAAAATTGCAATATTGGTAGGTCTTTAGACATTGATTTTAAAAGAAAATGCAATGCTTCTAATATCAAATGCTTTGGTTTTATGCAAGGTATTGTTCAAACCTCTTATAGTTAGAATATGTAATTGTATAGGCAAGGTTGTGAACCAAAAAAATTGATCTAAAGTAGCAATTTTGTTAAGCCTATCGATTTGATTCTTTGATGACAAAAGGAAACGTGATATTAACTGCTTTCAATTTCTTGAAAATATGCTTCAGATCTCTTTATAGCTCAGAGAGAGTAGTATAGGTTAGATTTTGAAGCCAAATCATTTTGCTTAAAAATGGCAGTCTTTGTAAGCCTATAGACTTGGTGTTTAAAGAAAAAATTGAACCTCAAAAACTGTCATTTGTTCTTTTCGCTTTGAATATCTTTAAAAAAAGGTTGAAAATTTTTGGACCAAAGACATCTCATTGAAAAATGGCAATTTTGATAAGCCTAATTTTTACCAAAGAAGAACAATAAAAAGCTGCATTTTTCTTATATTAACTGTTTTGAATGACTAGAAGATATGGTTAAGACCTGTTTATATTTCCGGAAAAAGCGAAGTACTTGAGCTCATTACACAAAACAGTGGTGGTTTTTCGACTAATTTGTGTACGTCGCACATTTTCGTTTCACCTTTGTACCGTAGATAAATAGATATAAAGCTATAGAATCATTTTAGTGTCAAAATTCTATTTGAATGAAGAATAACGATGTTAATGCAATGTGCAGAAATTATGAACAATTTCGCCTTTTATGATATGTGATTTGTTATTTTCCTTTTTGGCTGGAATTACAGAGTACCGTGATTGATTTATTAAATGCCCCTCTGTAACAAGGCCTCATCCCAATAGTCGCCCCTCTCTTGAAAGCCAAACATGTTAATAAATATACGGGCGTTTAAATAACTAAACATAGAGTTAAGACGCTCTTTTGTCATGTCATTGTCGTGTATAAAATACGTTGTTTACGACGATACTTAAAGAAAGAAACAAGAAAAGCTATGCTTTGATGAAAGTTATTTAATTAAAAGAAATTAAGAGGGTCCGTCTACCTTCACCTTTGGCTAGAGTTGATGATATCTTGATTTTGAAATCCAATTGCAATTGCATTATTTATGTTATTCGTTTGCTGGAAAATAAAGAAAATACTTTTAGTTCCAAAGCTAAGGACTCAAACCTTAAGGAGCACCAGAAATATATTTCTTTGTTCTTTTACTTTGATACGATAAATGAGTTTGCACTCTGGCATTTATCGGTCCTAATGAGTTGCAAGTATGGTGACTAGCATCTGATGCTTTGTCTATATTGCTTTACAGATGCTCATACAAGGACAGAAGCAGCCGGGGGGGAGGGAGGGAAAGGGGGGCGGGCGGCGGCCTTTGCCCCTCCAAAAAACTTAACTAGTATTAGTAAAGTATATCTATTTTGTAAAATATGGCTGTTTCTACACTTATTGATCAGGGCTGGCTTAATCAAGGAATAATCAAGATAGGATCTTCATCATCTTACCTCTCACCCACATGCATCACATGTGTAAGGACATAGAACCCGCACTCGCTCCAAGGTGCATGCTCTGCGCTTGTTCAGGTAAGCACAATTCACTGCTGGATTATCATTGCCTGAAAAATTGTACTCAATTTTAAATCTTTAAGTTGATTTTAGATTCTTAGATATTCTTCAAGTAACAAGTCCTAAGAGATACCAGGATGATAACGATTTAATAGTAGCAAGAAACTTATTTTCCATTGTCTATTTAAATGAACGAGGACTGGAAAACAGCATTGAAATGGAATTCATTAAAGTCGTCAAAGATCATATTTTAAAAAGGTTTCGGAAGATTTTAGCTTCCTCGAAAAGATTTCGCTAGAAAATTGTTTTCATTTTCTGACAAAAAGCAAAAATATAGTTTTTATAATCTGACAAACAGCTTCATACTAGTTTCAAGCAAGAGGCAGAATATGCTAGAGGAGCGTCATACCAAATAGTTTTCAAATGTTAAAAGCCCGTGCCAATTCAGTAGCCATGTCATTGATAACTTTATTATAATATCTAACTAATAATTAATAACATCTTCGACTTTTCTACTCTATTTGTCTACTCCACCTACGTTAATGTCCTAATCAATAGGGGGAGCATTCTTATTTTATAATGCCTTCGTATATAATGCAATTAATAACAAGCTTTGCTAGCAAATGTTGTTTCTATAAACTGTCATACATGGTTTGCAGAATCCACAAGTTTTAGGGCACCAGAGCCTCATGTGTTTCTCGTTGGCTTTGCAAAGACCATCAGCCTTGAACTGCGGACAATTGTATTGCTGTTTAGGGTGATCAACGCATTGCGGGTGTTCTGTAGAAAAGTAAAGTAAAATCAGCGTTAGCAGAAGAATTTTTCATTCTTTATCTTCTTAGCTGTCTCAGCTATAAATTCTTAGCCTTAAAGGCTCTAAAAACATGAAAAGAAAAATTGCAAATACAAGGCAAGACAAGACAAGAGTTAGGGGAAAGATGGATTTGGCTTTTAAAAATAGATTAAAACTACCTTTTAGAATTAAGCATCCTTAAAAAATTTATCTTCAACATTTTCGCCATCAAAGTGTTTGGTTCTCTGACCGTGAAGATAATTTTTGGGCTTTCGTAAATATTACACAAGATGTTTCTTTAAAGTGTAAACTCGAAAATCTGTCCAAGGTGTTGAAAAGAACGCGTCGCAATTACACACATCCCTTATGTTTACTATTTAAATTGTGCGACTATATCAAAATTTGGATTGATCTTACAAGTTACAGTAAGGGGCTTATTACATGAAGCGGGCTGACCCGGTTGTCATGGCTTGCTCGGTCATACGGGCTGCGACTTCTTAACGATTATATGGAGAACGCAAGCCCGGTCTGAAAATTGGCGGTAAAAATTTTGGCGGGAGAATTGAGCTGGCTTGGCTTGATTAAACATGGCTGAAACGCTCACCAAGAAACGGTTTTCAGCTATAAAAGGTTTGATTAAATAGTTTGGGTCTTTTACATTGTGATTTCTTGGGCTTCGTGGTTTGATTTATGTCTTTAAGCCCGATAGCGTATGTGCTGTTTAAGTCCGTAGCCCGAATTGCCGGGCTGGCCCGGCTTGAATCGATTACATGGTCAAAAACATCCCGGTTTGCCAAGATCACAGCTCGGTTTGCCAAGCTAGCCCGGTAGGAAGAAGACGGGATCCCTTCTAACCGTGCTAGCCCGTTCTCCATGTGATTAAAAGTTTGCTAAACACAAAGCATGCTATTGGTACCGGGATCCCACCAAAAATGTTCCTCCTCGGAAAACCGGGCCAGCCCGCTCCATGTAATCAGCCCTAATCTACACTTCTAAAATCAAGATAGTATGCCAAAAACGATCATTTATGAATTTGTAAGAGTAAGAGCACAAGGTTATTCTAATAAAAGTGATAGCTTATAAAGTGATCATGAATAATTACAAAATTAACAACAAGGAAATGGAAATAATATACTCGAATATAGATGAATGCAAAATTGATGGAAATTTTGGGGCTGTCTTTGAGAGGGGCAGATAGGAAATCAAACCATTCATTTAATAGCACATCATATCCTCTTTTGTCGCAGATATGACTTTTAAAGATACCACGATGAGCTTCCACGAACATTTGTTCCTATGTGGACAGCATGTCATTGTCTTTCTATTTCACAATAAATCCTTATTTTCATTTTACATTTTCGTTGCATAATTGATAAAAGTGACGATTAATTCAAGTTCTCAAGTTTGGCTAGCCGGCAGACACATTTACCCCATTCAAAGTGTCAATAACGGCTAACGTTCAATCTACTCGTTCAATCTTCAATCTATGTCAACCTCAATCCACACAATTTCAGCACGAAGTAATCAATGTTTATTGAGGGTATTAAGAATGAACCTACTTCCACACATTCGACAGGTTTTCGGGCAGAACGACCGTATTTGCCTGCCTTTGATACGTTCTGGGTGATAGTCAGTGCAGTCCCCTTTGAACATATTGCAAAATGATTCGCTCTGTTTATCTTTACATGCTGAAAAAAATATAAAAAAATGCTCTTTACTCAATTTTAAATGTTGGAAACGTGCTTTAAAGCTAGATTGCTTGCCCAGATGTTAATTAATAAACGATTGGGAAACCTTTTTGCGTTGATCCAGGTAGATCGAAATAATCAAACCATTACCTAATTTGCAATGAAGTCTTTAAGAAAACAACATGCATACTAGCCTTGTTCACGTTGCAAGCAAAAAAGGATTGAAATTATTTAAGTATCAATTTTTCAGGAAAACGGCCAGGTAACTTTTTATTGGATTAGATTTTAGGAAGCAGCAATAAAACATCTCACATGTGTGCTGATAAAATGAAAGATATTCAGGCCAAAGTCAATAAACTGTTTCTCAAATAAAAACCTATCATTTTGCGTCAGCTTGTGGTTAAGTTGCGAATTTACTTTCTAGTTAAACGCTTTCTTTAGACAAGTTAATCACCCTGACAGCAACTTCGGTTCTTTAACCGGCCGTACAGCCTCCATAGTAGAAGCACATCATTAACTATGATGGATAGCAACCTAGCCAAACCATGCAAACTATGATGGATAGCATAAGAATAGTACGTGGGCACAGGCACCGCGGAGCATTGACAAAAATTGGGGGGTCTAAAAAAAGTGGGGGGGGGGCTAAAACCGTATAAAAAGAGGTTTTTCTGGAAGTTTGATACTTAATATTTGGCATTTTTTGCAAAAAGTGGGGGGGGGCTAAGACCCCCCAGCCCCTCTCCTCCGCGGTGCCTGGGGCAATACCTGTGAATAAAGCTATCGACTTACGTGGGCAATTTTCTCTTCCACTTCCAATAGGAGCAGATGCAGGAGTTGATTTATCCCAGCAGCAACCGAACTGTGTGGACAGACACGGCGGAGGAGCAGGTGCTGTCAATCAAAAAAAAATTGTTATCATTAGCAACACTGCCACAAAAAGACCTTATGCACATAGATATGTTTATGGGTTTACAATAGAAAAATTTCCAAATCCATACAACAACTTACGGCCTCATTTTGAAAATTTTTTCAAATTCTTTTGTACAATGGTTTTGAACGCAGATTCAGGATGAGAGCAAGCATATTAGTCTACTAGGAAGTTTTCATTATGATATTGCCCAAGATGTATCACAAACAATACGAAAAATTGTATCTAGCCTAAAATTATGTTGATAAAACCAAACCCGAGCTTAAAAATTTCGTACAATGAAGTTTGGAGAAATTTTCAAAACAAGGCCATAAGTCAAATTGGTGTATTGCCATTTTAGTAATCCACAGCGCTTTTCAGTTTGCCATGCCATTCTCAAGATGAAAGGTTTTAGATTTGTTGCTGACACAACCAAAATATGCAATCTGCACGTGCAGTCTATGGAATTCCTTGTCGTTTCAAAACAAATCCAATTTTCCTGGACAGCGACCTCAAAGATGACAGATTTTGTTCCAATGGTCCTTCTCTAAAATACTCATATTACACTAAATAACATAAAATAACTTAGTCGATGATATTTGACTTCATAGCAAATAATTCTTAAGCTAATTAACGGGCAAAAATTTCATGCTTCAAAGAGCATATTAGTGATTTTGAACCGACTTTGACCTTATCGAGACTATTTGCTATCTACCAAGGCAGTTTTTCTTGGTTAATGTCTTCCCTAGTTTGGTTCATGCCTTTGGCTATAAGGCAGCAAGGAATTCTGTATTTTGACGAAACTAATTACGTCATTCCTTGTTACAACATCAAATGACTATTACCAAATTTTAAAGATCTTTGCATTAGCAGTTTGCTTCTGAAACGTTTTCTTGGTATCAATTTCAGGCATTTACTTTTAATCCCAGCCAAAAGTCCTTCCAACACCAGCCAAATTTGCTAATGTTTTTGCTTAAAAAAAATTAACTGATTTCGGTAAAAAAAGACCGACACCGCACCCCTCCTCCCCAAAGCAATTTTGTTTCTAAAGTTAAAAATCATAAGTATCTTTTAGGTTAAAAGAAAATGTCCCCATTCTTATGTTCATCTGAAGGAAGATCACTTCCACTTGACTATACAGACCAATTTACCCTTGCATGAAATAACATTGTTCAGAGGGGGAGAACGGGATGCAGTACATCAATGTCTAAGGGTTTAGCAAAGTGTACCAAAACAATTGGTAGGCACTGTTTGTTTTAATCATCCTTGTAAAGAGCGTATTTAATAGGTCCGTTGTTCTTGCAGGCACTTTCTTAAAACTTTTTGAAAGGAAAACGAAAATGCTTAGATCCGTAAAATTCCTCAAAACAAATCAAAAGCTTTAGTAAAAAATACTATGCATTTACACCATGTAAGGTTTTGTTGAATGCAAAGTAAATATCAACCCAAGTTGTTGTTGGTATTTCTATTAATTGCTTTTCAAAGCTTCATCTTTCTTTTGAGTTCTTTTGAAACCAAGTGTACTGGAATGTATTGATCTATCACTCTGGTAATACTCTATGTTAATAACAACTTTCCTCATAAAAGCAGTTGAAAAGTATAGATTTTCTTTGCTTCGTACTTTTGTCCTTTTGTTTCTACTGTCCTTATTCACGGTGTCCAAAGATACGATAGCCACATTTCTAGGGCTTTTTAAAAAATTTTATTTACCTTTTCCACAATATTCGCATGTTTTAGGACAATAATGTCTCATCCTCTCCTTGGCAAACTTGACATGGCAAGCTCTTTTTCTTTTCTTGCAAAAGCTCTCACTGAAATCAGCACCTAATAGAAAAATAAAATTTGTTGCTGTAGCAATAAGCTCATGTTTGCTTTTGGGGGCATTCTGGGAGGTGTTAAGGAGAAAGCTCCCCCTCGAGGCATTATTCACTCTAAAAATGTTCTAAAATCGAGGTTCTACTCTAAAAATGTTCCAAAACCTGCAAATATGAACTATCACTTTCAGATAAATCACAAATTACTTTCGTGTTATTTCTAACATATATTCTTCTTAAATGTTTGAAGATCGAATTTAAATCCTTCTTCAACTATCACACAAGAAAATCTTTAACCACCTCTAGTTATAAATTCATGGATTCTCTTTACTGGATTGTCAATATTGCGATTTCACTGATCTTGCAAAATATATGACTGTCAATGGATTCCATTCAATAGAAGAAAAAAACTATTGCAATGTTTTTTTGTCGGCATCCTTGTTTTTTTGTCTGATTATCAAGCTACATTTCCCAAGTCAGAATTTATTAAGATAGAAAACGTTTCTGCATCCAACCTGGATATGAATGGCTACTTAAAAAACCATGCCTAAACAAAAACACATTTTGTTTAAATTGAAGCTACATTTAAACCCTTCTAGCAACTAGTGCCAGGACAATCAAAATTCCATTAAGATGTAAAGTTGCAGCAACTTTCTAATCGATATCAGCGGCGAATCTAGCCTTAAAATCTGAAGGGGCTAGCCGTGGGCCAAGTTTGAGTTAGAAAAGCCTTTTCCCTACGCAAAAGGGGCTTACAATAGCGCACCCCATCCTAAGAAGTGTTTTCTTGTGAAAATATATAAATAGCAAACATAGAATAAAAAGTAGTTGTAAGAATGAAATTTTTCTAGTAACTTCAGGAAGAAATCAGAATGTCATTAATGTATGACAATCTCAATTGCAAACCAAAATGGTTATCAGGGATCTGAGCTTGATAAATAAATGCAATAAAGATCGAATTGAGCAAAATAAAAGAGAGCAATTCCAACAATGGCAAAAAATGATTATGGAAAAAAGCATCAAATTATTAATAGTAACTTTTGCATAAAACTAGGGAGCCAAGCAAGGCCATGAGATTAGGTCGAGATTTTGGCAATATATCTAAGATTCCTTAAACAGTTGCACAACATTGTCAATCTTTTTTTAGGACTTAGGAATTTTTTTAGGACTTTGAAACAAAGAGAAAGTTTCATAACGAAGAAAACCCAAGGCATTATCTACCTTTGATTGCAGAAGGAACAAAAAGAATTTTGAACTTTTGCCTTAGCATTACAATCTGCATGCCTCTTACAATTCAAAAATTATTCCTGTTTAGATACAAGAATGTAATGACATAGCTCGGGGTGAAAGTTCAAACCAAAGAGGATTTGCAACTATATTCTATTAAAAGAATAGAAAAGGCTTGTTTGGGAGTTCAACAGAAAATGGTGGAAATAGAAGAAAAAGCGGACTTCAGTGACATTAACATTATATTTTTCAAACAGAATCTTATCCCAAAAACTTTAGTATTATCAGAAGTTGAAAATGAAAGTGAAAATGAAAATGAAAACTTTTATTATCAAGCAAACATTTAAATTGGTTTTTCATATAATTTTCAATATGAATATTAACTTTAAATCAGGTGGGATTTTTTTAAAACAAAACGTGACAGATGTTGATAAAGGTTTATCATTAGATATGTTGCTTTCTAACTTCAAATTTCAAACAAGGTAAAAAGCAACAAAACAACCAAACTTACAACAGACGAGACATGTTCTGGGACAAAACTTTCTAATCGCTGGCGTGGTGCACGATATCAAGTTATCCAGACATTTCCTTTCATTGGTGTTTGTGCAAGCAGCTGCAAAGAATGAATTATGCAAAAAGTAAACATCTTTATTTTTACTCATCTATGCCATTTCACACTGAATACAGTAGATGAAAGTAAAAAAAATGTCTGAATGAATAGTAATCTAGAATTTAAAGTTGGAGAAAGTCTATTTTGCATGCAAATATGCTGTCTCATATATATATTTATATATATATTATTTCTCTCCATGGTTAAAAAGCTGGCAAAAATCAAGAGCTTGGCAGTTGACGATACAAGCATCTAGAAGTAGGCAAAGAATTGCTAAAATATCCAGTTGTTTACTATATCAGGGCATTGGTAAGATATTTAAAATATTTTGATGCAAATGTTTATGTTGTGAATGTTTCTCACTTTATGAAGTCAGCAAATAGTTGCAAAGCTTCACATTAAATCACTAGCTAGAATTAAAATGGGTTCTGTCTTACGCTGATCGTTCTTATCTTCGAGCTCTTGCACATCAGCTTCAAATTCAAGTTCATCGTCCAGGGCTTTCTTGATATCACCCGATGTCTTTGTTGAATCGACTCTTTTTGACTCAGGTTCTGGTTGTAAAAACAAGCACAATAAGCTTCTTTTATGTTTCATGTTACACCCAGTGTAAGAAGCCCGATGAAGACTGTCAACAGTGAGAGATTTTCTGAAAAGGTATCCCACTTTCGAAGAAAAGGAAGGACCCCTTCAATTTTTAATTACCCAACGTCCCCTGCAAGCGGAGAAACCCTTTTCTCCAATCAGCCTTTAGTTCCTTTTAAGGCAAAGCATCCCATTTCCTACCATTCCAAGACAAATTTTGCTGCTCCCTGCCATGTTTACCCTCTCTCCTCCGTGAATAAAATTCACACAAGGGCCTGTTACAGAGGGGTGTAAATGTTTCTTGGCGATTACAGGGAGAAAAATAGCTACCAAAAAATTCACGAATCTCCTTTGCATATAACGAAATTTTAAGTTCTCCAGACTATAAAGATCAGATTTATGGAAACTGATATATTCATTAATTTTGCTTTAGATGCATTTTATTCTTGAACAGGATACAAATTAACATGCAATTTTGACAACTGAAGCAAACAAATGCTTGTAAAAGAAAAAGAAATAATGCAAAAATATACTAGTCGTATTTTGAGGGGTGGTCAAAAAAGAAAAGATTTGTTTCCATTAGGGCTATTTGCCTTAATTTTTAGGAATTTTCAAACCAGACATAACTTAGTAAAGCGAAAAAAGTAAAAACGGAAAGTTGTTTGGGGAAAGCTTTTCGATTTAATATACTTGCAGTACACCGATTTCATTTCTTCTCTTAGGGCCTGGCCTTAGATATTTCAATTAGTGGAAACTATAGCCCGAAACATTCACGGCGAAAGATAAATAAACAAATACACTTGTTTTTTAAGAGTAAAATTTGAGGATAGCATTTTGAAACACTTTAAAGATTGTGCAAATATCATGACGAAAGGGTTGATATCATTAACTCAAATAACATCGAGTTTAAACTCTAAAGAAAGGACGAAATAGATACGCCTGCCTCCACTTGAGCTTAAAAGATACGCCCCGACTTGAATATCTGATCTGAGCTTAAATATGTAAACTGTAGAGAATATTTAGACTTCTTTACCCTACTGATAGAAAAATATTGGAAAAATATTTAAAAGTTGAAATATTAAAGGATAAATTATTTCCGAGAAAAAAATAAAACCATATATATATATTTGCAAATAAAATTAAAGACAAACGACAGACGAGAACGTGTGTGTAAGTGTTGCCAATAGATTACATCAATAGGTAAAAATTTGGTCACAATTATGGTCGAAAATAACAAGGTGAAGAAAGTTTGGAAAAGTTGGTAATACTAAATTTGTGGAATCATAGATTTAATTTTGCGTTGGCTTAGTGGCATTTTTGGTGAGTATTCTTTGTTAGGCACGCCAGAGCTGGGGCTGCCCCAGGGCGGGGGGGGGGTAAGAACCAGATTTCTTGATTTTCTTATGCAAAAGGCAACGCTCTTGTCTAGAAGTCTGGCTTATTTTAACTTTTAAAAAATATCGTGAAAAACAGACCTTGATAATTATCCACAATGTCCTTCAATTCCTTGAGTACATCGGTAACTAAAAAAAACATACGTAAGAAAATTATCCGTAGATGAAAAAACCTTTATTGACTTTTCAAAGGACGAAATCGACGGTCAGGACGACTTCAAATGCATTTTTTACGAGCTACTTTAATAATATTGTTAAAAGCATAAATTCTGCTGTGCATGGTATATTTACTTAATTCATTTAAATGTGTAGTTTACTCATTTAAACATTTAAATATTAGTACTGAAATTTTCGATTGCCCTGAGCAGATTTTCGAAGATTCATTGTTGAGTCACGAGAACTGGAACCTCACATAAACATGAAAAGTTTTTATCTTGACATTTGGCAAGTAGTTATTAATTGTGCTCAAAGAGGGCGTTTTC
Organism: Rhopilema esculentum; assembly: GCF_057945365.1. NCBI lineage: Eukaryota > Metazoa > Cnidaria > Scyphozoa > Rhizostomeae > Rhizostomatidae > Rhopilema > Rhopilema esculentum. Next base: position 9,430,844 of record NC_142825.1, read on the forward strand.
GGGCACCTTTGTTGATAAAGATCCCTGATATATTTAGGAAGTGATATGCTCCTGGTTTATGTTTAAAAAGCCCAATTAAATTTATTCATTTGCGAATTAAAATTTTTCAATTTACATTAAAATTAGTCTAGCAAATTGATAGTCAACTTCCCTATTTCCTAGGAGGGCTGAGCCCCCAAAATTTTTGTCAGCAGGAGCTTAAGCCCCGGAGCTGCCCCTAAGTTTGCGCCTATGGAAACAGGCCTTCACCGCGTGGCATGTGCACACACAAAATTACTCACGATTTCTACACCCCTGCACCTACTTTGATTGGCTCTTGCAAATACGTCTTCTTATCGTCTAAGATCTTCTGGAGAGCTGCCATTCTTTGAGAGCTGGATTGTAATACCTACGCTCGATGTAAGCCGGAAATTGTAATATCTTTTGGATATCTACCTTTAAGACCCTACCTTTAGTAGAAGGGGATTCGCCAATTCTTTTGCCGTCAGGAAAGAAAGGATCTTATCGGATCAAGTTTTAGATTACACATTCAAGAATCATTCATAAAGGCTGATTTCCAGGAGGCGAATTTCGCAGCGAAACCGCTAATGAAGGTATCAAGGCATGCGCAGTTTTGATTTTTGATTTCGCAGCGAATTCGCAAGACTTTTTCTCGGCGAAATATTTCGCAGCACCTAATAACCAGTCAAAGCAAAAGTAAATTTTCTTGATTTGTAAGAAAACAATCTTGGAACATTCGCCATGCGTGCAGTTCTGAAAATGGGCGCCTCAAAATTGGGTTTTGGGGAAATCAATATATAATTTCGCAGCGAATTTGCAAATCAAAAGACAATTTCGAAGAGAATTCGCAGGGATTTCGATGCGGAAATGGCATTGTGAAAATCAGCCTTAAAGACAATCTGTCACGACGTTGATTGGTTATAAGAACAAGGGATTTTTACTGTTTCCAGTCCCCCTTTAATTTATCGCATTGTAAAAAATATGGCGGAGCGCTGGAATCGTGTTTAGGCTATTGTTCCAGCTATTGTTCTCGTTAACAAATCCACAACGAGACAGATTGCCTTTAAGCTTTTTAGATAGAAGCTGCTGTCTCGGCTTTCTAAACAGCCAAAACTAATTCTTAATCAAAATGAAATGCAAATTTTGTAAAAGTATGAGGTGCATATGAATTTTGTGGTTTGTCATCAGTGATACGCGTTGGCTGTGACAGAAGATCAACATCCAATGATGGCAATGCAAGATGCAATCCAAGAAAGAAGTTGCAACGAAACAAAACTATCTATTTTACAACGGCCACTGCTCCGTGGAGATCAGAGACATGATCCTTGGTCCCCTGAGATAAGCACGCAATACAAGACACTCTTTCACACAAAGAATGTGTAAACAATTTGGAGGGATGCAAGCCCCTCTATGAACAATAGAAACTACAGCCTTGTACGAAACTCGCACGATTCTAAAGATTTGCGAAGATAATCAACTACATGAGTAATCATCAACCAAATGAGGAACTGGTGCATCCTTTAAACTTTTTCATTTTAATAGGTATTCTGGTCTTGTTGGAGTTTCTATATTCGATCAAGCTTCGTATCTAAAATTGTCTATTTCAACCGTTCCGTAATATAAAAGCTTCACATGAATAAAGACATAAACAGAAGCTCCAATTTGAATATCAAATAGCTTACTTTTGTTATTTTCTTCAGCGCCAAATAACGGGCAGATTGCGGATGCTGCGATGAGCGAAACAAGCAATTGAACACCTTTCATAATGGCAGTCTTGCTTCTGCTCTTCCTTCTGCTGAACCTGATGCTGCAGACTGCGATGCCGTATTTCAAAGAAGCCACACCTGGACTGCTCTTTTTGTTTTTAAAACTTTCAAATAAAAGGCTAAACGAATTATACCGTATCCGTGCGTTATCAAAAAATCTAATCTGCGAATATCCACCATTAGCGTATTGCATTCAAATAAAAACAATTTCAGGTAGATGCATTTTTTGTAGAAATTCAATGCCTTAGCTTTCAATAAGTAAGCGTGCATTGAAAACATGTCTGATCCCCAAATGAATTATTCACACCCAGGTAAACCTATTGTAAACATGGCTATTTGATAATGTTGAAGGCGTCATTTTCTATAGATGTTCACGAAATCTCGTTTTTTATATATTGCATTAGCAATCATTGCAATCAATGAGATGCATATGCGACATTGGACCGTGATGCATTTCCGGTCTTTCCTTTTGGTTGTTCGCCTTTTAAGGAACCGCCTCGCCACATTGCATGAAAATACCAAGTAAGGACTCTTTTCCAGGACAAGATATGAATACTTTAATCTCTATTGTGAAAATGCAGCATTATTTTTTTCTATAAGTTTGTCATTAAAGAAAAGTACAGTAATAAATGGTTGGTGTGACGTATATTTCCACAGTTGTTGTTGTTGCCAGCATTACACAAGAATGGCTGAAATTTGAAATCGAAACCAAAAATTCTGGTGTATTAGATTGAATCTCAGGGACGTTAGTTGACGGATATTTTTCGGAGGGTAAATGATGCGAAATAACTTTGTACGTAAATTGTAACGCGGAACCTTGAGAGAATTCTCCTCGGTGATATGTTAGATTATTCTCTGACGTAATAAGCATTGAAATTGTGACTTAGATTGCCAGATTAATTTCAGAAAATTGGGAGCTGTGGATGCAATGCATAAACGGTCCAGGCTTTTTGCTAAACTATAAGAAAGCATTGCCTTCTTGTCACTTGCTGTTATACAATAGACTATCTCAGAGGTCACGACGCCATGACACAAGAGGCGCAAAAAGCCACAATAAATACAATAGCGGCCTATATCATTGAGATTTTTAATTTTCTAAAAGTATTTTCCTCTGTTCTAAAGAGGTTTCGCGGCAAAAATGGAAGAGCAGCCTTTATCTATCATACATTTTCTCTGGTTCCCCAACTGAGGGATTAGAACTAGCTATAAAACAAAAATATTCCATCATGGCTTCGTGAAATCCAAGATGACCTTTCCCGTTTTTTCATCCAACCAATAGTATTGTATTTCCTATATTTAGATGCCTCACGGACTTGCGACCTGCAGTTCCAATCTCCCTTCTTCTCCTGCTGCTTTTCTGTATCGTGTTGCAATTGAAATATTTAAGCTCCTCCGTAGCTACACAGTGCTGCTGTGCAGCATTCAAATCTCCAGAATTTTATTCTCCGAAACTTGGCAACTGTGCAGCTTTTCTACTATTTCACCAACGCAATCCTAAATGCCATTTGTCTTTTCTGATGAAAGTAATAGTGGATACGAATGCGATTGCAAGAAGTGAATGGGAGCACTGCCTTTGCCATTTCATGAGATCAAATACAACAGTTTTTGGAAGACAACCGAAGACATCATCCGATCAAAGCTTTAGATTACAAGAATAGCTAAACTTTGTAGAGATTTAGAGCAGTACCCTTCATAGGAAACGAGAGCTGCCATAGCATGCACTGTCTTTAAAAATAGTAAATTGAGTAACGTGATAACGATTATTTTTGCATAAACTGAAGACCTTACGTAGATAAAAAGTTAGGCAGGCCTACTTTTTTGCTCAAATTGTACCACGCAATTTTTTGGAAATTCTGTACAGTGTATAAGAATAGAATTTCCTGTAGTTTTACGTCATTCCAGGCTGTTTTGATATTCAAAAAGACATGCACTGACAAATTACTGTTTTATTTTATTCGATTATTTATACTTTGTTTAAGTTTTTAATTGCTTTATAAGAAAAGAAGTTGGCAAGAAACAAATTCAACTATTTTGTACATATTGTTTAACAAAACGTTAATAGGAAAAATCCATCATTTGAATCTTGTCGTACACGAGGGGCAAATCACCGCTTAAAATTATGTACGCTCTCAGAATAATCACACTTTAATCACAAATTAATCACATTTATAAAAAAATTGAATTAATCACAAAATATAACATTGATCACAAAAGCTACTTAAAACAAATATTGGAATCCTTGCCAACTTTTATCCAGATATGTTATTGAAGAAAAAGGCCTCGTTATGATGCCGGGGTCACTGAAACAAACATTGCTGTTGCCCAAATGCCACTGAAGTTGATCTGACCGAAAACCATGCCTGATAACAGGGGCAGATCCAGACATTTCCGGGTTTCGCAGTTGCAACTGATACATCTATGGGAAATGTTTATGTCAGATTTTTTTAATTTCTACAGATAAAGTTTGATAATCAAGTCCCATATTTCTGGAACTTTTAATCTTTTATATCGGTGAAAGTTTCAGGAATGACAGTTCAATTTCCCAATAGCGACATCACTTGCGAGGGCAGAGAACAGAGCACATGCATTTGTCTTAATGTCTTTCACCAGCTGTTTAATAACTGTTCACTGTTTTTTTCATTCTAGGCTATTTGCATCCACGTTGCTAATGCTATTGTTCAGAAAAGATAGCTCTTTTGATGCAAATTCAAATTCTTATGACGAAAGTAGACGGCCCACAGAACAGAGCACATGCATTTGCCTTAACGACTTTTACAAGGTGTTCAACTCTGTTCACTGTTTTTCATTCCAGGCTATTTTCTTCCATGTTGCTAATGCTAATGTTAGGAAAGATAGCTCTTTTGATGCAAATTCAAATTCTTATGACGAAAGTAGACGGCCCACAGAACAGAGCACATGCATTTGCCTTAACGACTTTTACAAGGTGTTCAACTCTGTTCACTGTTTTTCATTCCAGGCTATTTTCTTCCATGTTGCTAATGCTAATGTTAGGAAAGATAGCTCTTTTGATGCAAATTCGAATTCTTATGAAAAAAGTTGACGGCCCACAGAAAAGAGCACATGCATTTGTCTTAATGACTCATTCAGAGTGATCAACAACCTTTCACTGTTTTTCACTTAAGGCTACTGTCACCAACCTATAATACTGATTTAATATTTTGCTTATGCTGCTGTTTAGAAAAGATATCTCTGTTTTTAGTTGTTAATGTTATTAAATTTTTGCACCTTTTTCGTTTGCAAATCTGCAACGGTCAAATTTTTTTCTGGATCCACCCCTGTGCTGAACTGCTAACTTTTCTTTTTCAATTTCATATAGTATGTTGCAAAATCGTGGACGACGTTTATTGAGCATGAAGCTATTTGAGAGCACTTTTGAATCTATGATTCAATTTCTTAAGAATAAAAAATTAATGAAAAAAAATCAAGTTCTTTTATCACGTGAAATCAAATTAATCACACACAAAATTGATTTAATCACAAATTAATCACTAGTGATTATTTATCTCGTACACCATTTTCAAGAGTGATTTGCCCCTCGGTCGTACACTTTTTAAAATCGTTTTTTGCTGGAGCAAAATTCTAGTACTTTACTTCAACATGTCTACCTTGAACCAGTGTTTCCGTAAAGTATCATAAATTGCCTCTCACTTCCATCATCAAGCTTGCATGGATTGCATCAGTATCTTGAATGCAAAAATATTAATTCATAATGGCAAATTAGGGATTCATCAGACAGATAACTAACATAAATCAAAACAGGCGAGTTAAGACGCAATGAATTTCCAACAAGCAAGAATTTAAAATTTACAATGGTAATCTTGAAAATTAATGATGAATGAAATATTATTTCTTGAAACGCTTAAGGGCCAGGGGAGCGAATATATTTTTTCATAAAGATGAAATGTAATATAATCTTGAACCTATGCTTGAACGCCTATGTTTTTAAATGTATTCTTAGTTACACTTAAATCCTTTTTGAAAAGAAAATTTTCTCAAAATTCATGACTCCCTTAGTTCCCCAGCTTTTTAAACTCCTTAGCCCCCTTTAGCCCTTTAAGCTTCCTTTAACACCCCTAGATTCAGAAAGTCAGTGCGATTAATGCTCAAATTCACACTAACGTTTTAAAATTGTAAAGCAATTTTCAATTGAATATCAGCTGTTTGGATACTTTTTAGGGCTATTTGGAAATAAATTGAATCAATAAAATGCTAATAAGTGCAAAACAGAAAAATACGAACCTTTCAACAAAAATTGCAGGTATAAGGACACAAGAATTTCATTTGCTTGGAGATTCGTTTACAAGCATGATGCTTTTTTAGATATTTACAATTCGAAGACTTATCAGTACCTGTAAAAAGAACAATTCAATTTTCATTCACCAGATCTATGCGCAAATGTGTTTTTACAAATTTGTAATCATCACGGTTTCTTTCAAATGTAAAAACACCTTTGAGGATATGTACAAGACTTTCGAACTCCCGAATCTACCCTTTAAGCTATCATTAGACTACGCAATATAGCAATTAACACACTCAAACAAATTTCTTAAGCTACCACCCCTTTATAAGCTAAATCAACTCAGTTAGGCCTTGGACTGGTGTATTTGTGATTATATGGGAGCAGTTAAGTTATGATATAAATTATGCCAAAGAAGACATTTTTATCAAAAGTAGCCTTAAGTGAGCATTCGGTTGCAACGTTTGTTGTGCGATCTTTTTTGCAGAAGTAAATAAAGCTGTACAAAACTATTTGCCTTGCGAACGCTTAACAATGTTAATTGATAGAAAGTAAAATGTTCAGAAATTAAAATTTTATGAGGAAAAAAGACTTTCAAGCTTCTACAGAGCTGACATCGTGAATAAGCCTTACGTTACAGATTAGATGAGAAACAATTTCGCTATTGTGTAGTCCAAAAATGGGAAATTTACATGGCCAACAAATGGCATCAGGCCATAGTGCCTTTATTGCAGTTTATGGTCTTGTTGCAAAAAGTTTAAAGTTGAGGCCTAAAGTGTAAAATATAGCCACTTTCCTCTACATTGGCAGGCTAGTTGTATTTCATCAGCATAGGGCTCAAATCTTGATTGGCTGAGAGCTTGCGCTAAATCACGTGACCTCTCTCACCGCTGAGCCAATCACAGCCTCGGAAAGTGTAAACAAGTTCCTATATGTTTGTTACTTAGTTTTATGTTCATTTCATTTTGTAAACCGGCAGCCTATCGGTATATAAACAGTGTTGAATTCATATATGTAATGTTTATTTACTTGTTATTAACCTTATTCGCGGGAAGATCATTTCATAGGAAGATAGAAGTTGGAAAAACAAAATTTCCTCTACATTGGCAGGCTAGTTGTATTTCATCAGGCAATTTTTTATTTGAATATTGCTTATGTTTTCAAGTGAACTGTTACCCTTCAAGCTGCCTTCGGTTAAATGAAATAAACTTGTAAAAAAGGTACTTACACGGTTTACAAAACTTGCATGTGTAAGGACACCAGAGTTTCATGAGTTTTGTGTTCTTTGTACAAAGACCTTCATCCTTGTATTGCGGGCATAAGTGTGCCTGTCTACGATCATCCATGCACAATTGCTTGTCTGCAGATAGGCCAACATTTTTGACAACAACAATTGTTAACATTCAAGACTTAAATTGAAAGTTTCGTAGAAATAAAAAAACATATAAAGTGCTGTCAGGAATAACTTGCCGAAATTGAGAAAATGATTTTTGTTTGTATTGGCAAATTTTACAAAAAAAGAGCAAATTTAACAAACTTGCCATTTAATTTATCTCTTACAATATTATGATCAATTAATCGAATTTTGATGAATACCATCCATAATGGAGTGTTGTATTTCTTAACTTGGTACAACCCATCTTGAATGTTGTAAAAGGCCGAGTCCGTGGGACAGCCTGGATAAAAGTTGAAAAACCCTCTTCAGCAATTCTTTATCGAAACTCCCCATTTTTTAGATGTTTGAAAGTAATAGCTGTTGCCTTGCTTACCTCCACACACTCTGCATGTTTCTGGGCAGAATCCTCTGATCTGCTTTCCTTTAATGTGAGCCGGGTGAAAATCGAGACAGTCAATTTTAAAATGGTTGCAGAAGGCTGAACTCTGTTTGTCTTGGCAGGCTATAGAATAAAAAATTCATAAATGATATCGACCTTTGCTTTAGTAAAATTGCTTTGCAAAATTTGTACTAAAGATGTTAAATAGGCGAAGAAGAGAAAGTTATGCAATCTTGCTAGAACTCACTTTTATATAACCAATGATCAATTTTACACAACTTGTTTTTTTAAGTCTAGTTTTGACTTTAACGTGCAACCCAAAGACGTGTAAAGATTTATTCGGGGGCGCAAATGAAGGGGTGTCACACCCCACAATAATTTCACCACCCGGTCCCAGTTGAAATTTGATAGCAATAAAGGCGATCCCGATCTAGTCATGTGCTTATTATTTCTGTCTATCACACCCAACACTGGTCCCAATTCTGCTGGTACCATGCTGTATTGCATTTCAGTAAGGCATATAGTGGACCAACAAGTGGACTTACTGTACTGCAATCATACTGTACGATAAAGTCGGTCCCGATCTATTTCGCAAAAATCGGTCTGTCGTGGCGAAAACTCGGTCTCTTCAAAGAACACCCCTCTAAAAAATTTGCATTTGTGCCCCTGGACCTATTGTTAATGTAATGAAGGTTCCTTCACTACAACAACAACAAAGGTGTAACTTTAGAGTGTTGTCCAAACAGTTCCATTTGAAAATTGAAAACTATTTTTTGCCTGATAGTGTTGATATATTCTGAAATATATTGCTTGCTATTTTTGAAGGTTTTTTTCATTTAATCAATTGATGAAAACAAAGTGAATGCATGTGTTGATACTGTCTCCTTTACTTTTGATTCTGCAGACAATCGAGGCAGTTGAAATTGAATTTAAAATTAAGTTCTTATAATATTCGATTTAAGCCAATTTTGTAGCTATCTCAGCTCTTGCCCTGTATGAATAAGATCTATATACAGTATCTAAGTATTTTGCAGGACAAGAATAGATATCAAAATCTAGATAAGCCTGGTATTTAGTTTTTTGCTTGCTTCTGAACATCATTTAATGTTATTTCGCTGAAGATTGTAGGCCGAAAAGTCTATGTTATATGACAATCTAAAGTGCTTTGCGTGGCCGTGACGAGAGGCAACGGTGCTACCTAATACACCACAGCAACGACTTATTTTGTTTGTATTTCCAGTCGTAAGTCAACTGCCATTCTACCAAAATCACGATTGCATAAAACGTTATCCATTTTAGTTTGTTATATTGTGTAGACATGAACTTACGCGGGCAACTATCTTCGCCACTACCAATCGGCCTCAAAGCGGGCGTTGATTTGTCCCAACAGCAACCATATTTGCTGTCCAAACACGGCGGAGGAGCAAAGGCTTGATGAAAGGTAAATTTGTATATTAGATGACGTAGTGAATATATGATTTGGTGTTAATTCGATGTTTGCAGTGCTCTTTAGTAAAAAAAACTTGGTTTGCAATTGACCCATGGCTCCATCTTCAGTCCTATTGTTTTTATTTTCAATATTATGACATAATAATTTTCCGTTTTTGTTCTTGTACTTTAATCTCATACTTAATATTAAGTATTAATGTAAAGTTTAATTTCTAGTTTAATTTTTGAAAAAATAAGGCCAAAAAGTGTCTTACGTTCAAGTTGCGATATTGACTATGAATATTGAAAACTCTTTTAGGACAAGATGGAATTAAGGGTATCGTTGTTTCGGTAAGTATAATGTGCCATATAAAAATGATCCTCTTCTTCTGCCCATTGCACTGCCTTTCTTTTGATGTGCTAAACTATCAATTATTGATTCCTGCCCTTGATATTTCTTGCATGATGAAGAAGTGCATATGACATATGAGGTAAAGCTGCAATACCTTGCATAGGTCTTTTGGGGCATGCCCTTTTCCTTTGAAACATGCTAAATATTGGCAGGTTTTAAAGATTGCTAGAACTTCAGAGCAAGAACTTCAAAGTCCTTTGGAGTCGTGTTGCGTCATTGAAAGTCCTTTGGAGTCGTGTACTTAAAAACTGACAATGATGTCTGTAATTTCTTACCCGGAACAATTTCTTTAGGTTTCTTAAAGCTCTTGCAGCATAAGATTAGTGCAGTAAGTTCCAAATGCTACTGCTGGATTTCTGAAAATTCTAGACCTTATAATGGAATTGGGTTGATGCCTTATAGTGATGCAAGTTTGCAAATTATCGAAAGAAGTAAATTAAAACACCTTTTCCACAATATTCACATGTCTCTGGGCAAAAGTACCTCAATTTCATTTTAAGGTAAGAGTGAAAGCATAAGAATTTCCTTGACTTGCATGCAGCTGTAAGATCAGCACCTAGTAGAAAAAAGAACGCGGTAATATGAGATAATTTGAGTCTTATATTAATCAAAAATGAATTTAAGGAACTGAATAGAAATATCAAAAAAGGAATAGACATTTATTATTTAACTTTCATTTTGTTTATTGTGTCAAAATAAAAGGGGACAGAGTATGCAGCACACATGGCATATAAGAAAAAAGTGATGTAAATCGTAAGGAATTTTAGGGTGGGAAAGAAAACATATCTGCTCAACAGCTATGCAGCTTGTAGTTCATCATCCTACAAGCCACAACTTATTTCGAGGCATCTCATCCTCTCTGTAAAAGTCTCTGTAAAAGACTATTTTCGCTCGTCTCAAACTTTAAAGAATATTGAACTTAAGCTTGTTTCTGGTCTGGTGCTATTCAAATTCCTCATTCTTTCTAAAAACTTAAATTGATAATAGCAAGAGTTTTCTCTACCATCAGGAAGTAATTACATTTATGTGTTGGCCACTGAAACGATAGCGCCTGTATGTTAATAATTATCTTTGATCTGTGGTCTTACATTGACAAGTCACATGATGCTCGACAGTAGATTAAAATCATGGAGAATATTTATACATGTTCAATAAAAACTTTGTTTTAAATCGGGCTTATTACTAGAAAAAGCCAACATGGGTAAGGTTCAACGCAAGACCCAACTGTCACGCAAGAATCAACGAGGTATCGAGTAACGAAGGTCAAATTTGCAGCCTTATCAGCATTTACTGATGCGTTTTTACAACAGCTCGAGAAATCTGGTTTTTCGCAACCTTTTTCCAGTGAAGGATGCGAAACGAATTCATTTTCAAGTACCAATCAAATGGTTTTTGTTTCAAATGATAGATGGGTCATCGGATGGAACAAAAACGTGTCTCAGTTTTTAAAGGGGCCAGATTTCAAAGGCTTAAGAGCTCATGGACGCGCATATGATACAAAACAACTTGTTAAATTAAACGCTGGTTGACTGTAAATGGTTGACCATAATTTTACCTCTCCTCTGAAAAACAACTTTGATCTTTAAAATTCTTTCACAGAAAAACGAAAATAGGACTGGGATTTCTACGTTAGGAAAGTTTTACGTTTGGGATATCTACGTTTTCGAATATTCAAGTTTTAACTTGAAAGAATATTCAAGTTTTAGTACATAATCCAGCCATTGCGAAGAAATCACCTATCTTACAATCATAGCTCTTCTGGGCTAAAGTTCGGGTCGGATAATATTTTAGGCGATGATAATATTTATGCCATTGTAACTTTCACTTACAGCAAACCAAGCAAGATCTTTGGCAGCCCTTCCGAATGTGCTTATATCTGCACGAACCATTTTTTACAGCCCTAAAGCAGTAACTACTTGGTTTTTTGTCTTCACATTTTCCTAGAAATTGAAAACATACTATTCAGCAATGGGAATGATAAAAAACAAGCTTGACCTTGAATGAATGGTAAATTGTGACACAGGAAATTTAAAGTAATTTAATGGCAGCGCCTTTTTGAAAGCTACGCTATGCAACGCTATGCTACGCTATGCTACGCTATGCTACGCTATGCAACGCTATGCTACGCTATGCTACGCTATGCTACGCTATGCTACGCTATGCTACGCTATGCTATGCTATGCTATGCTATGCTATGCTATGCTATGCTATGCTATGCTATGCTATGCTATGCTATGCTATGCTATGCTATGCTATGCTATGCTATGCTATGCTATGCTATGCTATGCTATGCTACGCTATGCTACGCTATGCTACGCTATGCAACGCTATGCTACGCTATGCTACGCTATGCAACGCTATGCTACGCTATGCTACGCTATGCTACGCTATGCTACGCTATGCTACGCTATGCAACGCTATGCTACGCTATGCTACGCTATGCAACGCTATGCTACGCTATGCTACGCTATGCAACGCTATGCTACGCTATGCTACGCTATGCTACGCTATGCAACGCTATGCTACGCTATGCTACGCTATGCTACGCTATGCTACGCTATGTTACGCTATGCTACGCTATGCTACGCTATGCTACGCTATGCTACGCTATGCAACGCTATGCTACGCTATGCTACGCTATGCTACGCTATGCAACGCTATGCTACGCTATGCTACGCTACGCTATGCTATGCTATGCTATGTTATGCTATGCTATGCTATGCTATGCTATGCTATGCTATGCTATGCTATGCTATGCTATGCTATGCTATGCTATGCTATGCTATGCTATGCTATGCTATGCTATGCTATGCTATGCTATGCTATGCTATGCTATGCTATGCTATGCTATGCTATGCTATGCTATGCTATGCTATGCTATGCTATGCTATGCTATGCTATGCTATGCTATGCTATGCTATGCTATGCTATGCTATGCTATGCTATGCTATGCTATGCTATGTAGGGATGTACCGGATATCCGGCAGACCGGATAATCCGGCGCCGGATCGCTGATTTTTTGAAAATCCGGTTCCGGCCGGATTTGTTTCCGAAATCCGGCCAGTTGCCGGATTTTCCAGAACTTTAATCAAAACTAAGAAAATTTGGAAAACCAAGTCAGACTCCCTTCATACAGTTATTAAAAATGGATTTTCCAGAACTAAACAATATCGACGATAAAACAAGCGCCTTGAAAACAGATTTGAAATGAAAGTGCTCGTCATCACGAAACAGGAAGACTGGATGATATAATTCACAAATTTGATCGGCTTTTTAGGCCAAATTTTTCATTTTTGGTTTTTAGACTTAGATTGCCTGGAAAAATTGTTTTTTGCTTACTACTTAAATTTGACCATGTTGGCCTTTTCAGCAGACGTCTAAAATTAATAAGTAATTACTACATTCATAGAATAATTAGTAGTTAACTACAAAGTGTTACCTAACCTAACCTAAATATTATCTTGATATTAGCAAAGGGTGTTGGAAAAAAGTAAGATTCTTATCAAAATTAAGAAATTATCTAACAGGCACAAGCGTAGAAATATAACCAGTGCCTGCTCGATGGATTCTTGAGAGAGTTTTTGATTTGGCCTTTTTATGAGCATTTTGGCTTAAATTGCTCACCAGTCTAGCCTTCGTTTGTAAATTCAATCTGGCAACCCTGAATAGGTCTCTTTGATCTTCTCGCTATACATTTTTTCGCAAAGTGGCTCAAAACTTTTTATTACTGAAAATTCTATAAATGGTCAGATTATCCGGTAGAATCCGGCCGGATAATCCACGAAGAAATCCGGTAAATCCGGTTCCGGCCGGATTCTGAAAATCCTGATCCGGTACACCCCTAATGCTATGCTATGCTATGCTATGCTATGCTATGCTATGCTATGCTATGCTATGCTATGCTATGCTATAATATGCTATAATATGCTATAATATGCTATGCTATGCTATGCTATGCTATGCTATGCTATGCTATGCTATGCTATGCTATGCTATGCTATGCTTTGCTATGCTATGCTATGCTATGCTATGCTATGCTATGCTATGCTATGCTATGCTATGCTATGCTATGCTATGCTATGCTATGCTATGCTATGCTATGCTATGCTATGCTATGCTATGCTATGCTATGCTATGCTATGCTATGCTATGCTATGCTATGCTATGCTATGCTATGCTATGCTATGCTATGCTATGCTATGCTATGCTATGCTATGCTATGCTATGCTATGCTATGCTATGCTATGCTATGCTACGCTATGCTATGCTACGCTATGCTACGCTATGCTACGCTATGCAACGCTATGCTACGCTATGCTACGCTATGCTACGCTATGCTACGCTACGCTATGCTATGCTATGCTATGCTATGCTATGCTATGCTTTGCTATGCTATGCTATGCTATGCTATGCTATGCTATGCTATGCTATGCTATGCTATGCTTTGCTATGCTATGCTATGCTATGCTATGCTATGCTATGCTATGCTATGCTATGCTATGCTATGCTATGCTATGCTATGCTATGCTATGCTATGCTATGCTATGCTATGCTATGCTATGCTATGCTATGCTATGCTATGCTATGCTATGCTATGCTATGCTATGCTATGCTATGCTATGCTATGCTATGCTATGCTATGCTATGCTATGCTTTGCTATGCTATGCTATGCTATGCTATGCTTTGCTACGCTATGCTATGCTATGCTATGCTATGCTATGCTATGCTATGCTATGCTTTGCTATGCTATGCTATGCTATGCTATGCTATGCTATGCTATGCTATGCTATGCTATGCTATGCTATGCTATGCTATGCTATGCTATGCTATGCTATGCTATGCTATGCTATGCTATGCTATGCTATGCTATGCTATGCTATGCTATGCTATGCTATGCTATGCTATGCTATGCTATGCTATGCTATGCTATGCTATGCTATGCTATGCTATGCTATGCTATGCTATGCTATGCTACGCTATGCTACGCTATGCTACGCTATGCAACGCTATGCTACGCTATGCTACGCTATGCTACGCTATGCTACGCTACGCTATGCTATGCTATGCTATGCTATGCTATGCTATGCTTTGCTATGCTATGCTATGCTATGCTATGCTATGCTATGCTATGCTATGCTATGCTATGCTTTGCTATGCTATGCTATGCTATGCTATGCTATGCTATGCTATGCTATGCTATGCTATGCTATGCTATGCTATGCTATGCTATGCTATGCTATGCTATGCTATGCTATGCTATGCTATGCTATGCTATGCTATGCTATGCTATGCTATGCTATGCTATGCTATGCTTTGCTATGCTATGCTATGCTATGCTATGCTTTGCTACGCTATGCTATGCTATGCTTTGCTATGCTATGCTATGCTATGCTTTGCTATGCTATGCTATGCTATGCTATGCTATGCTATGCTATGCTATGCTATGCTATGCTATGCTATGCTATGCTATGCTATGCTATGCTATGCTATGCTATGCTATGCTATGCTATGCTATGCTATGCTATGCTATGCTATGCTATGCTTTGCTATGCTATGCTATGCTATGCTATGCTATGCTATGCTATGCTATGCTATGCTATGCTATGCTATGCTATGCTATGCTATGCTATGCTATGCTATGCTATGCTATGCTATGCTATGCTATGCTATGCTATGCTATGCTATGCTATGCTATGCTATGCTATGCTATGCTATGCTATGCTATGCTATGCTATGCTATGCTATGCTATGCTATGCTATGCTATGCTATGCTACGCTATGCTATGCTACGCTATGCTACGCTATGCTACGCTATGCAACGCTATGCTACGCTATGCTACGCTATGCTACGCTATGCTACGCTACGCTATGCTATGCTATGCTATGCTATGCTATGCTATGCTTTGCTATGCTATGCTATGCTATGCTATGCTATGCTATGCTATGCTATGCTATGCTATGCTATGCTATGCTTTGCTATGCTATGCTATGCTATGCTATGCTATGCTATGCTATGCTATGCTATGCTATGCTATGCTATGCTATGCTATGCTATGCTATGCTATGCTATGCTATGCTATGCTATGCTATGCTATGCTATGCTATGCTATGCTATGCTATGCTATGCTATGCTATGCTATGCTATGCTATGCTATGCTATGCTATGCTATGCTATGCTATGCTATGCTATGCTATGCTATGCTATGCTATGCTATGCTTTGCTATGCTATGCTATGCTATGCTATGCTTTGCTACGCTATGCTATGCTATGCTATGCTATGCTATGCTATGCTATGCTATGCTTTGCTATGCTATGCTATGCTATGCTATGCTATGCTATGCTATGCTATGCTATGCTATGCTATGCTATGCTATGCTATGCTATGCTATGCTATGCTATGCTATGCTATGCTATGCTATGCTATGCTATGCTATGCTATGCTATGCTATGCTATGCTATGCTATGCTATGCTATGCTATGCTATGCTATGCTATGCTATGCTATGCTATGCTATGCTATGCTATGCTATGCTATGCTATGCTATGCTATGCTATGCTATGCTATGCTATGCTATGCTACGCTATGCTACGCTATGCTACGCTATGCAACGCTATGCTACGCTATGCTACGCTATGCTACGCTATGCTACGCTATGCTACGCTACGCTATGCTATGCTATGCTATGCTATGCTATGCTATGCTTTGCTATGCTATGCTATGCTATGCTATGCTATGCTATGCTATGCTATGCTATGCTTTGCTATGCTATGCTATGCTATGCTATGCTATGCTATGCTATGCTATGCTATGCTATGCTATGCTATGCTATGCTATGCTATGCTATGCTATGCTATGCTATGCTATGCTATGCTATGCTATGCTATGCTATGCTATGCTATGCTATGCTATGCTTTGCTATGCTATGCTATGCTATGCTATGCTATGCTTTGCTACGCTATGCTATGCTATGCTTTGCTATGCTATGCTATGCTATGCTTTGCTATGCTATGCTATGCTATGCTATGCTATGCTATGCTATGCTATGCTATGCTATGCTATGCTATGCTATGCTATGCTATGCTATGCTATGCTATGCTATGCTATGCTATGCTATGCTATGCTATGCTATGCTATGCTATGCTATGCTATGCTATGCTATGCTATGCTATGCTATGTTATGCTATGCTATGCTATGCTATGCTATGCTATAATATAATAATAATAATAATAATCAATTTATTTAAAGTTGGCGCTACATAGCTATTTACAAAGAAATGAGCTAATCCAAGCCAACTGTTAAAACTACTACATCAACTAAATACATACGAGATTAAATACATAAAATTTTAAATACAAAGTGATCCATTAAAAAACTATAAAACCTGAGCTATTTAAAAGATAGAATTACAAAAAACCAAGCTGTGGCACGAACGTCCTACATAGTTTGCATGTACAGTCTGTGCCATTCCAGCTTTTAATTTCTTTCTTAAACTCATTAATAGATTGAGCATTCCTTATGTGCTGAGGTAAAGAGAGCCAAAGACGCTGCCCTCTATATTTGATAGTTTCGGTTCCATAAATGGTTGTTCTTACTCTTGGTGCCATAAATTCATTATTATTTCTCAAATTATAAACAGCATGACGCTCGCAGAAAATCTCCCTCATAAAAGGAGGGTTGATATTTCCTTTTGTTTTAAACATTTCAATCATAAGATTTCGCAGGTGTTTTACATGAATATTTACCGAGCCATCATTTTCTAGCAGAGTGTTGAAGCTAGAATCATAGTCTTTGTATGCAATTCTCAGAGCTCTTTCGTGTATTCTATTAATCTTACTATTCAAGTGCCTACTGTGGAACATCCAGACTAGTGGACAATATTCGAATTGGCTAATTACAAATGCTCTCATTAAGATTTTAAGTTTATTAGCGTCCATGTATCCAGATATGCGAGCGAGGGCGGTGAGTTTGCTACCAGCCTTCTTACATAACTTACTGATATGTGTCTCAAAACTGAGTTTTTTGTCTATCACAACACCTAGTAGCTTTTCCTCTTCCGAGTTTTCTATGATAGAATCTCCTACATTAACTTTAACCTGTTGATTAGAACTTTTGCCAAGAATAAGTAAATGACATTTGTTTGTATTCAACTTCATAAAGTTATCAGCGAACCATTGGATAGTTATACTTGAGTCATTCTCTAGCCTTGCAATTACATTATTGAGATTTTTATCGCACGCATATAGAGTTGTATCATCCGCGTAATTGCAGATATCCGTATCCATTAAGGAGAGAAGTAAGTCATTTATGTAGATGTTAAAGAAGAGGGGACCAAGAACTGATCCTTGCGGAACACCAAGGAGCAATTGTTTGTAGGTACTGAATGATCCATTAATCTTAACTCTCTGATGCCTATTTTCCAAGTAGCTGTTAACAAGACACAGTGCTTCATGGCTGAATCCGTAAGCATCTAGTTTTGCTATAAGGAGGTCATGTTTAATACAATCAAAGGCTTTCGAGAGATCCATAAGGATTGCGCCAACATTTTCTCCCCTGTCTAAGCTTGCTTTCCATTTTTCAAGCATTCGAGCTAATGCGTGCTGCACATTGTACCCTTTACGAAAACCACATAAAAGTGACGATAAATACGATTGCATATAATCAATAATCTGTTTATCCATAAGTCTCTCAAAAACCTTTGAAACAGTTGGTAGTACACTAACCGGTCTGTAATTTTTCTTATTGGTTTTCTCCTCCGATTTGTGGAGGGAAGTGACATCTGCTAGTTTTAATAGGTCGGGAAAGACACCATTTTGAATGCAGTTATTGAAAATAAGCTGCAACGATTCGGAACAAATGTCAGAGCTATTTTTCAGCACTCTCGCGGGTATATTTCCAAAGGTTGTTGCCTTTTTAGGATTAAGCCCCTCAATTTCAGAGTGTATCTGTTCCACAGTAACCTCTTGGAATTTAAAGTAGCCTTTAATTCGAGCAAAACTGCGAATTTTCCTAATGCTAGGGTGTTTTGAATATTTCATTATAGCCTTTTCTATAGGATCTGATAAACCATCTGTACTTATGGTAACCTCCCTGTTCCCTGTCAGACCTAATGAGTCAGTTATCGATATAAAATAATCGTTCATGGCTTCTGCAACTTCCTTATCATTGGAAATCATCCTATTATTATCGATAAGGGTAATATTTGAGTTCGATCGACTTTTATCGGAAAGGACAGGTTTTACAGTTTTCCAAAATTTCTTGTTGTCTGTAATATCAGAAGTATTCAAATTTTTATAGAAATTAGCATAGCATAGCATAGCATAGCATAGCAAAGCATAGCATAGCAATGCTATGCTATGCTATGCTTTGCTATGCTATGCTATGCTATGCTATGCTATGCTATGCTATGCTATGCTATGCTATGCTATGCTATGCTATGCTATGCTATGCTATGCTATGCTATGCTATGCTATGCTATGATATGCTATGCTATGCTATGCTATGCTATGCTATGCTATGCTATGCTATGCTATGCTATGCTATGCTATGCTATGCTATGCTATGCTATGCTATGCTATGCTATGCTATGCTATGCTATGCTATGCTATGCTATGCTATGCTATGCTATGCTATGCTATGCTATGCTATGCTATGCTATGCTATGCTTTTTTGTTGCTATGAAGCATATGCTTTATTATGACTTTTTTAAAGCTAGGGGCGTCACCAAAAGGGGTATAGGGGCCCCCAATACTTTGTCCGTCGGCAACGGGATCTTTTATCGGGCCAGAGAAGAAATTCGTCTTTTCACGCTGTAGTATAATTGCAACCTTTGTGCTACAGTTGTAACGTATTGACATTTCTGTAGCAGCTGACCTTTCAAAGTATGGCACTAGAAACATGTAAAATTGAATTTTTCGAATCTTATGACCACACCCTAAAAGAATGTGGCATGCCCTTTTTGTTGGCAAAAACACTGCTGTACCCTTCCAAAAATAATTTTTGGCTAGACTCCTATTTAAAGCAATTAATGTTGAGCATTAGTTTTTATGATGACGCAACAAATAACAAGTGACATGGAAAAATTTAAGTGCTTCACAAACAGCAAAATATTTGAACAAGTACTTTGTTAACAATGTAAGCTTTCCAAAATTTTAAAAAAGGTACTCGTGACCTTGCTCTTGTTTAGAACGCTTTATCTTGTTATTGGGAAGAACCCTTTTATGTTTTGCTCGGTATGAACTTCTTTAAAGCGATGTGAATGATTTAACGCCCAGAAATAAACATATTTTGCAAACGTATTTCTTTAAAATGAAATGCTTTCTATTCAATAAGGCATTGCATTCATAAACCAAACTAACCTGGTTGCGCCAGCATAAACTTCGTCCAAAACGCCAGCAGTATAAACATTATCCAAAGGTGGAGTTTTTCCATCACCAGTCTTCAAGCTTTTTAACAAGCACTGTTGTATGGCTTAAAGGAAACAAAACGTACTTTGTGAATGCAAATCATTACAAACTAATAGTCACCTCAGTTTATACGTAGTCATCGAAAGTTGCTCGTACTTCTGTTGTTTAGCCTATGTTCAACCACTTTCTGCTATATTTGATAAGATCAATGTAGCTCAAAATGTAACTCACTTCTCACGAAAATATGGAAAACTTTAGTGATTAAAATTTCAAAATTCCCTATTTAATAGTTTCTAAGTGAACCAAAACAAAAGTGATGTTAGCTACATCGAAAAATATTGCACCAATTTGACAAGCGAGTATTGGCGATAGAGTTGTAAACATGGCCTATCATCATAGCTCAATTTTCGTGCTTTAGCAACGGTCGATACGGCTTGAAGTTAAGAAAAAATCAAGTATGTTTTCTTTATTTTCATTTTTATTACTATACCCATGTGAATTTTTCGTTATTTTACACCTAAACAGTCAGCTTAGAACATCTATTTAACTTACAGCTATTTGAACTTTGGTTAGCTAAAAAAAATTTGATGGCAGGGCTGCCGTTTGGGATTGGTGCAGTATTTTTCGAACGTAAGTGTAGATAACTCGAGCCCCGCCCCTGTATAACTTCTACACTCGTTAAGACGAATAATTTGCAGCATACCTGTAGAATACTTTACCAGTTTTTGCACTTCCAAGTTTGTGTGTGAAGTCTTTGAAACTTTATATCCTTGACCTAATTTGTCATGATGAAATATTATATACCAAAAAGGCTAAATAGTACCGTACGAATTGCAAACAATTTGCGACAAAATTTCACAGAACTACTAACTTGGAATCAAATCATTAAGCTTTCAAAGGGATAAAGGTAGATGTTGCCTTTTTCCTGACATTGAGACAGCCAAAAACATATAACATTCAACATGTTTCATCAATGAAATGTTCCTTGCGTGTATATGCTTCTGCTTTTTCTAGAGCAATTAATGTTTGAATAAAACCTCTGGAATTGCTTAATGCTTTTCTCAATTATCATGATCATCATTGTCAAAACTAGCAACGTTTCTGTTGAACTAGCAGTAAACACGTGTTTAACCTTATACGGTTTTCAGCTGTCTAAGGGCTGCAGGAACGTCAGTCTATGTTAGGTTCAATCTGTGCATACGGTGGCGTTAGGCAGCCTACTTTCTCTAGGATATAAGCAAAAAAAATGATTGGTAATTTTCAAAAGTTTGTAAAAGATACATGTTTGCATCTTACCTTGGTTAGCTAGCTTGAGATCTTGTTCAAATTTCTCTGGGCGTTTGCATGAAAACAATCTAAAACTCTCAGGGAATTCGAAAACTAAACGTGAAGGGCGTAAGTATATTTTCCAATATATATAAGCCAATCTGTCCATAAATTTGCATACATAGGCGAATTGCGCATTATTATGTATTTTCATTACAGTCTTTTTATAATGTGATGTTCTTTAGCATATTTTGACATTTGACATTAAACGCACTCGTACCACAGATACCTGTTTTGTGTATTGCGTTAAAGTAAGCCAAAGTCTTCCTCAAACTGAACAAATTAATACAGTCATTAAATGAAGTGATATAGCATCTAAATTAAGAAAAGATTATTTGCTTATATAGGAATAACTTGATAACTGTAGTTACCTTAAGATCGCCTACAGACATATCTGTATTTAGATACTTTGAGCTTTGTTGGATGACTGGAATACTTCTATTAGACAGTGCAAGAGCTCCTCTTCTTTGCTAATTTAAACAAGGACCAAGTCAGAATTTTTAAAAGAGAAGCGAACGCCCTGACCAGGTTCTCCTTATATGTCAGTGGAGGTCTGAAAACTGCTTCCACCCCTTCTCTATCTTTGTAATAAACTGGCTAAAGTTGTGACTTTTACTTACAAAGAAGAAGATCAGATAAAACTGCCTGTGCGCGGTTTTTTTATCCCTGAACTGCTATGGTTGTGCTAAATCCTATTTCAATGAAATGTAAAAAAACAACTTCCTATTTTTTGGAACCTTATCAACCGACTTATCAAAAGTGGAAACAGAATTGATTTATAAAGTTTTCGTGGTTGATAAACAAAATTCCACTGCTTTTTTTATTGATGATAATGGTTTTATCCTCGAAAATTCTCTAAAAATGCAAAATTTATCTGATAATGGTTTTATCTTCAACTGCTGCATCTGTCAAAAATTTAACCTAGCGCAATATTACTGTGGTTAAATTTTTGAAAATTTCTTTTGGAGAAGTCCATTTTAAGAATGGATAAAAATCTTTAGCATTATTTCTATAAATATTTGTGGTTATACGATTTGTTGTTATTCAGATACACTGGGAAAATACAATGTGGGTAATAATATTATGACAACAATAAAAAAGAACCCAAAGTCCACTTTTCTCCAAAAAAATTATCGTCGGCATTGTCGTTTCGATGAAAAATAAGAGATCTTAATTTGAACAAATTTATGGAAGCTTTTCTTGATAACAGTTTTGTTGACAGTCTATTGCTAAACTTTTGAAGCTTTGTTCAGTATGCTTTTGAAGGTTAGTTAAGTATCAAACCATATAAACCGGTACTCTTTTTGATCAAGCATAATGTCGCGTTTCCACTAACCCACTTGAAAAACGGATAAGTTTGAAAACGGGTCTCAAAGTGGGTCAGTTTTTACCCGGGTATCTTTTGACGTACCTGCGAGTTAATGGAAACGCCGAACCCGGATAACTTTTGATCCACTTGCAACAACAGCAACGTTTAAAAATTGAGACGGCGCCAAAAATAAAAAATAAATCCTGTATGTCGATGTTGCTTCCATTGGCCTACAACGATAGAAATTGAAGGATTTTTTATGCAAATACTGATTTCTCTTACAACTTTTCACCCTGGATACATTTTCACCCGGCTCAGTGGGAACGATCAAAAACGGATTAAAAGCGGGTCGAAGAAAAACGCCGTTTCCATTGACTCACTTTAAAAACGGATAACTTTTAACCCGGTTTTGTTTTAACCCAGGCTAGTGGAAAGGCTGCCTATGTCTTCCTTGCGTTCTAATGTTATGCGTGGAATTATTCTATCTGGTATTTGATGTTTCTTTAGAACATAGGACACCGCCCCTTCCGAGCTGTTGTCATTAGCGAAGCGACCCTTGTTAAATGAACGTCATATCTCAGTTGACACATGACTGACGAGCAAAAGCTTATTGGCAAAAATCCTATTAAAAGTCGGGTTTTGATAACTGGATGTAATATCAATGCAGTCACCATAACAAGCTAAAGGTAAAACGATTATATACTCAAAAGGCCTAAAATTTGATTGTAATATCGTGTCAACATGTAAACAAGATAGATGTCAAGTGTTTACCATCAATAAATATGTAAACAAGATAAAGAAACAGATTTTACTACAAGACAAAAATGATAAAAAAAGCCACGAGAGGCCTTGGAGAGCTAAGCACCCTGGTTAGTACAGAGAAGTAGCCGTTTCTACTTCTTTGTTACTTCATTTGATGGTTTTTTGTAAAGCCTGCTTCGTTCTTTTCTCAAAAAAGCAGTCAACATTTCTATCTCATATTTCTAGTGTTATTAATCTAATAATTTCAGGTCAACAAGGGAGAACACACTGTTAAATTAAGTTGCTACAAGCAATGTACATTCCACAAACCCTGTATCAAGCAAAAAGCTGTAAAATATATTCATAGATTATCTAAATATTGCGCTTGTTTCAAAATTGTTTCTATCTTTCAAGACGACATTAGAAATGAGCCAAACAATTGATGATAAAAATCTTACTTGTAGTATCAAAACCACGACTGAGGCACCAGTACCTGCTTCACAAATATGGCCTCAAAGTATTTTACAGTTTTATGCATTGAGAGCTACAATTTATTAAGAAATCGTTTTCATAAATTTCAGCGAACTTGGTATCAATGATAATGATAATAGTAATAATAATAACAATAATGGACACTTTTAATTTTGAATGCCAGTTAAAAATACAATTACAAACCTCACTATTACAAGGTAATTTGTAACTGGCTAGCCTGTTCTTACAAAATAAAACTATTACAATCGTAGTAATGCGAAAAGAAAAAAAAATTTAAAAGGGAGTGGCTCTGGATTATCTGTTGATGATCAATGGACAAAGAGTCACACATGTCGATGAATGTGCTGCAACAGTGGCGTGCTTGGGACGAGATCGCAGGGGGGGGGGGCAAAAGGTCAAGATGGCGCCCCACATATCTACCAATTTTCCTTCAACGTGCAGAAAAGTACAAGAGTTCGGAAGCACGCCGATCTATATCTATCCATCTATGGGGTACTGTAAGACCTTCAAATGAGGGGAGAGGGGGTAGGCAATTACTGACAGGACGTGATAAAGAATTTTCAACTAGAGTATGTTATTCTTTGTAAAAACGGTTTAGGGCATGCGGAG
This sequence comes from Rhopilema esculentum, assembly GCF_057945365.1. Classification (NCBI taxonomy): domain Eukaryota; kingdom Metazoa; phylum Cnidaria; class Scyphozoa; order Rhizostomeae; family Rhizostomatidae; genus Rhopilema; species Rhopilema esculentum. The sequence goes on from NC_142825.1 coordinate 9,455,366, forward strand.
AAATGGTACGAGCATGCACCTGAAAGTGTTATGGAAAATGAAAAATGTAAAATATTATGGGACTTCACAATTCAAACTGATCGTGTGATCGATGCTAGGAGACCTGTTATACCTCCCGCTAGTTCACCTTTCTGGTGCCCCTTCATCAAGGCCTTAAAGATTAACCACAAAAAACATTGCCATGCCCGGAAAGTTTTTGTCGTGACGGCTTCTTTCTCTATGGAGAAACTTAATCCTTCTTAATTCTTTTGACATTTAGAATTTCTACCATCATCTTCCCTCCATTTCACATAATGTTTTGATGGATTTTGATGAGAAATTTGAATGAATAAAGTGCAAGAGGTCTCCCAGTATTAATTAGAAAGACAAAACTAACATAACACAAATCTTTGCTCATTATCTCTGCTTGTTAAGCTAGTTTTAAGTCCTATCATTCATATATTCATGTATTTTGAGTTTTCTACACCATAACGATTCGTTGACCTTTGTATTGATGCAAAGCGCATTCAAAAATTACTTTTGCTACATAATCAATATGTAATAGTGCTATTTTAGACTTAGTTTATTTTGTTATTTGTAACCATAGAAATTTATCACCTTTCGCACATTCGACTGTTTATGATTCCTTTTGTTATCTTATTGCACCTTACGATTCATTAGTTATTTTTCAAGGGATATTTGGTAACATTATTCAGTTTATGTAATTAGTCTTGGGAGCAATATTTTTTGTATCCACTATTATTATGTAAATGCTATGTAGTATTTCAATTAGTTCTTGTTTATGTTATATTTTGGGCGTGTGTGTTACTTTGTTGAGAGCTATAAGGTTAAGATTTGATTATTTATATGTATGTATGTTTAGTTTTTCGACGATTTACTTAAATTATGTGGCGAGATGCTTGAACGATGCAATAACGACGAAATATCTTGTCGACACGAAGTATGTAGTTACATAGTAACGTATTTGGATATATGGAATCGCGCGTGTATGACTTGGAATATTGTTGTATTTATATGTTCTTTGAAATTGTGAGGACAGTCCTTTGAAAGAATCTGCCTAATATTACGAGAACGATTTGACGTTACGGGACAACCGTAGAGAAACATTGATTTTAACCTTCATGAAGATCGTGGAAAGATCGTTTGATCGGAAGATAGAAGTTGGAACATTATGATTTTGTATCTTTATCTCAATTCTCTTCGAAGACCAGTTTGTCTCGACGATAGAATGCCTTTGTAAAAACCCCATTACAAATATAAGGCGCAACAATGATAAGAATCTATACGAATTTCGAAGAAGGGCGCATCAGGTGAATGGAAAAGGAAGCAGGGAAAGGCAGAGGTAAACCGATTTTGGTAGTTTGAGAAGATGGATGGGGTATCAGAAGGGATCGCTGGAGGTGGAAATCGGCTACCTTTAAAACACTGAGTCCGGAAGCCGGGATATAGAATCCGATATTTTGCTACATTTTCTGACACGTTAATTTTGAGACGAGGGCTGAGCTCATTGAGGCCCCACCAGACTGCCTCTATCCAAGCATAATTGAAGATTGTGAAATAGATGATGACTATGTAAATTTTCTAATTTCTATTTCCAGTGCAAGAGGATTCCATTTATTCTCTCAATTATTGCATCGTCCATTTGCAATTTGAAACTTTAGTTAGTTGAACACCATGTTCCGTTTTGCATAAAATGCTTATTTTGAGCACGGAAAGTATTGTCATTATTTCATCATCAAATATTTTGTTTTCTACAAATAGGATTCCGTATTCCGGTTCCGGATTCCGCGTTTTAAAGGTAGCCGGTGGAAATCCATGATCATGAATGTCCTTACAGAAAATGATACTCGAAGAAGAAGAAGCTCGTAAGGTTCGATTTTCACCTGCAAAACCAGAATGTTAGAATATAATAAAGTTGTTTAAAGCAACTTTTTTGCACTTCAAACCTACTTTACTTTGAATGATCGATGTAAGTAGACAACACCATCAAAATACCATCAAAATAATCACTTTTCTCGCTTCGTGACATTGAAAGAAATAAATACAACTTTAATCCTATAAAGATTCTTTTGCAAGTGAGCATTTGCAAAGTGGGGGCGTTACAGAGCCAGGCTTAATCTTGTATTTTCACTTCACTTTACATTCTTTTAGGAAAAACTGACCTCTTAAAACGACAGAAAAACTTCAGGAACCATGGAGCAAATAACTGCGGGCCTGAAGAAACTTCTCAATAACTAGAAAATTTAATCACTTATATCATATTTTGTTATATTGTGTTTTGTTATAACAACACCATTAACATCTGCTAAGCTATGTTATGTTATGTTATGTTATGTTATGTTATGTTATGTTATGTTATGTTATGTTATGTTATGTTATGTTATGTTATGTTATGTTATGTTATGTTATGTTATGTTATGTTATGTTATGTTATGTTCTGTTATGTTATGTTATGTTATGTTATGTTATGTTATGTTATGTTATGTTATATTGTTTCACGTTTCTTGTAAAAGCGTTTCCTTCTGTGGCTATTTAGTACATACAATCACTGCCAAAAGTCTCGGAATACTAACGTAGGTTTTCAAAGGCGAATTCAGCCATCCCCCTCTCCCCCTAGGAACAATGTTGATTTACTATAGAAAAAATAAATGGGTTATGGAGTACGCTTTTTCTTGTAGATTGTTTGATATTTTTCTATACTTTCAACATTGTTTTGAGGGGAAGGCGGGGCGAAAGTGGTAGTATTCAAGGAAACAAATGAAAAATAGCGCAAAGTGTTAGGTGTTCCAAGTAATTTTGGCAGTGATTGTAGGTATTTAAGAAACCTGTAAATATAATTAAGAATCACAGTATAAATCTCGAGCTTGGTTCCTTTTACAAAAAATTTCTTATCCAGGCCAAAATCATACTTTTGTAGGTCTGAACGGTTACTGATCATAACAACTTTCTTCTACAGATCGGATACAAATCAATTCGTGTCTATACTTGAACTGGGCTGGAACGCAACAACAACTGTACGCCATAACGAATAAAGCTCCTTCAAAATCGCTCAGTAAGGCCAACAACAACCTAAACAAGGAAAGCCTATTACTCCAGAAATACGTAATTTTCAAGGTAAGTTATATTATCAGTTTTTTGGTGGTACAGAACATGAAAATGTCGTTGAAAAAAGCATATATTTTACAACATATTGGCTAAAAAGCTTTTTCGTCTAATACTCCTAGGAGCATAAAACGTCAGAATAAGGTTTCGAAAAAACACGATGAAAAATATATACCCAGATGTGGATCGAAATAGGCCAATCAGAAAAGCGCAAGCACAAGACCGGTAAAAATATCCAATCAGTGCCGCGTGCCTAAAGAAAAATTACCACTGGAGTCCAAGAGAGAAAACGAACTTCTTCTGTCTACACAATGGTGGCTTTTTCGTTTGTATGTAGATCGATTCCAAAACTGCTAGATGGAAAGACGACTGGGCTCTGCCAATTATCTGAAACAGGTCGTAATTATAGAGTCTTGCACAATCTGGGTTGTCTAAAAGATGTTGACCGAAGACAGAATCACTTGTTTTAACAAATGCGTACGAGATATTCGTGGAGTAATATCATTATGGAGTAAATTCGTGGAGTAAATTCTTGATTATCATTATCGTGAGAAAGTACTTGTCTAGGTTTATCAGTAAAATCGGAAATAAAAAATAAATCCAATATTTACTCAATGTGGCACATTGTTGCGGTTAAACCCAACAACCATCTAACTGGAAAGGTTAACTTTAATTTGGCGGTCAAACATTTTTTGCTAAAAAATATTTTAAAAATCTCAAATCCCCGTTTACCAACACAATTTCTGGCTTTAAACTTTCAAAATGAGTGCAGCAGGTTGACACAAAATAACTAAACATTCTTAATTATGCCGGATTCGGAAAAAGTTGTTTTTGTCTTGCTTGCCCTTTTGTATTTTGTTCTTTTATACCCTTGGAACCATAGCCAGTGAGAGGTAAAGGACTAAGAACGGGGAAAAGAATTTGTGACAAACGTGGAAAAGGAATTGTGAAGAAGAATCTTCTTTTCCTTGCCATTCTACTTCGCAATTTCTTTCTTCCGTTCTTAATCTTTGACTCTCCGAGACCCTGGTACCCAGACCTTTTGCCATTGAAAGGATTTAGACAAAACATGAAATTCTTGATCCCGATAAAACTTGTTCACAATATTTTTATTACAAATTCGTTTACAAGAAACTCACCATTAAAAAAGTCACAATCATAAGACTTTGCTAGCACTGTGATAAAATCTTTGAAAATTTATTTTCTGTTTTTTAGCTTGTCACCATTTTCACATGGTGAAACAAAGTCATGACCAAAAGAAATCTTTCTATCAAATCAAAAATAGAGCTAGGAAAGAAATTATGTACGTATTCACAAGCTAAAACAGATTTTAAATTTGAGCTGTATCATGATAAGTAAAAGACTTGAACAAAAAAGATATCTTTCAAGGTTCAGAGGACCAATTGCTCATAATCTGGCAAAAGAGAGTGGTCGATCTGGTGAAAATGTTATCCCTAGACGTAAAAGATAAGTATTCCATTTCAGGCTCATCCACAGGTTCACATTTCTATATGATGGGTTTTATTAATAGAATGCATACACTTTAAAGAACTCCAAATTATAGAACCGAATTTAAACCGGTTATTAATTTGGAATCAATTTGTTTGGATACTGAAACAAGAGGTCTCAAGATGTTTAAATTTAGCTGCCACATTTGTATCGAGATTTTTTGAGGGATTGTTTTGATAAAAATACAACGCCCAAAATATTCAACTCAATATGTTCATTCTTATATTGATTTGAATAGTTTTATCATCTGCTGTAAAGTAAATGATATTTGCAGGTATTTACTTTCTGGCTTTTTAATAAGAATTTTGATAAGAATTATCATAAATAATGTTGATATATACGCGTAACTGTTCGTGGGTGTGATTCTGTTTGTGGTTTGTTATTGCTTAAAGATAGCCGAGGCAGCTTAACATTTTTGCCAATATCAAACAGATGTTATTATACAATCATATCGGTGTCCCTGGATATTCACTCTTTTTTTTCTCGTAGCAAGTCTACATGCACTAGGGCTGCACCTACTACTTTGCTTCGAATGAGAGCATTGTATTGTTCCTAATGTTCTCAAACAATGGTGCCCCTACAATTTTTCTATTTTTTATATGGCACTCACATGCACCACAATGCAGTCTTTTTTATATTTCTTAGCTAGGAAACCATTAAAATTCTTGTTTCCCTCCTATTTGTTTGCGATGGAGCCATCCAACGGAGCCTGTCAACAGAACAGATCTGTGAATATACTTTCAGACAAATGTACAGCTTGGAATTGAAATATGAAAAGAGCCGTTTGGTTATGCCGAAATTTCGGTTCGGTAATCGAGGATTAGATTCTGGTAAGGGAAAACCACACACCGAGCAACACACAAGATATTAGAAAGAGTCAAAAGTGTCATTTTAGTTTTCATGGTTGCATTCTCTGGTAGGAAGAGCATGTGAATAGTGAAATCATTTTGTGTTTAAGAGATACAGTATTCTCTTCAATTAACGGACATTCTAAAAAGCGGACACCTCTGATTAACAGACAAATTTTTTCCCCCGATCGTTTTCTGGTCAAACGTTCATAAAAAACATTCTAAAAAGCGGACACTTAATTAGCGGACAATATTTTTTGCACAAAATAATCAATTTCGTTTTTTTTCTATCCAATTAGCGGACATTACGAAAATGTTAGGAGCCAGCAAACAAAACACTTAGACGAATGAATATTTGTTCAAATATCTATTTCAAACACTTTGACATTTGATAATCTAGATGGCTTTTTACAGCTTCAAGCTTCTTTACAGCCCAGTTTACTAACTTTTCTTGTCCATAAAAGTGGTAAATTACTGGAATTTTCAGACCATAGCCACCTCCACAATTCAACCTCTTTCCAATAACTTCCTCCGGTGGGGGGCTAGATACTTCCGACGGAGGGGCTGTAACCCTCCCCTGGCACCACCACTGATTACACCTTTTAAATACAAAACTCGGGTCCATTTTCAAATTTGGGACTTACATTGCAAAACTTTCCAAAAGGCGGAAATTTCCAATTAGCGGACACCTTTCTCGTGCCCCGACGGTGTCCGCTAATTGACGAGAATAATGTACCAAGAAGATTGGATGATTCCGTTAACTTCTTTTAGGCCTCAAATTTAATTGGAGATGAGCTTAAATTAGTGTTCTGTCAAATTAAAATAGGTTTGGATATAAAAGATTGCAACCGAACCGGTTTTCGGGTAAACGAGGTTCGGATGACAGTGGTTCGGATAAACGAAGTTGCACTGTATCCAGTGGAAAGTATTGTGAGAAAGACCAAAAAGAAATTATGACGTCTGTCTCACACACCTGATTAACTATACCATTCATTTGAAGCTTGAAAAGATGGGCGATCTAATGCGTTTACAGTTGTAATCACACACGTAAGTCACACTGTTCAGCGATTCAATTCAATGGTGTGATGAGCACAGTAATGCAGACTAACCAAATTTGAATAATCAACAGTTTGGTGGGTCACCAATAACAAACTTATTTCGTTGCCGACAAACGTCATATCTGAAAAGCGCACTCATTTGCAAAGCCGTCTTTATTACGTATTTTGATATTTAATCTGCATTTGCACCGCACTAGTCAAATGAAGATTCTTACTCCCGCTGCAGTGAACGTGCTTGAACCTTCAGTCCTTTGTTTCGAAACAATACCGTCTTAAACCAATCAGTGTTGCAGGGTCATAGCACATGCGCATTAATAACAGTATACGCATATCTGTTTTGTCTTGGACCACACCTCTTGAACTTCCCGCCAGGGCTCCAAGTGATAATACGCATGCGGAATGACCCTGAAACGGGGCTAGTGCATGTCTGGAAGACGGGCATGATTCATCCGCCAAACAAGTGCAATACTTGGTGCTGCGTTTTCTCACGTGCGTATTTATACCATGCCAATTACAATGCCAATTCATAAGAATGCCAATGAGGTATAATACCTCATTGTAGAATGCTTCTTCCAGAGATGTTCCTAGTATAAAGTATAATACAGGACTACAGACAATAATTCTGGTAAGGATCGATTGATAAAGGAGGAGCTTTCTAAATAAATAAGCTAACCGAGACATTGTCCTCCCCCCCCCACCCCCCGCCCCCCGAAAAAAGCAAAGAAATTAAAAGTCATTTAAAATAAAAATAAATTAAAAAAACTGAAACAAAGGAATGTGTTTACCAAATGAGAATGAAATCGTATTAGGTTCTTTACATATGAGTGGAGATATCGAGAAAGAAGAGCATAGTGTAAATATTCGAAATCCACCATTTAAAAGGAGCAGCAAATCATGCCTCCAAATCCAACCAGAATCTGATTTTATTAAAAACTTCAGACGGAAAACATACCAACATAAGTGTTATTTTTCAGCAAAAGGGGCTTCAAATACCTTGTAATTAATAGAAATTGAAATTTTAATCAACTTTAGTCTGCTAGTCCTGGGCAAAGCAACCCTGGCAACTTCAATTTTGGTGTGCCATTCACCTTGGAGAATTGATAAAATATAATAGGGTTTGGACTCGAATGCATATGCGTGTTAAACTTCATCAGCGGACATCTTATAGAGTTCTTTTGAAGGCCAGCATACCATATACTAAGTTTCTTAAAAATGGATTTTGAAGTGAAAGATGTCATTTATAAATCATTATTCCTTATAGAAACGCATCCATCTCCCTTTTATGGTTTGAAGTATAGATCAAGCTAATCGCAACTTTTCAGAGAATCCTTTTAAACTGGTGATTTCATTTACTGGATATAACCTCAACAGCAAGCAAAAACTTCTAATTCGCAGGGTCTGACATAATAAAGGATAAAGAATGTGTAATAAAATGCACGAAGACTCAACACATTTTTTAAATGGAGCTAGCCAAAGAAGCAGAAGTAACAAAGCAACACTTTCTTAATTACTGACCCTATGTCGCTATTAAAATTTTCTTTAAAGTTTCTTGATTTAAGAAAAAGAACACTTGAAACAGTTTTAGAAGTAGGTTTAAGAAACAGTCGAATCTGTACGTTTAAGAAGTCGAGCTGTATTTTTAAAGTAATATCATGCCCTCCCTAGCGGTGTACGCTTTTCTTCAAATATACGACAAAATAAAGTGCCTTAACATGTCTGAAGGAACGGGGACGTGCCATTATTTAGGGGTACCTTTTTTCTAAAAAGTGCGGAATTATCGGCATCAGCTTTCGAAATTTGTGCGGAACTATAGGTATCATTTGAAGAAACATGCAGAACTATGGGTACCATTTTGAGGAAATATTGCAAAATTATTAGGAGAGAGATTTAGCATTAACAGAATGAATGTCCAGTTAGAAATAAAAATATGAAATATGTGTAATATTGAGATTTTGGGGCATAGGACATGCAAAATTTGATTGATAATTTTTATGTACTTTAAAAATTTTATTCGCTCTGCAGAATTATGGGTATAGTTTTCATCATCTTTGCGGAATTATGGGTCACATTTTTTCAAACATTTGTGGAATTATGGGTCCAAAATTTTAACCAAAATGGCACGTCCCCATTCAAAATTATGCATAGTTTACCCCCCGAGATAGCGGGTCAATTACATTAACATGGAATCCTAATTACGTCATAAAAACTTTATCTGGTTAAGTCTAAGTTGCTAAAAAAAATTAGACATTTCTATTTTCTAGAACATTTATATGTCGTTAAGGCTAGAGGGGGCATGATCATCTACTTGGGCACTTAAAAACCCCTCTGCTTTTGTAGGAAACTTTCAAAGTACAATTTTATACAAGTACAAGGGTTTGCGTAATAAACGCATCGCTTATGGTATAAACTCTTTTTTCAGAATATAATTGATAAGAATATTCAGGCTCGGAATAATCTGTTTTTAAGAATATTGCTCAGTTCGCAAATTTGTGTCTCATTTTTTCAGCAGATGCCTGTGTTGCCATGTTCATAACAGGTAACTGCATGCCTGACATACCTCAATCGAGTGTATTCGTTAGAGAGTATCTCCAGAAAATTGAGACTGAACGCAATTTATATCCTTATAAAACGTAGTGTGCAGCCACTAGACTGAAGGCTTGATGAACTTAATGTAATTCAACGTGAGAAAAAACCAGTAAATTTCTTTTTTCGATGTCTACTTCACTATGCACGTTCGTGGGGCAATTCACTCTTGCAAATAGCGTGCGAGATTTTCCCTAAAACAAATGGATTTATTGGGACTTTGATTTAAAACAATAGGATTTTCACGAAAGGTGTACGAGATCTTCTTGAAATGATTTGCCCCTCGTGCACGTTCGTTTGTCTTTACAGTTTACTGCTACAGATTGTAATCCTCGTGACTGGAGGAGGACAATCAAGAGCCAGACACAATATAAGTGGTTAAACTGTCACGAAATGATCAACAATTAAACGGTGTTTCTACTGAATCAAGTTTGATCCTTACGGCTAAAACGATAGCAAAGGAGACACTTTTCCTGGCCCAGGTAATGTGGGCCAGAAGTGGTTTCCTGTACAACAAAATTCAACAAAAGCCATTCAGGCAATACATCTCATGATTATTTGAAGTAACTGAATCAATGATGCAAGATCCTTAAGCTAAACAGCCTTTGAATTTTCTTTCATACAAAAACAGTTTGTATGCCAGTTATTTATCAGGTGTTGACATTAAGCAGTTGACTGGCCCTTTAAGGAGGAAAAACTTTGATCGAGGTGATTAAATTGTCTTTGGCATTTGTAAAACTAGCACACTGGGAATTTACTCGAATAAGGTTGTATTAGAAGGGTTTGAAAAAAGCATCGAAGTTAAGACTAAATTATAACTAACTGGTAATACACAGTATTCCACTGAGAGCATTGCACATAATTCCAATTCTAGATTCTCTTAAAGAATTTACCCGTGTGCTGTTTCAGAATATCTTATAAGGCCCAAAATTGAGGTTTTTAACAATAGTGATGCAAAACAGAAATTTAGGTACTCTTGCAAAATGTCTATGACCCCTCTGTGACCCAAAACGGTGGTATCTTTGCCCCCATTCCTGCTTATAAATATCTGGTCGTTGATCCAGGTTGTGACCGAAAAAATATTGTCACTTTAAATCATCCGGTCTTTCAAATCTACAAGAGTTTTTTCTTATTCTTAGACGATGTTCATTCTTGTAATTTATATCTATTTCCCATGATCTCATAAAGATGCAATATTTTCACTTCCCAACACCCCCTCCCTCCCCGCTTTTATGCTTCCTCCCTGTCTCCTGGGCACCTAATAAAGCCCTCCCTTTTATTAACAGTAAGAACGAATTCTTGACTGTGTCAACCATTGCTGATATTCCGCTAAATCGCTAAAAATAGCAACAGCAATATTGATTGATATTGTATAATTTATCTTGGTATAAATTTAGAACATAGGTTCTTGGCTGATAGGTCTGTGGGTTTTTGTTGCTAAACATTTAGCCAAAGTGCTTCTTGGCATCATGCGATGACCACAACAAATTGTTTCTAGAAAAACATTTTCAAACTCTTGAAAGATAATAACGACTCCAAAAACTTTAATCATATCTTCTACGGCATTGCTTTTGCTACAAACACAATCCGGCTGGTGGCAATCCAGCTGGTGGCTTGGAAATTATCCGACGTATAAGGTAAGATTGCACTTGCGATGAATCAGATAAGATTGCACTTGTTGTGATGTGTTGTACCGGATGGGAAAGTTGTTTTATTATAAATGTTGGTTGCGTTCTCTCCCACGACACAGCAATGAGATTGTTGACATATTTGTACATGCTTGATTAGTTTCTTTTATTGTCAAATACATCGATATAAACCCACGGATTTGCAATGAGGTCAGAGTAAACAAAGAAGCAACTGGACAACATAAAAAGCCAGCACTGCAGTTGGTGCTATGCTACGATAGTAAAACACAAGGGCGAAGAGGAGGCATATCGACAAAGAATCGAATATTTTTACTTGAATACAACCATGAAATCTTGGAGGTTTAGAAGAGCCCAAAGCGTACCAGATGTGTACTCAAGAGTTGTAAATGTGGTGTTTCTCGGTGCTGCTGGGGTTGGAAAAAGCAGCCTTGTTCGGAGGCTACTGGATAGAGAATTCATGGAAGATTATGTGCCTACTGTATACGATGTGTTTCATAAGGAAATCATCAACGATAATGGCCGAGTGAATTTTCAAATTACTGATATGTCGGGATACTATTCGTTCCCTCCAATGCGAAGGATCGCCATCTCGAAAAGCAACGTATTTGTTCTCGTGTATGAAATTGGAAATAGCAAGTCGTATGAAGAGGTCAAACGACTGAAGGACGAAATAATTGAATTGAAAGGAGATTGCGGTGCAGGTATCATTATAGTTGGAAACAAAACTGACGTTAAAACCCACGCAAAAACATTGGACGTTGAGAAAGAGGACGATCTTATTGCCTCGTCCTTTACAACTTTAAAAATATCAGCCAAGACAGGGGAAAGTGTATTCCAGCTCTTGCAGTCAATACTGGACTTAAGTAACAAACAGATCCCTGTTAATGTCAGGAGAAGACAGTTTAGTGAAAATAAAGCATCGAGATCGTTAAAAGCAATTTCTATCAAATGGTGATGTATTTTCTATTTTAGAGATACGCCATCTTACGGCAGCCAGTTTTAACATTTTTATATGAAATGAATTTGTGCCACGATTGAAGCTATTTGTAAGACTAAAGACGTAGGAATTTTTTTAAAATGGAGGAAACTTGTAGTCAGAAAGGGACCTCCCTTTGAGCTACAGATAGCAACTTAACCTATGTTGCAGAAAAATACAAGCCACAAGAATTTGGTATTCGTTTTTAGTTTGGTATTTTTTTAACGCCACATTTTACTCATCCTCGTGTATGCTGTATGAGTAAGGGGTTGAAGGGGCAATTATCACTTAAATTGAAAATCATCACTTTATTTTTATTCAATCAATTTATGAAAGAATTTATAAAATCGGCAATTTATTATGATATTTTTATTCGTTGCTATCAATGAAAATTTGATTTTATTATCAATATTATTGATGAAAGTTTTGTCATCTTGAACCCTCAATGAATATGGCAATAGTGAGCACCCCCTTGCAATTTTTTTAAAGCATCCAGGGTCAATATATATAAACTACATTGTATTATACGTACATTTTTGTAAGATGGTTTTACTAAGCCTACTTTTTTAAATATTTGTGGTTATGAACCTAGAATTATATTTAAACAATTTTTTAGAAAAGATATCAATTCTTTATTGGTGTATTTCATTATCACAAAAACATTGTAGGAAATGAAAAATACTTGCAAAAAGCAAGTGCTCTTCAGATTATTTGTGTTTTTTCCTTAGAAAAAGTCAAATTGTCGATCAAATTCAAGCCTTGCTTTCTGACAAACTCTTAAATTTAACCAATTTCGAGCAACAGTATTCTTTAGAAATTCATTCTAATAAAAATGTTTGTATAATAATTTTTTAATAATAATATATACGTGCTGTAAATTCTTAGTCATTCCAAGGAAAGTCATTTAGAAAATATTTGTTATCAAAGCAGTTCATTCGTTCAAAATGATACTTCCTTTTGTTTACGCGTTGAAGGGAAATTTCAAGCCGGGAAGTGCTTTGCAACTAGCTGGATTGCTACAGGGACACCGGAGCAAATTTTGGAGTGGGGAGTAGGGGAGTAGGGGTATCAGGGAGTAGGACTGTAGGGCTGTAGGGTGGTAGGGGATAGGGATCTAGACAAATAAGCAAACTTTATTGTAGTTTTCCTCCATTATATTTGATATCACTGTGAATATCATAGTTCAGCAAAAAATTTAGGGGGCTATATCGCCCCTATTGCCTGCCTGTATTACCGGGGGATGCCTTTTTGTATACGCACATTCTTTACTTCAAGAACTGCTCTCTCCTCCGGCTGAAATTTGATAACCACAACCCCAATGAAAAACACAATTAGCTCGCGTGCCAGCTTGCCATGTGTTTCGTTAATGCATAGCTATTATTCTCGCCCTTACTATTAAGAATTGGTTATCAATTTCTATTAAAGCTGCTTGGCATCTTTTTAACGACTTTGTGTTCCGTTATTGATTTGTAAATTGCCTGTATTCTGCTTATTAGTGTTATTTTATTTATAACCATGCGTTTTTAACTATTTTCATTCTTTTCATTCAGATCATTTTTCTGTATCTTTACTGATAGCATGTTACTGAATTGAGCTAAAGTATTTTGATAGAAAAATTATGTATGTAAATATATTCGAATAAAAATTAAGAAAGATACATCGTTTCTTAATGTTTAAATATCTGTGACCCTCGCTTTGGGGTTGTAAGGGAGTCTTTTGTCTCTCAACTCAAATTCAAAAAGCTCCAAAAATTGAATCATGAATCAGTTGCGTGAAACCTCTTATTGTGCCATTGCCATTGCGTTACGCAGGCATCCCACAATGCATTTTCAGTCTTAAATCAATTTTGGTTAATCCGTAGAAGTATACCGCCATTCAGGACCGTGGCATGCTCCGACAGGACATGAATTGAGAATTAAAGCGTCACTTCCCTCCACTAGCTTACAGGTCCAGCCTGACCCGACTGGAACCACCTGGCAGTGTTCCCTAGCTCAGGGCTACGAGAGATGGCCAACGGTTAACTCGGCGGGGACCGGCAAGGAGGGCGGATGAGCTACGACTCCAGGGGTCAACGGCTTCGGGTGGAAGAACTCCTGGAAAGAGGGATGGTGTCCCTTTAAAAATACTGTAGAGGTGGTCCTGGGGGCCAATCTCTACTATTAGCCCCTTAGTTTTATCATGACAACAAACCAAAACTCAGATTTTGGGATAGTTGGAGGGTCATGGTAGATGATGATGATACCGCCATTGTTTGGATTGTCGCCTAGACAACTTGCTAAGCGCGCAAAGGCTCATTGTTGGCAATGAGTCTTGAATCATTCACTGATTCCTGAATGCGATAAACCTATAGCAATTAGGTTTGATAGGAGCCTCGAATCATCAGTGTGTTTCGTTTATCGACCTTGTGCCACTGAAAGTTTTTGAAAAAACTTATGAAAAAAATTTTAGGGTTCAAGGTTTTTGCTATTCGAAATCTCAAAACATGCAATGAAAAAGTATGTTTTGGAAGACAAGCAGGAGACAAAAAAATAAGGAACAGAATTTATGATGTTACCAGCAACTTGTTGCAGAGCTTGTTTTCATCACTATCAACAAAACTCTTTCGAGTGATATTTGGCCTTTAAATGCAAATTGTTTTCAGTCAAATTTATTATCATACAAGAAAGGGCTGTCTCAGCAAATATCTCTAACATCTTTAAATGCTGGAAATTGCATTTAGATGTTTTTTCTGCCAGCATTTTACTCATTTTACTCATTTCCTGTCAGCATTGTAACAAAATTAACTATTGGTTATCAACTATTGGAGATTTCCTGTGACAAGATGATTATGGAGAAAGCACTGTGTACACATCAGGCCCTAGAAAACATGACGGTCCCACCGTCTTATACTGCCAAGAAGACAGATAAAACAATGGAATTTGAAGTATCATCCCCCAACAATACTTTTTAATTATTACTTTAAGCAATCCATTTTGAAGGTGCTGTTTGAATGAAGGATAAGCACTTCGTAGATGTTGTTGCCCATCGTATAAACAAGTTTAAAGGCAATCTGTCTCGTTGTGGATTGGTTAACGAGAACAATAGCTGAAACAATAGCCTAAACACAATTCCAGCGCTCCGCCATATTTTTTACAATGCGATAAATTAAAGGGGACTGGAAACAATAAAAATCCCTTTGTTCTTATAATCAATCAACGTCGTGACAGATTGCCTTTAAAGAGTTGCTTAATGTAAGTGGTACAGATCTTGACATAAGACGATGTCTTTCAAGGTTGAGCCTCATAATCTAGAAGTAGAGACTGGTCGTTTTGTTGCACATCATGTTTCCACAGAAAAAAGACATTCATTTTGCTGCTTATCGACAGGTTCACAGTTTCCAGGTGATGAATTTAATGCATTGATGGTATGCTCGGAGTTTGACCAATATGTTCGCTATCAACTACTACTCTTTGACCACTACCTCTTGAAGGCACTATGCTCCGACGCATTTCACTGGCCATTTCCCATTGGTTGGAATACACAATGAACTTATTGTTACTTATCCAATCGGTAGTGAAAGGCTGATTCGCATTGTTTTCTCGAACATACACGCGCTCCAGAGCCTATTGTTAACACTGAACGGTTGACTGACAGGACATACACGTTTTTAATATAAGATAGAATTCAACAAAACTCAAGAAATAAATACCAGCAAAAATTGAAAAATAAAAAAATAGCAACAGAACGACAGAACTACTGTAGGTACAAGTGAACTCAAACTTCAGGACCTAATGCAAAACAGTTAACTATTTTAAATCATTTGTTTTGGGTATTGTGTGAAGATGACGCAAGATGTTTAAGTTGGTTGCCACATTCACAGCGATATGGTTTTGAGGCGAGTATATTTGATAAAAACACAATATCAACGCCTAAACATTTCAAGCCCAATATGCTATCATCTTGTTACTTTGTTGAATATTTATATTTTCTGCTGTAAATGATACGCTTACTGATTATGTAATATACACATACACGCCATCTAGGCCAAGAAAACTACAACATCTCAGGATACCCGTCACATTTCTGTCAACATATCCCCCTTCGTTCAAATGCTGTACTTAGAAGAAACTGTATATTTTTTCCTCGGTGTAAAAGACTTTGTGTCAACCAGCCAGTCAATTTGAAGGACTCCAAGAAATTTCTGTCTTCTTGCCTTTAGCGAGTGTCTTATGAAGAGAATTAGTGTACGTCAAAAAGTACGTTGGACGGAAAAAAACGTGTCACAAATTTTTGTAAGGAAAATATATTCACACAGGAATGCCATAAAAAAGAAATTAAAGCCAACATCCATGCATTCTTTTGCATACATTGCATTCATAATTTTCAACTTCTTGAACTTTCTTTCAAGCAATTTTCTTTTCATAATGCTAATCATTATAGTTAGCTTCCTTTTCGTTGTCACACCAGATTTGTGATCCTTCTCTTGTGGCAAAGCTTAGGTACTGAAGATATTTCCTCGCGTGTAATTAGAGAAGAATAGAAGCAAGTGTCCAAAGTCACAGGTCAGCCTCGTTACAGGAAACAATACCTACACGTGATAAGATCGTACAAAGGACAAAGGCCAAGGACACTATGTCATATAAGGTAGTAACGTAAACACATATAGGCGTATATACAACTTATGTTAGCGGATAAAGGTCATAGTGTAGAGACGAAAACTCCCTGGTGTAGGTCAGTGGCGTGTTGGGAAGCAACTCATTGATATGTCATAGCAAGAAAGCGGACAGTCGATATTGTGGAACAAAAATTAGCCTGCGCGCAGACTCGTTTGGCTTTCTCAGAGATGAGTTTAGTTGAATGGAAAATTTAGGGTTTAGATTTTCCAATCAACAAATTTGGTCTCTGGAAAAACCAGTCAAGTCTGCGTGCAGGCTAACAAAAATATGCTAACAAGATTAGTGCTAGATAAATGTAAAGCAACTTAACGACTTGTTGAAGAAGCTTTTAACGACTGCACAAGGGTAAGATATGGCCAATAAAAGATTTGAAGTTGGCTAGCGGATTACTGTTTTCAAGATAAAATGAGAAAAAGTCATATCTTAGTTTATCTTGCTGTTATTTTGGCTCTGTTCATAAAGTTCATGGAGACCAAATTATAGTGATGGTGTAATGATACAAGAGCCTACGCCTCATGCTGCCATATTTCTTAATACCTTTGACAATTTTGTGTATTTAGAGGTATTTTAATAATGCTCTTTTGGGTTGTGGGATAAGAACTAAAAAATCATAAAGATAGATTCTTGTGACGTCATCCCTTGAGAATTCTCTTAAAGGCGATTGGCAGATACTCTGCTGTCAATCAAAAACTGGCCAATCAATGAGCGTGATTATTGATTGACTGAAGGCTTGATAATATCAAGAGACAAATCACTCCAAAAAGATGTCTCACACCTTTTGTGAAAATCCTATTGTCTTATGAATATCTCCAGAAATCCTTTCGTTCTAGAGAACATTTCGTACGTTATTTGCAAGAGTGCCCCTCAAAAAATATCACCAGAATTCTTATAATCTACTTGCAATCATTTCCTTGCTCATTATTTGTTGTCCTATATTTATGTAATTAGTATTGCGGTGAGGAATTTTAATATGAAATACTATATAGAAGTAGTAAGATAATAGATTCCGGAAACGATGAAGTGAGAAATTTATTTAGCAAAGCAATTAGTGAAACGATGCTTGACAAGAATGAAATACATTTGTCATTTGATGAAATACTTTTTGATGCAATACGCCGGTAAACTGTTGTGATTGTAGGAGCCCGTTAGCTTGTGATGGAAATTTTTACTCCAGTGATCGCATGCAGTTTTGCACTGAAAAGAAACGGAAATGCTTTGAGTTTCTTTTTAATTTAGAGCACAAACGCTATACTTAACATCCAGCGCGTTAAATAGTAATAGGTTGTTGTTGGAGTCGAACCTCCTATTGTTTTGGGCTATCATCCTTTCCCTTTGCCTGAACCTATGAGAAAGCGCATCATGAGGGCAGGCGCATGGATAAACTTTTTCAATTTTTTTTTGCTCAAGACAACCTGAAAAACTTTAGTTTACATTCAAAACACAATGTCAGGTACTTTTGGTCCTGTTCTAGCTCATTAAATAAAAAAATCTGTCAGCCAGGACCTGCAAAAGGCTTAGAAAATTGTGAAAGATTTTAAGAAAAAATTTCTGGCTCAAAACAACGTAAAAGGCGTTAGTTTACATTTAAATATCAATGTGCTTCACAACATTTTATCAAAACTATATCATAACTTATATCATAGTTGCATATTTACAACAGAATTTCATTGTTACCCTTCTGATGACACCCTTTTCTCTAAATTTTCGTTATCTTTTTATTCAAGACTGGCTTAATTTCTATAGAAGCAACTGCGCATATGATGTACAATTTTGGAAGTCTTCTGACGGAACTTTTGACAAATGCTGGTTTGTCTCCCCAACAAGTAAGAAAACCAAATTAGCTTGATTTAGTTGGAAAACAAATTAGCCTGTTTCAAGGAAAAACGGTTTCTGTGTTGCGGTATCATGAATTAGACCCGCAAGCAGCCTCTGTTAAGCTAATTAAATTATCAAATAGTACTTTGATGGTATTTAAAATGCTTCTTGGTGAAATTAAAGAACATTGCTAGAAGCCATACCTAACAAAGAAAGACTTTTATAAAACAAACTGCTTTTATCACGGATGCACAGCTAGTCTCACAAACGACTAAGAATATTTTTATCGAAATTAGTCACCATATCCTCTTAATTAAACGCAAACCTTGGACTAAAACGATATCAAACATTGACAACAGCAAGCTGTGCTATATAAATTATAACAGTTAATAACATGCAAAAATGGTACCTACAATTTCTATGAATAATACGTAATCATTTTATAAATTATGTACATTTCTTAGATTGCCTCTACCTTTGATTGCGCTAATATTCTAGTGTCTCTGTAATGATAAGGCGCTGTAACTTCACTTTCTATAGTTTCTGAATTTGATGATGTAATCTGAAAGCTTCTAATAGAATAGTTCTTAATGTGGGAAATAAAGAATCCATCTGGAGCTACTGCAGCGAAAGCAAACGCTCTTTCACTATAAAATCAATGAAATTTGGCCTTGGCTCCTGTTTCATGAGCCAATTAATCTCGGGTTTGCCATTTTGTTAAGATGAAACGGTGCTTGAAGGGTCACCGATAGAATGATGCAAAGTGAGACCCCGCTTTTGCTTCTGCATTCATTTGCAAACAATAGTTTTGTCAAGAAAGTAATATGATAAGTAGTTCATAAGCAAACAACTAGTAGGATAAGATAATGTTGTGATCAGTCAGGATGCAGAATGTATGAATACATTTATCATGAACTGTTGGGAAAAATAAGGAAAACAACAGAAGCGCTGGAATGTCAAAGAGTGTTACAAAAAGAGATGGAAATAAAAAGGTGGATGGTATGGTTTTGTGTAAAAACAAAACAGAAAAAACATGATGTGCAAGGCCTGTCAGCCTAAACGACATGGTCCAAAACTAGTATTTCGCATAATCTTTGGCACAGTTCAGTATTATTCGCATAGTCTGTTATATAATCGAAAAACAATTTTATTTTATTTTATTGAAGAAATTGCTAAAGACTAATAACTTGAACAAAACTGCACTTCCCATTGAATGATTTGATGCAAAGTAAACCAGTGGAAGTTATTTAAGTACATTTATTAAAATTTAGTAAACATATCATAAAGAGATTTTCTGTTAAATATCTTTCACACTTTTAGGGAGTGAAGATTTGTTACCATAAGATCCAGCAGCTGTGGATTTCGAATCTTTGTTATGAGAAATAAAACACAGCCCCTGAGAGATTTGCATCTATATTTGGAATTAAGTGGTAGAATCTTGAGAAAATGAGCGATATCTTTTGTTGATATTAAGTTGAAGGGATGTTTGCATGTGGTACAGTTAGCTTTGCAGGGACGTTTTCCATGGATTTTGATCTCACACAGTATAGTCAGGCATAGTGATTACAGCGTTGTTCTAGGTGCAACTATTGCTCCAACTCCAACCTCCACCCTCACTGTTCTCCTCATGGAGCGTTTTTGACATGTTTTAATGAATTGGCTGCATACCATTGTAAAATCTTTTGAAAAAACAGATACCGGTACTATCGATAGAAGAGTATAAATACACTAAGATACAGAAACTAAGCTAAATACACTGAGTTGTCATTTTTTAGAAAAAGAGCAGGAGAAATATGGTCCACCATGCAGCCACGAAGACCTGAAATTTGAAGATGCACTTACAATGCCTTTTTAAGAAACAAAAACTGTTCTACAAGGGCTGTACCAAATTGAGAGCTAGGGAGAATGTCCTCGAATTTCCCAGAAAAATAGCTTGTTTTTATGGAAAACCAAAATCTCTCGAGCGTATGATCTCTACAATTTGAAGTTCTACTCGATGGTCACCGATCTAACCACTTCAAGAGCATTTCAATTCGGGTTTACATGTAGCAATGAATAGGAGTGCCGTCCTAAAAAGTTAGGAAGGGGGCTGTGCTGCAGGAAATGTCTTAAAACCGCACCCAAGACCACACCCACGGCCACACCTTGAATTCTTACATTTCTGTTCAAGATTATCTGTTTTGTGCCTGAAAACAGTTAAACAAATCATCGACTTTTAAAGGTTAATAAAAATTGTTCTTGCGTGGAGAATCAGCAGCACAATAAAGGGTTAATTTGCCCAACAAAACATCTACTGGCTTTTGAAGGGGGAAGGGAGGCTGAGTACTCCTAGAACCTCTCTTAATTTTAATAAGGGGGTTTACACCAACACTAGATGCTAGCAGGTTTCGCTCTTGTGTTTCAACTTGAATCAGTTTCAGACTGCGTCATACAGATTTTGCAAGTTTGTAACCTTTATGGAAAGGCGGGGGCTTTAGATCAATGCTTCTTATAGTTTTATCAAAATAGAGCTAGGTTTTCTGTTTTTGTGACTGCAGCTAGCAACTTTTTGCTTAATTTTTTTGTTCTCTTCTTTTGACTACTGGGTACCAGAGCCACAGAAATTCGCGTAAATAGAATGCCAAACAGAGAAGCGGAGGAGCGTCTAGCTGAGAAGAAGGAAAGACGCTTCTCCACTTCTCCGCTTCTCCGCTTTTACAATCCTACCTTCTATTTCCGCTCTCGAATTTATGTGGCTCTGGTACACAGGATACCTTCTGACCTACTTAGAATAAGCCCTTTAAACTCTTACTCTTACTTTTAAATAAACAGTTGGTCATTAATTTTTTTAGGTAGAAGTTCACTGTGAACTCATTTCCTTATAGAATCCGCCCCCTGTAAATTCGCGATGAATTTTTCCTATTTTCCGTAATATCATGTATCAACCTTCATTAATTGTCGAAAATTACGCCATATCTATGTCATTCTTTGCTACAACGATTCTAGTTCTGGTCGTGTAACAGTCACGGCAAAAAAGTTCAGTGTAAAAATGTGGAAGCAAGGCGTGTTTTATGCGTAGAGCCAGAAACGCAAGCGGAAAATCCTTGAAATTGAAAGTTTGAAATGCTAAATATTTTTAGGCTTGTATCTAGTTTTTTCGTGTACTTTTTATTTGTTGTTGTGTATTGTTGATAATAAGCATATGAAAATTGTTGAAAATTGCTAACAGGATAAAAAACCAAGGGTAACAAACCATTGTTTCATTGCATCTCCGTGATTCTTTTTGGCCAGAGTTTCTTCCGACGTTTCTACAGAAGGAAATTTGAAATAAAATCATGCAAAAGGTTGAATTTATAGTTGTTCTTAGTTTCAGAGCTTCATTTTTAAGGCAATGCAATCCAGGAAAGGCAAAGACCCTGGAAGCGGAGACAAGGGGGCTTCAAATCCTAAATAGATGCATCATCCGTCGCTATTATTTGGCAGCATGATGAAAACATATGGGCCCAATGGCTATGTACGGAGAAGATGTCTGGTACGTAATATGAGCTCAGTAAAGAGCGGCAGCAAGAAAGGATTGGGCTTTTCTATGAAGATGTTCATAAAGAAAAATTATCAGAATATAGGGTCTCGGTGAGAAATTACTCTCTCTGAGATTGTCATTGAGGGTGCCGGGGCGGCGCCAAGAAATTCAAAGTGAGGGGGGGGGGGTTCGAATTGATAGCATTATTAGACTAAAGAACCATCTTTGAAAAATGCACTAAAATGTTTCGCGATATTTTATGCCTATTTTTTTATGACCACAAAGCCATCGAATTTCTTTGAAAGAACAACATTAGTATCCTCTTGACTTCTAAGGCGCACAATAAAACCTTTCCACGGGCCGTATTTAATACACATAATCTTATCGTCGTCACAGCCATCAAGAGAACCACTTGATGTGCATGTTTTCTTTGTTTGACATAAGAGACTCAAGAGGGGGTCTTAATAGAGAGGGGGGCTTATTAAAAATTTTAGCATGGTAATAGGGCTTGATGGAGAGAGGGCTTAATCGAGTGGTGGGGGGGGGGGGGGGGGGGGACTTATTAGAGCTTTTACGGCATGCCGATTTACAGCTATTTGCAATGATCCATGATCATTTGAGCCAATTCATGATGACCTTCGCAGATTAAAGGCAATCTGTCACGATGTTGACTGCTTCGGATAATCCGGTTAACCTCGTGTCATACACGTCGAGGAGATTTTTGGATTGCATCAATGAATCACGGGTCGCCTAGGTTTTGGGAACGCTCTCCTAAAAATATGACATCTAGCAAAACACGGTACCGGATTCTTCATGGAGATTTTTTCAGCGGTATCAAAGAGCTTTGTCAATAATTGAAAATTTTATCGAATAGAAAACCTTAATTCCCACAATAGGCTTTTCTTCCATTGTACGGGTGCACAATAACTAGATTGTGTGCTACAGCTTCCTTTGAAACAGTGCCAACTTCTCTTTTGGCACGGCCAAAATAAAAATTTGCAAAATTAACTTGCTGATGACGTTGAGTCAACATCATTTCGTAGCCGTGAGCAATAGAAAGCTGGACACTAATTAGAGGAAAATGGGAATTCTTCGCGTAGCATTCTGTTACGGAAATCGCGGAGAACGGTTACTTACTTACTTACTAACTTACTTACTTACTTACTTACTTACTTACTTACTTACTTACTTACTTACTTACTTACTTACTTACTTACTTACTTACTTACTTACTTACTTACTTACTTACTTACTTACTTACTTACTTACTAAACTAAATAATTGTTGATAGTAATAATGAGGACATTTTGACTCTTTCGATGAAAAAGAGTGTTCTTCAAACATATCGGAAAAATTAGACAGGGAAGGGGTTGGTTATTTCCGACCTCAGAGTACAAGCATGAAAAAAGCAAATATATTTTATGCTACATGGCCCCTTGTAAACCAGCATTTCTGTATGGGCTACCGTGCTTAAATTTTTGAAAATGAAATGAAATGAAATGCAAGGAAAATTTACGTACCTTGTGGATTTTCCTTGATGTCAGTAAATGGTTCAATCTTGTCTTCTTTGTATTCAGTTGCCTCAAACGTTTGATTACGGACTTTTTGTTTGCATTTTTGATCCTTTGTCACGTAATTTGGTCGATTTTTGTAGCTACAGAAGTTCCACTCTGGGTATCTTGACTTAAGTGCTTGGAATTGAAGTTTGTACATTTTTCTTGGGATGAATGAAATATACTTAACCATTTTGCCGTGAAAAACAATGGAATTTCTGTCTCTAGAATCATATGATAGCTTTTTTAACTTTACCAACGCAATAAAACCTTTCAAAAGACTAACTTAGATAGCTTGTTCAACTATAGCTTCGGAAAAGACTGTTACTGTAGTTGCTCGATTATAAGCCCCCCTTGTTTATAAGCCCCCTTGTTTATAATCCCCCCTTGTTTACAAGGCACTTTCGATAATAAGTCGCATTAAATAGGGTTCTAAAAAAATGTTAGCTGTCCTCGATTAAAAGCCGCACCCACAACATCATGCAGAGATACTTGGTTTGAAAAGACGGATGCAAATACTGATAGAAACTTGATTGTGTATTTAAACCAAATAACAGACGTTAGAACTCAGAAGTTCAACCAACAGCAATATGCTTAGAAGTATTTCTTCCTACTCTTCCGCATTATCACCCTTAGCTTCAGGTAGCCGGAAAGCTTTCCAGGACCTGGATAAAATGTTAGCCGCCTTGATTATCAACCGCAACAAAATGTGCCAAAAAATATCAATAACCGCATCTTATAACGGAATAAATACGGTACTTCAATGCAGAATTTTCGTAGTCAAGTTGCTTTGCTATCTGTTAAGATTATTCATTTAGTTCGATGGTACAATTTTGTTTCGCCAGAGTTTCTTCGTTTACCTTAGAAATTTTTAACAAGAGGGGCCACGCTTTCGATATATCTTGAATCATACTTAAGAGAAATAAAAAACATTAGATTGATTAAGTTAGCTAAATGGCTAGTTCTGCGGGTTGATTAGTTGTTAAACTCAATGAAAAGCTGTGAATTTGGTTGGATCCACTTTGTTGTGATGTATTTTCACTACATTTCAATATTCTTTATATTTCAAGTTATTAAAGTTTCTAAATTTTTGCATCATATATCATAGATTTGAAACTTAATGATAGTTAGGTGTAATGGGTTGCCTTGTCCTGGTTTATAGCTGTAAAGATTCAAGAACATACTGCAATGATTTGATGGCAAAAAATCGGTGCTCAAGTGGCAATATAAGTGAATAATATTGCACATTTGAAGGTATTTTATGTTGTTCATCCAGGTTATATGGTCAGAACTCCAAAAATTATTAAAATTGGCTTTTATGACGTAAATGAATTTCTCTTCCTACCTGTATGCTGCTTTTTGTGCAATGGGCAGCATTGTCCATTGTTTCCCTAGTATTTTGCTTATTGTACGATTGTCCAAGTCTGGATATGCCCTAGAATGTACAGATGAATGTCTCGCTAGAATAGAGTTCTTAAGTGTGACGTCATCAAGAACCTATTTTTAGAATTTTTGAATTTTAACCACATAGCGTAAAAGATCACCATGAATTACTTTCAAATACGCAAAATTGGCCAGATATGTCTAAAATCGGTTGAGATATGGCTAATGAAAGATTTGAAGTTTGCTAACGAACCACTGTTATTTGGCTCTGTTCATAAAGTTATGAACAGAGACCAAAATACAGAGGTTTCATGGAGAATGAGCCAATACATATGTGGCCATATCTTTGCCATTTCATAATACACTTGACAGATTTTGCACATTTAGAGGTATTTCATGATGCTCTTTTAGGTTATGAGATCCAAATTGAAACATTCTAAAAAATAGATTTTTGTGACGTCATCGCTGTAGAACTCTATAGAATATTGCTTTGAATCTCTCTAAGTAGCAAGCGAATAACCACCACTCAAAACAATACCAATGAAAGCATAAACGGAAGCTACTGTCATGTTTTAACTCAGAGACGGTACATTCAACAATGAGTTCAATTGCTAATGATGGTTTATGATTTGTATCAAGATTTTATTAATACATTAACACTCGTAAGTCGTAAAAGAAACTTACAGCGAAATTGTAGACCTATAGTCTTTGCTAAATAGAATGAATGGATTCATTGGCCTTTTTAAATAGGCAATTTCGTCAGCTGCATTGGTGACTGTGCCTCCATTTGTTGCTGTTAAATCAAACCCATCTGAAGAAGGGTATTTTTGAGGCAATTCTTTATTGCATTTGTTGCAATAGTCATTGCAATAACCGCAGGATTTCTTTTCATTGTGAGTAATTAGTTTCTGCTGCAAGCCGTAAGTCTTATTATTCGGACGCGAATCCATGTTTCCTTGAAGTACTTGCGAAAATCTGTGATTATGCCCAGATTTAGCTATGCTTGTATCGATGCATGAAAATGTTTGGGTACTTATGCTGTAGTCGCTTTTGCCCTCCCTTTGAAGCTCGATTTGGTTGACGGCACTTGTTGTTTGACACTTCGGCAAAGAATTAGTATTTTCAGCAGAAATTTCGCTTCGAGAAGATGGGCCAGTTAGCGTGTTTATCGACTCACTAAGCAAAGATTTCCTTGCAAGACTTTCTTCGAGGCTGTCCTCCGCCAAAGAGTCTGAAAAAAGCATATGCAGATCAAAAGGGTTTGGTGAATGAAAGCTAACCAATTTTTACGGTTAATGAACAAGCAAATACTACCAAAGCCTGACAATATGTTACTTGAGGAATGAAGTATAATGGTAAGATTCATTCCTCAAGTAGATTTAATGATATTTTTAGTCTACTTGATGGCAACGACGGGGATAAAATCTTAATTTTTTCATGGAAGATATGTTGGCGCCAAAATCGCAACAAGGAAGCTTGCTCCTGTGCCATAATTGCATAGTTGCCTCTTTACGAGTCAAAATTTTGGAAATATCATGTATGGTCAGGCACGTCAGAGCCGGGGGGAGGGGGGCTGAGGAGGGGCTATTTCCCCTAACTTGTTTGTTGATCTTTGATACCCAGGTAGAGGCATCAAATATGATGGGGGATCATGAAAGTATGCCAATTTGTCTTGGAGCGGAGAAATTATTCAACATGCCTCACGCTGTTGTTTTTGCTGATTGCTTTTCTCGACTCAAAAATAAGATTACATTGGTCGGTATACCGGGAAAATTCGTAAACTTTTATAATTTCACCGCAAAGAAACCTTATTTTGAATTACACGTGCGATTAACTGATAAGTTAAAACCAAAATATATTTTAGGATGTACTGTGGATTCGTGAAAGCTTCTAAACTGCGAAGTAGATACATGATAGTTCAGATATGCCTTCGCAGTAGTTCGAATGCCTTACGGATTTAAAAGAATGTCTTGGGAAAGTCTACACCTTAATGAACGATCGTCAAAAATGTTTACCATGCCGCACCCTGAATCTTCATAGATTTTTTTAAAAAAAGAGAAAAATTTTGGTAAGTTGTCGCCTACAATGCCGGAAAATTCGTAAACGCTTTGAAATGTTCTTTTTAAATTGTTTATATTTTCTCCCTTGCTCAATAAGCATAGCATAGAACATCTTAAGCTTGACGGTGTAGCAATTTTCAGAATGAAAACAGCCCGATATTCTAAAGGATTCAAAAATCTGATTAAAACTTGGTCCATGAAAAAAAATGTACGTGTTATATTTGCACTAAATCAACTGCCTCAAAAAGTCCTTGAAATTGCTTCATGTTAGTATGATTTGATGTTTTTCCACAATTATTACAACTAACATTAAATAAAATCATATAATACAATAAGTCGCTATGACGATGGTTTCATTTATGTCATCACCAAAACACGCAGTCGTCAGCAAAAGAAATTATTTGACGCGTTATTGAAATGCTCTCAAAAAATGTAATTGATTAAAAGATCAAATGAAATGCATGAAATGAAAATGGCAATAGGCAAGCGGCACTGATTGATCAACCTCAACAGTCATGTGCTCGTGTTTCTGAATGGTCTATTTCGATCCACAACTGGGTATATATATTTCCTAGCGTAGAGTTTTCGATCTATGTTCTGACGTTCTAAACTCTGAAAAGTGTCAGACGAAAAGCTTTAGTTCACTAAATGTTTGCTTTTTTCAAAGCCATTTTCAAGTTTTGTACTACCAAAAGATTATATGAAATGAAAAATGAAATAAAAAATAAAACTAGATAAATGTGAAGTCTCCTTGACAGTGTAAAACGGCAACCTATGGTTAGGTACAATACACCCTCGCCTACACGCAAAATGCGTGGACCAGTGGTTGCAACAGGCATATCCCATCACCTCG
Organism: Rhopilema esculentum; assembly: GCF_057945365.1. Lineage (NCBI taxonomy): Eukaryota > Metazoa > Cnidaria > Scyphozoa > Rhizostomeae > Rhizostomatidae > Rhopilema > Rhopilema esculentum. Next base: position 9,482,909 of record NC_142825.1, read on the forward strand.
GAGAAAGGCTATAGCCCCCCACCCCCTCCCCGCAAAGAATTTATCAATAAATTACTAGTCAAGCTACTTTATTCGGTTTACCCCCCCCCCCTCCACTTTTTTAGCCTCCCCCACTTTTCTTAACCCTTCGCAGTGCCTGATGTCATTTACCCAATGATATGCACAGCTCTGTTTACACGGCAATGCATACCACTTAACGAAATGATCTTCAGTGATCTCAATTTAAAAAGTTGAACGATTTGCTGTGATTAACCATAAAACAACTCACAGGTTCCTGTGCGATTGAAACTACTTTGAGCGTTTGAGGCAATTGACCCCTGTGTAGAACAAAGAGACAGCTTGTGCTTCATGATTTTGATATCTTCTTCCAAGGTTTCTATGTACTCTGCAGCTTTTTGAAGGATGGTCTGTCTTAAAGGCCGAGAGGCTTTGCAAACTTCGTAAGGAAGAATTTGAATCAATGTCTTGAGCTTTTCTTGTATTGCTCGTTCACGTATCCTTCAAATGACAAAAATCATTCAATAACTTATTATACTCTGTGTTAGAATTCGACAAATGCTTAGATGCATCATAGCAATGCTGAAATATGTTCATGCCTCTAGGGGGGCATGAGCCGGTATTTTGCACTGGCTGCTCAAGTGTATAAACTATTGTTTGAATAAATACTTCACTGTCCTTCTACTTCATATGGAAATCAAAAGTCCGTTCAATTCCTTTCTACTTTAGAAAATATTCGGCATCAGCATTTGAAATATTACTCTTCGTTGAAAATAAGCATTGGAATTACCTTTTTCATCTTACAATGATTCTCAATCGTCAGATTAATTAAAAGAAATCAAAAGATTGGAGGGATGTTACACCCCCTACAACCCTCCTCCCCATATTCACATGCTTGGTCAAAAATGTATTATTTGAAATAAATTTGGTCCAATCCTTAATAAGACAATAATGAAACAATGGCTTTTCAGTGCAGCTCCAAATCACATAATCGTGGTTCAAAGACTTGTCTAACTTTGAAGTACAATTTTGCCGTACTAACCTGTCTGTTGATCTTTGTACCTTTCCTAGTCTCTTGATTTTCTTTGCTGTCTCTGTTCTGCTTCTTCCCTTCTGAAAAACTGACCATTTTAAGATTTCTCCTGTTTTCCGTGCTTGATATATCTTTGGATTGCAGCTCATGCTATTATTTCCTTGTTCCAGTTGTGGGGCAACTTGAAAGAAAATGGAAGCATAACTAACTCATGTTTGCTAGATTGGTAAGGCAACCATTCCAATATGAAAGTCTGTTTACTTTTGCCTAGCAAAGCGCCTTTCTAATTCCAACAAAAGCTTTTTTTTAGAAATGCTAAATCTTGGAGTTGAAATAGTCCAGACCATGAATAGTAAAACAAATGCAGGATATATATGATTGGCTATGTGACAAATTAATCTTGAGGCTTGCTTGCTCTCACTGTAAAATTAAAGCTCTGTAAAACTCTTCAAGTCTGGTCATGTGTCTCAAAATCTTTGTCTAGGATTTTGGAGAAAAAAAAACTATCAAGATACAAATTCCATCTAAGCCAATTCATACCAACCTGCAATTGCATATGGGTTTACGTATTTGAAGACGGCTGGTGACTCGCAAGATACTGAAGAAGCGTTGGACGACGCAAATGTCATATCAAATGGAATCGGTTGTATCTGTGTGTTTGTGTGATCAACGTAAGGATGCGGCAGTGCTGATTTGCACGTAGCCATTGAGGCTTGCATTTGCTGATGCAATTGGTTCAAAGAGCATGGTGTTTTCTGCAATTGTGCGAAATCATGCAACTTTTACAAAGTTAGTACTAAAGGATATGAGAGTAAAGCAATTTCTTGCCAAGGGTTGATTAAGATTTTTAAATTACTAAAACCAATCTAGAGTATAATCATCAAGATAACTAAATTCATCTAAGTTCGAAAGGACACCATTGAACCGAAAGGAAGACTGCACCAAGTCATCGTGAGCAGTTAATTATTTTTTAGATATGAGGATTTCACGCTTTTAAGCTGCATTTGAATATTGTTAATTGATAAAAATAGTACCTGTGATAAATTAGATAGTAAGCTAAAATAATGTATAATTTCATGCTATTGCAACATTTTGAGATAAGAAATTTTAAGATTAAGACTTTCAAAATCCGCAAAAAAGCTAGTTTACCTGAAGACTACTCATATCACTGGTAGTTGCTCCTTGGGTGCAAGGAAGAATCGGCAAAAGTAGATTTGGAAATGTTCCTGGTTGATGTATAAGGTTTCCTTTTCGGGCTGTCGAATCTTTTTTTATGGTTTCCAAATGGGCTGAGTTGGAAGATAAAAACTTAGCTGATAAAAAGAAAGAAAGCTTTTGCAAGAGCTGGTTCATGTTCCACTCTGCATTCAGAAATTAAAACAGATTGCCTAGTTTGAAACTATAATCGTACCACTAGAAAAATGTCAACGAGGCATTTCGTTGTTCAAAATCATGAAAACTTAATAGATTATATCATTTTACAGCTTCATAGGAGACCTGTTATGAACTGTAATTGGAATTTATGTATCACCAAAAAGGTCTCTTAGGCATATGCAAAATATTTTGTTCTACCTCTTTGGTAGTGATTTTCAGTGCAGCTCAGTTCGGTTTCCATCTCACGTTTTACTGTATTTTGAAATCCTTTGTCTTTAACCATGTTCCACTCCAAACTAGCACTGACCCCATTGAAGCAGCCCATCGGTACAGAAACGTCGCTGGGGAGTTTGTAGCTGTAATGACAGACATTTGATTGCAGCCTCCTTATGCACCTGTTTCGTTCATGTGGCAACTGAAACAAAAAAAATTTAATCAAAGTGTCAGACATTTGTTTTATTCAACATTCATTCTCGTGATTCATCTTCCAGATTACAAAGATAGCATGTTCCAGACTTTCTTCGATGATGAAATAGAAGTTAGAAACCCGGGAAGACGTGTGTCTCTTCAACACTTCTCTTAACTTTATCCATGTCCCTTTTTATGGATATATGTCGTCAATGTACAGTATTAGCTATGTTCATTAAAGTTATTCTTCTCTAAAGAGCATTCTTAATATTTGATTCCAATGGGTCGAATACTTCACCCATTTTACGATATTCACACTTTAGGACTAAAGAAGTACTGTAAACAAAAGATTATTTGACCAGTCAACTTTTTAGCTTCTTTATTTTGTGGTTGGAATCTAGAAACACGAAACTGTGAAAGGAAAATAGTTCTGGGTCGAAATAGACTAATCAAAAGCGCGATTTTGGTCCTTGACCCGACAAAAAGTTTTAGTTATGTTGTAAAATGTTTGTTTTTTTCAAAGCCATTTTAGAACTGAAGGTATTTGCACAGCATGCAGTATCGAAACACGATCTCCATTTGATAGAACAAAAGGTTATTTTTGATTGGTATTTTAAAGTTGTCCTTAAGCAGATTGTCAACATTTGACGAAATAATCAACTGAATGTTGAAATTATGTTTTTTAGAAAATGCTGTTGTAAGAGATCAAATTAAAATTGGCTTGAACAAGAGAGAAATGTCATTTGAAGGCATTTGGAAAACAAGCTAACAGAATAGCTCGTGATCAGAGATGCGATTGATTTAAGTCTATCCTGTTGTAAAATCTTCCTCGTCTCTAGCTTAGAATACTAATCTGAACATTTAAATTGGATGCAAACTTGAGCAGGTTTAAAGGTGGACGCTTTCTATGCCTGTTTACAGGTTGGGCGCTAGTTATTGTGGTCAAGAGGGGACACAGATCCTTAATGCTACGGAGTAGTTGAGTCAACAATTTTTGCCAACAGTTTTAAAAAATTCGCCGACAAATGAACCCTATACGACTAAAAGCTCCTGATTCTAAATTTATTTCAATGGGGGCATCGCACCCTCGTGCCCCCATAGCTAGGGCCCTGTCTGTTTGGTTCAAAAATTTGTACAATACATTACTTTATACGTATTGAAGACCGCCCGTTTAAGAAATTCACATGTGCATTTACAATATCAGGAAACACACATTTCAGCTCACAAACACATTAGACCTTTAAAACTAATATTACCTGGTCTGGTGCAATCTTTTTTCAGTGGTTATTTGATGCTCATGTTTTTCTACAAAATCCACGATAATCAAATCCAATCCAAAAACACTTTAATGGGAAATTTTTAAAATGTGATGAAGCACAATGATTGTAGGGCACCTTGACCTGTGATTAAGCACAATGATTGTAGGGCACCATTTTCATAATTTCTGGCAGACCCTGTTCACAACAATTTAACCCGGATTGACAGTTGATTAGAATAATTCTGCCAACTTTAATCCCGATAACCAATGACAGGTCTTTTTTTTGAAGGGTACTTAACAGCATGATTCTGAAAAGTGGTAAGGGTACGTGATCCACTTCTACCTTCTGATCTCGGAATAGAGATCAAAGTAACTTAAAATTTTTAAAAACTGATGAAAGAGATCATTGAAGAGGGGTATAAAAAAGATAATTTTAAAAATACCCTGGACTTTGTCGCTCGTCTTTTCATGAATATCTGACTTGGATTTACAGCCTTATTAGGTGACCACTGCTGACTTTGAAACCACGAATTATCCACAGGTCTTGTGTCTGCTAATGCAAGGGATGGAAGCTTGATTGCATCTTCGTGGCACCTCGAAGTTAGCTGGAATGATTATACAAAGTTATCTATCTATTCAAGATTTGTTTTCATTGCAAAGCAAAGCTCAACCTAGCCCCATTAAGGCAGTTAAGCTTGTTGTGCCGTGACATCAGTTTGTACCATTGGTAATGACCAATAAAGGTGTTTGCATCAATTTGCGTACAGAAATATAGCAATTACAAGAAAATGCTCTGGAGTGCTTCTACCATTGTTTTACTGTGCATTATATTGCTTACAATACATTCCGTTACTTTATGTGATGTGATGTGATGTGATGTTATGTTAAATTGCATTTTGTTATGTTATATTTTGTTATGTTATACTTTGCTATGTTATCCTTTTCTATGCTTTGTTATCTTATGTTATGCTATGTTTGTTTATGTTATGCTGCACTGCTTTCATCATATTTTGTTACGTTACGTTGCAAAATTTTACATTATGGTATGTTATCTTTTGTTATGATACTTTTTTGTGTTTGGTGATGTAATGTTATGCTATATAAAGCTTCCTTTGCAGCATGATAGCTCAGGCCTGTGATCATATGAAGATATAAAACGAACCATTGGAGGAAATGCTTCGTGAAATGACACCAACGGTTTTTCCCATTCAGGGACAGTGAACATGGATGTTTCGCAAATAAAGCTTGAATCTGTGGATGAAAATAAAACAAATTACTTAGCGACATTGAAAAATCCACAATAAAAAACTAAACGGGCAAAATTTGTAGTAAAAATATTTTTTCATGTATGATGTATTTCCAGCCTAAAGGTTTTGGAACAAAGGAAGATTTTTAAGGTTGGTTTTTGATTGAAAATTCCGTTTTCTTTATCTTCTCTTTACGTTCTCATTGCAACGACTTGCTATCAAGGGAAAGAATTGATATTCAATTGAAAAGGTAGCTTTTTAATTATTGATTGTAATTCAATAATCACTGATTGATCACTTAATTTCAAAATCATTATGAAGGTTGCGATTTTTTATTTACTTTTAAGCTTAAAATCGCGTTCAACTAAAAAGATATCGTAACACATTCACGCATAATTCATTTTAAAGAAGAGCCATTTCTTTGGTTTTCACCACGATGCTAGGACATCTTTGCAAAGATGAGTTGCAAAGTTTCCTAATCGTTCCCTCAATCAAAAAGAACAAATTTATCACCCGATTTTTTATATATTTGATAAAAAAACAACTTATCTGTCTGTGTACATAAAAACATTAATATTTTTAAAATTTGATTCCTGAAAAAGATATATTTTCTTAATTATTGACAATTTTTGTGTTAGCAATCAATAACACTGGTTTACGAAAAGTTGCATACAAATTTTTGTGACAATTAACGGTTGATAAAATCAGACAAGACATTGGTTTATCAATTTTTCATTCAAATACCTTTCAAACTGTTATAAAACCTTTCTTTCAGTTGCAATGAATCATACAAAAAACGCTGTATGAAAAAGTATTGCTAAGCGATTCCCGCCATTGTTTCTCGATACATCCGCGCATCTATATTTTCCTGAAATACTGTTATAAAATTGCGCGGGCCCCAATTTTAACTGGATTTACTTTTCTAGATTTAATTGTTTAAAAAATTTCCTAGTTAAAAGAAATAGAATTTAGTGATTCGTGTTAAGAGTATGATTACTTCATCACTAACATCAAAATGTACAATTTCAAAATTAACATGCTGCTTTTTTTGCTGAAATTCCCTCCTTCCTCATATTTTGCCATGGCAAATTTAGTTTTGCTTTATTTATCAATTAAAGTACCTATTTGAACAAAACGTTCAAAAGTGATGCTTAGAATTGGCGAAATAAAGGTGAAATGCATGAGTTGACATTGCGTAGGCCTAAGAATTGTCTATCAGGTAGTTATTGTTTATCAAACAAACGATAACTGCATTGCGAAAAATACAAAGATGTTAATTGTTTTACTTTCATGATGAAGTTTTCATTGCTTGTAATAAACACAGTAAACACAACTGGGTTCAATAACAATTTTGCATACATAGATAAAATGAAGCTTACCTTTTGCCTGAAGCATTTTGAAATGAAACTAGCTATGTTTCAAAAAACAATTTGCGACGAAACCATTTTAATGGCCATGGAAATTAAAGAAAATGATTGGCCGAATTATATCGCCAACGCGCAGGGTTTCGAAGACCAAAAAAATGGAATAGCTTTTTCGAATTTCTGAAAAATTATGATTTCTGCGATTAGGGGAAATTTAAGTTGAATTTTTCCCCAGAAAGTAGCCGCCACCCTTGATATGATGAAAATACACAATCTTGATATTCTTCCCAGGATTGATTAGAGCGCTGGCAATATTATGGATAGCAATAACGCAGATTATTTTTACGTTAAAATTTAGGCACTGCTTTTTAATGTTTTTAATAAAGATGTATTGCCCGCTATTGGTTAGCTCTAATTAGCGAGTAAGCTAAGCACACAACTTGAAAAGGTTCTCCCTGGTTTTCAGTTTTAACATCGTTCACATCTTGAAATAACCCTATAATTAACTACTTGGCAACTTTATAGTATCGGAAGTTATTTCGTAAATATGTTTGTTTATTTTCGCGCGTCAACCATAAAATCAGCAAAACTTAAAAAAAAATTAATTACGCAAAGATTTCTTAGGTTGGCCACGGCAAAAACGTTTTTTAACAGCAAAATCTGCAATTTCACTTAGAATACATGCAGTGTTTCCAGCTGGAACATTTTTTCCTGAATGATTTGTATGATGGTTTTGGGTGGTTATTTGTCGGTAAATGTTGAAAAGCCGCGAAAGTAAAAGAAAGTTAATGCAAGAAAACGGTAAACAGTTGACATTTTGGTTCATCTGCGATCCCTTCCGGAAGACTTATATATATATATATATATTCATAAGTCATTTGAGCTTGGTTATATCAAAACATTCTAAAGACTTTTAACAAACAAATATCTGTAACAAAAGTAGAAAGAACTTTCATCACTCGTGGTACAATTTACAATTCAAGCATTGACGTCATTGTCATTTTGAAAATACATTTTTGAGCACCTTCTTGTTTATGTCTTCCCTGCAAAATAGGATGATATTAATCCAAGTTCCCCATGTGCTCTTAGAATGAATCCATACATTTTCTGCAGAATAAGGTTTCATATGCTCATATGATCGGGAGTTTAACAGAAGAAAGGGATATATTGCCTAACAGCATTGCTCTGTGAGATACCCCCCGTCAAAGATGTTGGATTCAGTTCGATTACTGATGCAGATGTTCGTTTTTCACCTGATTTATTGCAATGCTGAATTTACTTGTAACACTACAAAGTCTTCGGATATGATTTTTGCTTCAGCCTATCTAAGATAGCGTTTTATAAGAAAGTGAGTAAAAATTAATTATCTGATTGACAATTTTGACCATAAAACTTTAAGTATTGGGCCTTTTTTATTGCAGTAATTCATGCAACTTTCTTGGCTAACATGGTTTATATTCAAATTTTTAGCCTAGTCAAGTAACTAGTCAAGTAAAATGCAAGCAAACTGTAGGAAACAGAGTGTCTGTCAACACGTGAAATCACCCAATGAGACACGTGTAAAATAAAAAAGGCTTCATTAATATAAGGACAATCGCGAACAATGCGAGGTGAATTGATGTTTTCTTTCAGGGGAACGCATGATACTGTTTAAAAATGGTTTATTTCGATGTGTTATGAATTCTCCAAATCTCCTGCACCCTTTCTTGTCAGCATTCTACAGAAAAGAGTAACAATTAGCAAACACCTTTAAAATCCATGTTGCTTACCTCATACTCTTACGAGTAACATGCTCTACTCATTAAGAAATTATTGATTTAGGCCATTCTTCGAACTCATCGAAATTCGGAATCACGGCGCCATTTTTCAAGAATGCTTTGCAAAGTTGACTTTCCAAAGACCTAAAGTGTTTGTCTTCTCCCAAGGCTGTAAACAGCTATCGAAATTTGGCATTCAAAATTACATTACATTTGTATTCAAATGCTGTTTTCTAGAGGAGTAATGTAGAAGAGATGCCAGATTACTCACAATGAGCATGCAATCAAGCGACGAGGGAAGTCAGAGTAGGGTGGATTTGAAGAACTTTTGCGGACAATGGGTATGACTCTCGTGGGAACTTCTTTGTGCATTGTTAGTGAAAATAAGCAGTTAACACTGAAAAGCAAAAATAACAATGAAGAAACTTTTTACACTTCAATCCGGGTACCATGCAGACACCACGGAGAAGCGGGCTTGGAGCCCACTTTTCTTAGACTCCCCAATTTTCTGAGACTCCCCACTTTTCTCAATGCTCCGCGATGTTTATGGGTAGCAGAGGTGGGTAGTGAAGGTCAACGGGGTCTTCTCCTTCAACAATTCCGAAAATGTTCTTAAAACCATAGCTGTGTTGACAGCATGTGTTCCCCTCTTCTAGCAGATACAAACTGCATCGAAACACTCGTTCTTGCGTAAATGAAACTAATCTGCAACACTTAGTACAAGACAAGACAAAAAGTGACCTGGCAAAAGTGCTGCAGGCCTCCAATCTGGTATATGTCCCGCAATCCTCGCGTCCAAGGGTGGTCCATGAGTGGCCCTAATGATCAAAGACCTAAACACACATACAGGGACGGATTTACCAGGGTTTACCCTGGGTACCAGAGCCGCAAAAATAAAGAAATAATATTAAAAAATAATGATATTTTTTAATTTTTGCGGCTCTGGTAACCAGGGGTGTGAGGGGTGCGACACCCCAGGCCCGTAGACGGCTAAACTGGATTGGGGGGCATGGATAGAAATATAGCTTTTTCTTTACCTGCCTTACGAAATACTGTCAGATCAAGCTGCGCTTATAAGATCTTCAAACTCCAATTTCGCAAATTATTGGGGGCATTGCCCCCTGCCCCATTTTGGTAGTCAGTAGTAACAAAATTATTCAAAGATTACTTAATTTATCTTCTTATCATCTTTATCTTAAAGCTAAAAATTGAATTTTAAAAATTGGCTTTTCCATCATTTTCCAGTCATCCGGAGGGTTTGGCACCAAAATCGAACCATTATCTAACACCCCCAACCCTTGCCGCTTAAATCCGTCACTTCATACATAGATGAAAAACGTCACAGTAACAGATTTAAATAAAAGTTCTATATTTCACCAAAGTCTATTTGACTATTCTTACCAAAGAAATTGAAATGAGTGTGACAAATTGTATGACTGATTTGAAAGCGAAGCGAAAAACGGCTTAATTACAATCAAAACTGGAATAAATACATAAATAGATTGATTAACGTTGTTAGCAAAAGTCAAAAATAAAATACAAGCAAATTGTGAATAATCGTCTTATAGTGTACAGTTCTTTGTATATTCAACACGGAATACTATTCGACTAGTAGCGGCAATCCCCACATAAACAGGCCCTAAGAATGGGTAGTGCGACCACTGGTTGACCGTCTCTTTCTCTGCGGCTCTGGTATCAAGGCTAGTGGAGAGGAAGCAAAACCAACTTTATGGGTGGTTTTTCCTTTCCTCTTTCACACGGAAAAAAGTTTCCAATCTTGAGATAAATTGCCATGAATTGCCATTTTCACCGTTTGGAGTTACCCTTTGTACTTAACAATGGGGGCAATTGACGAAGTAATTAGAACATTTTTAAAAAACGTTTTATGATTCTATTGCATAAAAAATAGACATGGTTCTATTTATGAAAGGTATAACGTTACTATAGCCAAGAATAATTCTTTTTTTCGAAATAGCCATTTACGTACCATGACTAAGACCTATAGCAAAAGCAATTTCACTTGACGAACCGTTTGATTAATCAAATTTTAACAAGATGACAAGTTACTCCCCCCCCCTCCGTGTAAAAATATAAACTATTTTTAGATAATTCTCAATCCCAGGGTCAAATAGATAATTCTATGCTGTCATAATCTTCAAACATGGCTTGAAATAAGCTAAATGCTAATAACAAACGAAAGTCAAAGTAGAGAAAGCATAAATCTTCACCTTCCCTATCCTATTTCGGACGACGTAGATCCTAGACAATAGGTTCGCTGGCGTCTGAAACCAATCCCAGCTGACAAAAAGAGTGCATTTGCATTGGGATACTAGAAGGGGGGTCAGAGCGAGCAGGGCACAAGGGGCAGATGCCCAAGACTTTTGAGAAAATGCCCCTTTTCTACCTTATTGCCCTTTCCTTCACAACCTGTTTCCTTCCAACTTTGAAATCCTTTAGAAGTGCCAGGGTACTGATGGTATATCATTTTCCTTACAATATCTCGATCTGAGTCGTGGAAAGCTAAAAATACATGTGAGTATAGAGATCAAGCATAACTTAAACCAGAGAAGCGTCAACATATAATGTTAATAAGTTCAAAGAAAGAATTATCTTGTGAGACATTTGTTTCGGCTTGCGTAGTAAATATGAGGTTTTACAACTATAACCAAAGAAGCCTTGATAGATTCCGAAGATAACGCTGGGAAAATTTAACATTATTTATAAATGTTTTCTAACACAAAGAACAAAGTATACTTTTGTGTTCAATCTAATTACAGGTGGAAAATGTATTTAAGAATACACAGGTTATGTTTACAAATTTAAAATTTAAAAGCAAGAGAATAAGATCGAAAAGCCATGTGTCAGGAGAAGGTCTTAGGGGGTTAAAGCCCCTCGCCATAGTATGTTGGCTCCTCTTTCTGGGAAATTTTGCATTTTGGCGGAACAAAGCAAGGCATGCTATATTTGGATTGAAGTGTATTAAAAACAATTTTAAGCCTCCTGCAGGATTTTTGAGCGGTTTAATGAAAATTTTATTTGCTCAAAGCGGGTTTCATAAAATTTTTATTAGAATTACATCATTTATAGGCGAAGTATTATTTTCATTGCAAGTTTATGGCAGATTGATCATTTGCAGCCGCAGTACCAAAAAATTTACGCTCATTACGGTTGCAACGGCTGTGATCATTTACATGTGAACATAAACTACCCTGTGATTAAAGAAAACCCAATTAATCTACAAAAGTTTACAATTATTTAGAAATCGTCATCATTGTCATCTAAATCTATGTCTTGCCGAATACTGTCAAGAAAGCTCGACTCACGTCGTTGCATTTTCTCTCTTTGTTTGTCATACAATTTCCGTTTTTCCTATCAAGAGATAAACAAATCGTAACATTAATCACTTGATATTATTAATATATACATTAATGCTGAATAGACATTATATAAAATAAATACAAATCAAGTTAACAGGAAATAATTTGAAGAAAAAGATAATAAATCTGTTTTCAAGCAGAAAAATATTGAAGTGAAAACAATCAATACTGACCTCTTTCTCCTCCATTGCTCGCTCTTCTTGCTTAGATTTCCGTCTGAACTTTGCTGAATCGCTCCTTGATTTCGCCGACTGTACTCTTTCGCCTCTACCGATTACTTCATCCTAGTTTTAAAAGAAAGTCATAACTACAGCTAAGTCTGTATAGACTGTACTTGTCTGGACCAACAACATGCTTTCGAATCAGGTGACTTTAGCAAAGGCTGAGATTTAGCCATGTAGCGAGTTATGAAATGAAAATTCTTATGAAAAGAAGTCAAAACTTCTAGGCCTCTGTGAATTAGGGAGCCTGGGGTTTGGCGCTTCAGTTTCAGGCTATCCAAAAATCAATTTCAATACCTCAACATCTCTTGCCTTTAAATATCACCTGATTCCCATTTCAGTTGCCTTTAGTCTAGTAAATTTTAAGGTTGCAGATTTCGAAGTATCGGTGAATAGAACAAATATTGATACGAGATATATTTGAAACAAAATGAGGTGTACACATAAAGCAATTTATAGCTCATCAAGACCTGATTAACGGACTTGCTTTATTACAAGGATTGTTCCTATAAGAGAAATATACAAGTAAACGTGGACCAACCTCGGCATCACTGACCCAGGCATCCTCTCCACTTTCAACACCCCCTACACCACTGTCTGTTCCTTTTGACGATCCACTCATCTGCTCATTGTGACTAAAATAATATCATATGATTACGTAAAAGCTAACTGTTGATAATGAAAGGAACCTCTGGGTGTTGGGCTAATCTCAAGCAACTTGCCCCGCATGCGATTAAGCAACGGATATATGGGTACAGTCCATTTGCAAGAAACATTTACTTCACGCTTAAAAGAAAGAGAAGTGAAGTGAGTTAGAGTCACATTTTTCGCATAAAATTTCTTAACTGTAAAGGCGTGTATCATAAAATCAAATTTGTCAGGTTTTGCCTTATATTTCTCTGGCAGCCGTCAGTACCGTCAGTACTGACAAGTAGGTATTCTTAGAACAGTCAATCCATTCGCGACCATCACTGTGGTGTGAAACACAGCCTTCGAACTAAAAAAATTTGCAAAGAGAAAAAATGAAAAATCAAGTCTTCGGAAACAGTCTTGAAAACTCTGGAAAGGCATTGGTACTCTCCAATTTATAAAATGACCCCCCCCCCCATTTCTGACAACCCCCCTTTCTAGTAAGCCACCTCTCTGGTAAACTCCCTCTATAGCTTCTAGAATCAAGGAAGCACCTGGAGACTTGATTGGGCTTTTACGGTAAATAAAGATTTAAACAGGATAGGAGCTAAAAACCGCCGTTGTAGAGCACCACGTGGCATATATTGTTCACAGTTATTAATGAAACTGTTTTCTTGACCGTTTCAGAAAAGAGATTATGTGTACTAATAGAGAAGCAATGGTGACGTAATTTTTTCCGTCAAAACAAACGTCCAAACAGCTAAAATAGCAGATATTATAATATATTTTTAAAATCCTTAGTCATTCAAAGCAAAATATGGTGTAAGACATTTATTACATGATTGTAGGCAAAAATCAATTTAATTCTTTGTCTGCCTAAGCCATGCATTTCGTTTTTTATCAATCTCACACACTGACGGGTGGCAGAAGAAGGCAGTATTTGTAATTTTGTATTTGTTGCTACCTAGCATCCGAAGGTAGTGTTTAGAACACTGAGAAGCTATGCTTATCGAGCAGTGTCCTGGTCCTTCCTCTCGATGTGACCACACCTCGTGATTCCTATGCCTGAAATTACAGAGAGCTGGCGACTCTCGCCACTCTGGGTGAAAGTTTGGTCATGCCAGGGACTCGAACCACAGACCCTTGGGTCTGTAGTCAGCGCCTCTAACAACTGAGCCATCCTCGCACTGAGTTATAGGATTAAAATTATAACATATTAAACATAGCTACTTGATCATTGCTACTTATTTGATGAATCAGCCAAAGGACAATACTTAAAGCACAAATCACTTAAAAGCCAAAAAACAGTAAAAAACTCACTCCTGCATGATTGGATGCCTTAATTTTGAAATAATACTGTCCTTTCGTTTCATTTCTGTGGCTGAAATGAAAGTTAAATGATGGTTGACATATACATAACAACTTGTGAAAAAATTTTTCAAGAACTTAAAGAGCAGAGCAGTTCTAAGGTACACGAAGTACAAGTTTTATGCTTGCTGCAATCACCAGAGCCAGCAGCCAGTTAACAGCAATCTTCAGATAAACAAAGAAATACAATTAACATTAAGATGGGGGCCCCTTAACACTGAGTTCGAAAGAGATCTTCCGAGGCCTTACAATGTTTTAGAGTACTTTTGGAAAGCTTTTCAAACCTCAGGACACTCGAAAAGAATTACTAGAATATTTCAGTACATAAGCAGTCTGAAATGAATACCGAAGATACCAAATGATTAGGGCACCCAATATCCAGAGAAAAGATCACACTTGAAAAACAACGAAGTTATGAAAACAGCAGTCTTTGTGGAGGCTCTTTCTAAAAGCCTTCAAACCTCTAGTCAAATGAATCTAGTTAAATTGTCGCTGTTATTGTTTGCGAGGTCTTTTTAAGACCATTTCCCATCCTAATTCCAGACAAAAAATTAATTTTTCACACGTTATTTTTCAATTATAGACATGTGTTTTTTTCAAACTTTGCATACAATGAGCAAAAGACTATATCAGCTCTTCGAACACCATTCTACAAGTCATCAATGCATCCAAATCTACGAAAAGATACCTTAAAACGTGCGCATGCCAATTTATACCGTCACTTACCCATCAAATCAAGAAGCTCGGCACAGCCTTCATGCTGATATTCTGTTGCTAAGTCTAGTGGTGTTCTTCCATTAGCATCATGTACATCTGGGTTTGCTCTGTTTGCTAAAAGCCATTTCACGCATTCAACGTGTCCACTGAAAGTTGAAAAAAGCTTTCAGGCAAAGCGTAAATTATATTGGGCTCCAGAGCGTCGAGTAGGGGCTAATTATAAGTTTATTTGCTTTAGATGCCACAAAATGCTAACATTATCCAGATGTCTGTCTAGTAAAGGGATTTTCAGATTTTGATCAAATTATTCTTTTTATCTCAATTGCTGCCATTCCAAAACAAACATTTCAAACCTAAGAAGTTTGTACGGACCATGGATGCAATTTTCATCGTACCAAGAGATAATTTCATTTACTCTGTGAATTCAAAGATTGCCTCTTGTATCAATGGATTGATTTCTAACACGTGAGTCATGTTATACATATATGCATTTCATGACATAATTGTTTACCCCAGTGACCTTTGATATAAATTTCGAACAGATTCAAGTGTTCGTTTGCTTCATCACATGCTTCTTGTCGTTATAAATTCTTAAAATCACTTATTAATGCAGTTCTCATTTAAATAGCCTTTAAGTGACATAACTGCTGTTTACTTCATGCCTGTTAAAAAACCAGATCTTCTAGTGAAAGAGGGTGATTTACCTCTTACCTCTGACCGGTACTTACCTCTGACTTCATGAAAGAGGGTGATTTAGCAGGTACTTACCTCATTGCAGCGAGGTGTAGAGGGGTACTTTCATCAACTGTTCGGCAACTCAGAGAACAGCCCATAGCAGCTAATACCTAAACAAAAGCGTTTTGACAACGTTACGAGATTTAAACTGCAGAGGCATTCGCTTTATTAATTCATTTCCCGACAACCATTTCAAAATGTAAAGAGACCCAAAAGCAGAGACAATATGAGGAGGAGTCCATCTTCGCTTATGAGATTTAAACTGCAAAGGTATTCGCTACATTAAACTTATAACTAACGTCCAAAAGGTATTCAGCGAATCGGAAAAACAACGGACCGTCTGGCTTATTCTGTCCCAAAAATAAGTTTTTGCATTCTTATTTAAAGAAAATAGGGAGGAGGTGAATTAAAGATGCTAGAAATTAACTGTCCCTGCGGAACTCGAGGGCATTTGTTTCGAAGTATCACTCTTTATATCTCAGCCGCCGGTTTGCCAAAATCTTTTAATAACTGGATATTAAACTGGCGATTTCTGTCAAACTATGTAGCTAAATTGAAAGGTCGAATAATACTTTTTTAAATAAAGAGCACTATTAACTAAAGCTTAATGTAAGTTGTTGTACAGAACAGCATTGAGAGCTGATTAAACGATTCTAACAAAAATTTTCCTTCTATTGATTGCAAGTAGTTCGAATAGTGGAAGTACAAGCCAGTGAAATAACAAATGATTATATAGAGATCTGAATAATTTTAAGCTTACCATGAGGCATTTCACATGTCCGTTCATTGCTGCCAAATGAATCGCAGAGAACCCTGTTGGTGTTTCTTCTGAGAGATTGACTCCATTTACAGACAACCATTTCAAAATATCAAGATATCCAAAAGCAGAGACAATATGCAGGGGAGTCCATCCTCGCTCGTCTGGCTTGCTCTTTACGTCAGGTACCTCGGCTATTAGCTCCTTCATTCGCTCGAAGTCCCCGTTTTCAGCTGCTTGATGGATATTTGGGCCTAAAACAGCATTTCAACGAGGAATTGGTTTATTTTCAAAGGAAAAACAGAAAAATTCTGCAAATACACGCATTAGAGTCGCACTGTTGAGAAACATCTCACTTTTAGGTAAAACCTAGAGTCAAGAATGCCACCACAAAACATTGCCTGATGGTACTTTGAAGAAATTTAATAATTGGTGCTAACAAGGACAGTTAAAAATAGGTAGCCAATCATAACCAACCTGCTGTTTGCTACCAGAGGATCAATATAATTGTTTCAATGCAGTTCAATTTCAATGCAAACTGAGTTGATTTTGAAATTATATTAAGAACAACAAGACTTGAGTCCGTTAATTCTCTTTGACCAAGATATTTTTGAGTTAGTATGATAGACGCTTTGTAGCGAATCATATTGGAAAGTTCATAAAGAGGAAAGATCAGAATGTATATGCAGTCATTCTCATAGTGGTATATAGTCTCATAGAGCCAAAGAAAGTCTAGCTGAAGAGTAACAACGGTGACAGAAAGACAAGAAAGAATTAAAAACAGTTTGTTGTTAATAAAAAGCCTTATTTTACAGAAACTCCTCTAGGGCTGTTAAAAATAAGAGTGGCGAGGAACTATGGACAAGTAAGCACTATTAATTGGCTAAACTCTTTGTCACATTCTAAACCAAAATAACAGACTTTGGTGCATAAAATAGATTATTTGGCATTCCTAATATGCAATTTATGAAAGTCAAATAAAATCGACATCAAAAAATCAAGTGTCCCATGAATGTTAATTAGCCAAAGTGAAAAAACCAAAAGATAGGCGTTTCATGAATGTCAAGAATAACTTTTTGTAATTGCTTAACAAAGTATGATAAAATGATTGGCAAAAGATTACTTGCCTTAAGTCTCAATCATCAAGTACCTGGTGGCAAGAGTTGTTGTCTTTAAGAAGGGCAAGTAGTCGAAGTGAACTTACAAAATATTAGCTGCCCAAGAAGGCAAAGTAAACAAAGTAAAATAAGAAAAATTCAAAAATCAATAACAATACCTTTAGTGAAAAGCGACTCCTTCGGTTCTTCCTTATGCTTGTCTTCCTGCTGAGCTTTGACTGCAGCCATAAAGCCAGCCATGTAATCATCTTGAGCCGACGTTTTGCGTGTTTCACTATCAGAATCCTGTCAGAGAAAAAAGCTTATTTCAATTCGTAACAAATATCACATTTACTTATACTTTAGAGAAACACTGCCTACATGAATGTGAGAAGAATCAGACATTAACTGCCAGATATCAAGAAGCAGATACAAAGTATCAAATGCTTAGTATTTAGTAATAAATATCAAGTACAAAGTAACAAATATAAAAATAAGTGCTAAGTAATAGGTATCAGGTATCTACCCAATATCAGGTATAAAGGACCATGTATGAAGTACCAAGTTATATGTATTGAGAATCGAGTTTAAAATATTAAGTATCAGACCCCGTTTACACGGGAGTGGATTATATCCGGATCGGACCCAAAAGAGTACGGATAGGCCTTGCGTTTACAGCGGAACAGGTGGATCCGCACACTTTTGGATCAGCTATCAGAACACTTTTGGACTGCCTTCAGAGGTGATCCCGTATGGTTACCATCTGGACCGGACCCCGTGCAAACGCCTGGGATCGGATCCATAACTATCCGGATACTTTTGGACTGCCTTCAGAGGTGATCCCGTATGGTTACCATCTGGACCGGATCCCGTGCAAACGCCTGGGATCGGATCAATAACTATCCGGATACTTTTAGACTGCCTTCAGAGGTGATCCCGTATGGTTACCATCTGGACCGGATCCCGTGCAAACGCCTGGGATCGGATCCATAACTATCCGGATACTTTTGGACTGCCTTCAGAGGTGATCCCGTATGGTTACCATCTGGACCGGATCCGGTGTAAACACCTGGGATCGGATCCATAACTATCCGGATACTTTTGGATCCAATCTGGTCCAGGTCTCGTGTAAACAGGGTCTCAATTACATCGTACCAGGTGTCAAATATAAGTACCAAGTACCAAGCATAAAGACACAAATATCAAATATCAGTGTCAAGTCATAAACATCAAATATCTATCCAATATCAGGTATTCAGTATGAAATAACAAGTAGTAAGTTTAAAGAATCAAGAAAAAAAATATCAAATATCATTCACAACTTAAAAAGTATCAACTATGACATATCAAGCATCAAATATCAGATACCAAGTATTACGTTTTGTCGATAAACCCGGAAGGTAATATCAATGCAAAGGGCATTATCAATGCAAAGAAACCAATTTGATAATTGAAATTCATATCACCTCTTTCTTGGTTGTATCCTTTGGAATTCTTTCTACTTCCTCTTCTTCATCTGAGTCGTTCTTTGACTCTTTCCTTTCTTCATCTTTGTCCTCCTCCTCAGAGTCACTGCTACTCGTACTATCAGAAGAAACACTAAACAGTTCGCTACCACTTGAGCTGCTACTGCTCCTGTCATCAGAATCATCGGCTTCTTCCTTTGCAACATTCTCTGCCTGCATAGAATCTTGTTCTGTTGGGGTAATCTCTTCTTCCTCTGCCATCCCTCTTTTCTCTTTGGCTTCTCCTTTCATATTCTCACCCTCCGTTTGAGGCTCACCCTTTGATGCAGACACCGCTTCAAAATCAGGTTCAGTATTCTCATTTTCCTGGTCTCCAGTATCATTTTCAGCGGGAAAATCCTTTTTATCACTTGCATCATAATTTACTAAATCACTTTGGTCCCCTTGTTCTTCTCGACTTCTTTCAAGTTTCTCCTGAGATCTTTTCCTTTCTTTCTTCTTCTTAGTTCGACGTTTTGGTTTGGTCTCATTTTTCTCCCCATTCATTTGCTCGTGGGTAAGTGATTCCTTTAACGCAATCTCGTCCGGATTTCCTTTCTCTATTTGCCGACCCTTCTTGTCCCCGACTTCTGCATACCCCTTCTGCTCTTTAGAGTCTATTTCCTTCGTTTGTTTTTTTGTCTTATCGCTCGATTTAGTCGATATTTCGTCTTCAGATGGCGAACTATCGGTAGAATCTGCTGAGAAAAACTGTCGATTCGGTTTCGTACGGTCTTCCTTTTTCTTGTCATCAGACGGTACAGCCTTGATAGGCACTGCATTTGAACTCTTAGAAGCCGATAGCGGTCTGAACTGCTTCTTCTCTCCCTCTTTTGAGCTTGCTGAATCAGGCCGATAATTGAAGTATGTTCGCTTAGAGGTGCTTATATTTGGAACTTCGTTTCCTAGAAAAAGAAGAGTAAAGGCCCGAAGTAAATAGAGTGTAGGTACTGCTTGAAATTATCCACATAAACGTGTACACAAATAATTTAACATAGGCAATCACCTTCACCGATTATTGAAACAATGTTCATCGATCTTGTCATTTTATTGAGTTCAGGAAATCACAAAATTGAAATTCAAACTCAAAGGATAAGTTCAAATATATCCCTGTTCCAGACAGCTCGTACAATTTTGCCTGTTTGAGAAATACAGTACGTCATAGGTACGTTGAGCTATCATGTTTATATCAAATTGCGTACGAATAATCGAGTAGCTTGATTCTGCAAATTAATCATACCCTCGTATTTCTTCCATCGTAAAGTAATACCCCTTCACCAATGTAATATAAATTCCGATGACTAGTTTCCGATTGATTAGTTTCTTCCACTTTTGAACTTCTTTAAGATGCTTTTCTTTTTTTACATCTTAACTCTACGTTTTGGCTTGCTTTGGTAGTCTTTCTTTCCTTTTCGTTTCTAGTTCCGAGTTTCGTCTGAGACTAAATAATGGAGACTCTGGCATCCAGGGATAAATTTGCCTTATGCTCAAAGTATATAAACATGGGTTATAATATGAACCATTCTGGATAATCACTTTTATTACACGCGGAGATACCCGCGGTTAGATAATCTTTGTGAGATTTTACGCGTGTAGAGATTCTGAAGGGCATTCGAGGAAAAACACTTAAAAACTCTCGTATAGCTATCAACAAAGACAAACTACAAAAATCACCTTGTAAGGTGCTCGACAGTGGCAGGTCCCGCACAATTTGTCCATCATCATCTCTGGCCGACAGCCACCTGGAAGATAGATAAAACATTATCAACCATAAACTTGAAAAATGAAGACGGGATAGTAATTAAAATCAAGAATTTTCCTACTTTCAGCTGTATTAATGTTGAACACTGAGTAATAGCTTCAAAACATAACAAATTCAGTTTATCTAACTAAACCATCACAATTCAGTTCAACAAGTACAGATTGATTTGTCTCTGATTATCAAAGTCATAACGGTGTTATTATCAAAGATACTTGCAACCAGCAAAGCTACTCAAAGACACTCAAAATTCAATATAGTCAAATCGTACAAGCCCAATTGAACACACGTGGCATCAGCAATATAAATTGCAAGTTACTTAAAAAATGTTTTTTAAATATTTCTTCTGCTAAATATTGCAAATAAGCTACTTAAAGTTGACATACAGTGAGGACGTCAAAGAGCATAGGCTTTAGTAGTTTTAAAAATGACAGGTAGTAGAAAGAATATAATCCTTATCAAACCAACCTTCCGCATTTGAATTCAAAAGCTCTTTTAGCGTCTTCTCCTTCTCTTACAACTACTCGATCCAAAAACCATCCAGTTCCTTGAAAATTACAAAAAATGAAATAGTTTCAAACAGGATTAACTAGGATTTGAAACTTTGCTTAGCAATACAAACTGCTAATACCAAATACTGGTTGTAAATTTGAGATTCTTTGGAACAACAAACTTTTGGTTTAAATTTGAGTTTCTTTGATACACAAAATCTTTTTTAAAATTTAAGTTTCTCTGATACATCAATCCTTTGTTAATCTATTTGAGCTGCCTGAGCAGGGACCGCTGACAAGCAGATTTAGCTGCTATCAGCCCAAATCTAGATGGGTGTGGCATACTGAGGGACACAGTAACACCGAGGCATAAGAGCCTTGATCAAACAAGGAAACCAGGCCGCAGTAATATAAGGGAATTTAACAGAAAATAAGGACAAAACCTAAATGATTCATAGCAAACTTAGCCCGGCTTAAAAAAGTCGGGTTAAAAAAACTTAGCCCGGCTTAGAGACAAAAATATATTGTCCTTAATATTTAAAGAACCCTTACAAAGGCACACTGAGAAGGAGGGGGGGGGGGGCAAGTGGGGCAATCGCCTATGGCCTTGTAAGCAAAAAGGGACCCGCTGATAATATTAATGTCTCTATTTATAATATGACGCTTAATAGCTTAGTAATTACAAATAACATCTGTATTTAGAAAGTTTAACATTGGTTTACGAAAATGAATGAAAAAAAATAAAGAAAAATTTATGCATTTTAAACACGCATTTAAGGTTTATTTCTTTGGGTAGGAAGGGCCCCATGTATTCTGCCTGCCCCTGGGCCCGGCATGGCCCTCGTCAGCCCTGCCTTTATAACAGAATAGCTGTAGCAGCCACATTGTTTTTAGGTAATGATACAAATAGCATAGTAGGAAATAATCAGGAAGAAGGCAAGCTATGAAACGAGTTGAAGTTACTATACCGAGGGCTGTTCCGTTGTGTCCTATACGTATGCTTCTCAGTTCTCCAAGGAATATTGAGTCGATGATAAACAGATCAACCTGCAAAATGAGTAGCAACAGGATAACAAATCGATACGTCGTTTGTGTAAAGGCAGATGATAGATGCCTTGCTAGTCCTATAAATCGAGGCCTCGCTGCATATCCCATAACATGTCCTCATTAGCCTGTGTGCAGACTCTACGGAGGAGAAGAACTCCTCCGTAGAGTATGCACGCATGCTAGTCCTCATCAAATTTAAATATTCTTGCAAAGACATTATATAATCCTAAAGTAAAACTTTACATAACAAGAAAATCTTCTGGGTAAATTGCAGATCGCGAAAATTGCAGATCAGAAATTTTTAATAAATAGGATTTTTGTAAATAATAAACAGATAATTTACCTGTTTCCTTTCAAATGGATTTTTGTTAGACTTGGAGCGTATGAGAGGTCTTTCCCCCGAATCACCATATTGACCAAATAAGTTTATTTTCACGTCACTTGAAGTGCCCGCTCCAAGTTTATCGCCGGTGACCACGAAAATTTCATAAGGCAAAACTATAACAAAATGGAGAGAAAAACTGGTATAAAAGTTTGAAAATATATTTTCAGTAAAGGGAAAGATTTTTTCAGCAACCCTGAAGTGTTTAAAAAACCAACTTTCACCCCCACTTCTTCCTCTACCAGAAAAGAAGGCCATTTAAGATGGGTGCGCGATGAACATTTGATTGGGCTCGTGGTTTCTTCCTTCCTGAAATTGCCCATTTGTGTTTCAAAAGGCAGCAGCAACTACTGCCGCAGTAGCAAATTTTGTCTCTCTGTTCACGAGGGGCAAATCACTACACAAAAATCTTCTATATCTTTGGTAGAAACCCTATTGTTTTATCAATGAATCCCTGGAAATCCTTTTGTTTTGATGGAAACCTTGAATGCCATTTACAAGACTGAATTGTCCCTCGTCTGTCCGTCGTTAAATGAAATGTACATTAGCTCATTTACAGTTCCGACTGATCGTGAAAACGAGTTGCTCTTCCGTTAAAACGAATAAAAAGGCTGACCAGTTTAAACGTATTGTCATCTTGCTGATATACACATCCTACGATTATATCGAAAGTCTAACAAGTGTGGAATTGTGTTTTAGGTATGGCTCGGGACAGAGGATGAGATTAGCCTTCCCTTGGGCGACAGTCCGTTTAAAAGCGAATAACTAAATGAAACAGCAGCATTTTCTCTAATTTGCTGAGATCTACTACAGCACATACATATAGGAACAACGAGACAAGGCTTTCTTTCGACATGGTCCTGCTCCGGTTAGTCAAATTTCTATGGTTAATATCCGGTTACATTTTTTGACTTTATGTTTATGTCCAATTTCCTGTTGACTCTAACGTTACTGTAAAAATCATTAAGCCGAAATTAACAGACAAGAAGGTTAGGTTGCCTCTGAACAGATAAAAGTTAAAAGTTCCAGAAAAATTCTTCACAAATCTTTAATTTCGAGAAATACGTTGCCTGCCAAAATTCAAAACAAGCCATCAAAAAGACCTGCTTGCAAAGGCAAGTTATAAGCATTTTGAAGTGAGATGGTTTATTAACAATACTAGGCTTAAAAGCCCGTGCTAAATCGCTAAGAAAAATATGTACCCTGTGATCTAATTTCCGGTGATGTCGTTTGGACTGCTTCCTCCACCTGTGCTCCACTACTTTCTAACGAGTGGTCAAACGAGGTGAACCGCGAAGAGGTTCCAGTGGATACTTGTCTGAGTGGAGCATGTTGCACAGGTGACTGTGGGTCATCCAAAGTTTGGGTACCTAGGCAAAGAAATAAGATGTGTGAGAAGGAAGAACCGCAGGATAGGCTGTCCGCATGAAAGATATACAGGAACAAAGCAATACGACGACAAGAATCCAATGTCACGAAATAAAATTTTCAAAATAAATTAAATTTAAAGAATATACTAATATTTCGCCCCGGCATACCGGGCTTCATCAGAGTAAAAGAAATAAGACCTTGTGATTAAAAAGCTGAGACTCAACCCCTTTATTTGCAGGTTACTCTGGTAGTACAGTGGGTACCATTGCTCCACATTTCAGGACGCAATTGCCGGTACCACCGCTCTTAGGCCAAAAAGCTCCTCTATAGATCTGGTATTCTGGTATTTAAGGGGCCTGGGTTAGACTAAATGTAGATAAAAGCTGAATTTCATGTTTGTCAATCGAATTCTATGCATTACGCAAATCAATACTATTGTTATCCTTATATTGCAAAGTTTTATATGAAACATTTGAACAATCTAGTTAAAGCTGTTGTTAAAGCTGCTGAAGGGAATAAGTGACTTTTAAATATAAGTAGTTACGCATCAGAGAGCACAAGCTGGAGTTAAAAATGTGTACGCATCATTAGCTACTGATTTTACCTTTAGATTCCACTGTTTGTGTTGCATTGTCAACTGAATGGGCGGCATCCGTGTCTTTCCACGCTGGTCGAGATGACGTCATAGGCGACACATTCGGTGGTGTTTGATTATAGAAATCGTCCAAATCAGAGTCAGTTTGATTTGGACTGAGCTGATCTCCAGCACTTTTTGGTCGCGTTTTCGACTTAGAAAAAAAACTGTTTTCATCTGGTGAGGCTGGAGGGGACTGATTGTTCTGCGATACCAAGTAGCCATTACCTCTGGTCTCGAGTTTCAGATGCTGCATCTGGCTTCTGTTGACAGTAGAGAGCAGAGACGCGTTAAAACAACAATCAACAACCAAAAATAAATCATTCCTTTAAAAAACAATGTCAATCTCTGATTACTAAATGCTAACGTTTTACTATCAAATCTTTCAGAGCTCTCAGTGAGAAAGGACATACGTCATCAAGCGTCTATCAAGAGTAGCAATTACAAGTTGAACCTATCTGCATAACATAAAAACATCTTGTGAAAAAAGACGCTATGAAATCTTGAAGTCCTCTTTGAATTAACATAAGTTGTTATAAATCTTAAATTTTTGACACGAAAAAAGATCAAAGAATTACACAATACAGTCGTTGCTGGCCGCGTTATCAGCTCTTCCCTCTTTGTGCAGCTCTCCCACATATTCTCTCCCTTCTTTTTAAAATTCTGTTCGCAACCAAAACATAATACTTAATACTGTTTGGAGTTTGACTAATGCCATAATAAGCAAACAGCTATTTCTCTTTAAGTTCTTACCGAACGCTGTCCATTGTACTGTCCAATGAAAGTTCACCAGAACTTGAATCGTTCCACTTTCTCGCAACAGGGTGTCTTCCCGAACCCTTTCAGCAAAATGAATAACTTTATATTACGCCTCCTTGATAATACATTTCTTCATAGAAAGTATTTGACAGAAAAGACAATTTATAAAATATTGCACATTATTCACCTGCCCTTAAGCACCGGAAGATGCCACATGGAAGTGGAACGGCCTGACAACTTCCAGTACTATTTGAAACAAAGTCTACAAAATTATCTTGCAAAATGTGAAAAAATTGGAAGTTTTTCGAGAAATAGGTAAAAATTGACCCTTAGCACAGTTTACTTAATGATTCGGACAACAATTTTAAATAACATTCCCTCTTATTGTAACAACTGATAACGATGAAATATTAAAAATCACATTTCATAAATTCTCATTCCAAATTAGACAAAAAAAATAATTTTTGATAGACATTCTGTGTATGATTTCTCTTTACTTATTAATCATGAGTTTGGACTTCAAAACGAATATTTGATAATGGTTCACAGTATTTTTTGAATTTACGAAACGAAACTCAAGGACGGCTAGAAAGTAAAAAGCGGAATAACTTTTTTAATGATGATATTTTTCGAAACATTAGTATATTCTGAAAATGAAACCAAACAGAAAATGAAAACAAAATGAGTCCAGTCTTTCAAAATTAAGGGCTAGATTTCCTAAGCACGAATCTAGATTACCTAAGCACGAATCTAGATTACCTAAGCACGAATCTAGATTACCTAAGCACGAATTTAGATTACCTAAGCACGAACCTAAATTACCTAAGCACGAATCTAGATTACCTAAGCAGGGGCACTACTAATACTGACAAGAGACAATGGCACAAACACAATAAATAACTACATTTGTACAACAGCTTTGACACATGCGTTAGGAATCATACCTTATATCTAGGAGGTTGCGGGGTAGCTCTTGGGCCTGGATCTAGAACAAAGCAAACTGTATGAAGCAACAAGCAGCAGGAAAAGAAATTTAATCTTTGCTGAAATACAAACTAACTCAATCCTTTCCTAATTTTGATTATTCAAAAATCTCATAAGGTCGAAAGGGTATCCAAGGTCATTTGACAAAGAGGCTTGGATACAAAATGAAGATGTCATGTCACCTTGCTATTTTATATTGAAGCATCAATTGTTAACGATGACTCTTTTCCAAAGCAAATATCATTGTTCGTTCTCAGTGTTAATTTTCAGAAAATGAAACACAACAACAAGTTCTCGAAAATATTTTTAATAAAAGAGGGCTTTTATCAACAACAACAAGAAGACAAATGAAAACAAAAACACAATTCTGATGCAGTCTAGAGATGAAGAAAAAATTTCTAAAGAGCAGAAAAAATGAAATTTTTTTTACAAAAGGAAATTATATAAAATGCTAAAAGCTACCTAAAATGCAAAAATGGCATGCCTGAATGCAGAAGGACGGTGCATCCGTTGGGCATTCAAGAGTAGCCGAGAAAATTATAAAATAATGTAATTGGTTGTGCTGAATAAGAAAAACAGAATACACATAGTCTGTAATGCTATAGAATATTTTCTTATAAAATATTGAATACATGTTGATCGATTACTTCTTCGACCGGTGGTTATCAATGCACACAAAGGCAAGAAAACAGATAGCAAGGATCTGGTAAAATGCCTGAAATGGAGAGTGTTTATTGGTTTTTGAAAGATTTACATGAAAAAGACTTGATAAATACTTGAAAAACAAAAGGAGTTGGTAATTCCATACACTGGAATTATTGAAGATAACAACTGACTTTAAGGAGGAGCTTGTAAAATATATTCATTTAAATTGCAAAGAAAATTAGAAAAGAGGTAGAGCATAGAACGAGCGTTCAAACGGCAATCAACTCACCAGAAGCTGAGCTAGTTCGCCTTTCAATACCACCGGCAGAGACAAGTGGGAGCCTTTCCTTGAAGTAAAAAACAACATTCACCACAGTTCGAAGTGCGTGGGTGTTTTCCATGAAATGTTTATTCATAATGCACTGTAAGCTTTTAGTTCGCTACGACCCAGAACTTTTTAACATACGAACAAACTGTAATTTCCTGTCGAAAAACTGCCAAATAGTGCTTTATTCTAGGCCACTATAGCCTGGTCAAGTGATGACAGTTAATGCGAAAGAGACAAGTAGTCGTGCTACGATATCTTTCAAAATTATAAGTGAATATCGCCTAGATCTAGTGCCTTGCAAAAACTACCAACTGCAAAAATAAATACATTGTCAAGCGGTGGAAACCTGACACGTGGTTCTGTTATGCCTGTGAAGATAAAAAGGTCGACTTCCCAAAGCCTCTTGGAAGGAGCCAACACGCTTCACATTTTGCTTTTATCAGTAAAAAATCATTGCACTTTTCTCCAAAAACTGTCATATCAAATACAATGAACAGGTATGTTGTCGGGATCTACTGGTTGGTATTTCAGCATTGATGGCTAAATCATTGCAAAAAATTTCTCGAGATAAACAGCCCATGCGTATTTCATCGAGAAGAAATGTTCTATTTCAGTTGCAAAACGTGGACATAAATTAAGGAACAGCTTTTGTTTTGATAAAAAACCAAGAAATCTTTGTTGGTGTCCGAATATATACTGATAGTTCCTTACATACATGCGTTTGGCACGCGAGTAATACACTGTCCCCAGAAGTTTAAATTTCATATAACACATTTCTTTACTAGAAATACTTAAAACTCTCTGTCATACACTGGACCATTCCTAAGACTTATTATTCAATAGAATAACTTCCCTTTTATCAATACATGCAAAGCATTTCCAAAGAAATACTGACAGCGTAAACAGAGGGACATACCCGTGTATCGGTCTGGTTTCCTCTGGTTCTTTTAACATTTTGTGGAAGTGCTATGGTTTCCTGCAGATGGAAAAACAATCAGAAACAATTTCTTATTAAAACCGCCTTGTCTTGCAACAAAAACTTGTTAAAGACAGTATCTACTTAACCTTATCATACGAGAGATCGTTTGCAAAGAAATAGGGATAGATTGTTACATAATAATATAAAGCTAGAAATTAAAATTGATCCATATAGCATGACGATAGTAGCATAAAATCGCAGACATTACGCCTATACAGAGAGTTAATACGATGAGTTCATATTCGAAAAAGAAAGGGGGGTTCTTTAATCATCGCGGTATTTCAATGACGACTGCCACTCGTTCGGCATTCCTTCTGTATTAAGCATCAAACTTTACTTCAAAAGAGAAGAATCTGACTTTATAGCAATGGAACTGGACAGACAGTGCTAGGATTACCGCCCTTACCCTTTCTCAGAACAATCTTGAATCAAAGTAGGATGGAGTTAGCTGTTGCGCATGCGTGAAGCTTGTTGCCACATAAAGCTGTGGCCGGGACTGTAAATGTGGATCATGAAATAAACAGCCCTTTTTAAAGCAGGAAATAGCTGTAGGCAATAATTTGCTAGGTCCAAGTCGACTCTCTTTGGCTTTTCATAGTGCGAGGTGTAGCAGGATAGATACTGGGCAAATAAAACTATTTTCCAAGAAACACGGCTCCTCGTTAATCACTTACAGTTGCAACAATGAGCTTTGTTGCCATGTTTACCAGCCTCTCCTTTTCATGAGGAGATACTAATTCATCGGGTGCACGTCGACTGACTTTGGGAGATTTTCCTACAACCATACGGGGATGCTTTCTGCAAAATTCAGACAATACATAATCAAAATTTAAAACTAGCATTTATTATTCATAGATATAGATGGAATGTTTTCATTTCATTTTGAATCCTTTATTCAATTATTTCATTAAAATTTAAACATATGCCTTACCTATAAAAGTAAATGTAGCAACAATAACGAAAAAATACCAGGTTTGGTCTTTAAATAAAAATTACAAGACGAATGTTGTCAAAATACAAGCGGTTTACTTTGAAAAACTATTTTTTATCGCTTTTAATAATGAGACAACCAAAAATAACTCCATTTTTATTATTCTTCATAATTTCTAAATTTTCAACGACTTCAGTTTCAAACTTTTTGGTGACTGTGAGTTAAAAAGAGGTTTTTTAAATGTTTAGTACCTTTTTGCATAAATATAGAGCATGATGTTGCATTATAATTATCAGAGTATGATGCTTTCATATCATTGCCAAAATAAATAAAGACAAAAAATAAACTGTACGTTTAGCAAAATCGTACTTTAATTACAGTAACTTATAATAGAAAAATTACAAAGTAAATAAATCAGAAGTGCTTGAAAATGGCTTGAAAATGATGCCTGTCCTTCTTATACAAGAGAGTGTAGACACTAAGAGAATGCGAGCCCAAGGAGGTTGAAACTTCAAGAGGTTTCCTGCACTCATTTGCCACAAAAAGTTTTGGAGGTTTCATGCAACCAAAAACAATAAAAAAATTTAATTATGCCTAGCGTATGGCTTTGAGATGAAACCAACAGGATAAAATTATCATCATTTATGCAAATAGAGCTCCTTACCAAACTAAATGCAAGAATGAGATACTGTTCTTATTTGAAAATCATAACAACAATACTTGGCCCTTTAAGGTAATAATAAGTACCCTGAAGAAACCAAAGTAATTTTTCGATTGGTTTTCTATGTTTGCAACCCAGAACCATCTGATTACTTCAAGAAGCAGTTGATTTTAAAACGAATCTTACTTCTTTTTTGAACCTTTCCTGTGTCTCACTTCAGTGTCTTCTCGCGAGGTATCTTTCGGATGTATCAGCGGCATTGCATATGGAGATAATGTGTTCGGCGTTAACTTGTAGTTGTAGTTTTGCATTGTTCGTTCAATAGTCTTTTTCACTTGCTTCTCTCTACCGCCAGCTCCACCCACTGTTTTCATCTTCTGCAACTGTTGTTTTACATTCTTCTGTCGGTAGTAATGCTTTAGACTGCGATCGTGAAGACCGTCGTATGCCAAAGAGGAACCCTGTAAAAACAAATAAGAATTTGAGTTTTGGTTATATAGTAGATTAATACCTGTTATATCCTGTAGTATTTCGTCGTATGCACCTATTGCCAAATATCTAGCTGTGACATTGACGTAGGAATAAGAGAGACACAGATTACTTCGGCCCTTCCATATTCTGAGAACGTGCTTTACAAGTCAAAAATAGGCGAACTTCTTAACTTTAAAACGGTCATCTTTTTATATTGCAAAATCACTGATCAACTTAAGGGATTCCGATGGAGAGAAAGGATGTGGTCGAGATTCTTCTGGTAAATACTCAAGGTACCCTTCAAATTGATATACCCTGTATTTTTTACATGCTTCCTTTCTCTCTTCCTTTCAATTTATCATTAGAATCCTGCTGGCTTGAAATTTACAGAGAAGTTTTTTATGTAAAGATAAAAAGAGTTAGATAAAAAGAATTAAAGATACAAGCGAAACTTCGATTTTTACAAAATTAAAAGTTGTTAAAATGGCTATTTAAAAACTGTCTAAAAAGAAATTGGGATTCAATTTTTCTTGCCCGTAGAAGCAGGCTACTGAACTCTTTTGCAGCCAAGAAAGAAAGTTACTTTCGATCGAATTCCGTTTTCATTAGCAGCAAACTTGCTGATAGTTTCTTATTTCTTGCGTTCTTTCTATGTATTTTCTTAATGAAGTCTCATCATATCGCAGACATTTTGCTGTAGTTTATCAAAGACTAACGTACACGCTCTTTGTTTAATTACTGCATCAATTTTCAACCCGAGGACTGCCGAGCATATTACAGATTGATGGGGCTAAAACGTTTTGGTGGGCTAAACATCCTTAAAACCAAGAGCAGGGCGATTTTTGTATTGTTTTGAGTACATTTTGGAGGTTCAAAGCTTTCGATTCTGTGCTGTTAAGACTGAGACCTGGCCAAGAATATCAACCCGCAGTATCCAAAAATCGGCATTATCATTGTTCTATAGATCCCTTCCGCAGTTGCAGAGTCAACAAGTTATCGGATTTTTCTCAATAGGTTTAACCGACCAATAGCTTGTTTGTAGGTATTATTGAAATGATCTTCTAAATTTAGAGTTTGATCTAAATGAACCTCGAGGTACTTATAACTGGAAGTTCCATTAATTTTAATGCCATTCAAGTATTATTTTACATTTTCTTCTGCTTCACCACCATATTTCATGTGCAATAGATGTATCAACGTGCAAAATTCATTGGTTCAAAGTGGGAAACAAATTCACTCACCTTATCAAAATTTTGCGCAAAGAATAAATAGGAAATTTTAAGAAAATGACACAAAGAAGCCAAAAATGCGTTAAAAGCCAAACACATCGTAGCGTTAGGGATTCAAATAAAAGAAAAACTTACAGCTATAAATTTAACTGCGTGACGTGGCATTTTTATTAAAATGGTACAAGATGGTGCAGAATCGTTTTCTATTATGCAGTTGTTGGTATAAAGTGGAATACAGAATGGTAATGCCTTTGAAACGTTCATTGAAACTATCAAACTCACCGGCCTAACAGCTGGGTGATCGCGTTCTGGATGCTGAGGTCCAGACAGGTCAAATGCGTCTTCACGTCTCTGTTGATCCAAATAAAACTTTCTGTGGAAAAGAAGAGAAAGAGTGTAACATTGTGTACTTCTAGTATTAACTATTATTTCATTAGGTCACAATTAACAGTAAAAATGAACAAAATTGGTAAAAACAAAATGGAAATTTTAGATAAATTTGTTTAAAGGCAATCGAAAGGCACCGCATTGGCTTAAGCCATCTGTCATTCAATTGTTGGCCAATGAGTAGATGAGTTGCATAATGCCTATTGTTTGGCCAACTATAAATTCAACAATCACAAGTATGCACGCTTTCAGCTGTAGGGAGTTTTGATTTCATTGAAAAGGTCAGTGGAAATTTCACAATATGATGACGCTAGATATTGCACAAAAACAGGTATACCTTCAGTAGTTTTAAAAATATATGAAACAATATCGATTGACGTGAGACTAAAGATAGGAAAATGCATTCATGTTTATAGCAATTGTTCGATGATGTGTTCCTTGCTTTATTGACAACAGAAATAAACAAACATATATTGTGTTGTTCCGGAAATAAGATACACTTCTATTGTGTTGTTCCGGGAATCCTAATTAAGCAAACTTTTCTCTCCAAAAAGGAACCAAAGTGTGACGTCATCAAAAATCTATTTTCAGAAGTTCTTAATCTTGATCACATAATCTGAAATAACAGCATTGAATACCTCTTCAAGTGCAAAATCAGTTGAATATTTCCAAAATTGGATAAAATATGAGCAATTAAAGATTTCAAGTTTTCAATAGACTCTGGCCTGGTTCATCAAGTTATCAACCAAATTACAGTGGTTTTATGAGAAGAAGTCAGTGCTACTGTGACCATATCTCAGCCAATTTGTAACTGTTTCAACTGATTTTGCACATTTTGAGATATTTTATAACGCCCTTTAAGGTAATATGGTCAACATTTAAAAATTCTAAAAATTGATCTCATTTGATCAACAGCTAAAACACTTATACAGCCGTAAAGCACCAAAAAGGTTTTATCACAGGCACCCCTCGATGTTCTGCTTGCTGGCATCTAACTGCACCTGCACAGGCATTTAGAATGGGCAGGAAGAACTATATACCGAGTTTTTCCTAACTTCAACATCGCATTCATTATATGTTTTGCTCACTACAGTAGATTGAACTTGATTCGTACTGAAAACAATTCTCCGGATCATCGACTACTAATAGAACAAAATGAAGAATCAAAATAAGAAAAAAAGTACCAAAACAACGATAAAAGTTTTAATAACCGTTAATGTATCATGCGAAGCTTTTTGTGGACAGAAGAGTGAAACAAACAGCACTCCAATATAGTGAGACAAAAGAGTGAGACAGACAGCGCAAGCCCAAAATTCCAGAAAAAATGGAACGAGATGGAACTAAATATCTTTTTGAATATCACAATATATCTTTTGAAACTAAATGATTCGATCAATATTTACTTCCTATAGACCAAACTACACCTCCCATTGTATCTTTGAGTATTTGTTGAAAGTACGACCGTGTATTGTATCATTTATCCATCTAAGGATAGTCATAGTCAGGGGCGGACTGGCTGGTCGGGCTATTCGGGCGATCGCCCGAAGGGCCGGTCGGTTTAAGGGCCGGTTGATAAAAGTGCAAAAAAATAAATTAGCTTAAAAAGTGAATGCGAGGCAAAAAAGTATACCCACGCATTAATCTGTTTGCCTTGAATTTTCAGAGACTTTCTGGGAAAGAATAAATATACACGCGAGTACTCCAAAACCATCAAATTATGAATTCATTTTTGTCGCCGCAAAATTTTTGTTACACTTTTCATAGCCCTAACCGTGTTATCGTATGAATTAGAGTGTATTATTGAAAAGTGGCTAGGACTGCTAGGTTCATCAAAATCACCGTCCTCGTGCTCTCTGACATCGCTTTCCTTATCGGAACTAAAGCTAATCTGATCAGAAGATTCATCGTTACTAATGAAATGCCTTTTTCTGCTATTGGTCGAATTGAATTTTCACGTTGTTTCCATTTCGTTCGCGGTGTTGACTAGGAAAGTTTGTTGAAGATTTGAATATGGGAAATAAATTGACGCCAAATCCAAACCATTAATCCATTGCGCGTGCGCGAACTGGACAATGTTCAGTAGAGTGGCTTTTTTTATCAAGCAAAAGCCAACAACGTCACAAAAAACAGTAGGGTCTTGCTCTTGCTCCTTTCAATAAACTCATACAAGTTATGGTAAATTTATTAGGCATATACTATCATAAGTCAAATGGACCCCCCGCCCGACAGGGGTATGGTGCTACACGATAAAATATCAACAAGGGTGCCCATGTTTTCTTTTAGGGGTCAGAAATTGACAAATCGATATTTTTGGGCTGCTGAAAATCATTGTGGTTTTCCGGAGGATTAGAAAATTATTTGTCACAAGTTGAGTGTGATAGAAGCTTTTCCACTTAAAACACCTGTTAGATGACATCTAGAACGATCACATTATCAAAATATAAGTTACTGTATTTAGAAAGAAAGTCAAACCAATGAGTTAAAATTTTTGTTTATTTACTATTTAGTCAGCAAATGACTTATTTAACATGTTCTGTTAACCAGCATTCATCCATGCACAAAATTACTGAACTTAAAAACTTGTTGTCCTTACAGACTAACATTTCTTGCATTTTCCGAGGAGTTTTTTATTTGCTATTTTTGTGGGCCGATTTGATCAAAATTTGCCCGGGCCAAAAAAATTAGCCAGTCCGCCCCTGGTCATAGTTGATGCTCCCCGGAGTATCGTTTTTGTAGTGTATGTAAAGTAGCGTGTATTCAATGGTATTTTAGTAAAGCAAGGCAAAGCAAGGCAAAGCAAGGCAAAGCAAGGCAAAGCAAGGCAAAGCAAGGCAAAGCAAGGCAAAGCAAGGCAAAGCAAGGCAAAGCAAGGCAAAGCAAGGCAAAGCAAGGCAAAGCAAGGCAAAGCAAGGCAAAGCAAGGCAAAGCAAGGCAAAGCAAGGCAAAGCAAGGCAAAGCAAGGCAAAGCAAGGCAAAGCAAGGCAAAGCAAGGCAAAGCAAGGCAAAGCAAGGCAAAGCAAGGCAAAGCAAGGCAAAGCAAGGCAAAGCAAGGCAAAGCAAGGCAAAGCAAGGCAAAGCAAGGCAAAGCAAGGCAAAGCAAGGCAAAGCAAGGCAAAGCAAGGCAAAGCAAGGCAAAGCACGACGCTAACATCGTGAGGCATGGGGTGAAGCTACACAGTTTGATTGAAAGTGCAAGATATTGGCATGAGACATCGAGGAAGCATTCGGTAAAATAAGCTCTACATGTCTGTTCTTTGCTAGAGCTTGGCGAGAAAGTTCCCAAAAATGTAAATAGAGCAAAGCAAACCAAATTTTTGTGCCAGAATGTGCCTGGCACTCTCGATCATCAATTTCATTTTGGGTGTCCCTAAGGACCTTGCGGCGGTAGCTTATTGACTTTGAAACAACGTGGGTCTTAAAAGACAGTGCTTTGTTAATATTTATTTCACGGATGCGATATAAAATGCTTTACGGCCAAAAATTGGGAACAACATTGCAAATATGTTTTGAGATGCTTTTTGCATGACTTTCTGTTTAACTAGCACCTTTGTAAACTGTTTGCTTAAAGATTGTGAACTCAAGGCCGTTGTTGTGCTATGGTTTCTGACCCCCCCCCCCCCCCCCTTATGATTTCTTCAACTTTACTCAAAAATAAATAAGGTAAATCGTAAAACAAGGATTGAAGATACTAAATGATGTTGTATCAGAAAACTTCAAAAATTACAGTCGACTCTGCTGATAGTCACGAAGCTTAAAGTCACACTACCATTAACAGTAACTTGAGATTTAGACCCAAATACGCAAAATTGTTCAATTTAAGCTCCGCTTAGAATCACACTCCGCTTACTGTTATAGATTTTCAATTTCAAATATTTGGTGTGATCATGGCCGGAGTCTACTGTATAATGCACAAATTAGAAAGCATCGACCTTATAAAAGTCCACGATCTCTTAAATATATTCATTGAATAGCCCGCCTGCATTCAACTGGAAAAAAGGATTCTTAGATGGCGTTTTTTACTGTACTACTTATTCCACGTTAGCCGATAAACTGACATGACTGGAAAAGCTTGCAAAACTATAAACCCATATCAGAAATTAATACTAAAATACGATCTTTAAACCAATATTATCAATCGCTGCTTTAAAAAGATATTTTAAACCGATTTAATAAACCGACATTATAAACTAATATTATAAACTGATGATTTAAACCGATGGTATAAAACGATGCTTTAGACCGAGTTTATAGACCGATACTTTTAACCAATATCATAAACCAATATTATAAGCCGATATTCTACACTGGTATTAAAAACTGATTAACTGTAAACCTGCTTCTGAGCGCTCCGGGATAGCTGGCCCAAGTTTCCTGAAATGAAGACTCGGACGTCGCATCCAAGCTTTCATTTGTAATTTCCTGTAATACCTCCATTCCAAATATGCTTGCCAAAGTAAGAAAATTTCCTTGCTTGTCTGAGATATTTGCTCTTCAAAGTCCGAATAAACAAAAAACAAAGACCCGTGCTATTGCGGCAAAATTCACACAAAATCATGACCTGCTTTGTGCAAGACGGGGGCTACAGCATAAAAACTTTAAAAAACAAAAAGAGATTTTCATTTCATCAAAGATATATAGAAAATAGTTTCTATAACGATTGCCCGTGAGGTAATTCGAAACAGCATCTACTGTATGAGATAGAACATTGTAGCTTTCGGGCATGGAGTCCCAGACGATTGCATTGTGATGAAAGTAACAAATGTTTCAAATGTGTCTGCTCCTTTTCGAAATCACGTTGTGTAAACCTTGCGTCCGCCCCCTCTTGCCTCCCCCATTACAATACTGGCATTGATATTCCTTGGGTTGGGTTTAAAACGGATTTATTTAGCTATGTATTAAATAAGCTTGCCGTGGCACACTTCTTCCTGAAAGCTCGCAATGCATACTGTCGCTAATTGAAACAGCGTCAACTAAATCGAGCCTCCTTTGCCACCCCAAACATTTGCAGCCTCATGCGAGTTCTTAAATAACGTTTCTTACTAGATGCTTTGACAAGTAAGGAATTAAAAAGAAGGCTAGCTCGTAAAGGCATTAGAGGGTAAAAAGCTGAGAACTATTTAGCACTAGTAGCTTCATTTGTGCTCATGTAGGCATCATATGAAGTTCCCTGGTTTGCAGTATCCTGTTGACACGATGAATTTATATCACCCCTAAACATTCTGCGTTTTGAGTTGGCCATCCATAGATTTTTTCTGATTGTAGGTGTGAACACTAAACAACTAGTTCTAAAAAGCTTTTCCCTGTCCTCCATTTCTCTTTCACACTCATGCAAAATATGATGAATTTAGCGCTTTTTGCTAGACTTGCTGGTAGAACATCTAGCTTCGTATTCTTTTCAAAACCATTGACAGTCTTCTGTATCTAAGTAAACAAACCTGATAAGTAAAACATCTGCCTTTATGAGAGTTTATTTGCAAATCTTACCTGAAAATTCAAAAGAAGCCCTTTTTTATGCTGCTATCCACAGTTTGTGGTGAAATTTTCATTTCAACAAACAATTAAATTATGCTTTGTGGTAGATCACTTAAATAAATATGTAGTTTCTGACACAAGAGTGGATCATAAATATTAAACAGCTTACATTTGAGCTGACAATGTAGTTATCTCTCTAAGAATTTTCTGGCTCCTTTACAATTATATTCTTTAACATAATGTCTGTAGAATAGGGTTTAAGAGAGTGAAAAAGACCAACTAGTTTTCCCATACTTTCAGAAAAAATCACCAACAAGGATCTACGACATGAGCAGATCTCAATTTGAAATCAGAAAGATCTTGCACCTGGTTTGTTCTCAAAAGAGAGTTTAAATTCAACAAAACATGAGTCCTTGATTAGCTGAAAATAAGTCCAGGCAGCAAAATGAACAGGCTGCAAGAGAACATTGCACAATGAAATCAGCCCAATAGTATGTCTTCATTGGAAGAAATCAAGGCCTATAGTTACACAAGAAAAGCCAAAGCAGATAGATAAACTCATGGGAACGCTAGGACTTTTAGGGGGCCCTGGCAACTGTACTCCTGGAAAGATAGGAAGGGAAGAGACACAAATGACTGGTGCTTTTAAAAACTGCTGATTTGAAACTTAAGAATGTGAATGGATTTCCACTGAAAGACATCCAAGTCTAAAGAGGACCACAACTTTTTGGGATAGTGTGTATTTTGCTCTTGTTTACAGAGGTCAAATTATAGAGAATTTCAAATAATTAAGCAGAAGTGATAAATATAAAGGATAATTTATAGCACATATATATTATTCATGCTAATATATGAGTAACAAAGAAGGACAAATAAGTCCAAGAGAAATGGCTAATGCACCAACATACTTCTTAGCAAGTAGTTACAAAAACCAAATCAGACATGAGGTTAGGGTTTGGGTAGGAACAATGTCCAAGAAGTATGTTAATGCATTAGCACCCAAGGAGAAATGTTTTTGGAACAATAGAAGAAAACTATAAAAAATTAATGATTTGTAAAATGTATAATTCATTACGCCTATATTGGATTGTGGGTACATTGGAACAGATCAGAAGAATGACACAAAATGGAAAACTTAATTTAGTAATTTGTGTTCAATTTGCTGTAAGATGGAAAAACGATTTTTGAATGTTTACTATTTTCTCTATAAAATTGATGAATAAAATTGATTTTGTTTCTTCTTCAACAATAAACAAAATTTGTCATATAGCTGTGTATTGTATTTGTATTTGTTTCTACCTAGCATCCGAAGGTAGGACACTGAGAAGCTTATGCTTATTGAACAGTGTCCTGGTATTTGAGTCCGTAGTCAGCGCCTCTAACAACTGAGCCATCCTCGCCTCACAGCTGTTTTATTTTTCATACTTTCAGAGCCTTTACTTATAGTGATTAGCGCCGTGATTCTTATTCAATATATGACGATGCCAAAAAAGCAAAAAAGCTTTCTTATGTCATCCTGTTTAAACAAACAAACAGTTTGTTGACGGTATTCTTTACGCTGGACTGTTGGACTGGACTTTACTCTGAATGCTAGCATTAATGATCGTTGACATATTTGTTGCAAATTACATGATAGTTGCAAATTAAGTCCTGTGGA
The DNA here is from genome assembly GCF_057945365.1 of Rhopilema esculentum. Lineage (NCBI taxonomy): Eukaryota > Metazoa > Cnidaria > Scyphozoa > Rhizostomeae > Rhizostomatidae > Rhopilema > Rhopilema esculentum. The sequence goes on from NC_142825.1 coordinate 9,521,941, forward strand.
GCACGACAACATCTATTTCATTCCCACTTATAAGAAATGTTAAACTTAATGATTGAAAAAGAGATTTCTTCGATATGTGGAGTACTTACAATCTCTTTGCGACTGCTTTAGCAACGTCTTCAGATGTCATTTTCTCCCCTGAAATTTCTTTTGGTCTTTACAATATGCAGTAAATCAGTTCCATGTTCTGTCTTACCAAATCATTTCTCCTTTTTAGTGTACGTGTTTGTGTTGTTCTCTTAAAAATTATTCAAAAACTTTACAACTCGTTTGAAATGGCCTGAGAATGAGCATCAGTAACTTCGGCACTCGACAGACTAAGCCACTTCTGATGTAAGCATTATTTCATTTGTTCCAACTAACAAGTATCTTTATGATGTTTTGTAGCACAAATATTTTGAGGTCTTCACACTTTTAAATAGGTATTTCCGAGAGAGTGAATCACGTCTAACCTTGATCGATTTAAAACATAAACCATGATACCATGCGCCGTTGTTGCTGTATCGCAGAATAGAGATGGCTGTATCCAAGGAGGCTGATTATTTAATACGCCACCACAGCGACGCACAATTGAACATGTTGATGGACACTGCATTATCAATATCATGTATTGTTTCATTTGAATAAAAACTGGTGGTCGTGAAGGACGGGGCAGGGTTCCCTTGGGCAGGGTTTCCATTTTTTTAATAAGCTCTTCTGAATATCTATAACCAGAAAGAAGTCTCTCTCAATTTTGAAAACGAAAGATTTTTTAAGCAAAACTGTCAACTTCGTCCGTTTGCTGGTGTCTGTATGCACATACACTGTTTTGATAAAGAAAAATTTTACAAAGTCAGGGGCCGCAAAAATTTTTCAAAACTTTGACGCATTGCAAAACAATTTTGTCAAACGTTTGCTGTCATAAGCATATACTTTCAAATGATTGACATGATCTGTAAGGTATTGCTATGTATTAAGAAAAATTGTTACTGTTAAGGGATCAAAATCAATGTATTCATTTTGCACATCAAAAGTTGTTTTGCGATAAAATGTTGACTTCGTTTTTCAACTTACACCCCAGGGCCTTAGCTAGCATACTAACTAGGGGAAAATCACCCCTCTAGCCCTAGTGACCTTCCAAGACTCTTTCTACAGTGGAACCCCGCCTTATAGCCATTTCGTTAAAAAACAATAACCGAGATTTACGGTAAGAATAGGTGAGCCTCGTATGGAGAAGTAGGCTCACCGATCGAAAGAGGGAAAGTTGAAAATTAGAGGCAGTCTGTTTTGTTTTGCTATGGACAGAAAACAGACAAAAAGAAAAAGGAAGAGCGTTTCAAAAAAGAAAATTTCGCGACCACAATTCCGACCATTCGGCAAATTTGCTGATCCATTGTCGTCAGAAACATCAGACTCGGATTACATCCCTGATGGATCTGATTGTGAAGCTGAGGAGAAGAAAATCAAATTAGCAAAGAAGATCGACAATTTTGATAAAACAGTCGCTGGAACGGGAAAAGATGCAAGATATGATAGTTTTGTTGAAAACAAAGTATTCGAAAAAGGGAATGAACCAGATGGGGATTTCGTTGCTCGACGATGTCAGTATGATGACACTCACTCTGTTCAGCAGCCATCGCAGACAAAGAAGCTTTTCTGGAATAGAGCACCAACCGAAATTCTCGTAAAAGTTTTCAAATATTTTGTTGCAGAGGAAGCTGGGATATCTACCATTATCAGGTCTTAAGACTCACTTGACTTTCAAGATTTTCGCCAATCCAATGAGACTTTTTTTTCTTAAAGACATTAACATAGCACGTCAAACCAGACTGACAAATATACCTAGATCATGCACAAGAATGGGGTTTTATTACCATTCTTTAAAATGTGCAATTTTTGGTTGATAAGTTACCAAATATTTTTATTTTTAGCACATCGTGTATACCAATTTCTAAAAAGACCTTGCTTACATTATGATATGCAAATTATTATTTTTAAAAGAAAACGAGGTGGCACCCCTCTTTGGTTTTTTAAGAGTTCCTAATCATCAGAACATCACAAAACAAGGATTCTTTGTCACATATTAAAATCTTCTTTAAAAAGAAAGCTTGGGTGCAATGAATGTGACCTACTTTGACAGATTGGTTCTCACTCTAATTTGTAGAGTGTCTCCTTTGGAATAATAGAAGCAATCCTGCCGATATGAAAATTTATGCACTGCAATAGCTACCCAGTTTATTGTAAGACAACCTTAGTATGTAAACTATTCTTCAAATTTTTTTGTAGATGTGGAAGAGTTTGTTCGCAATGGAATTATTGTTCAAAACACCCTTCACTCTGGACAAAAGTTGACCTGTCCTTTATGTCAAACACTTCAAAAGCAAATGATAGCTGCATTAGGAAGCTAGTCAAACTTCATGGGGACAATATATCACATTTATTTCTAAATAACTGGAAAAAGATAACAAGCAAAGGATTACTGGTATAGATGTTTTACATTTTAAAATTCATTGTCACATAAATGAAGTTTTGTGCAGCAAAAATAATTCTAAGGCTATTGTGTGTCATCTTAAATTAGGTAAATCAACAAATGGTGAATGCATTATTGTTCTTAAAAGCCTAGCAAATTTTAAAGAAACAGTTTTCAGAAAGACTATCTTTCTTGGACCAAAAGAAAAAAATGAATACCAATTGTTTCAAATTCTTTTCATTTCAGGCCATATCAAGTGAATGCCCAAATCTAGAGACATTGAGTTTATCAGGGTGCAGTGAAAATACCAGAAAAGATAAAGGAATAAGTGCAGAATCTGTAATGGCAATAATTGATAAATGCAATTTACAAGTTGTTGATTTGTCATGGCTCAAGGTTTGTAATATTTTGTTTTGATATATTTTATCAATTTTTTGCCACTTTAAGCTAGTTTATTAAAATGCTCAGCATATTTTCTTTTTAACAATATACTTATTAAGTACACACTCAAGTGACCAAAGTATAGTTAATGAAAATGTGTTAAGATTTAGCTGCTGTTTTGGGGTTCTAGAAATGAGATCTGCAAAAATGATAACCCTAGTAAAATCAATGAATTATCTTTTGCGTATAACTTTAAAAGTTGAAATTCTGATGTTTAATATTTAAATATCATTAATAAATGTTCTTAAAAATTTAGCAATTGTTTTTTTTTGCAGCTTTCAAATTTTTCAAAAGTTATTCTTGCTCTTACTGACAAATGTGGCTGTAATTTGTTGAGTCTAAATTTATGTGGTTGCCCAGTTAGAGCTGCCATGCTCAACAGTATAATGGTATGTCATTTAAAGCTTTCATTCAGCATACTTTTTGCCTAATATTTCAAAACTTGCCCCTTTGAAAATGAGGGTTGTCTAACTTGTGATGTGAACACAGAGTTTTCCCCTAGATGATATTTCATGCAAATGTTAACTTCTGATGCATTTCCTTTGGTATTTTTACTATTTTGTGCCAGAAGGCGAAAGTAAATGTTCCCTCTGTTATCAGTCCTTCAAGATATTGCATGATTAACAGTTTTTTATGAAAGATGAACAGCTTGTGCATGTTACAGGCCATCAATCTTATCCCAAGTAATTTGCATGCATTGCTTTTTACTTTTGAAATTGCAGTTTTGAACAAACTTTACCAAACTTCTATACTCTTTAAGGATGGCTGCCCAAACCTGCAAATCCTGGATATATCAAACACACTGATTTTTGACATAAATATGATCAAATTGCAGGTAAAAAGTTAATGTTTACATTTAAAATGGTATTGTTTTGATTTTAAATTAATACTTTTTCATTTGCTATGAAGTTCTGACTGACTGATTCAGTATTTTGCATTTTGTATACAAGGAAATATTGAACAAGGAAAAGTGACTTGTTGATCATGTTAAAGACCATTTTGATGTAATTATTACATTATTTTCAAAAGACAAAAAGATCCATTGATTACACTGTGGTCACTATATTTTTGTGCTGTGGACATGTAGTCAAGGTATTCCACACATTATATAAATATTGCGTTTGAGCCCCACCGGGATCACTTTCCTCAACCCTCTAGCCAACTAAGCTGTCAATCCTTTTGAGGTTGATAAATGAATATCCAGGGAAATGGTTCCAGCATATTATTCTAAGACCACAAGCTGCAGGTTCGCATCAGCTATTAGCTGCAAAAACCCTAACCTGCTTTGACGAATAGAATCTTGTTTGATTGCTTGCTTGATTATTAGCCAACTCAAAAAGTAATCCCCATAATTTAACTCTATTAATATTCCAACTTAAATTTTAAAACATTGCTGCAAATCACAATAGTTTGTTTAGAAAATGTCTCCTACCCAATGGCTACTTATTGTCCTGCAAATAACATTTTGTGTGAATAAAGAAAAGGTCACAATAGCAGTCTGCTCGACAGACTCCAAGGAGTTCTTGCGGCAAAAAATCAGCGACAATGTAGCAAATAAGAAACACCGCAATACGACGAGAATGAACAACGATATATACCTGTAAATTGCAACAACAGAAAGAATTCCCAAATATATTACCGGCAAAATCAAATGACAGATCCTCATTGGTTGTCTATTTTTAGTCTGTCAAGGCCCCTGGTTTAAGCCACCTTCCTAACTATTATTCACTCTAAATAATAATTTCAACATATATTGTGTAGTTTTTATATACTACCTTGCTTCATTCACTTTTAGAGCAGCTTCCCAAACCTGGTAGAGTTATATATTGCCAAAAGTAATGTGTTCATGAAGTCACATGGCACAAAAAAGGCTACTGATGTATGTATATGCAAGTTTTATTGAGTGCAGAAATAAGTAATAGGGGTGCATGAATCAGGAAACGTTTTTCTCTTGATGAATTTTTTAAATTCCTTATCAATTTTAGTAAATAGTTAAGAACCAGCCTACATTGTCACAAAAAGAAAACCTAAATAAAACAATTAACCCTAGAGTTGTCAATTTTATCTTGGAAGTTTGGATGACAAGGAGATAATTCTGCCACACACTGTCATTAGGTAGAGAGTCAAAATTTAAAAGAGCTAAAAACAGTCTGATAAACTTTACTGTATCAAGACTTCTACATTTTTGAAAAGAAAAAGGCTCTTAAGCCAGATTTTGTTATCAGCTTTTGAAAAGGACTTTTTAAAATAAGAATCAAGAGATAAGTTTTTGCTACCAGTAGAAAAGGGCTTGATATAAATGTTGTTGTATATTTTTAGCTTTTATCTCTCTTTTAGGAACCCTCCTTCAAGAATATGAAAGCTCTAAGCATACAAAGTGAACTTCTCACAGACAAGCTACTAGCATGGTATTACCCCACATTGATGAAGTACCTTGAATATTGTTTTTGAATTCATGGATTTGAACTACATATATTTATAAGGTTAAAGAACATCAAATGATGTTACTGAGATATGAGATATGACACTATAATTCTCCTGTTTTTTTGGCTTGGTTCATTCATTTGAAGCTACCAAAAAAGTCACTGTGATTGAGCTTTGAAAGTGGTTTAGCTCACATGCAAACATCAGCATTTTTGATAGATTCAGTTGTTTTATTTAGATTACATTGTCAAAATTCCAAATTCTTGTTATATAAAGTTTATGACATGATCACAAATCCACTCTATTTTTTCAAATCCACTCTATTTATTCAAGCTTCTATTGATAAAAGTTGTTGATTCAGAGCTTCCTTTCCCTGGATCCCCATCCTCCAAGGTCCTGGTGTAGTGGTACTAGATGAATATTTAATTGATTAATACCAAGTAAATATATATCAACTCCTAAAAATTACTGTTTACTGGTCTGTCATAAAGTTTTTGATTCTGTATAGGCTGGGCTGTATGTGCTACCTGGTGTGAAGAACAGGACTGTTCTAAGTTGCTATTTTGAGTTTCATGCTTAATGTGATCATCAAGAAACTGTTGACCAACTATATACCAACTAATGCAAATAAATACTTTGTCCTATAACAAGCTATAACAACATGTCCTAAAAGAACCCAGACCCAGAAATGGTTTTAACGGACCTGCTGACAGTCTGTATTTTGTTTCCTAGCACTACAAGAGGGGCAAAAAATCTGAAACTTTTAGACTTGCGCTCTTGCAGGCTACTGACATCCAAAGCACTTATGGTATGTTATTGCAAATTCACTCAAGCTTTAATAGTCAGTCAACCAGTAACAGTTTTATTCTGCCAGCAAGTGTTTTTCCAGAGGTGCCAAAGAAGTATCAAATTCAAAGCTAGCATTCTTTTCAAAAAATATTAGTTATTTCAACATGTGATGCTTTTTGCAGTTTAATTTATCTACTATAAGATGAAAAGATTGCTTTCTAGTAATTTTCTGATGATAGAGACTTTGCAGGAAACTTTGCTTTACTTTCTAAGAAGGGAGAGAATGGCATAGGGACTCGAACGATAAAGTATGTTGCTTGCCTATGTGACAATGACGGGTGGGTTGCTATGACATTAATGAAGATTAAGGGGACTTTCAAATGACCTTCATGCACCCACATGAACCCACTCAGAACTTTACATGATCAAGCAGATCAGAAATATGCTGGGTATCACATTTACATGCTTTGCAAAACTGATTCATCCAAAACAATTACAGGTCAAACTTAGAGCTTCAGCTACAGTGACTATAAAGCAGTATCTCAGCTTGTCCATGGCTAGGGATCATTTTCAATTATTCTTCGTTGTCTCTGAATGTGAAATCATGATTAATTCGATGTTTTTAGCAGCTGTTTTTATTTCATGCAATATTACCTTAAATACAAATTTGTTTTTGCTCACGATTTTTGCAAAATTATACCCATTTTGTAAGGTGCAATTAACTCAAAATACTTCAATTGCAATTGTAATCTTAAACATTTTCTGATAGTCCAAAGAATACACTTTCAGAATATAGCAAGCTTCTAATGCTATGATTCCAGCTACAGGACTTTTTTCAACATTTATATACATCGGTTGGGAATATTTTCAAAACAAGTGATAGTCTTTAACATATGACTATCTGCTTCACCTTAGAGAATTGGCAAATTCTGATGCAATATTTGAAATCTACAGTATCAAATCAATAATTGACATTATTTTCAAGCAAATATTGACAACTAAAGAAAAGTTACAGCTATTGATAGCAAGCCACGTACATCGCTTGGTAAACTGGGTGTGGCATATTTGGCTAAAATGGGTCACTTTTGAAACGGCTACAAAATCGCAACCATAAGAGATATAAGGATGAAATTTTGTATGTGGTGTTTTCTCAAAAATGGCTCTTTGTAGCAAAAAAATCAGGAAATTCTAAGACCATGGGTTACATGGGTCTGATGATTTGACATGGAATGACCCAACTAGAATGTTTTCTGTTACAGGAAATTGAAGCTCACAGCATTGAGAGGCTTTTCTTGTCTCATTCGTGTGCATCATTTTCTTTAAGGGATATTTTAGAAAAGGTAATGGATATCTTAATATCTTTTTTTAATTTCATTTATTGCATTTATCTTTTGTATTGCATTCATAGCAAATCCAGCTAACAGAATTTTTCTGTTGCCAGTTGATTTCTTAATTAATTCTTTTAAAAAAAGACATCTTATTGGACCTTTTTCCAGAAAAACCGCAAATTTCCAGCTATCGTGCATAATTTGATAGCTTTTCCTTGATAAATTTGCAACTATAAATATGCTCAAATCATTAGAATGCAATTTTTTCTCTGTTTGAAGTTGCCTCATTACTGGTAAAAAATAAACTGATGTTATAACTTAAAACATAAACTTTTAAAAATTGTATGTTTTCACTTTCTTGTTGATGCATTTACCAGCAGGTTTTAATTAGAAAATAGTTGCAACAATTTCTTGTATTGTTTCATCTCCAAGTTGTTTCATGAAATATTGATAAGCTAATCAAACAAATTATTGATTAATGACACTGGGGAGAAACTTTTCACAAGATTAGAAATCATAACATTTCTTGCAATCATAAAGGTAATGTGTCCAGCTAAAGCAAGCGACTCTGCTGGGTTTTTTAGAAACATGTGATTTTTCATGTCATCGTCCCATCGTTTTGTTTATTTTTACTGCTGCGAGGTTAGCTTTTAATGTGAGCAGTTTTGCATCGCAAGAATACTAACCAATCGCAAACCGTTATTTTGATAGGTGGCTTGACAAGTTGGGTATACGCAGTCCTTTTATATGGATACATTTCCTTTAAGATATCTTATCCCTATTGTTTTAAAGCCTTTTCTCTCTTTCTTCCAACAATCAGTGGGGGGATAGCTTAGAAGAGCTGGATCTCAGCTGGATATCTGCTGGTTCCAAATTTGATGGTCTAGATGATAACATGCTAGGGAACATTGCAAAAGCTGGAATGAAATACTGTAAAATGGTTAAATTGGACCTGTCAGGTACAACAGTTAATGACCTTGGTGTCTGGTAAGTGTATCTCATTCCAAGGCAACTTTATTTTCATTGTCAACAAATGAACTATGTATTAAAATGATTTGGCAGGACAGTTAAATTCTAGAGGCATTTAAAAAATAGTGGCAATTTCCTTAACTTATTAAGCTCAATCTGTGTAAGAGGTAAAACTTCACAAGCTGATAGAAAGAGGTAATACTTCATGGTTATGTCTGTCTCAAATGACAAATTCCTTTTTCTGTTGCTTTTCCAATTTATTTCAAAGTTGAACATTCAGTATAAAGATTTTTTGTTTTCTTTCAAATCTAGGTATATATTGGCAATTTTTCCAGGCCTGCAATTACTCAATCTGACTTCTTGCAAAGGCCTTTCCCGAGGAATAAAACATTTACATGAACGAAAAAGTATAGAGCAACTTTGTAAAATGGATTTAGCTGCAAGGAAAGTATGCATAAACTAGCCGGGCTTGTTTAGGCTTTTGATAATATGAAATGTTGCACCTATTTAAATAAGTGTTTTGTTGCACAAATAGCAGTGATGAAATTAAGAGACCAAAACATATTTGAGTTCATAGATAGCAAGGGGCTAAGGAGCTTTAACCCTCCCCCCCACCCACCACCAGAAAATATTAAAGATATACAATAATTGAAAAGTTAAATTTGAGAACCTCTATGTTCTATATAATTGCCAAAATCAAAGCCCCCAAACATTTCAAAGCCTATCTCAGCCCTTGTTTGGGTTCCCATTTTTATAAATAGGTTTCAAATCTACCCATCCAAAGATTTTCAGAAAGCTAATATCCTCTCAAGATGTCACTCAGATAATCCCACATATTTCCTCCTTTGTGTCGCGTAAAACCCTTTCAGAGGCCTAATCACATGCTAAGTAGTTGTTGCTACTCAATGACATCATCATTCTTGATATTATAAAAATGCGATTATTTTGATAATTTACATCTTATGAAATGGTAAATGCAAATACATGGCTATGTGAAATTACCTTTAGTACAAGTCTTTAATTTTTTGAATCGATCTGTTCCAGTTTTCTGTCCACTTTTCGGCTTCTTGTTGAAATTTCGTTGATTCTTCATCTATCTGATCCATACCCAGCCTATAAATTTTAACGCATTCCTGAAAACAAAAAACCAAGATTAATGAATTGAGGAAGCAAAATTCGCCTTTTGATTACGTAATACGTCTTTTACAGTTGAAATCAACGTTAGTGTTGTTGCAAAATGTCAGTGTTTACAATAAGCCTTGGTTTATGGTTGATAACAGCTACTTGTTTCTTATTGTAAAGGATACAACATAAACTCCATTCGGGTCCAGGGGCCTGGGACACTTGGCGACAAAGTCCAAATGTGGTCCTTCTCTTCATATTTGGCATTCCAGCATTTTTCTTTAAACTTGCCGCACTCTTAGATCACAGGAGGCACAGGGAGAGAGGTACTTTCCCTCAATGAACAATTAGCAATCAGTTTTATTTTCTTTGAGTTCTACAGTCAAGTCGAGTCTGGTTATAGTCACACCAAAAGTTTCTTTGAGATTTTTGACTGTAAACGGAGTATGACTGTAAACGGAGCTTCATTGAGTAGTCTTGCATATTTGGGTCTAAATTTAGTTACTGTAAAGAGTAGTGTGAGTTTAACCGGAGTAACTATAAGCCGAGACGACTGTACTATGTCCTGCCCTGTGCCTCGGCGGCATCATCGTCTAAAGCATAGGTTAAACCTGGCTTAGCTGTCACTGGCACTAAATACCCACCTTGTAAACCAAATTCCTTGCTTCAATAACAGCTTTATGTGCATCAGTAACCTTCCTTGTTGTGATCAGGTTGCATTTGCCACTTTCATCGCTACCTGGCATTAACACATGGTCTATGGACAAAGTCTTCCACTCCTCTAACACGGGCTCATCATTGTCTTTCTCTGCAAGAGGAAACCCACGTGTTTTTCATTAGAAAATTGACAATACAAACGCCAATTGACAGTACATTATGGATACACTGATTTATTGTGATGCACTCGTAAATCGTTTAATATGTACTTTTCTTTTTTTCTACCTTTATTTAAGGAGGCTGCTACCTGCTATCAAACTTCATTTTTGAGAACGATCTTCTTTTACTCAAAAATATATTCTAAATTACGTCATAATGCTTCAAGCAAACTTTTTTCCAAAATTAAAAATTCTACTTCTTTTAAAACTTCATAAAAAATACCTTAGCTTATTAGCTATATGTATTTTTTTGTTCTTTCTTGCCAACGTTAAAAAAATTGTTAAAAATAATAATAATAATGATGGAAACATTTCATTTTCAATTTAACTTAAACTACAATTACTAATCTTACTATTACAAGGTAATTTGCAATTGGCTAGCCTGGTTTTACAAGAAAAAACTATAACAACCGTAAGGTAAAAGGAAAAACTGAGAAAAAAAATAAAACAACTAAAGTTAAAAAGGATGTAATTCCGGATTTGTCCATGGCTTATTTTTGCAACAAAATATGTAGTACGTAGTACGGATGGCAATGTTGGAAAGTTTAGAAATGAGATACTGTTTTTGTTGCTGATCGAAAGAGAGAGAGTCACACATTTTTAAGAATGAACTGCAGGAATTGCCGAAGATGCCAAGAGAGCTCATAGAAAGATTAACAAAGGAGACACATTTGAACTTCCGCTGTAAACCAGATAAGAGAGGAGCATACTTGCTGTGTAATAATAATAATAATAATAATACCTTACTGCGATTGTTTGAATATATTTAGAAGATTTCTGGCAACTGGGAGCGCCACAAATAACACACAAAAATCATGATGCTGTGGTATTGTAAATCCAGTGTGTGGGTCGAAAATTTCAACCTAGCCGTACATGGTATGTCACCTAAGTTTTAGACACATTTCTGCAGTCACGACCCATAATTGAGAGATACGTAGTATCCGCCCCTTCCCGCAGAACCAATGCAGTGACAAAAAAGGCTGATTCTGCTTGAAAACCCACCTGTTCTGTGAATTTTACATGTGTCCATTTAACATTTATTATGGGTAAGAGGGGTGAAAGTCGTCCCAGCAGATTTCGCTTTGACCCAACAGGTTCTACACTGCAAAGTTTGTATAAACCTACTTGTTTTTTCAGAGTTTCCTGCTGACATCTTTTCCCTCAGCAGCTGCTTTTCTGTCTTTGGTTTCGGTATCAACTCTGAAAATTTAGAATTTTATTCAGAAATTTGGATATTTTAACATATGATATCGTACAAAAATGAGCCAGCCATAAGAACACAGGCCTTCGAAACTACGAGTCGGGTAATTATTGGCATTACCATGAACGCGGGGCAAATTAGTTTTGCAAGTTGGGTACGAGATTTCCACCAAAACAAAAGGATTTCTGTGAATTTTCTGACAAAGCAAAAGGATTTCTGGGAATTTTCTGACAAAATGAAAGGATTTCTGCGAATTTTCTGACAAAATGAAAGAATTTCTATCACGTATACGTGCTTTCCATAGAGTGATTTGCATCACGACTGGAAAGTTTCTATTGATGGCAATTCATAAAATAAAATCAACAAAAAAGAAGTACAATAAGTCCGCATCAAAAATTTATGCGAATCAAATACAATGCATTGGTAGGATTTTGAATTTTAGCTCATGCAAACGTCCTTTACACGACAACAGCACAGAAAAGTAGAGGTTTAAACCTGATCTTAAACAATTATTTCCTTCTGGTGCAACAATTAACCTAAGGAAATCTCAAGCAACGTTTGCCCACCAAGACGAGATTTGCATGCAACCTGAACGCTTCTTCTATGCAAAAACATGATGGTGCCAAAAGGAGTTCGGGAAAGTTTTCTTTAAACCGACAAAAACAGAAACATTGTTTACAAGGTGGTAGAATAGAAACACGTTGTTACATACGTCCTTGTTGGATGTCTTTTTTAGTTAGGTAAACATCAGACTTGGCTAAAAGCTGCAGTGTCAAGTCATTCAAACTTGTTGTAAAATCTATAGCGTGCTGGCTTTGTATTTCCTGAAAATGAAACGGCATCTCAACATTAATTGTGCTGAAACAATATCTGATGTTCTGACATTGAAGCGCAACAAGAGCTTCAGTGATAAACATCAACCAGTTTCCTTGATGTCGCACAGGGATAGCATAGCATATCGTAGTATCTAGCGTACTGTTTTCGGATGACATGAAATTAAAACTGCTTTTAATTTAAAACACTGTAACACGACGTCAACAATCTTCTTTCGCATCCTTTTAGGAAGCTCATAGATTTATCATGGCCTCTAGCTTACTGAATTTTGATCACATGAAACCAAAATTGCCTTTAAAGACTTTAAGGTAAACTACTGTAACACGACATTAACCAGACTGATTTCAGTGTATCGTGTTTAACACACGTTATTTGCATGTGACAAATGAACCAAACAGACACACTGAAGCAATAAGTAACTGTTGGATAGTTAAAATACTACCATCCCTTGGTAACACGTGGGCCTAAACGTGATTGGTATGATAAACACATAATAGAGGAAAATATTATAAAGTTCAGCCTCAATTCTCAATTTGCAATCAGAAGTACCATTTATTCTAGAGGCTTATCAGCGTACTTCAATAAGCTTTTGATAAGAAAGAATACATTTTATTATTTTGATGTGTTCAGTAAAGGGTTGCTGTTAAATTTTTTCGTTATCTGCTCTTACGCCAGATTGAAACAGTAAGAATTAGGTGCCCAACCCACTGTCACCACGTTATCGCCCTCTAAGCCAAAAGACATTCCTGTCATATTCCATAACCAGATCGAGCACAAAGATGGCCAAAGAGCTCAAAGTTACACGAATACTAGACAATCGCGAAAATTTACATGAATATTTCTTACCTGGTTTTCCCTTATAAATGACGTAACTAAATCAGCAAACGCAATTTTTCTGCTTTCTTCGCTAGCTTGCAATTTGTCCAGCTCATTTCGATTGCCTGGGTGACCAAGTGTCGGTCGAAGTAGTGTTTGGTTCTCTTTCTGAATTAAAAAGAAAACAGATTCACATTGTTCATGATATGACAACTGCCATATAACTGCGTTCTATCATATCACAACCTTAACCAAATTTACTTATAAAAATCATGAATTTTTATCAAACATAAATTGGATTTTAAAGCATATAGAATATTCTTCGAAGATGTAAAATATTTTCAGATATAAATATCAATGCCTTGATGTTCAATTTTTGGAGGTTTCCGTTATCATAAATCCTTAAAACATTACAAGTATCAAAAAATTTTCCATCAGGAACGATTTTCTCAATCAAACAAAAACCACAAAATATTTCTGAGCAAAAATAAAAATCTTTTACGAACATTCTGGTAATTTGATAACCATCAAAACCTATCTACAATTAGTTCTTAAAAAATAACATCAGCAAGATTTTCTTGCTCTTTTATGACTTACTAACAAATGAAAAAGAAATATGGAAGCATTGAAATTACAGAACTTTGCCAAACCATTCTATTAAAAATCGTTTTATTTATAAGCTATTTGTTTTATCTTATACATTTTCCTAGATATTTCCTTTGTATTAACTTACAGTTGATCCATGTTCTAAATATTCTAAATAATGAATAAATAATGAAAATATTTTTAACAAATTTGAATTGATAAGTTTTCCTAGATATTTCCTTTGCATTAAATTACAGTTTTCCTTGTCAAATCAGTTGGCCAATATTCTAAACCACAGGACTACAAGCTACGTAACCTCAGTAAACATCAAAGAATTCATTTTTAAGACATGTATGAAAAGTTTCACACCCTGTTCTAGCAGGTCTTACGCACGCTACTAGCAATACCATAAATGCTGTGATGATGACTGGTCGATAAAGAGCCAATAAAACATAATTAGCACTGTTTTCCTTTGAATTATACAATTTTCGTTATTTCCTTTATTATCCTACGTTTGATGCAACAAGAATCCTTACAATGTGAAATTCAAATACAGCCTATTTTCAAGCCTGAAGCGAGGAGTCTCGCCATTACACTAACCTTTTGCCTCTCCAAGGATTCATACGTGGTAGCAAAATGCCTTCTTGATGTTTCTTGTGATCTTTTCACAGCTGATAAATACTGTTTGTAAACATGACTCATAATAAGTGGAGGAAACTTCACTAAACTTTTTCCAAACGTTTCGACCTGTGCCCGAAGTTCTGAAATGAGAATTTCCGCGTTTATATGCTGAATATAAATTCTTGATTAATATAGATATTCGAAATCTTTTATCGAAATAGCACAAAGAATATTATCTTAAATAATCAATTGAAATCTACTTCTTGCTAACTAAAAAAATCAAAAGTGCCAATAAGCAGCTGATAACTTGAGAAATTGAAAAGCTTATGAAAGATTAATTATTCCTGTCTTGTCTAGATTTTGGCAAAAAGACACCGATTTGTAAAAAAACAGAGTCAAATGGGTCAAAAGATTAAAACATAAAACATACAATCGAAGCATACCACAAATAAAAAAAACAGCAAAGAACGTATTGTCTTTATGTTCAATAGTTTACTTGTCTTTATAAGAGTTTTCGGTGCAAAAAGTAAATAATATTCATAACTGATATTAGATTTAAACCTGGATCTATAATAGCATAAGATTGATATTTAACAGGTCGTAGGAATAAGAGTAAAAGATGAATACAAAACGAAATATATTGTGCAGTATTAAATTATACACTTTGTGCAGTATAAAAACATCGCTCTTTTCGGACACAGGTATTTCAAAACAAATATGCATACATATCCAAGGTAAAAATTTCGGTTGAAGATCTACTTTACATGAAGATGCTCGACTAGTTAGATAGAAGGTAAATCCCCTTACAAACTTCAGTAACAAGTAGACATAGGTAGTTTTACGCGGGAAACTCAAATCATAGATACCGGTTTGGCAAACTGAAAACCTCCAAGGGCTTAAGATAAGTGGATAATGATTACGAACCTTGAATACAAGTATTGCGATAATCCTCGGCCTGCACTTGATATGATTGCAATCGGTTAATCATCGATTCAGCACACATATCAAAGTTGTCATGGATAGCTGATGGCCTAGTGGCAGATCTGCTACCTTTCTGACGATAATACATCTGCGAAAAATCAAAAAACAGTTGAAGGCCAAACTCAAATGAAAGAAGGACACCTATCGAAAAAAGATTTTGACGAAGCAGAATAGGCCGGTATAAAATTTGTGCATACAGAACTTCAAAGTCAATGATTAAAATAATAATAACAGGAGGTTGATATTCTTACCTTAGCATGCGAAGTAAGAAAAATCTTTAAAATTAACAATAAGATATCCCAATTGTCATTTGTCGTACTTTACATTGGCAGAAAATGAACTTATAGCATCCTTAACATGCAGGTAAAAAGCGAAAATAGGGTGAAATGGGGTATATCTAAGCATGCCTTTTAAGCCGCGAGACCTTCAAATAAAGATATATGGTAAATATGCAGCTAAATTAGTTTTCAATGCATAATTCGTGACAGTTATATATATTAAAATTGGACAAAGCATAAAAATTGAAAATGTAAGAGATTCGAAATCTCTAAATAAACATCTGTAGATGACAAACAAGGGGCAACATACATCGGAGGAAACGAGCAAGCCATCCAGACCCTCTCTGCATATCCTCACTATATGACCGGGGAAATGATCTCTGTAAGAAAAGAATATGACATTGAAACAAGATTCATACAATTAATCTGCGTAATCTAAAAGATATGCAGAGGTAACGATGGGAAGTTTCCGCTAGAGAAGGGACTTGTCCTGGACCAACAGCTTGATGAAATAGGGTAGTGAGTTATTATGAATATATGGTGGTGATGATGCCAATGATGGGTCAAGCTTTTAGCCCAAACCTGGCAAGGATAGATCATGAAAAGTATAAACCCTTTTCCATATAAAACTTTTCTTCTGATGTTTTCAGCACCTTAAAACTAGCTAAATCCCCAGTTAAGATATTGACTGTATACTACCTTTCCACTGCAACCTCCAGAAAGAAAATCAGACTATTTGATTTACTAATCCATCTCATGTATTCTCCAATTATTTTTAAGACAACAATCTTTCCACCCAATCTAATTCGGTACTACCTATCTTGCTCATATCTATGTGTTTGGTTTCTCGAAATTCAGCAACCTACATTGCTATCAAGATCAAATCTCCAGATGTAGAGCCACTGTATGGATAAGCTGGAACTAATCCATTGTTATTACTATTATTTTTGTTCGTGTTGCCACTCTCAATGTAGATTACCCACTTTTTTGTCTCCACGCGTTATCACTGGAGATATGCTACGACGTAACCCTTTGTTATTTACTACTAACAATGTGCAGGTATCATGGAAGTGTCTGTTGGCTTCGAAACCAATTTGGCCAGCAACTTTCGGCGTAAAAGACAAAAAAATGCTAAACTCATCAAAGAATTTGACCCACTTTACCATTAAGTTAAATTCATCAACCTGTCTATCAGCTGCCTTGGCATTTTAGGCAAATCTTGTTCTACCTTTATCGGTATATGCAACGAATTAGCGCTCGATAGTCACCATCAAAAGTATATCATCTCCAAAATGTCAAACATCGCAATACGAACCACATACTTCATTTACTGCTGCATGAATAAGAAATAGCCTTCCCCTGAAATTCTTTCTTTTAAACAACATATTTTTTACCTTTACAGGTCAGCCAGTTGTAGACTACCTAGTTATAAAGCGAGGTTTACAATTGCATTTAGCTGAAAGATGTTATTAATGAAAAGTTTTTTTTATTATCTTTGCTAAAGCGACTTACTGAATTTCTTCTGTACCATCTCCAAACGCCAAATATTTCTTGTCATATTTGGTTGACAATTTCGACACGCTGCTTTGGGTGTTACTGCTAAGAATACAAAAAAGACAGTGTAGAAGAGGAAGGAGATAAAATTATAGAACAATAACTAAAACGCTTGCATACCAAAGCGTAAAGGTTCATAAACTGTCTTTTCTATTCACAAATCCCCTCTATAACACCATATTCATTTTCAATCAAGCCAAAAGGAGACATCATAGGGGAAATCAAGGTGACATCAAGGTGATGCCAAGGCGGTGACAAAAGGGTTTACCTCGAAAGCTCCTAAAATGCTACCCAGTTTGAGATGTGCATCAATTTGACGTTGTGGACGGATAAAAAATGTAATGGCAATAATGATATAGTTCACAATACCTTCCCGATTTCGTTTTGCTTAGCTTCTCACCGTCGGACTCTGATGATGCTTTTACCAGAACCTGCAAGCATGCAACAGATATGGTCTCTCAATTTCAAATATAGAATATTAGCTTTATTAATATTCTTCCTCACAGAATCGTTATATCTGGTTTCAGGACAAATTTTTAGCAAGGGAATCGCCGTAATGGTGGGAGCTGGCTTGATTTCCACTCATTTTGTAGCTATATCAACTATGAAATCCTGGCTAAGATGACCCATTTACAAGCAAACATTAATATCTTAAAAAAGTAAAATTTTGACCGGAAAACTCGCAGAAATCGTGTTTAGGACTTGCTTTTGCCTCTTACTGCCGCTTAAAATGTTCAAAGAGCCGACTGTTATAGTGAGGAAAACAACATTGCGTCTTCTTAAAGCATCCAGTCTAATCGCTTAGCATCCAAGTCAAACACCCTAGCTTCTTGATCCCCCCCCCCCCCCATAAAAATTGACTTTTGCTAAACTTTGGCTATGTTCTAATAAACATACTTAGATATTATAAGGTACTAATAGTGACAGCTCTCATTATTCACCATATAAAATTCATAAAATACTAAATACAGTGAAGAGCCTTACGGATGCTTTACTTGAAATCCTTGTTGCTGGAACAGTGCCAGGCCGTTGATCGCTATCCACAAACCGGGTAGCTGCAAATATGAAAGTAACATATAAAATCTAATAAATAAGGTATTCGAAAAGGGGATCGAGTAGTCTTAATTCTCGCCCGATTATTCTACAAATATGTCGGTTTTAAATCTGCTAGATTCATAGGTTTATTGGCTTTTTAAATGTTTTAGTTATTTACCTAGAGGGAATTCTAACAATCAATATTGAAGCATTTACTTTCAAGAGCAGGAGACTTCAAATTCAAAACCACGACCCGTGAGCGAAATGGGACAATTATGTTTATATTTCAAGATCTCAAAAATATCTCAAAAATAAAATGCTGACAAATCAGGCATTTATCAACAGGTTCTATAATTGAAAAACATCCACTGATCATGTGACAAAAGATCGAGAGAACGTTATTTTCTCCGGGTATGTTTTTTTATTGCTGGCATTTGCTTTGTTGTCACTGTCAATTTTGTTGATCACGTGATTGTAGAAATGAAGGGGTCTGGGAAAAAACAGAGAAGGAGTTGAACCTAGGTAGTAGAATAGAGGAGGATCGTTACTTGGGTTGTGCGCACGAGAACTATAAATTGCTTCTTGGAACATTTTAATCGTTGTTACTTGCAGTAGTCTTCACGTTAACCGTATAATTTGTCTAGGGTATTCAATTAATTTATCCGCGTTTAACAACCTCTTATAATGCATATAATTTGTTTCTGTTGTGTTTAGAACTAATATTTGGAGCTTACTTAGCCGACTGTTCAAATGTGTATGCTAAAACGTGGCTGCAATTACCACCAGAGGATTAAAACTAGCTACCATCCTAAAACGATCGTAGATCGACAGTAAACAAAGTTGCACATTTTAATACCGACTTTTCAACTAACATGATTTGGAAGATGTAATGATTTTTGTTCTTGACGATTTACTGATGCTTGATTCGGATCCCTTCTGCTTACGAGACCTGCAAAGATACAATTGATATTTCACTGGCAAAAACACAACAAAATTCACATTCGTAGTTACCCTGGGTGCCAGTTTTTTCTACTTTCACGCTCGAAATTTTGTGGCTCTGGTATCCGGGGTAATTCGAAGTGCTTGCAGTCTCCAAAGAACCGTTATTCAACTCTCAATAAATTATAAGGATGTGATTTGGATATAAATTGGCAAGCAGAATTAAAACGTCATACCTTGCCATGCTACAGTTTAGTTAAGTAACCTTCTCGTTTATTACGAAGTACCTGTTTCAGATTGCTAATTTCGAAAAGTGACCTCAGAAACGACCTAGAACAAGTCTGAAAGTCAATACAATACACAGAGTTTGTTCGTTGCGTGCTAAAAAATGGCAATTTAAATATATGCATTGCCCGAAATTTGGGAGACGTTATGACTTCCCTAACTCACTGACCTTCCCTATTCCAAACTCAGTTGGTGATTTTGACTAAATCAGATATGATTTACTGTCATTTTTAAAATTCTTATCTGTTATTAATCTTCAAAAATTATTCAGATACCTTAAAAAGCTAAAGAAAGTGCGACACTAACTTGAAAAGGTCAACCTTTTAATAAATCAGGAACAATTTAATCATGCGAATTCTTAATCCTCAGCCAATGAGCATTTTACTGAAACTTTCCTTGAGCAATAGATGTCACCTCCTTCAGAAAATTGGCAATAAAATATTTTATGTACTGATTTGACAGTTCTTCCTACCCAATGTGTAATTAATCTAACAAAGTATAATCAAGATAAATAGGTACATAAATATTATTAGCCTACCAACCTTTTACTTGTTAGTTTCGTTTCCTCCTGTTTGGGATCTGTTTTTGACAATGTAGACTGCAGCTCTGCTAATGTCGAAGGAGCATTTTCATCGACAGCACAGTCAAGATATTTTACTCTGTGATGAAACGCTTCCAATATTGGCATTAGAGTTTCATGCAACTGACTTGCATTAATCTGCTATTGAACAGAAAAATATCAGTTTCAGTGGTAGGCGAAAGTTATCGATAAAAATTAAAAAACATTACAACATTACACAAGTCTTGTTGGAGGAAAATAGCGCTATGACGTCCCCTAGTTTTTGGCAGGATTTATTTCGTACTTTATCTAACTTCGGTATATAAGTGGTTTAGCAAATTGCTATTTGCCTTTGAAATCGATTTTACGTTACCAAGTCACGGGCGTTCCCTATTAGTGAACTTTGTGCTGTCTGTTACGGAAGCGTTTTCTGACACTAAAAAGGGCATGACCTGAAAACTTTGGCCAGTTGCTG